>NC_060119.1:804445201-805106451 GCF_021461395.2 Schistocerca americana
CAGCGATGAGAGTCGCTTCTGCCTTGGTGCCAATGATGGTCGTATGCGTGTTTGGCGCCGTGCAGGTGAGCGCCACAATCAGGACTGCATACGACCGAGGCACACAGGGCCAACACCTGGCATCATGGTGTGGGGAGCGATCTCCTACACTGGCCGTACACTACTGGTGATCGTCGAGGGGACACTGAATAGTGCACGGTACATCCAAACCGTCATCGAACCCATCGTTCTACCATTCCTAGACCAGCAAGGGAACTTGCTGTTCCAACAGGACAATGCACGTCCGCATGTATCCCGTGCCACCCAACGTGCTCTAGTAGGTGTAAGTCAACTACCCTGGCCAGCAAGATCTCCGGATCTGTCCCCCATTGAGCATGTTTGGGACTGGATGAAGCGTCGTCTCACGCGGTCTGCACGTCCAGCACGAACGCTGGTCCAACTGAGGCGCCAGGTGGAAATGGCATGGCAAGCCGTTCCACAGGACTACATCCAGCATCTCTACGATCGTCTCCATGGGAGAATAGCAGCCTGCATTGCTGCGAAAGGTGGATATACACTGTACTAGTGCCGGCATTGTGCATGCTCTGTTGCCTGTCTCTATGTGCCTGTAGTTCTGTCAGTGTCATCATGTGATGTATCTGAACCCAGGAATGTGTCAATAAAGTTTCCCCTTCCTGGGACAATGAATTTACTGTGTTCTTATTTCAATTTCCAGGAGTGTATATTTATACTTGAAAGTGTTATCAACGTTAAACTGAATGACAGATGATACTTGAATGTATCATCTATCATTCAGCTCAACAGTGATGACATGACTCAGACAGATTGCTGCTGCTGCAGTATTCAAGACATTGCACCGAAATTACTGAGAATTGTGACATTATTATGAGAAGTTTATAAAAAATATAACACTTTTTGCTGTAGTACACATATCATTAACAGGATGCATAACATCAATTGCTTCTTTCTTCACACAACTACAGAATCTGGAAAATAAAGCTTTCTTGTATGTGCAGAATTCAGCGTGTATGTCTGTCAAAGTAATAGGTACTCCTTTAGCCTCCTCTCTTGGTTTCGTGTTGATATAGCGTTCTAAATCACCTGCATGCTCACTATGTTTGTGGAGATAGTTCACAATGCTTCATATGGAGTTTGAACATAAGCAAGCATCTGTTCAGTTTTTTCAGCACAATGAATAGCACCAACCATAGACCGAACAAGTTTTCTTTAAATAAATGGACCAACCATCTGATACCAGCATGAGTGCAGCTGCATTGTACAGTGATGTTACAGATAGCATTAGGTCAACACAGGAAAGGCCTGGGGGAGAACTGGATGGATTATCCTTTTTGGTTGTATACGGATTGGAATATGGTTCTGTATTACACACATCATCCCTTTCCAACTCTGTAAACTGCACTTTAACATTTCTTGGAGAATTTTCGATCTTTAACACAACACACTAGTCACTGCCCACTGATGCTTACATACTGATATTTAAACGCATTGAAGAGCTAGTTGTTAATTCATAACTTTTAATGAATAGCACTAGAGCACTGGGAGAAATTGGCAGCATCTCACCCACCTCATCTACATCCTGTCCTTGCAGTACACTGAAAAGTTCTGAGACGGCACACATGTCAGAGGCCAGTACTGACCTGCACCATGTGGTGTTGGAACCCTGGCACTCTTCTTCAGAGATACAGAGACAGACTAGATATCTTAACTGATGAGTGGAGTAGATAACAGCAACTCGTTGTCCTGCTCAGACATTCTGGCCAAGTGAACAACAGCGTCCCCCAAGGTGCTGCAGATCCCAACAGGTGGGAGACCACTGCAGATTCTGACATGCTGGGGGCTGCTACCAGTCCAGGCATGGTGGAGGTCACTGCTGCTTTGACAAGCGGGAGCACTCTGTACAAAGAAGAAACAATAAGCATCCACAGACAAAGACTTGGAGTTCAACAAACAAATGGAACTTGACAAAGAACACGTACATGCAGTAATAGTTACAAAGACATGTAATGAGTACTAACTCTTCTGCTTCTTCCTGTTCTGCTGCTGAGAGGCGCTGGACGATCTTGGCTGCTGTTAACACTTCATGACTGCTACTATGCTGACTGAGACCGTTGGGGTACTGCATTCGCTTTATATCACCCATGTCATCACAATCATGTGACCATTTGTAGCATTACTGCATTCCTCTTGACCCTCGCCAATTTTCAGGTGGGGGACATGGGAATGCTCCGTTCCTAATGGTTCTTGAAGGAAGTGGTATGGGAGCAAATCCCGCTTCAAGCACCCTCTGTGACAGTTTTGTGAACTAGCTGAATCAGTCTGGGATTGTTGGTGAAGAACACATATTCGTCTCTTAGATTTATTGACGGGGCATTTCAAAAAAGTTAGACTGTTTCAGCACAGGCAGCCATCTGTATGAGTTGTGAAATGCATCTTCAGTGCATCATGATGTATCACTATTATTTACTGAAAAGTATTCTTCTTACAATCATCCATCATTTGCTTTCCAGGCCTCATACAGGGAGCTATGGATGCAGTCCTCAGATGCACGATTACCACTAATATCTGTTTAACTGCTCCTTGTCTGACACCAACATCTCATCCACTGAACACATCGCACTTACAATAAAGTAACGACGTATACCTATCCTCTCTGGCAACTCAGCGCAGATTGAATTTTTTCTGCTAATTCACAAGTTGGGGAGGGAAATGGGGAAGGGGATGTTGGGGAGGGAAAAGGAGAAGTGCTAGAAGGGGGTTGTGGTATCACGAACAAAGGCTCCAAAATCTTAAATTGCCCCATTTCCGTATTTCCAACCGTTTTTAAAATTTCAGCCATTTTTAGTTTCCCGCCATTTTGAATTTAACTTATTTGCATAATTACTTTATCGAAATTGCATATCAGTTTAATTAATTTACATATCAGTTTAATTGTGACATTGCCAAACCTACATCCCAGGGAGAGGAGGTGGGGCATCACCAACGAAGCCGCCGTCTTTGATAGACTTGGCAACAACGCTGAGTGGCGTCACTTTTGCTTTATTCCACTACTATCCACTACTAGTCAGAATTCCTGGTGATTTCTGCTCTGAAACCGATTGTGTCTTAAATAAATTAGTTTCATATGTGCCTGGTAGCGGACTCTCATTCCACACCCTGTCCAGGAATAGTCACAGAGTTCAACAGCATCCATTATGGATAAAATTCAGATAATTTCTGTAGCTTGATAAACCATCAATAGAGGGTGTTGCATTCGTGCAACTTTGTTCTGAGCTGCCAGTATTTAAATATAAGCTTATCAGACCTTACGTATTTCTGTTATCAGTGAAAGCCTGTTTCATAGCCGGCCTGTGTGGCCGTGCGGTTCTAGGCGCTTCAGTCTGGAACCGCGTGACCACTACGGTCGCAGGTTCGAATCCTGCCTTGGGCATGGATGTGTGTGATGTCCGTAGGTTAGTTAGGTTTAAGTAGTTCTAAGTTCTAGGGGACTGATGACCTCAGATGTTAAGTCCCCTAGTGCTCAGAGCCATTTGAACCATTTGAACCTGTTTCATAGCTCAGTACAAGTTTTGAGAAATAACAGAGTAATTACACACAGAGAATTTTTGTTGTTGCTAAGAAACATATTACATCGGTATAGAAGAAATGCAAAGGAAATATTCGTCATGACGTATGACTGGGCGACTGAGTTTCGAACTTGAACTGAATCGGTACTCTGGGACAAATTGCAGAGGTCGGGGCCTATATAAGTTTTTCAGTTTTAAGATTTTTTTGTTGATTGTGTTTAGCAATAAACGTCGATACATTAAAATAACATATTTTTCTTAAATAAATGTTTCAATGGGTCTTTGCTATGAGAGATGGCGTTCTTGATTACCGAAACTGAACAATCGAGGGGTAGTGCCCGTGACGGAGACGCTGATCGTTGATAAGATGGCATGGTTGATGGGTTGGTTTTCGTGCATTAGGACACGGATAACACATGTAAATTAATATCTGCAGTGATTAATACTGAGAGAACCGTGAATTGTGCGTTGCACTTTTTTTTGTACTGAACTAACAGTTTTCAGTGTGTGCAGTGAACGCAGATCGATAGATCACTGATGAAACGGTGCCTCTGAACAGTTTCAGGTTTGAACGTCTCGAGGACTGTGTTTTAGTGTGAATAAGCCCTGATCTATGACATGTCAAACATTGGAGTTAACCGTTTCGCCGGTGCCACGGAGTAGGACACTATACGGACGAATATCGTGAGTAAATACGTCAGTGCAGCGTAATTCAAACTGTGCAGACTCTGGAATTGCAGTCACACGGCATCAAGCTCAGAACGACAGCCACGTCAGTACAGGAGTCCCGCTATTACTTGCAACACACATACAAGGAATATTGATAGTTATTTTCAACACACAATCTTCAAATACCAGCATCACGCGTATTCGTCGCCACGTTAATTCGGAATCCTACATCCAGATGAGGAGGAGCCAAAGTGGAGACTTTTTAAACTGGCTGTTACGTTGGATCAAGCTCTTATTTACAGTTGTTTTATTTGTTTTCTCTTGAAAATAAAGTGTTGTTCCTGTTGTAGTACTGTAATTTGTCGACCCACAACATTATTGTTACTGCAACAGTACCAATAAATAAATGAAGTGTTTGCTCCACATCCCCTCCCTACAATTTTGCTTCTTTCACTTCTTTCGTGGCTCATTTCCCACGTCTCTTGGTGTCGGACTTCCTAGTCTTGTAACGCCATTCTGAACAGCGGTCTCCCAACTGCTTCGCGTGGCCTCATGCGCCCCGAATCAAGTGTTCGTGCGGCCCGAAGCTCTCGCCCTTATTTTATTACACTATGTATTTAGCAACGAACAGCTCAATCCAAAACGCCAATTAACGTTAAGTGTTTCTTAAGAGTGTAGTCTTCCTGCTCAGTAACTAACAAAAATACTTACAGAGACAGTAATATTTTAAGATGTGCTTAATTTTAATTGACGTTGGTCATTTGGGCGTGTGCTAGGTAAAGTTGGCCGCTTACCTCTGGGTAAGGTAAGTAAGAGGCGCAGCCACTGCGGGCTTAGAGGCTGTGAAAGAGGGACTGTTTTATTGCTTGTCTTCTAGTACGGACAACTAAATTCATGGGCTTGCGCAATTCGTACTGATCAGCTGCTATGGTGTAACATATACGGAATAACATGGATTCCTTAATGAGCGTTACAAAGACCGACAGCTTCAAATGATATACTTATTTCTATCAACGTAAACTGAGGCTCTTGTAAAACAGAGCAGTGAGTAGAAGAAAACTAATATTTAAATCGTTTATCAAGCTTTTGTGATGCTGTCATATTCCATAGTGCGTTTAACTGTAAGCACAAATGCTATTATTATAGTCACACACTGTAAAACCAACAACAACACTCTACCGGACAAGTAAAGTGTCAAAACATTGCGGGGGGTTGGTGGGCGGGGGGGGGGGGGGGGGAGGGGCAGCAAACAGAGAATGAAGCGTTCCGAATGGTGGCGACTTTTAACAAACAGTACTTGATAGCGGGCGGCCACCTTGTCGCTTTCTTGCTATAGCTAGTCAGGTGGGGGCCAATAACGTACTAATTTATGTATGTTACCAGTTAATAACAATAGCGGCACATTTGCGGGCCGAGGTGCTGTGTCATTATTGGCTCTTAAGCAAAAATGTTTGAGAGCCATTGCTCTAAGGCAAAAAAAATGACTCAACACGAAGGAGTTATCTGAATGAGACGGAAATCGGTGGTTGTGATGCACATATACAGATACACAGATGATCATAATTTCAGAAAAACTGGGCGATTTATTCAGAACAAAGAGCTTCACAAATTGACAAGTCAATAAAGCGCTGACCCACCTCTGGCCCTTATGCAAACGTTATCCGGTTTGTCATTGATTGACAAAGTTGTTGGATGTCCTCCTGAGGGGTATCGTGACAAATTATGTCCAACTGGCATGTTAGATCGTCAAAATCCCGCGATTGCTGAAGGCCCCTGCCCATAATGCTCCAGACGTTCTCAGTGGGGAGAGATCCGGTGATCTTGCTGGTCAAGAAAAGCAGTAGAAACTCGCCGTGTGCGGATGCACACTATCTTGCTGGAATATATGCCCGGGATGGCTTCCAATTAAGGGCAACAAAACGGGGCGTAGAATATTGTCGACGAACCGCTGCTCTGTAACGGTTCCGCGGCCGACAACCAAAGGGGTCATGCTATGAAAAGAAATGGTACACCAGACCACCACTCATGGTCGTCGGGCCGTACGGCGCACGACAGCCAGGCTGGTATCCCAGTGCTGTCCGTGGAGCCTCGAGACACGTCTTCGGCCTGGAATCTTATTGAATGGAGTACAGCTATCTTCAGTGATGACTTCCGCTTCGAACTGAGCCCCGATGACTGGCCAAGACATGCCTGGAGACACCCAGCACAGCAGTCCGATACCAACCTGGTTGTCGCCCGCCATACAGCCCCACAACCGGGAGTGATTATCTGGGTACCACTTCTCTTCAGAGCAGGATCCCTTTGGTTGTCATCTGTGGCACCGTTACAGCAAAGAAGTACGTCGACGATATTCTAGGTCTCGTTTTATTTCCCTTCATGGTAAGCTATCCTAGGCGAACATTTCTGCTAGGTAATGCCTGCCCGTACACGGCGAGAGTTTCTAGTGTTTGACTTTGCTTGCCAAATCGTACCTTGGCAAGCAAAGGCGTCGGATCTCCCCCAATTTGAGAACGTTTGGAACATTATGAACAGGGACCTCCAACCAGCTCGAGATTTTGACGATCCATTACGCTGGTCGGACAGAATTGGGCACCACATCCCTAAGGGGGCATCCAACAACTCTGTCAATCAATGCCGAGGTGAATAACTGCTTGCAAAAGTGCCAGAGATGAACCAACGCGTTATTGACTTGCTCAATTTATGAAACCCTTGATTTGATTTGAATTGATTTTATCAGGAAAGCAAAAACAACATTGGTCAAGCCCGCTGCTGCCCGCACCGAAACAGAGTTTATTGTGCGGTATCGTTCCCTGTGTCTCTAGAAAAGTCAACCGATGCCCCTGAAAAGCGCAAGGAGATCCTTCACCAGCGCTTTGCTAGACACAATTTCTTCAGGTCTGGTTGTGCCGAATATTCTTTGTCTTTTAATCTCCAGTGCCTCGCATTCGAAGATCAAGTATGATGTGGTTGCTTCGCCCACACTACCACATCCTACATTTGGGGTCTTCTTCTATTATCCCCATTGTAAGTAGCTGTTTTTTGAAATTCACATTGCATGCCAACAGTCCAGCCATGAGTTTCATTTCTCTTCTGTTCAAGCCCAGGATTGAGAAACATCACTTAGATCATGGCTTCGGCATCAATACCTTGCCATGTTTTTGCATTGTGGTGGCTTCTACTTTTCTAAGCATGGCTCTAATCCACCCGCAAATGGTGGTCTCCAAGCCATGAACCTCTGCAGCCTTAACCGTGGATTCGAAGGTTGTGTTGCTAAAAGCTTCTTCGATGCCCAAGAAGATGCAAAGGGTTATTTCCTGAAAGTGTATTGCTTTCTCCACTTTCCCAACAAATTGGTGGAGTGCAGTTTCCCACGATTTTCCTTGTTGGTGTAGCCGGCCGAAGTAGCCGTGCGGTTAAAGGCGCTGCAGTCTGGAACCGCAAGACCGCTACGGTCGCAGGTTCGAATCCTGCCTCGGGCATGTATGTTTGTGATGTCCTTAGGTTAGTTAGGTTTAACTAGTTCTAAGTTCTAGGGGACTAATGACCTCAGCAGTTGAGTCCCATAGTGCTCAGAGCCAGTTGAACCATTTGATCCTTGTTGGTGTGCTTGTTGGTTTATGTGTAGAAGGACTCTAGTTAACCTCCTCTCCCTAACATGCACGTTGACCAGTTTTTCTAATATTTTAAGGAGGACACACTGGTTGATCTCATATCCTTGACCTTGGTATGATTCATTCTGCTAGGCTAACCCTAAATAATCTACATAGAAATCTTATTAAGTTCATTCCTACTTGTGGAAGGAGCATTGCAAAAATTCCATTTGGACGAGGTAACTTCAACAGTTGGAATGCTCCCACCACCCATTGGATTTTACTATGGTCAACACATTCTCTGGCAGATTCCCAGTTCTCCCTTCGAATACCTGAAAACCGATATCTCCTCGTCCTGCTCTATGTTGTCTGTCAGAGTACATTGAGGAAAATTAGCCTTGAGTAGTAGTTCCAGCTTTTCATGTGCTGTCCTTGTATACTCCCCATCCTCTTTCCTTAAAGTTCCCCCTGGATTAGTTGGTATCCTAGTGAGGATTCTGTTAAGTCTGATCTGAACAGCTGTGCCCTTTACCTGCTCATAGAATACCTCCCAGGACGCCTGCTTTGAATGCTTAGTTGCAAGATTGTATTTGACAACGGCCTCTCAATATTCTGCCCATTGTCTTTTCCTTCTCGCAAGGTTAAATAGTCTTCATACCTGTTTCCCCTGTGATTCCAGGTTGCTGTTCCACATTCCTATTTGTGCACTTATTGGTGATTGAGCAGTTGTCATGGGATGAGATCATGATGGCGGAGGTCACCGCCTCTGCTACCTCCCCGAACTCTACTGCATTTAACTCCCTCCTATAAGCCTCCCAGTCCGTTTTCCTAGGATTCCTATAGGACATGGTCTGTCTAATGCCCCATTCAACCTCGAACTTAATATACATTTGGTCTGATGAGAATGGCTCTAAAGCCACATGCCATTGTTTGACATAACTACCCATCAAAGTGGAGCCAAAGGTTATATTAACTACGTCTTCCCTTCTTATATTCCTAAATGCAGGTTCTTTGACTCTATTGAGGATCTCTAAGTCATTAGCTAGAAGAAATTCTAGACGGTTCTCACCTCTAATGTCGGTTTTGGTGCTGCCCCACACTAAGTTGCTGGCATTAGCATCGCATCCAACCAATAGTTGGTCGCTCTGCTATGCATAGGCTTCCGTCAGTCTCTTCACCTCCTGAGAAGGAGGAGCACTGTCGTCATAGGGAAGGTACGCCAAGTCCATTAAAAACTCTCTCGTGATACCTTCCTCACGACGCCGCATCTTGATGGTCACTAAGTCCCTAGAACAAAAGTCCGCCATCAGCATGAAGGGGCTTCCATTTTTTACATAAATGCACTTTCTGGAGTTTCTTATATTTCTAGCATTAACCAGCTTACCTCCAATGCCGCCAAGGCCCGATACACCCCCTTTATATAAATAGGGTTCCTGATCAGGGACACGTCCACTTCTTGTCTTCGCAGAAGACGACTCAGGGCAGCAGTGGCCCCTTTACTGTGTTGCAGATTCATCTGTAGCACATTCAGTCTCCATCCTGCCGGCGTTGTCGCTTCTGATGTCTTTGAGTACCTTGACAGCAACCTGCAAGGACCCCAAGAATAGTCTCAGGTCCTGTTTCCATATTGACTTCCGGGACTTCTCTCCAATTTCCACCACAAGGGGTGGCCATTTGGTGCAACCTTGCAGTTGATTACCTTCCAATCCTATGTCGAGACTTTCAGGTTTTGAGACCCTACTTTCTTAATCAGAATTGCTGGAGAGGTATCCTTAAGGAGTTTTGGCACCCAGATTATAGTCTTTGCGGTCTTGAAGAACTCAGCTGCTGTCTTTACCAGAAGCTTCGCATCCTCCCACAGTAATATTAGGGGCACCTTTTCCTGAAGACAGTCCACTGTACCCATCCACTCACAAAGATAAGAGTCCGTGATCCAGATAGACTCTAGTGAATTTGGGTCCTGGACCAGTGTCCCCCCCCCCCCCAACCTACTCAAAGAGAGCCATCTGTAAGAGCTCCTCCTGCTGCGAGGTGATCTTGACCAGTGGGTAGCTTTGCTGGATAACCGCCATCCTAAAAACTGAGACTGCAGTACTATAGGTCTGTTTCCCTATTTCTTCCTTGACTTTTTCTGGATACACTAATCCTGAGTAGTGGGAGTCAAATTCCTTCCTTGTTCTCTTACTGCCTGCCCTCGATGTAGAAGTGGTCTGTACAGCCCCTTCGCCCTGGGACAGTCTTTTCTTGGAGGTCTTGAGCTGAAGCCCTTTTAGTTCCCTCCACTTTTGTTTGGGAAGCCACTCTTTTCCTTCCTTTAGCTTTTGTTCTCTAAGAACTTTCCTCCTCTGAGCCTCAGACAAGTCTTCGATCTTAATGTGGTCCAACTTCTTAGTAACCATTCCCACTTCTTGAACAGGTCTGTCCCCCTGTTCAGTTGAGGAGATGTTTTCCATCGGTTCTAGCCCAGATGTTTGGGTGTCTGAGGTCTCAAATTGCCCGTCAGTATTGCTATTTTCTGTCGTACTCAGGGAGGTCGCCTTTTCTCCCTGAGGCTCCGTTCACGACACATCTTCCCATGTGCAACGCACCCCTCTCTACAGATCGCATCACACCTTGGGTTGGGTGTTGAGGAGTTGGGAAAGGACAAGGAATGAATGTGGGATGACAGATCGTTGTGGGACACACTGCCTGATCCATCAGCCAAGACCTTCTGCATGGACAGTGCTATTTCAAAGTGGCGCTACCGGAGAGAGGGAGAGATTTTTTTGAAATTGTAAACATTTGGTAGTCTGTACAAGTACATCTCATCTACCGATCTCCGTCCCATTGGTGGTGCATTATTCCTTAAATTGGATTTGGGTCGTTTCAGGGCGCAGTCCCATAGTTTTCAGGTTGTTATTCACAGTTGTAATTCATTTATTCAGTAGGCGACTTAGGCTTTTCTCGATTCTTTTATGTCAAGCCCTGTTCTTGTACATGGTTTCGTTCTGGGGGTATTACCTGTCTGTTTCAGCGTATGCGATTCTATTGAAGGTTTTCCGCTATAACTGCCACTTTAAACTAGCGTCGGATGTGGTCGCTTCTTACTCTGTGTTTTGAGGTCACTCTTCTAGACCATCGTAAGATCCTCATCTTTGTAATCTGGAACTTCGTCCGATTTGCTTATGACCCATCAGTGTGAGTCGCACGTTAGAGCCCGTCTTATCACTCGTTTGTATATATTTCCTTTTTACTTCGATGGGCATTTTTTCACAGACGACCCCGTTAGTGCTCTTCCTTTCAACCACACAGTTTTTTTACGATTTTCAGCGTCTTCATCCTGAAGCTGCTGATGCTACTATTGATCCAGGGTACGTGAACTGGTCGAGTGGTGTTGAAATGACGGCTACTGTCCACGAAGCTTTGTTGAGCGCATGCGCGTGCCCGCGCACTACGCACCAGTCATTTTCAAAGTACCTGGTCGCTGGCAGTTTAGTCTGGCAGCGCATGCACTTGGCCCTGTCCCACGTGGTATCTCTTGGCCGCTCGCAAAACTTGGACCTGTGTCAGCAAGTGACGACGTTGGCCGCCAAAACTCAGTTACGGAACGGCATGTTGCAGAACAAAGTCGCACTCTGAGTACTGCATCTTGTTCGACTGGTTGGAATCTAGACGCTTGTCTTGTGCTCTTGTGTGCATCGAAAGGCCTGCTGCCACCATGCTGATCCAAAAGGCTTGGTAAGATGGCTGCAAGCTTCGCACATTGCGTTTCACTTACATTGCTGGAATTTTACGTCTGCTTCTAAGCTAGGCTAAGTCAAACTAACTTACAGTGTTGCGTGTTTATTCGATTTTCTGAGGAGACTTAATATTCGTTTGTACACCATTCAGTTTCACTTGTGCACGTGGATGCTACTATCCAGTTATAGCTCATCTATTTTTGAATACAAATAATACGCAACGTCTCTCTTCTCCCTCCCCCTTCTCTGTCTCTCTCTCTCTCTCTCTCTCTCTCTCTCTCTCTCTCTCTCTGTGTGTGTGTGTGTGTGTGTGTGTGTGTGTGTGTGTGTCTGTCTCTGTCTCTGTCTGTCTCTCTCTCTCCTGTCTCGTAAAAGGACGACAAACATTTCTGTAATGTTGTCTTGTGGCATTCGTGTGTGATTATGTAAATTTGAAGCTTTGCACACCAGTGCACTGAGTGTGTTCGCCCACTCTCTATAGCTATTTCGATCATTATAATGCTTATATTGCTCTTTTGGCGAATGTAAATACATTGTCTAACGAATTTTCCTTTGTCTATAACCATGATTGCAAGTTTCAGCTACGTTTTAGAGCTCCTTTATGAATCTGGGTCCCATTTTCCTATTTTGTGTTATGTCATAAGCAGCAACATTTCATTATGCAGAGCTTTAGCTACTGTCTTCCTTAGGATATTTACAGCATACAGGTAAGGCTACTAGATGCAGTTTTCTGAGGCACGCGTTGGCAACGGTAGCGTCACCAAAATTCAGTTCCACAAGCACATCAATCCATAGATTCTAGACTTTTAATCCGACAAATTATACAAATGGCAAGAACATTTGCCATGCACAAATTTAACATAGGAGGCAAATCTGAATACATGGCGCTTGTTAACCATGCAATATTTGTGGTCAGTGTCTAAAACTGAATATTTCATAACTGTTTCAGAGTAACCCATTGGTGCTCTTGCGAAGATTCTGCCACATCAGAAATAATCGTGTCGTTGAAAGTTGCGTATTCAGAGGTCCATTTTCAATAATTTTGGGGTAATTTTCAGGGAAAAAATATGTTCAGAACTCTTCTTGGACATTCAGTTTCAAACTTTCGAGAAGTGATAGGCTTTCCATGTTACAAGTGCGTTTTCTAGATGTACTTATGGTTTATAATTGGTGGTCGTTCTGGAGAAGTGGCAATATTCCGTTTTGGTTCTGCTCATTCGAAGTCCTCAACCGTCTAGCGCTGTGTACCAAGGATTAAGTAAGATCGTGCTAAATTTCTGGTAGAGATTCTTCTATTACAAGAATGTCTTCAGCGAATAAATGTGTACATGAAGTTGGTTTCCGTAGATGTTCTGTGGCATTGTTCGTGACAATACTGAATTGCAGTGGACTCCAAGTAGATCTTTCCTTGACCCCCAACTTTTAACTTTTCGCTGACACCTGCAGGATTTACAACTTTTTGCTGATGCTCTCGTACAGATCCTTGAGAATATATGTGTAGCACTCTGAGATACACTGCACGTGAACTGCTTGCCAATAAGCTTTCTTGGCACTCGGTCGAAAGCTATTTCGAGGTCAATAAACACAAGATCTTATATTTTTTCCATTTTGATCTTAGTGCTATGAGTAGCATCTGTAGTGCCTACCCCGTTAGTAAAACCACATTGTTTAGACGTAATTTTTTAATTTTTATTACCTTATTTGACTTGTTTGCAATGTCTCTTTCCCACATATCCAGTGTCTGTGCTGTTAGCTTGATTGCACGATAGATTCCACAATCAGCTAAGTCACCCTTTGCTTTTGTAGAACGGAATTAAATTACTTCATTTCCAGTTATCAGGCATTCTCCCTTCTATTAAGATAAGGCTAAATAGTTTAGTGAGCCATAACATGCTGGAATCCCTGCAGTTCTTTAGAAGTTCAATTGGTATTTCGTTGGACGCAGCTGCTTTACCGTTTTTCGTATTTTAAGCGCGAATTTACTTTTTCCTGCGTTGTAACTTCTAATGAGACTTGAGCTGGTAGTAAACCATATAATGCTTCTTGAGGTAACTCTTCATTTAACAATTTTTTGCGGTATTCGTGCCACCTTTCATTAATATCCTTACTAGAAGTTATTAATGTCTCAGAACTATTTTTAGTACATTTATTGTGTCTCATATCTTTCGTGTGATTGTTTTTAGACTCAGTAATTTTGAAAATTCCTTTGTCCTTTTAGCGGTTTCAGCTCTGTCGTAAACACTATTATTATCTATTACTTTCGAGACAGCAACCAGCCGATTCGCCGGTTTTTTTGAGCAAAGCGATTGGATACTCCTTCCTACATTTGATTCTTTTTGAAATACATTTTCTTTGTTGTAGTACTTTTTCTTAGGTAGGTGTTCCGCCACTTTGGATCTTTGTCTGGTATTCGCTTGCTTTTGCACGTGCCTACTACTTCCTTGGCTGCAGTCATATCTTTTCTGCTGATTTCACGCTTTCCCATGTACTCCATAGCCTTAGCTGCTATCGACATCCGTTGTGGACTTTGAAGATTAAATCATTTTATTCGTGGTTTCCTTTGCGTTTCATCTGCTGTGTTCCAAAGTGGAATTTTAAGCATGCTATCAATAGTCGGTGATAATGTGGTTAATGGGTCGCTAGGGATCAGGTTACAATCCCTAAAGTACTTACACAAGTAGCTATTGCACATTGTGTAATCTATTTGTGATGCAGATATGCCACTTTTGTAACTGTTAAGATGTTTCTTTTTGGAAAAAGGTATTAATGATTGATATTTTAAAGTTGTAAGCATCCTCCAGAATCTCTTCGCCCTGGGCACTGGAATAGCCGTATCATAATTTCTGTGGACTGTAAATTCAAGTGGGGCATGTTTACTCACATGTCCATTAATAGCACCTACAATTATCTCATTTTCGGAAGGTGGTATACTTTGCAATTGATCGTGTAGGTCATCCCAGAACTCGTCATTTTCATCATCTATGTATCCAGTTTGAGGGGCGTAAGGAGATACACAGTTCAAAAGTATTACGGGAAGACCTGTATTAACGTCCTGTACGTTAAATATATTTTGATAAAGTAGCATCTGTGATCTTATTGCATGGCTTGAGATATTCGGTTTCAGTGTTGTTAACAATTAAAATCATTCGTCATCTATTGGCTGTGTTGATCATCTATTGGCTGTGTTGACACGCTATAGTTTCAGGTGACCCCGTAGACACAAGTGAGTACCAGTGTTTTCTAGTGAGCTACACAGATGTCAGTTGTCACTCGTGGACGTTATATTCAACCAAGCACATGCAATGCGACCTCTTAATGCAGTGCTAGTTGCAAGGGTGCTCTCTTTTGGTCCAAATAGGGTGAAGTTTCGGTCATGTTGCTGTAGATGCCTATGCCTGTCCATGTGTCATCCACAGGTTGTGGACACGCTACTTGAAGACAAGTCAGTATAGAAGCCGAGTTAGCCGGCCGGTGTGGCCAAGCTGTTCTAGGCGCTTCAGTCAGGAACCGCGCTCCTACTACGGTCGCAGGTCCGAATCCCGCCTCGGGCATGGATGTGTGTGATGTCCTTAGGTTAGTTAGGTTTAAGTAGTTCTAATTCTAGGGGACTGATGAACTCAGATGTTAAGCCCTATAGTGCTTAGAGCCATTTGAACCAAGCCGAGTTCGACAAGGTCCTCAACACATTACAACCCACGTGAAGACCGTCGTACGGACACCACCACAGCACTTCAAGATGATACCACAAAGGTCGCTGTAGTCGCTGTGTTCGATCAGACTGAACAGATTACGAGATAGGACCTTATGACCTAGCCGGCCGGGATGGCCGAGAGGTTCTAGGCGCTACAGTCGAACCGCGCGACCACTACGGTCGCAGGTTCGAATCCTGCCTCTGGCATGGATGTGTGTGATGTCTTTAGGTTAGTTAGGTTTGAGTAGTTCTAAGTTCTAGGAGTCTGATGACCACAGTAGTTAAGTCCCAAAGTGGTCAGAGCCATTTGAACAATTTTTTTTTTTTTTTTTTTGACCTTATGATCCAGACGTCCTATTCGAGTACCCCGCTTGACACAACGTCTTGCGTCTTGCATCTCGCCTTCTGCTCTGCTGGTCCCATGTCAACTGGCAACTTCGTCACTGACAAAACGTGTTATTCATTGACGAATCCAGATATTCTCTGACGCTAGGTGATGCCCGTGTTCGTGAGGCCCGTGATAGGTGGTATCCGCCAAATGTTGTACAGGAAACCGACGGATTTCCAAGATTCTGTGATGTTGTGAGGAGACTTCAGTGCTGACACCCATACGGATCCCGTCGTTGTCCAAAGTCCCTTTACTGCCAGGCAGTGCATCGAACAGATAGTGTTGGACTATGTGGTGGCTACAACATACGGTGGTGCCCCTGAATTCTAATGTCAGGGCTTATGTAGTAAGTGTCAGCAGACATGTCTTGCGAAGCCTAGACATTGAGGTAATGGAGTGGCCGGCTGTGATTCGCAACCTAAACTCCATCATACGTATGTGGGCCAAGCTTGACAGACACGTTCGTGGTCGTCCTGTTCCATCACAGACCCTCTAAGAACTCTCACGGGCTTTCACTGAATAATGGGAACGGATACCATAGCGTGACATTCTTAATCTTATACGGAACACTTCACATAGGTGTCAGGCAGGGATAAACGCTCACGGGAGGCATACAGGTAACTGAAGCTTTCGAAGTCTATTAAAAAGCAACCACTATGACGGGATGAATGGTTTTTTTTTATTTCTTTCGACATTTGTCAGACGTTTCAGTCATTTTTATGTAAATGATCGAGGACGTCATGATATTTTCGTTGTATACTTGCTGTGGTAAACTGCCCAGCCCTCAGTTGTTGCTCAGTGGAGTATGGGAAATCCCAAAAGTCATGCTCCCCTAATTCATTTTGCCAAGAGTGAGTTTTGCTAGAATTAATCTGTCACTACACATTTCCACGGATATCGTTCGTTGCTTCAGTTTTTCGTCCAAGGTTATTCTTACGCCGTTTCTGTTATTTGTAGGGCCATGACATATTGGCTGGTAATCGTTTCCGATCTCCATGGACTCTGACCGCTTTTGCAAGTCCTTGGCTGCTTCCAGGGAGGGAACCGACGTTCGAAGTTGCTAAACGCATGTTGGCAGCGGTACGTCTATTGTCGCCGCTTACGAGCGACGCCATAATCTTTCATCGCTCCTGGATGCCTCTGACCGTCGCTTAAGGGGGCACTCTAACGGTTGCGTCTATCTTGTGAGCTCGTAGTTTTGTGACAGGGAGAAAATTATTTTGGCTTTAAATATTGAAAGCCGTTTGCCACGTGACGCCAAGACTTCGATGCTACCAACTACAACTGACTCTACTTCCGCTGCCGCCTCTTACGTGTACTGCAGACTATGACAGAGCCCACTGCCACTCCCAGTTGGAAAAACCTGACAGTATAGTTCTGTTTAAAGAGCTTACTTCTTCGGCCTGACTGGCGAGTGGGAGGTATTACATTTTCCTCTAGCCCTTCCAGAATTACACACATATGACCCCCGGGCGAGCGCCGGGACGCGTCCTCTTGTGTGTAGCTTCCCACGACAGCCTCCATACAACTTTTCTGTTAAATTTTAACGTAGCAGTCACACGGGACGTCATTCGTTCAGTGTATTTGCATACTTCGTATATTCTGATTTCTCACATGATAAATAAATAACTTTCTGAAGTGTGCAAATTTGAAAACTGCCATTATACGGCGTGTCCGTGAAACTATTGTAAAAGTGCTCCGTTCTGATTCGTTGAGAGCTGCAGTCCGCGCTATATTCAAAGTTGACAGCTCGTGCTCGCGGGTTTGGCGCTGGTTTGTTTACACTATCATGTGAGCTGCATGGGATGGACGTGTCAGTACATTTCGAGTAACCGAGTACGTTCTTGGATAACGGCCTTGCCGTGATGGTAACACCGGTTCCCGTCATATCACTGAAGCTACGCGCTGTCGGGCTTGGCTAGCACTTGGATAGGCCACTGTCCTGGTCTGCCGAGTGCTACTGGCAGGCGGGGTACACTGAGCCCTTGAGAGGAAATCTGAAGAGCTGCTTAATTGAGCTCCGGCCACGAAAACTGGCAGCGGCTGGGAGAACAGTGTCCTGACCGAATGCTCCTCCGTATCCAATGATGCCTAAGGGCTGAGGATGACACGATGGCAGGTCGGTACCGTTGGGCCTTCAAGGCCTGTTCAGACGGTGCTTGTTTTATTTTTGAGTACATTTTTCTCGGTGTATGTCTACCTATTATTCAGTAACATTGATACTGTGTACGTACGACAAATATGTTTAATGTCGAAGAATGACGTTTATTCAGTTTTCTTGATTATGTGCATGCTTGGGTAAAGGTGAGTACATACTTTTCGTTGGTATTGTATATTGGTTTTCAGTTTGGCAATAAATGTAATTTAATTCTTTTCACCTCAGAATCGCGCATGTGGAATTAATCACTGTTAACTAACACACTTAAGTTCATTCAATTTAACATAACGGTATTTGGTCACTACTTGATTACACGGTCATTTACACTATTTACTCGTAAATTTATATCGACTACCGGCTGTGTTATAAAGTTTCACAAAAATCGATCGTATCAGTCACAGTGAACGATGAGTTTAGTACAGACGCGTTCTTGCACTCCATCAGGAGGCAAACAGCGAGCTCCTTTGCACACTCATGGAAAATGAAGTGCTGAATAGTGAATATATTGAATGTAGACGTGTAAGGGCTCTTTTTTGTACGATTTCGAATCGAAATACGAATGTGTGTAGGTATCTGCTCGCTCACTTCCACTGAGTGGCAGAACAAGAACACAGATAAAGACGAAAATCGGTCGCACACTAAGACAGCTTGACACCGTTAATAACGCGTATAATGTGCGTTTTAACCTGCTGTTTACGAGCTATGTACGTGAGATGTCCTTAATGATCTGAAAATAAAGAACTATTGAACTTAAATCACATTTTCTTTACAGACTTGTTTGAGTAAACTGGTAATCTACACTATGTGATCAAAAGTATCCGGAAACCCCCAAAAACATACGTTTTTTTTTCATATTAGGTGCATTGTGCTGCCACCTACTGCCAGGTACTCCATATCAGCGACCTCAGTAGTCATTAGACATCGTGAGAGAGCAGAACAGGGCGCTCCGAGGAACTCACGGACTTCGAACGTGGCCAGATGATTGAGTGTCACATGTGTCATACGTCTGTACGCGAGATTTCCACACTCCTAAACATCCCCAGGTCCACTGTTTCCGATGTGATAGTGAAGTGGAAACGTGAAGGGACACGTACAGCACAAAAGCGTACAGGGCGATCTCGTCTGTTGACTGACAGAGACCGCCGACAGTTGAAGAGGGTCGTGATGTGTAGTAGGTTGACATCTATCCAGATCAACACAGGAATTTCAAACTGCATCAGGATGTACTGCAAGTACTATGACAGTTAGACGGGAGGTGAGAAAATTTGGATTTCATGGTCGAGCGGCTGCTCATAAGCCACATATCACGCCGGTAAATGACAAACGACACCTCGATTGGTGTAAGGAGCGTAAACATTGGACGACTGAACAGTGGAAAAACGTTGTGTGGAGTGACGAATCACGGTACACAGTGTGGCGATCCTATGGCAGGGTGTGGGTATGGCGATTGCCCGGTGAACGTCAGCTGCCAGCGTGTGTAGTGCCAACACTAAAATTCGAAGGTGGTGGTGTTATGGTGTGCTCGTGTTTTTTCACGTTGTTTTTTCTTGTTGTTTTGCTTGGCACTATCACAGCACAGGACTACATTGGTGTTTTAAGCACCTTCTTGCTTCCCACTGTTGAAGAGCAATTCGGAGATGGCGATTGCATCTTTCAACACGATCAAGCACCTGTCCATAATGTACAGCCTGTGGCGGAGTGGTTACACGACAATAAGATCCCTGTAATGGACTGGCCTGATCAGAGTCCTGACCTGAACCCTATAGAAAACCTTTGCGATGTTTTGGAACGCCGACTTCGTGCCAGGCCTCACCGACCGACATCGACACCTCAGTGCATCACTCCGTGAAGAATGGGCTGCCATTCAGCAAGAAAACTTCCAGCACCTGATTGAACGTATGCCTGCGAGAGTGGAAGCTGTCATCATGGCTAATGGTAGGCCATCACCATATTAAATTCCAGCATTACCGATGTAGGGCGCCACGAACTTGTAAGTAATTTTTAGCCAGGTGTCCAGATACTTTTGATCACATAATTTATGTCTCAGAGAGTCTTCCCTGAGCCTCGTAGCACATCTGACGCTTTTCCTGCAATGGTTGTCCTGCTCTGTCAAGCGCTGAAGGATTCTGTTTACTGTCATGAAACACATCACAGGTGCAGGCAGCCAGTATAGGTTACGTGGCTATTGGGGCATTTTACGCTACACCCTTCACATACCCTCAGAGTTTAAGATCAGGGAGTAAAGTTCCCTCCTCTGTCCTCATGGCACACTTTTCTGTTGTCCTTGAGCACTGTTTCTACGTGTGCCACACTACTGCATCGTCTTCACCTTCCTGGTTCGATCCTTTTCTCCTCTAGCACTTCTGCACTCTATTCAGCCCCAAGTGCTTTCTCCCTCATCTGTTAGTAGCGGCCGATAATCTATTCAAACTGCCACGCTACCTTCAATGGTGGGCGCTCAAGTTCCAGTTCTGATATCAGTTCTATTCCCTACCCCACTACACTCATGTCGACTTGTCGTTACGACTGCCCCTGGACCCACACTCTGCCTTCAGCGCTGATCCCATCTTTACTTCTACCTGGATGTCGCCACTGTGGAAACTATGATCATCCTTCCATTGTCCATCATATTCATTGCTTGTCACACCAACGAGGATACAGGGCACCACATGGTTCTCCACCTGATGCTATGTAATTGCTCACCTGGCTTCAAGCAACTGTAACACCTGGAGGCCCCAGCATACAGGTATCACCAGGACAAGTCCTCTGCTCTTGACCTGGTGTTCTGGTTTCAGGAGAAAAGAGGCCGCCTCAAGTTTGTTACTCTGACAGCCATCCAGCACTGCCTCTTGTCTCTTGCATGTCAGACTGTGGGGCATTGTGTTACCCAAGCACCTGAACCCCTGGCCTGTCTGCAGGCAGGGCATAGATACAGCTAACCTGCACACATTTTCCTCAGGCCCCACTAGCCAGAGAGAGCACTCATCCTCTTGACAGTCCAGCCAGCATCTATTCTCTCTCCACTGCTCAATGAGGATACTTGTGTCACTAGACACAATCAGCACTGGTTTTGGAAAACCTTTTCAGTCTTCAGGGTTCAGCTTTAGATGAAGTCACACTTCAGTATATTACGACATACAACCTCACTGGCTCCTCTTCCTGGGTCTGATGTTCTACTGTCGCGTTTGGTTCCAGAGGTGTAGTCCTCCACAAGGCCCATCTTAGACACCGCCAGCCTGTCTCAACTCTAGCCTGTGACTGGTTCTCTGGGTGGGTCTTCTGCTGTTACACATGTCACATCAGCACTAACGACACTTGAGGTGCACCGCAAACTCCCAACTGCCCCAACCACAAGTAAGAACTTAACACCATCTAGGGATGATGAGATGAGCTACCGCCTCTCCTCCCATTCAGAGAGAGATGGGGGGGGGGGGGGGGGGAGGATGATCTGTCGAGCCAGCAACCAATAACACAACGTCTCTCCAGATGACAGACACGAGAAGCCCACCAGGCAACAACCCAAGAACCGCCACAAAAGTCAATGGGCCTCTGAAACTTTTCTGTTCCTTGGGCCATGTGACCGTAAATAGCAGCAGCAGTGACCTGCAGCATGGGCAGTTCTTAGGTTGGCACTCGGGCCCCTAAGGGTCACACCAGGTGAGCTCCCTGGACATGGCGCTGACTGCAAAAGCATTCCAACAATCAGGATATCATTATGTAGCCACCTTGGCGACTACCTCACCGCCTGCGTCAACTTTTCTATCCAGATGTTGCCAGCATGATACGAGACCCACAATCAAACTTCGTAATATTTGTTATCATTCTTATCATTAGTCATGCTGTACTCAAACATTTTCTCGTCCATTCAGGACTTCTAATTTTGCACGTGCAGTGGAGACCTTGACTGTAGCTCACTTCGTGTATGAGCCTTGATATCACCGAAGTTTCTTTACCGTGTTTACCACGGCCTTTCAACCTTTCTATGTTCATTCCATGTTCAGGAAGTGAATTGTTTCGATAACGGTATTCAGATTTAATTCTTATAATAGAAAACTTCAGCCCTTCGGCCTTCGGTTATAGATATTGATTCTACTTTCAAGAAGCGATTTGTGTTCATTTGTTGTATTCAGAACTCTCTCAGTCGAGACAACTACAGGCCTATGGCTCTCAGTTATTATTGTTCAATTAATGCCCAAGAAGCGGCTGTTTTCATTTACTGTATTACATTTTAGATCATACCAGAGATAAGCTCAGGCCTTCGGCCTATTGTTTATTTAACGCAATTTTAAATGTACTGTGACCTTAACAGGCTTTCTGCCTAGGGTATCACTTACTTGTTGCATATTCAAGAAGTATTCTGTGTAGTTTTATTTGTTTTTGAAATGACTGCCGTCGGAGAAGTTTTTTTGTGATGTAATAAACTTCCTTCAGTTCTATACCTGGGTATTTTTCCTCTGCTGCCTTTGGCGGACGTATCAGAAGTGCCTTCAGGTGTTCCAAAGAAAAGTGTATTGCGATCCTTACTGTACACGTTGTTTATTAACGATATATCAAACAATGTTAATAGTGTCTTCAGATTTTTTCAGATGCAGTTATCCATAATAAATAACTGTCTGAAAAAGCTGTACAAATATTTAGTCAGATATTAATAAGATTTCACAGTAGTGCAAAGATTGGTAACTTGCTTTAAATGTTCAGAAATTTAAAAGTTTGCATGTTACATATTGTCGTAACCTTTCACAATATCAATGAGCAACACAAGCAATCGGCGAACTTATACAATTATCTGCTTGTAATAGTTTGTAGGGGTGTGAAATGAAATGATTAGATGGGCTCAATCGTAGGGAAAGCAGGTGATAGACATTGGCTCGACAGTAGGTTGCTGGGAAAACGCAATCAGTCTTCGAGGAGATTGCTTACAAACACGCATGTCACCCGTGCTAGAATATTACTAAAACTGTGCAAGTGTGGGGCGGAGGGGGGGGGGGCATGCCAAATGTAATGAGCCCAGAAAATCTGATACTTCGGTGGCAAGTTTTATGAGGAGGGAACTTCCACGATACAGGTCCTAGAATATGACTACCAACCATTCTGTCCCTTACTGACATACATCTGGATCATAAATGGACAGTAATACAAAAGTTCATTTACATACTATGAGGTAGAGATAAATCTTTCTGCATTGTTCGTTAGTCCAAGTGATACTGCAGCAATTTGACTTTCATAGCAGTAAGTGCTCCCCTGCGGGCGATATACGCATGTAAGTGTGCCAAAAAAACTGTTTTGTCTGCCGCAAAGTTGACACAGGAGTAGGTAATGGTTAAACATGGTTACATGTGGAACCATTGTTTTGCAAATGAGATAGCTTGTAGTGCTTTAAGCAGCTGTACTATGACAAGGAAGTAGTTCGTATTCGTGTCCAAACTCATTCCATACAGAGACAATCCTAAAGATGTCTCACATGGCTTGTGAATACAATGATGGAAAAAAATCGCAGCACCAAAAAATAAGTAATGAAATTTCGGTAGTACATTTGTCTAGGTAATATATTTAAACGATTAACTTTGCAAGATCATAGGTTAATGTAAGTGCGAGATAACCCATTTCAGATGTGAAATGCTGGGATATTAATAACCTATGTAACCACCAGAACGCTAAATGCAAGCATCCAAAGGAGTATGCCTTGTGTTGTACAGGTGCCGGATGTTAGTTTGTGGGATGGAATTCCATGACTGTTGCATTTGGTCGGTCGATACAGGGGCTGTTAAAGCCAGTGTGGACGACGCTGGACTTGTCGTCCGATGGCGTTCCATAAGTGCTCCATTGGAGACAGAGTTGGTGATCGAGCAGGCCAAGGCAACATATCGACTCTCTGTAGCGTATATTGCTTTGCAATAACGGTACATAGACGAGCGTTATCGATGGAAAATACACCCTGGAATACTGTTCATGAATGACAACAAAACAGGTCGAATCATCAGACTGCCGTACGTATTTGCAGGCAGGATGTGTGGGATAGCCACGAGAGTGAGTGCTCTTACTGTTGTACGAAATCGCGCTGCATGTGTAGGTCCAGAGTGTCTAGCACTTATACAGGTTGCTAGCAGGCCTTCAACTGGCCTCCTTCTAGCCAACACACTGCCATCCCTGGCAACGAGGCAGAACCACCTTTCACCAGAAAACACAACAGACCTCCAATGAGCTCTCGCTTGACACCACTGAAGTCGCAAATGGCGGTGGTTTGGGGCCAGTGAAAAGCACGCTAAAGGGCATCTAGCTCGAAGCTGACCTTGAAATAACCGAATTGCACCTGTCCGTTATGTCACTGTGGTGCCAACTGCTTCTCAAATTGCTGCTGCAAGTGAAGTACTTAGCGCAAGAGCCATACGCCGAACGCAATTGTCTTCCGTCGTGGCCGTCCGGAGCCCGGTCTTCTCGCGACCATACATTCTGCCAGGAGTCATGAACAGTGGCTACATACCTGCCAAGTCTTTCTGCAGAAGGAACATTCAGCTTCTCCATGCCATATTACACTATCACTTAAAGGCATTCTTGACTAACATGGACTCACGACGTCGAGGTAACTAAAGCTCACGACCGTTACTGCACGTATTTAAAGCAAAACTGGTCTGCATCCTCATAGTGGCGCTATCGACACCACTCTTATGCGACCTGCGTGAAATTTGAACAGACGACATCTTTCGGATGTAGACACACCTACCCACTTTCGTTTATATCACACAATTCCTTCATAATGTTGCGTTTTTTTCCGTAAGTATATTGTTCAATTTGATAGCTGAGTGATGGGTTAGGTCATTTGAAGCGCTCTATCGATACGGTCTGACATGTGAGGAAGATCCTGATTATTATGTTTATCTTCCTCCCCTCCACAGAGCTACCATGTCCACTGAAACGGCGGTCGTAATCAAGCCAAGCTCAGGCAGCAGAGCAATATGCGCTCCGGCCGTTCTCAAAGAGGCAGATGTAATTTTAATGAGAGAACTTTCAGTGGCTCTAGAATTGCAAACCCTCATACCGTATGTGGACGTCAGGGTCGTGAAGCTGCTGGATTTTGCAAATTTTAGTAATTATAGCCTAGCTTGGTTCACTTTCTTGATAGAGTAGTAATGCTTACAAGGGAACCTCTCCATCGCACCCTCCTCAGATTTAGTTATAATTTGGCACAGTGGATAGGCCTTGAAAGACTGAACACATATCAATCGAGAAAACAGGAAGAAGTTGTGTGGAACTATGAAAAAAATAAGCAAAATATACAAACTGAGTAGTCCATGGCCAACATAGGCAACATCAAGGATACTATGAACACAAGAGCGCTGTGGTTCCGTGGTTAGCGTGAGCGGCTGCGGAGCGAGTGGTCCTTGGTTCAAGTTATCCCTCAAGCGAAACTTTACTTTCTTTTTTTTTCCGCAAAGTTATGATCTGTCCGTTCGTTCATTGACGTCTCTGTTAACTGTAATAAGTTTAGTGTCTGTGTTTTGCTACCGCACCGCAAAACCGTCCGATTAGTAGACGAAAGGACGTGCCTCTCCAATGGGAACCGAAAACATTTGATCGCAAGGTCATAGGTCAACCGATTCCTCCACAGGAAAACACGTCTAATATATTCTATATGACACTGGTGACGGCATGTGCGTCACATGACAGGAATATGTTGTCGACCCACCTAACTTGCACACTTGGCGAATGGGTAAAAAGATTCTTCTACCTTGCCCGATTTAGGTTTTCTTGTGAATGTGATAATCACTCCCAAAAAAGTGATGAAAACATAATAGTGTGTCACATAAACTGCAACAAATGAATGCAACAGTTTCACAGTCGCACAGTTTTCTCTGTGCTCTGTCAAAACATAAGTTTTTAACGTTTTCAAATTTTTCTGTGTGTAGTCCGTCAAATCTTGTATATGTCCAAGCAAATCTGAACATGTCCTGGAATTTTGGAGAGCGAAGTTGATTATGTGTGGGTGCCTGAACTCTGATAATTGTCTGAAAACAAAAAATTAAAATTTTCACTCGAGGGAAGAAATGAACCAAGGACCTCTTGCTTTGCAGCTGCTCACGCTAACCACAGGACCACAGCGCATCTGAGCTCACATTATCCTAAATGTTGCATATCTTGCACATAGACTATTCAGTTTGTATATTTCGCTTATTTTTTTCATAGTTCCACACAACTTCTTCCTGTTTTCTCGATTGATCTGTGTTCAGTTTTTCAAGGCCTATCCACTGTGCCAACTTATAACTACATCTGACGGGGGTGCGATGGGGAAGTTCCCTTGTTAGATGTCTGAATAGTCTATATACACAAAAAGAAACCCGTAAATTTATATCGAATGGAACGTAAATAAGATTTTGGTGCTAGCGGTTACATTATTATCTTAAAGCAAAAGTATGCTTTATGGATCTATGAACTAGGGTTCAGCTCCATATGGAATGTAGCGTGCGAACAAGGAGAGATGAAGTTCCTACCACCGAAGCATTTACCTCAAACTCAGAGCGAAACTTAGTTGAGCCGAATATGACCAATAACGGAAGTGCTGCACTGCCTAATAAAAAATACGGCGCTGCTGCCGCTCTGTCCTGAATACATGCAGTAATTAGGTTGGGAAGTGTGTCATAAAGTCGTTGTATGCTCCGCTGAGCCACGGTGGCTCACAACTATTGTAACTGGTACTTGGTATCCTGGATACTAACCCTGGTATTGAGTTGACTCCGAGCTGGTCCCACTCAGACGAATCTGGGAATCTTGCTGGCCTCGAAAGTATCTCAACATCACACAGACGCAGTTCATAGAGAGACGTGTCATATTTAGATGAGCACTGTCGTGTTGAAAAATGGCAGCAATATACTGACGCATGAGAGCCAATACACGAGGACGCAGGATGTCAGCGACGTACCGTTGTATCGCTAGAGTTCCTTCAATCACTCCAGCCGTTACCTTAACCCAGATCCCATGGCTTCCCACACCATGTACATCTACATCTACGTGGATACTCTTCAAATCACACTTAAGTGTCTGGGAGAGGGTTCATCGACCCACCATCACAATAATTCTCTATTATTTCAATCTCGAACAGGGCACGGAAAAAAGGAACACCTATATCTTTCCGTGAGAGCTCTGGTTTCCCTTATTTTATTATTATGATCGTATCTCCCTATGTAGGCCGGTGTCAACAAAATATTTTCGTACTTGGAGGAGAAAGTTAGTGATTGAAATTTCGTGAAAAGATTCAGCCGCAACGAAAAGCGCCCTTGTTTTAATGGTGTCCATCCCAAATCCTGTATCATGTCCGTGACACTGTCTCCCCTATTTCGCGATAATACAAAATGTGTTGCCCTTCTTTGAATTTTCTCGGCATGCTCCGTTAATTCTCTCTGGTAAGGATCCCAGACAGCGCAGCTGTATTCCAAAAGAGGACGGACAAGCGTAGTGTAGGCAGTCTCTTTAGTAGACCTGTTCCATTTTCTAAGTGTTCTGCCAATAAAACGCAGTCTTTGGTTTGCCTTCCCCACAACGTTTTCTGTGTGTTCTTTCCATTTTAAATTGTTCGTGTTTGTAATTCCTAGGTATTTAGTTGAATTTACGGCCTTTAGATTAGACTGATTTAGTGTGTAACCGATGTTTAGCAGATTCCATGTAGCATTCATGTGGATGACCTCACAATTTTCATGATTTAGCGTTGCCAATTTTTGCACCATTCAGATATCTTTCTAAATCAACTTGCAGTTTGTTTTGATCCTCTTATGACTTTACTAGACAATACACGACAGCATCACCTGCAAACAATTTAAGACAGCTGCTTAGATTGTCTCCTAAATCGTTTGTATAGAAAAGGAACAGCAGGGGGCCTATAACACTACCCTGGGAAACGCCGGAAATCAATTCTGTTTTACTCTATGACTTTCTGCCAATTACTATGAATTCTGACCTCTCTGACACGAATCCAGTCACATAATAGAGACGATATTCCATAAGCACACAATTTCACTACAAGTCGCTAGTGTGGTACAGTGTCAAAAGCCTTCTGGAAATCTAGAAGTACGGAATAAATTTGAAATCCCTTGTCAATAGCGTTCAATAATACGTGTGAGTAAAGAGGTAGTTGTTTTTCACAAGAACGATGTTTTCTAAAACCGTGTTTCCTGCGTGTCAATAGACCGTTCTCTTCGAGGTAATACATAATGATCGAACACAACATAACCCTGCTGCATATCGACGTTAATGATATGGGCTTGTAATTCAGTGTATTACTCAAATGGCTCTGAGCACTATGGGACTTAACATCTATGGTCATCAGTCCCCTAGAACTTAGAACTACTTAAACCTAACTAACCTAAGGACATCTACACAACACCCAGTCATCACGAGGCAGAGAAAATCCCTGACCCCGCCGGGAATCGAACCCGGGAACCCGGGCGTGGGAAGCGAGAACGCTACCGCACGACCACGAGCTGCGGACAGTGGATTACTCCTACTACCTTTCTTGAATATTGGTGTGGCCTGTGCAACTTTCCATTCTTTGGGTATGGATCTTTCGTCGAGCGAGCGGTTGTAAATGACTGTTAAGTATGCAGTTATTGTGCCCACCCGGTTAGCCGTGCGGTCTAACGCACGGCTTACCGGACTGGGAAGGAGCGCCTAATCCCCAGCACGAATCCGCCCGGCAGACTTGTGTCGAGGTCCGGTGAGCCGGCCAGTCTGTGGATGGTTTTTAGGCGGTTTTCCATCTGCCTCGGCGAATGCAGGCTGGTTCCCCTTATTCCACCTCAGCTACACTATGTCGGCGATTGCTGCGCAAACAAGTTCTCCACGTACGCGTACACCACCATTACTCTACCACGCAAACATAGGGGCTACACTCGTCTGGTGTGAGACGTTCCCTGGGTGGGGGGGGCAGGGGGGCGGGGATGGGAGGGGGGGTGTCCACCGAGGGCCGAACCGCACAATAACCCTGAAATAGTGGTTCGGTGTGGGGCGGTGGAGGGGTGGACTCCGGTAGTCGTCGTGGGATTGTGGACCACTGCGGCTGCGGTGGGGACGGAGCCTCTCCGTTGTTTCTAGGCCCCCGGTTAATATACAATACCATACAATACAATGGAGATATTGCATCAGCATACTCTGAAAGGAACCTAACTGGCATATAGTCTGGACCGGAAGACTTCACTATTCCGAGGACATCTACAGAAGTTACTTATGTTAGCAGGTGTTCTGGATTCGAATTTTGGAATATTTACTTGGTCTTCTTTGGCGAAGGAATTTCGGCTGTGTTTTTTTCTTTCCTTTGGCAGCACTGTCGTCGATATTACCTTCATTGCTATCGCTCAGTGTACGCATGATGCAGAGTAACATCACTGCGCCTCTCCAAAATATTGGATGAATGACACCTTGCCAGAGGTCGCCGCCATACTCTTGGACAAGGATCATTCGTGGTAGTACGGAAATGAGATTCCTCGCTGAACACAATGAGACAGCAGTCCGTGTTTCCTGGCCACGGAGCTGTTAGTGTTAACGGCAGCCTATGCTTGACACGGTAATTCCCTAAATCGACTGCTGCTGATCTCCGCCAATGGTATGGGACGACACAGAATGTTATAGGGTGTCCATAATTTGTCCTCTGACGGCAAGTGCAGATAAGAAGGCGTTACGACATGTCTGGTGCACAGCTGGACCATCCTCTCTAAAGGTGGTCACACGTGGACAGCCGGAACTCTGACGACGAGTATGGCTGCCCTCATATTCCCATGCAGTTCAACATTGAGCCACTGTCAAAACTGACACTTCCAATCGACTATAGGCGTCGCGTGAGGGACGGAAAGAGCAATATTTGTTCGGGGTGACTGCAGCTACAGATTGCAAAAAGCAAAATAGCAAATATCTGGCGGCCGCTGTGGCCGAGCGATTCTAGGCGCTTCTGTCCGCAAACGCACCGCTCTGCAGCTACGGTCGCAAGTTCGATTCCTGCCTCGGGCATGGATGTGTGTGATGTCCTTAGGTTAGTTAGGTTAAAGTAGTTGTAAGTCTAGGGGACTGATGACCTCAGATGTCCCATAGTGCACCGAGCCATTTGAACCATTTTGAGCAAATATATGCTGAGGCACCACATTAAATGCGCCTGACTCCTCTTGGGAGGAACACACGGTGTACAGGGTGGTGCATTGACCGTGACCGGGCCAAATGTCTCACGTAATAAGCATCAAACGAAAAAACTACGAAGAACGAAACTTTTCTAGCTTGAAGGGGGAAACCAGATGGCGCTATGGTTGGCCCGCTAGATGGCGCTGCCATAGGTCAAATGGATATCAACTGCGTTTTTTTTAAATAGGAACCCCCATTTTTTATTACATATTCGTGTAGTACGTAAATAAATATGAATGTTTTAGTTGGACCGCTTTTTTCGCTTTGTGATGGATGGCGCTGTAATTGTCACAAACATATGGCTCACAATTTTAGATGAACAGTTGGTAACGGGTAGGTTTTTTAAATTAAAATACAGAACGTAGGTAGGTTTTAACATTTTATTTCGGTTGTTCCAATGTGATACACGTACCTTTGTGAACTTATCGTGACTGAGAACGCATGCTGTTACAGCGTGATTACCTGTAAATACGACATTAATGCAATAAATGCTCAAAATGATGTCCGTCAACCTCAGTGCATTTGGCAATACGTGTAACGACATTCCTCTCAACAGCGAGTAGTTCGCCTTTCGTAATGTTCGCACATGCATTGACAATGCGCTGACGCATGTTGTCAGGTGTTGTCGGTGGATCTCGATAGCAAATATCGTTCAATCTTCCCCACAGAAAGAAATCCGGGGACGTCAGATACGGTGAACGCGCGGGCCATGGCATGGTGCTTCGACGACCAATCCACCTGTCATGAAATATGCTATTCAGTACCGCTTCAACCTCACGCGAGCTATGTGCCGGACATCCCTCATATTGGAAGTACATCGCCATTCTGTCATGCAGTGAAACATCTTGTAGTAACATCGGCAGAACATTACGTAGGAAATCAGCATACATTGCACCATTTAGAATGCCATCGAAAAAATGGGGGCCAATTATCATTCCTCCCATAATGGCGCACCATACATTAACCCGCCAAGGTCGCTGATGTTCCACTTGTCGCAGCCATCGTGGATTTTCCGTTGGCCAATAGTGCATATTATGCCGGCTTAAGTTACCGCTGTTGGTGAATGACGCTTCGTCGCTAAATAGAACGCGTGCAAAAAAGCTGTCATCGTCCCGTAATTTCTCCTGTGCCCAGTGGCAGAACTGTACACGATGTTCAAAGTCGTCGCCATGCAATTCCTGGTGCATAGAAATATGGTACGGGTGCAATCGATGTTGATGTAGCATTCTCAACACCGACTTTTTTCGAGATTCCCGATTCTCGCGCAATTTGTCTGTTACTGATAAGCGGATCAGCCGTGACTGCAGCTAAAACACCTACTTGGGCATCATCATTTGTTGCAGGTCGGGGCTGACGTTTCACATGTGGCTGAAGTCTTCCTGTTTCCTTAAATAACGTAACTATCCAGCGAACGGTCCGGAAACTTGGATGATGTCGTCCAGGATACCGAGCAGCATACATAGGACACGCCCTTTGGGCATTTTGATCACAACAGCCATACATCAACACGATATCGAACTTATCCGCAGTTGGTAAACAGGTCCATTTTAACATGGGTAATGTATCACGAAGTAAATACCGTCCGCACTGGCGGAATGTTACGTGATACCACGTACTTACGCAATTGTGACTATTAAAGCGACATCTATCACAAAGCGAAAAAAGTGGTCCAACTAAAACATTCGTATTTCTTTACGTACTACACGAATAAGTAATAAAACATGGGGGTTCCTATTTTTAAAAACGCAGTTGATATCCGTTTGACCTATGGCAGCGCCATCTAGCGGGCTAACCATAGCGCCATCTGGTTTCCCCCTTCAAGTTCGACAAGTTTCGTTCTTTGTAGTTTTTTCGTTTGACGCTTATTTCGTGAGATATTTGGCCCAGTCACTATCAATGGACCACCCTGTATAACTGACATAGCTAATAATGTCGAAAGTTTCATGACGCTGTTCATGATTCATGCTTTTGTATATAGAAAGTCTAAATGCTTTAAAGCTGTAGCAAAATGTGGGAAGATCTGCTAAGGAACGACGATTGATGCAGGGATTGCAGTTGACCCTCAACATAAAGAACTGTCACTATTACGGATAAATAGGCGGAAATGTCCCTTATAGTTTCATTTCACGATTGCCATACAGCCACTGGAAGCAGTCACATTCTTTAAACACAAAACTAGTCGGGAAAGACTGACAACAGAAAGTGTCCTCTTGAAGCGTAGTCCACTCACAAAGGAGGTAGATTACAAAACCCTGAATTGACAGATACTTCAGTGTTGCTCCTCAGTCTACAGGCTCTTACCAGGTAGGATTGTTAGAACAGACGAAATCTTCGTCACTGTGGTGGCGTACGCCTTCTCCATCACACCGGTCGGCACTAGGAAATATTGCATAGCAGACGCTGAAGTAACAGCGTGTATGACAAGAGAAGTTCAAGACTGGCTCCTAGGCTCCTCTGGGCAGCATGCATATAGGCCGCTGCCGCCAACCAAGCTGTCTCAATACCTCAAACTCGGTACCTCAGTACGTCGTATCGGGACTCAGTTCGCTTTGCACTTCAATATGTCACACTGTGCTCTAGTCTTCCACAGTGACAGCCGTCGCTTCGCACCTTAGCTAGCTGTGAGCCAACCTTAGTCAGCGTATATAATTGTGATATGGACACGACAAGATTCAAGAATTACTACACGTTATTTGATTGCTGTTAACCACAGAACTTAAGATTCGATATCATTGAAGTTAAATACTCAATTGGTTCCTGTGCTAAAGTGTATTTTAACCACCGATGCATTTTGTGTTGCAGTGAGAGGAAACCGGCCACCAAACTATCATATCACCTTCTCCTCGTCCAGCCAGGAACCACAAAACATTATAAGAGGTCACAGCCACAACGGTCACAGTTTCGTTTTTCACGCGAAATCATCTCGGAGATCATCCACCACCTGTGGCTAGAAGAGAGGCGTTATCCATCTTGGCGTGATCTACTGTTAAATTTCCTAGAAGAGTCAACTTGTGTATGTTTACTCAAAGACCATGAAGATAAAATGAGAGAGGTTCGAATTCACACAGTCGCTCTTCCCGTGCTCCATACATGACTGGAAGAGGACAGGTGGGAAGTGACAGTGATACACGAAGTACCCTCTGTCACACACCGTAAGGTGGTTTGCGGTGTATGGATGTAGGTGCAGATGTAGACGTGCGCAGCAACGAGCTGCTACTGGACTACACAGTGTGGCGTACAGCAACGGATGATCGACACCTTGTCCCCGTGCCCTTAACAGAGCGTACATCCTCGCCCACAGCTATGGCTTGACGCTGGGGCTTTGCAGTGAGTGGAAACCTGTGTCTGTCGTCGGTTTGACACCGCTGTTTGCGGACTAGAGTGATAGCACACAGGCGCGCTGGTTTCTGTTGCCTGGAAATGACAAATGCCTCAGACTGTAATTCACACGTAAATACAGTCGTTGATGTGCTGTTTAGTACAACGTTGTTTTCGCAATAGTCGCGTTTCAGTGAGCTTTTTTTTCCTTTATTTTTTTATGGGTGTTCAATAAACAAACCATGTATCCAGCACCTTGTTGCACAGGTCGTGCATAAAAAGATTTTTAAAATATCGTGCGAGGAGATATGGGGAATGAAATCCCTGGGCTATCAGGACAGAGCGGATGAGGTTATATTTGTGGAAAGGGGCCAAAATAAGTTACTGTCAGTTGCACTCAACATACAAACTTTATTTGTTAAAACACACAATCACACAAGCAAGAATCAAAAACTTTCAAGGTTTTAACGGAAGACCTCATTTGATTTTATTTAGATCGGCTGAAGGCCACATCGAAAATCCAAGGCAGGAAGGCCTAAGCAAGGAATTGAGGTACGGGAGTTCCTCTGAAGGTTTCACTTCTTTAGAAAGCATTTTTTTTATCTTAAATACAACTAGGCTGAAAGCCTTAGCTTAAATTTTTCCCATAGAACTCGGCTGAAGGCCACACATTAATCAAGAACAGTATTACGGCTTAAGGCCGAGACAAAGATTTTTAATGTTTAGTCTAAATAGGCTGAAACTCGGCTGAACGGCGCATATCAACAAAACAATTTAACGGCTTAAGGCCTAGGAAGAAGAGCTTTTAATCTGAAAAGTCTGAAGGCCTTATCTTAAAATATTTCATGTAATACTCGGCTGAAGGCCTCATACTAAAGAATAATGACTTAGGGCAGGACAATGATTTTGAATTTTGAATTTAAGAGAATTAAAACTCGGCTGAAGGCCACACACCGTGCAGAAAACAATTTTACGGCTTAAAGCCTAAAGGGAAGAGCTTCTAAATTTCAACTAAAATAGGCTAAAGACTTTATCCTAAAATGCTTCACATAAAACTCGGCTCACGGCCACATACGAAACCCAAACAATCTCACAGCTTAAAGCCCAGACAAAGAAATTTCCATACAAGAAATTATTTTTTTACGACTTAAGGCCTAAGAAGAAAAGCTTTGCAATTTTAATAAGCTAAAACTCGGCTGAAGGCCACACAGAGTACTTAAGACTAAAAGGAAATCACTATGTAAAACACAAGCAGCGGAGCTCAGAAGGTTCCAAGGGTCGGCCTGGGAAGGTAACACTAACGCACGTTTAGGTGAGACAGGCAACCAGACCGACAACTTCTTAATCTGAAGGCAACACAACCTAGGGACGGTTCACGACCGACCGACAATCTGACCAATTTCCAGCGGTCAGATCCAACTACACAGGTAATGGAAAATATCGGCCGATAAGGAGTAAATCAAGATACCAATAACTTCAAACTCGGCCTCACCAAGATCAAGGCATCAGACACCACTCGAGACACGTTTAAAAGAATACCGAAAACACAAGTCACAACTGTCAAGCGACTAAGGCAGGCTGCAGATTTTAGGCAACAAAACACACGACTTATCACTCGCGTCAACGGCTGAGGAAACAACAATCCACAAATAACGAACAAATCGTAACAGTCGAGTTTTAAGAACAGGTACCTGATTACTCAACTTGAGGATCCTGCTTCGGAGGAAAGCGAAAAGTCGCTCACACAACTAGCGTCTCCAAATGCAACAGCGCGTACCCGCCGCCAAAAGCCCCGGCCTGGCTCCACGCTGTGGAGACTACGTCGCTGCTCATTTCCAACGAACCGACAAGGTCCAACCACATCCCGACTCGGAAAAAGGTGTTCGTCCTGAGGATCCAAGACATCGTCTACTGAGATTACCGGCCGAGCACACGACCGGCGGCAGCCCATTTTCGCCCACAGTGGTCCCGGCGAATACTGACACCATACGGACCCGACTGTTGCTGGCTGCCAACTCTTCTCGACTGATACTGGTGTCAGTGCTCAGCAGACCACATGTCGCCATCCGACGACCAGCCGACCGATCGACCAACTGCCTTCCATCTACGTCAGCCATGGTTCCGGGGCGTACTTGCACCGTGCGGACCTGCCTGCTACGGACTGCCAACTCGTCCGACAGCCGAGTAACGACGAACCCGACTCAGTCCACAACCCAAAAGCGACTGAGACTCAGAGCCGACTGACTAACATGCCACTGTCTGCCTTCGGACTGACTCTGCCGACTCACTGCACCGACTCACTCCACCGACTCCGTCCCACCGACTCACTCTTTTCTCTCAGAACAGAACCCGGAAATAGTCGCTGTCGCTCCACAGGTAGTAACACGAACCTACTATCGATAACGCTGGAGCTGCCATTCACGGACAGCGAAGGTGAGCAAGGATAGTGACACCAGAAGACATTAAGAGAAAATTTAATAAAAAAGATATTCTCGCCGTTTCAGAATTTCAGGAAGGACGGGTCACAATCGTGAGCCAAGCACCGCTCAGGGGACTTAATAACTGATAAAAAATCCTAATAACGCAGTATGATAGTAAAAAACATAATTCTTTTAGAACATTGAAGCGAAAAGGTAAATAATACTAGAAATGTATCAGTTTGATGTGAAGTGAATTTGCGAAGTAATCCTCTAGCTACAAAATGGCTTCCTTTAGGTTAAATGTGGATAATACGTACATATGGCACTATAAAGTATAAAGTACGGTTGGAGACTATCGTGATCTGGTGTAGTAAGTCGGTGCTTCATTCACCGAATAGATCTTGAATTTCTCACGCCATTTTCAAACGTGAATTAAGAAATCGGGCTTTGCATGACTACGCTGAGAGCAGCAGGCATTTGTAGATTAATCAGTTGGACTGCGTAAGGCTTTTGTAAATTTTGAGGTACAGTAATAGTCTTGTAACTATATTTCAGATTTGTACCTTACGTAAATTTAAATAACTGAAACATCAGTTTTATCAGGTAGTAGAAGAGAGCAACGGTGAGGTGTAACCCAGTGTCCACGTGTAAGTACTTAAGCTATCTAAATCTTATCGTAGCTAATCCAGATCAGTTTTTTCAATCAAAAAACCATTTCTGCTCGCAGTAGGTCCTCACAAACATCAACTTTATTGATCAGTAAATTATATTCAGCTCAGATAAGGTAAGTCACTTCGTCGGTTTCTAGACGGCGGCTACTCTACACTTTATTCGCCTGCTTTGTGGTGTCGCGAAGTTGCGACGTCATTTCGACGAAATGCAGCAATTTTGTACATGACAACGTAAATCTGAGTTTATTTCTAGCTAATCTAGGAGCTATTAAATGAAACAGAATGTTTCGTTGCGCTATAGGCCTATGAGTAAGGATTTATCTAGAAACAGAAGTGACAACAGTCAGATTGCGGTTTTTTCGCTACTTCTCCATTTCTAAGGATATATAGAGGATAAGAAACAAGAGGAAAGAAACGCTCGCACACACACACACACACACACACACACACACACACACACACACACACACACACATGTGTTTATCATAATTAATGGCGTAAACGCATACTGTTGAAAGTACACTACACTAGAAGCAAAAAAGTCTCCGTACACATAGGCTCGAAAATGCATACCTTAAGAGCTACGAGCAATTTTTCATCTTCTATACTACTCACTTTTTGAATGTGACATCGCATGTTCAACATTTGTCATTCTCTCTTGGGATATTTACCTCTGTTTGTGGCCACATGTGTTTTATTTTAAGTTACTTGACTCAGTTCATCTACGTAGCTTCGAGGGCTTTTAAACGTTAATAAGAATCACCCTGTATATACACACCATGTAACAGACGCCTTGTAAGTTTCATAATTTTTATTATATGCCACAAGTAGCATAACAGTGGCGTGAGGCGGAATGGAGGATGGCTTCAGGCCCACTGCCACGCTACAAGTAGAGAGGAATAAGCTACGAAATTGGAATAACAAAGACGTACATTCTCGACAAAAAGCGGAATGAGCATCCTTTGCGGGCGACGTAGCTATAGTAAGCGAGACGGACGAAGACGTAAAGAAACTCGACAACTTAAGCAAGAAAGACGAATGGTAGGACTTAGGCTCACCTGCAACAGACAGACATTGAGTGTTACTGAGAAGGTGCAAATAGCAGAAGACATCGTGCAGAACGTGGGCGAATATAAATACCTTCAATATTTTACAGGACGGAACTGGAACAGCATGGAATAACAGGATGAAGAAGATGAGATCAGCCTTTCTATGGCAAGCATGAGGAAAGCGATACTGTATGCACCTAAGACGATAACACATTTACATCTATGTCTACACTCCACAAGCCACCTTACGGTGTGTGGCAAAAGGTACTACTGGTAACACCATTTTTCCCTCTTCCCTGTTACATTCGCGAAGGTTTTTGGATAAGATCCGTATGAGCTTTAATTTGTCTGCTTTTCCTCGTTGCGGTCATTTTGTGAGACATATTTGGGATTAACTGACACGTTGTCCAATTCTTTCTGAAAAGTAATCCCTCGGAATTTTGACAGTAAAATTCTCCGTGATGCACAACGGCTCTCTTGTACTTCCATTCTGGATTTGCTGAGCATCTCCGTTCACGCTCTCGCGCGGATTAAATAGTTTTGTGACAGGATTCGCTGGACCTTCTGTATCTCTTCTAATTAAACAAATTCGTAAGGGTTCCAGACTAGTGAGATATACTCAAGAATCGGTCGAACAAGTGTTTTGTCTGCCACTTATTTCACGGATGAATTGCATATCCTTAAGATTATCCTAATGAATTTCAGCTTGTCATCTGCTTTTCCTACAGCTTGTTTCATGTGGGCATTAAACTTTAGAGCTATCCGATTTGTTACTCTGAAGTATCTTACTGTAGTTACGGTTTCCACTGACTTGTCGCCAATAGTGCAGTCCATCAGTGGTGGATCTCTTCGCCTACTTCTGCGGAATTCGTCACTTTTTTTACGTGGAGGTCGAATTGGAAGTTCTTGCAACAATCGTCGATTCTCTGCACGTCTTCCTGATGTTCGCTAGTCTTATGGGGTTGCAATCTTCCTATCGAGGATAGCAACGTCTGTGAATATTCTAACGAGATCTACAGCGTTTGTCACTAAATCATTAACGTACATATTGCACCCTGGCGGGAAAAGTGACACAAGTCGTAAAATCAGCAATTTTTAGCTTGTCACTGAAAAATGCGTGTCGAGTGTGACAGCGTGCACGACAAATATAATGGAATTTACTATCAGCAATACTTACCTGACATTTAAATGAAGCTTATACTGTTTCAATATACACTACTGGCCATTAAAATTGCTACACCAAGAAGAAACGTAGATGATAAACCGGTATTCACTGGACAAATATATTATACTAGAACTGACATGTGATTACATTTTCACGCAGTTTGGGTGCATAGATCCTGAGAATTCAGTACCCAGAACAACCACCTCCGGCCGTAATAACGGTCTCGATACGCCTGGGCATTGACTCAAACAGAGCTTGGATGGCGTGTACAGGTACAGCTGCCCATGCAGCTTCAACATGATACTACAGTTCATCAAGAGTAGTGACTGGCGTATTGTGACGAGCCAGTTGCTCGGCCACCAACGACCAGACGTTTTCAAGTTGGTGAAAGATCTGGAGAATGTGCTGGCAAGAGCAGCAGTCGAACATTTTCTGTATCCAGAAAGGCCCTCACAGGACCTGCAACATGCGGTCGTGCATTATCCTGCTGAAATGTAGGGTTTTTTCAGGGATCGAATGAAGGGTAGAGCCACGGGTCGTAACACATCTGAAATGTAACGTCCACTGTTCAAAGTGCCGTCAATGCGAAAAAGAGGTGACCGAGACGTGTAACCAATGGCACCCCATACCATCACGCCGGGTGATACGCCAGTATGGCGACGGCGAATACACGTTTCCAATGTGCGCTCACTGCGATGTCGCCAAACACAGATGCGACCATCATGATGCTGTAAACAGAACCTGGATTCATCCGAAAAAATGACGTTTTGCTATTCATGGACCCAGGTTCGTCGTTGAGTACACCATCGCAGCCATGGTCTCCGAGCTGATAGTCCATGCTGCTGCAAACGTCGTCGAACTGTTCGTGCAGATGTTTGTTGTCTTGCAAACGTCCCCATCTGTTGACTCAGGGATCGAGACGTGGCTGCACGAACCGTTACAGCCATACGGATTAGATGCCTGTCATCTCGACTGCTAGTGATACGAGGCAGTTGGGATCCAGCACGGCGTTCCGTATTACCCTCCTGAACCCACCGATTCCATATTCTGCTAACAGTCAATGTCTCTAGATTAATGCGAGCAGCAGTGTCACGATAGGATAAACCGCAATCGCGATAGGCTACAATCCGACCTTTATCAAAGTCTGAAACGTGATGGTACTCATTTCTCCTCCTTACACGAGGCATCACAACAACATTTCAGCAGGCAACGCCGGTCAACTGCTGTTTGTGTATGAGAAATCATTTGGAAACTTTCCTCATGTCAGCACGTTGTAGGTGTCGCCACCGGCGCCAACGTGGTGTGAATGCTCAGAAAAGCTAATCATTTGCATATCACAGCATCTTCTTCCTGTCGGTTAAATTTCGCGTCTGTAGCACGTCATCTTCGTGGTGTAGCAATTTTAATGGCCAATATTGTAAGTTTTATAGAATTCATTCTTTAAGTCGAGTTTTCTGAAGCACTGCATTTTTGGTTGTGTCAGTAGTCTTGCGGGATGTGATGTATTGTGAACAATAAAACAAGGGTGACATGTTGAGCAACAAGTATGATTTTTGCTGCGAATGAGCACCGCTGATGCATCGCGATAGCAGTCATCGAAAGCCAGAGCGGTGCTATTCCTGTTGGAGTACTTGTTATTCTTAGTTTTTTGATGTCCCTGTAAGTACATATGGGTAAAACAAATATTGTACTAGATTTAGAATCCGCACATCAAATTTCGCTTTAAAAATTATTTTGTTCGTAACGAGAAACAAATCGACGCCTTCTGTCGACACTGCGCGACACATAGAAGACTTGACGAGCAGAATTTATCCGTGCTAACTACAGCTACAAGATGCAAAAACGAAGTTGAAAACAACCTCTTAAACAATAGAGATAATGCTTCTGATGACTCTTAGTAGGGACACGCTGCGTATATGTTCAAATGTGCGTGAAATCTTCTGGGACTCAACTGCTAAGGTCGTCAGTCCCTAAGCTTAGACACTACTTAACCTAAATTATCCTAAGGACAAACACACACACCCATGCCCAAAGGAGGACTCGAACCTCCGCCGGGACCATGACTGCAGCTCCTCAGACCGCTCGGATATTCCCGCGCGGCGCTGCATATATCATCGTTCTTTTAAGTTCCTGTCTTGTACCAGCCTCTTCACCTTTGAGTAGCACCTACGTCCAATGTGCACGATTATTTGTTGGACATATTCTAGTTTCAATTTCTGTCTTCTAGCGTTCCATCTAGCTGCTGAAATCGTAATACGTGTCCTGTCGTCCTTACTTCTAGTCAGTGTTTACCGCATATTCCTTTCGTTGCCGATTCTGCCGAGTATCTCCTAATTAATAGTGCTCTTCCTGGTATTCTGCCGAGCTGTTTTCATTTTTTGCGTATCAGCGACACACCCGACTAAGACAGTCAGATCAGCTGCCGCCGAGTACCGTCTCGAATATAATCATGAAATGTAATTCGGTGACATCGGTATGGTGATGCAAACCTCAAGTTTCGGAGACAGCATAATTAACTACTCCAGCGAAATAAACATATCAGAAAATATAAGGTGTTTCAACTTAAATAACACTTGGCGTCTGGTTCTCAATTTATTCAAACCTCGCCGCTAAAGTTGGAAAGCGCTGGGAGAATTTGCGTTCCACGGAATATCAGTGCCAGCTCTGAACAAACAAAACAGCATCGAAAGGTGTAACGGGCGTCGGGAATCGAATTCGGCTATAAATATTGACGTCAGACCAACAACAGTTCGTAATCTGGTTAGACTCCAGGCAGCGAGTACACACAACAGCAAAAATCGCACCTTATCAGCCCACTTAACTTCCAGCGCCCTTTTGTAACACCACACCCCTTATTTTCCTTTTCTCCACCGCCCATGATTCAATTCCATACAAAGCTGAGCTCTGTGCTTCACCAGCATGTGTCGTACACAATATCAGGGCTAAGTCCAGTTCCTTGAGGGAGGCTTTCCAATATTCTCTTGTGGGTTCACCGTCTCAACTGAATGAATGCCTGTCGTGTGCGAACTAGCCTAAACATTCTTGTGGGTAGTTCATTCCGTCTTTGCAACTGCAAGGAAATTCGAGTTCTTGTCAGCAAACGCATTTTGTTTTAGCGAATTCAAATATCATTATTGGTTTATAATGAAAGATATTTACAACTTGATTTGATTTTGAGATCGAAAAACAGTTAGTTACAAAAGATATTGATTTTTTACTTACGGTATTTCGCATCTGGGCTTCCGCTCACACCAGGGAACGCCGTCTGTTTTCACGTTTTTGGGCTCTTTCTTCGTTTGTCACTGTTGATTCTGGCCTCATCTCGCACTGCTTTGAAGAACTATGCATTGTTTTATGTTAAACACAATACAGTGTAGTGCTACAATTGTTCATTTGTATCATTCTTGTTAAATATCTAATACTTGTATTATGTAGTGTTGTCAACCTAGCCAATACTTCTTCTTTGATGTAAAATTGTTTATTTTTTCTGCAGTTCGTCATCTGCCTGTTATTCCATTTAATCACGTTACTGTGTATTTATACAATGTTTAAGGGACAGAGTTGAAAATCTAAGGAGTGAGTGGGTGGATGGGTGAAAAGGGGAGGGGGGGTGTGGAGAGGAGCAGTGGCGTGGAATCAAAGACGAATGAAATGAGTGAAGAGAAAGTGCAAAGTAGTGGGATGGAGAGGTAGTTGAAGAAAAAGGGAGAGGAGCCTAAATTTACCTATTGCGTAGGTTTCTAAAAAACAAAGAGTGTGGATCTTAAGCATCTGTAAATGAATTTGTACATTACTACTTTTAGCTCGCGCAATAAGGAGACTGCGGTGAGGAACCTGCGACAGACAGACACGACGTTATTTTTGACCCTAAGGTCAGCGTATTTGTATTTCAGATACATTTTCCGTGTGGTCTGTTGCCTTATTTCTCGAAATGTTCTTCTTAAAACATTAGGCAGACAGCAAATCGTGTCCCACCACGTAGTAGATATTTTTCTTAAATATTTTGAAAGCTGCTTTCCCTTAAGCGTCTGTAAACCAGTCATACGCCACACATCTAACAAAGATGTGAAATGAATTATTTTCCTTTCCCAATTATCTCGAGAATCCCACCCGGGAGCTAGACTTGGCCAACGTTTCCGAAGTCACCAAAGTCGATGGATAACTATCATGAATCCAGCGGTGCTGGCGTTCTCTGTTGGTTCTCACTGGTTTTGAGCTCAGTTGGACAACATCTAAGTCGTGTCCCCCGAGCTGAAGATACACAAAATTCTCTCTCTAACGAGCGGATTCGTATGTGTAGTTAGCTGACCTCCAGCATCCTGTATGTATTCATGCTAAAATAATATCATATATGTCGTTAATAAGATTTTGAATGTTATTCTGAGGTACAGTCCTTTCTCCATTGTGCTCTGAAGTTACAGTCGCTCTTGGAACTGGGAAAATGGGTCTTGGGCAATGAAAAATTAAGTAAACTGGCAGAAATAGGACGGTAACTATTGCGTTGTCACGGAATTACGTGGCACCCATAAATTCAGGGCACTGTCTCACGGTATTTCCAAAGTCGCCCCTCCTATGTCAGTTGCAGCGTGGGCGAATCCATGCTCTGACTGGTGCATTGCCAGCAGCTGTTCTTCACGTCGTATGTCCGGCGTAACTGCTGGTCGTGATGGTGTGAGCGGAGAAGTAATGTGGACTAGTAGTTCTGTCTCAGCATATGAATAACAATCCTACACAGACTTCCTTGTGAATAACACTGAATTTCTGCCCCCTTGCTCTTTAACGGAACTCTGACACATGATCTGTTTGTGGCATAATGCTCGGCATTGCGGATGGCTCATTTAACATAAGGGGAGTTACAGGATTAAAGTATCATAATTCTAAGTCAGTTTTTCAGTAATATACTACTCCCTTTTTTTCATTGCAGACTCATCATTTAATTACTTCCTAAGTAGTCAAAACGGGTAATCACACTGTTTGTGTCGCCCGAGGCTGGAAAGACACAATAAAAGAATTATGTTAACAAGATATTTAGGCAGTATGCGTAGTACGTGTGAGTTACATAATTGTATATTCTAATTAAACGGGAACCTCCCTAATATTACCTCTAATAAGAAATATTGCGGTCATATAAAAAATTAATAATAAAACTATTTTCTCTTTCAAAGTTAAGTAGATTTTGGCACACAAAACATTAAAAGTGGAGAGAACCGGATATGTTTCTAATGAAATGAGTACTCATGCATGTAGTTTTTGAGTAACTAAAAGCATAAAACTTTACCTGTTCCCAGAACTTATTCAATATTACACTCACTCGGACTGAAACAATTACTGTTATTCATCAAACAAGTAAGCAAGGCCCAACAATGGCTCTGGAATACCATATGACGAATTCTGATATGTAATCAAATGTCAATCAACATGCCTTTGTCAGATTTAAAGTTTTCACTCGGTCTAAATGCTTCAGCAGTAAAAATCCACCTACTCTTTCTTGACTGTAAGTGGACATCTGGCATAATGGCATACACAAAACGACGGGCGTTTTTCACTGGCACATTTCGGCTGGGTTGGCCGAGCGGTTCTAGACGCTGCAGTCTGGAACCGCACGACCGCTACGGTCGCAGGTTCGAATCCTGCCTCAGGCATGGATGTGTGTGATGTCCTTAGGTTAGTTAGGTTTAAGTCGTTCTAAGTTCTACGGGACTGATGACCTGAGAAGTTAAGTCCCATATTGCTCAGAGCCATTTGAACCATTTAAACAATCACTGGCACATTTCGTTAAACAACAGGTAATTCTACGCTTCTGTGCCTAAACATGCAAAACAATGGGGTAACTCATAAATACCGGAAGTACACATTTATGTGTGGTAAAAGATGGAGCAAAAGTAAATTTTCGAAAAAATTATTGATGCACACACAAGTGCTACAAGGGTATAAGTGATTCCAAAAAACAAATAATTTGCAAAAAAGTATAATATTTTACTATAAAAGATCATTTAATGAAAGAAATTTCTGAAAGTATTTCAAGTGCCTGGGATTTAAGATTAGTGAGATAGATAAGAACAACGAGAAGTCGTAATGTTAACTTCTGCAAATAATTAATATTTTTATTGCTAAAGTCGTTATGACTAAAGTTTACGACACACGAGTTCCCTAGCAGTTAAAGTGTCCGATGAGGAACACTTAACTGTGGAAAATGGCGTGTTATCAACTCACGTTGGCAGACCATAAACCATGTTAGTGCATAAGTAACTTACGGGAATGCAGCCGAGAGACGACTTCCGACAGCTGCCGACATTTCGACAGGTGCACACTACGTCATTTTGAAAGGACAAATGCAACGAAAGCCTGCTGCATAAGGAAATTTAAAACGTCAGTACATGTGGCACATGCAGAGAGATAACACACACACACACACACACACACACAGACACACACACACACACACACACACACACACACACACACACACGCTGTAAACACTAACGCCACCATACAGCCGAAGGTGCCCAACGTCAGTTTGCTACCACACCGTCATTAACATCATTCACTCCATACAATTCACGGTTGGTCGATAGTGCAACGCGTATCTGATTTGTCTTTCACTGTAACCATTCTCATGAAAGGCGAATTCGCGGTCGGCTAACTCCACTGACAAACTTTCAGGGTCTGAGATGACGTGGGCACTGTGAACCACGATACGAAGAACCCCTGCACGCTGCACCGCATGGCGCCAACTATCCACCTGTAGATACAAATCAGCTTGAATTAGCTTCCTAGAAACGGCATGTCCCAACGTACCATCAATCTTCCTCCAGACCAACACTTCAAGGAAGGGCAGGCAGCTACCCTTTTCTACAGATTTTCAGGAGCATTTGAGTCATGTTAGGAAAATCCTTAAGTGTTCATGTGAAGCCTGGTTTACTTTCAAACAGTAAGGTGAAATTTTCTCAGCCATAGATCTCCTTTCTGGGACGAATGTTATCTTCAGGGGGCGTTAGTATTACCTAGAGTCAAACACAAGCGATCTACACCTGCCCACCCGCTAGTGATGTAAAGGCAGTTCTCTCTTCATAGAGATGGCGAATTTCTCCCAAAGTTCATGCCCAATTTTGCTCAGTTAGTAGCTATAATTAATGATCCAAGGAAAAAAGAAGAAAATTCTGAGCGGGATCCCTCCCAGCAGGTGTCATTTGACTGTCTAAAAACGGCTCTGGCAAGTACACCTGTGCTGACGATGCCCAATTTCGAAAAGTTTGTTGTCCATACCGATGCCTCAGTGTCCGGGATGGCCATGGTTTTGTTACAGGACTATCCTAATAGGAGGGGTCTGCTAGCTTACGTTTCTCTGGAAGCTAGATAGTCGATGTAAGAACCTGAGGCCTTGGTCACTTTATTTGTCTTAGAGAAGTTTAAAGAGTATTTAGAGCACAGGACCTTTCGGCTAGAAAGTGATAACCAACCCTTAGCTGGGTAGCCATGCAGCCAAACAGGAGGTGCTTACATACAGGTGGGTGGTGAAGATACCTGCATTTCATTTTAAGGTTGAACGTATTCGGGAGACAGAGAACGTCGTCGCAGATGGTCTGAGTTGAACGTTTGGCGAAGACAGCGAGGTAGATAGGCAGTGAAACAAACAGGCACAGGTAGCTGGCACTGAACCACGTGAGGTGATCTGCAAGATTTTGAAGGGACTTCCTACTTTTTAAGGACGTTGCCCAGCGACAAGATGGAGATCCCAAGTTGGCTATCATTAAACAGCATGCAAGAAGGCGGGAGACAGTCGTGCCTTATGTTATGAGGGGAAATTTCTTGTTGTCCGACCCTGGGACACCACGGAGATAAATTTTTTTTACAGTCAGAACTCGTACTTTGCTTGTTTAAGTATTATTATGAAATACCTGTAGGAGGGCATTTACGTCATTTTAAGACCAGGATGAATATCCATGAGAATTTTATTTGGAAGGGAATGGACAAGCAGATCCATAAGTTGGTACAGTCATTTAAGGCTTGTTGTCTTAATAAACCGGCGTTGAATATCCAGCAAGGTTTAGTGTCCTCTGAGGTTGTTCACGACCTGATGCACGAGATGTTGTTGTTGTTGTGGTCTTCAGTCCTGAGACTGGTTTGATGCAGCTCTCCATGCTACTCTATCCTGTGCAAGCTTTTTCATCTCCCAGTACCTACTGCAACCTACATCCTTCTGAATCTGCTTAGTGTATTTATCTCTTGGTCTCCCTCTACGACTTTTACCCTCCACGCTGCCCTCCAATACTAAATTGGTGATCCCTTGATGCCTCAGAACATGTCCTACCAACCGATCCCTTCTTCTGGTCAAGTTGTGCCACAAACTTCTCTTCTCCCCAATCCTATTCAATACTTCCTCATTAGTTACGTGATCTACCCATCTAATCTTCAGCATTCTTCTGTAGCACCACATTTCGAAAGCTTCTATTCTCTTCTTGTCCAAACTATTTATCGTCCATGTTTCACTTCCATACATGGCTACACTCCATACGAATACTTTCAGAAATGACTTCCTGACACTTAAATCAATACTGGATGTTAACAAATTTCTCTTCTTCAGAAACGCTTTCCTTGCCATTGCCAGCCTACATTTTATATCCTCTCTACTTCGACCATCATCAGTTATTTTGCTCCCCAAATAGCAAAACTCCTTTACTACTTTAAGTGCCTCATTTCCTAATCTAATTCCCTCAGCATCACCCGACTTAATTAGACTACATTCCATTATCCTTGTTTTGCTTTTGTTGATGTTCATCTTATATCCTCCTTTCAAGACACTGTCCATTCCATTCAACTGTTCTTCCAAGTCCTTTTCTGTCTCTGACAGAATTACAATGTCATCGGCGAACCTCAAAGTTTTTATTTCTTCTCCATGAATTTTAATACCTACTCCGAATTTTTCTTTTGTTTCCTTTACTGCTTGCTCAATATACAGATTGAACAACATCGGGGAGAGGCTACAACCCTGTCTTACTCCCTTCCCAACCACTGCTTCCCTTTCATGTCCCTCGACTCTTATAACTGCCATCTGGTTTCTGTACAAATTGTAAATAGCCTTTCGCTCCCTGTATTTTACCCCTGCCACCTTTAGAATTTGAAAGAGAGTATTCCAGTCAACATTGTCAAAAGCTTTCTCTAAGTCTACAAATGCTAGAAATGTATGTTTGCCTTTCCTTAATCTTTCTTCTAAGATAAGTCGTAAGGTCAGTATTGCCTCACGTGTTCCAGTGTTTCTACGGAATCCAAACTGATCTTCCCCGAGGTTGGCCTCTACCAGTTTTTCCATTCGTCTGTAAAGAATTCGTGTTAGTATTTTGCAGCTGTGACTTATTAAGCTGATAGTTCGGTAATTTTCACATCTGTCAACACCTGCTTTCTTTGGGATTGGAATTATTATACTCTTCTTGAAGTCTGAGGGTATTTCGCCTGTTTCATACATCTTGCTCACCAGATGGTAGAGTTTTGTCAGGACTGGCTCTCCCACGGCCGTCAGTAGTTCCAATGGAATATTGTCTACTCCGGGGGCCTTGTTTCGACTCAGGTCTTTCAGTGCTCTGTCAAACTCTTCACGCAGTATCATATCTCCCATTTCATCTTCATCTACATCCTCTTCCATTTCCATAATATTGTCCGCAAGTACATCGCCCTTGTATAGGCCCTCTATATACTCCTTCCACCTTTCTGCTTTCCCTTCTTTGCTTAGAACTGGGTTTCCATCTGAGCTCTTGATATTCATACAAGTGGTTCTCTTTTCTCCAAAGGTCTCTTTAATTTTCCTGTAGGCACTATCTATCTTACCCCTAGTGAGATAAGCCTCTACATCCTTACATTTGTCCTCTAGCCATCCCTGCTTAGCCATTTTGCACTTCCTGTCGATCTCATTTTTGAGACGTTTGTATTCCTTTTTGCCTGTTTCACTTACTGCATTTTTATATTTCCTCCTTTCATCAATTAAATTCAATATTTCTTCTGTTACCCAAGGATTTCTACTAGCCCTTGTCTTTTTACCTACTTGATCCTCTGCTGCCTTCACTACTTCATCCCTCAAAGCTACCCATTCTTCTTCTACTGTATTTATTTCCCCCATTCCTGTCAATTGCTCCCTTATGCTCTCCCTGAATCTCTGTACAACCTCCGGTTCTTTTAGTTTATCCAGGTCCCATCTCCTTAAATTCCCACCTTTTTGCAGCTTCTTCAGTTTTAATCTACAGGTCATAACCAATAGATTGTGGTCAGAGTCCACATCTGCCCCTGGAAATGTCTTACAATTTAAAACCTGGTTCCTAAATCTCTGTCTTACCATTATATAATCTATCTGATACCTTTTAGTATCTCCAGGGTTCTTCCATGTATACAACCTTCTTTCATGATTCTTAAACCAAGTGTTAGTTATGATTATGTTGTGCTCTGTGCAAAATTCTACCAGGCGGCTTCCTCTTTCATTTCTGTCCCCCAATCCATATTCACCTACTATGTTTCCTACTCTCCCTTTTCCTACACTCGAATTCCAGTCACCCATTACTATTAAATTTTCGTCTCCCTTCACAATCTGAATAATTTCTTTTATTTCATCATACATTTCTTCAATTTCTTCGTCATCTGCAGAGCTAGTTGGCATATAAACTTGTACTACTGTAGTAGGTGTGGGCTTCGTATCTATCTTGGCCACAATAATGCGTTCACTATGCTGTTTGTAGTAGCTTACCCGCATTCCTATTTTCCTATTCATTATTAAACCTACTCCTGCATTACCCCTATTTGATTTTGTGTTTATAACCCTGTAGTCACCTGACCACAAGTCTTGTTCCTCCTGCCACCGAACTTCACTAATTCCCACTATATCTAACTTCAACCTATCCATTTCCCTTTTTAAATTTTCTAACCTACCTGCCCGATTAAGGGATCTGACATTCCACGCTCCGATCCGTAGAACGCCGGTTTTCTTTCTCCTGATAACGACATCCTCTTGAGTAGTCCCCGCCCGGAGATCCGAATGGGGGACTATTTTACCTCCGGAATGTTTTACCCAAGAGGACGCCATCATCATGTAATCATACAGTAAAGCTGCATGCCCTCGGGAAAAATTACGGCTGTAGTTTCCCCTTGCTTTCAGCCGTTCGCAGTATCAGCACAGCAAGGCCGTTTTGGTTATTGTTACAAGGCCAGATCAGTCAATCATCCAGACTGTTGCCCTTGCAACTACTGAAAAGGCTGCTGCCCCTCTTCAGGAACCACACGTTTGTCTGGCCTCTCAACAGATACCCCTCCGTTGTGGTTGCACCTACGGTACGGCTATCTGTATCGCTGAGGCACGCAAGCCTCCCCACCAACAGCAAGGTCCATGGTTCATGGGGGGAGGGCACGAGATGTACAGTGATTAAATCAGTCATTTACCTATGTCAAAAGAGGGGAACCACATAACGCCCATGTGCATAGACGTGTGTACACGTTTTTGCCGCTTGTTCCCCCTGCGGAACGTTAACTTGTCAACCACTATCTATTGTTTGAAGGGTATTTTTGGAATGTTTGGACTGTATAGAATCCTGGTGTCGGATACTGCACAAGGACACTAACGTTAATCTCACATTTTCATTCAAGCCTCTGCAATCTGTGGTCCTTGTGTGATTTGTTGCCAGAGAAGGTTGACACTGGGCAAATCCGAGACATGTGGAAATGGCAAGGAAAAATTTAAGAATGAATTTTGGAAGAATAGCTTAGTGCTATAACCTGACTGAAGCTGGGGCATCAGACTTTTGCTATAACTTTGGTGCAGTGAGTAAAGACAGCGATAAGCTCGTTGGCAAGCTTTTGTTGCGTTTGAAGGGTCCAGTCCAAATCGTGCAGTTCATCACTCCAGTTACCTTACTGGTAAGGGAGCCAAAGAACAGACGTATTTTTAGAGCCCATGCTTCCCAGAGTTTCCCATATCTTAGGGAGACAGTTTCTTAATGTTACAAAAATGGAATAGGATAATTATTTTTTACATTTACTCTTCCGAATGTGTTCTGCTGTGATTTTGACTGTTTAAAGACATTGTTTTGTTGTTCCTCTGTCATAAAAGGTTGTATAAACTATTGGTCTTAGGACATCCTTCATGTTGCTAAATGGTGCGTGAGAACTTTCCAGCTTCATTCCTATGCCGGGGCCCCTCGAAGCTTGTGGCAGGGAGGATGTGCGGTCACAAGAAGTCACTCTGCATGGTAGTCTGAAAAGCCACGAAACACAGCCGTAGACGTGGCAGTGCGACTCGGTGAAGGCGCTGTCAACAACAGCACCATCATACTAGCGCTCGTGCGAGTCAGTGTGCGGCACAAGCTGGACTTACTGGACACAACTGGGAGTACGACTGGGCGAGCAACAGCAGAGGGAACCGTACAGCACGACCGAGCAGCTGAATAGGACGAATTTGACCGGATGCCCGTGTAGACATTGTGTCGTCGGCGGCTGAAAAGAAGAGTGTGTCGTCCGAACAGCGGGAGTATCGCATGCCTGCTATGTTTGCTATAGAGGAGTCTATTTCTGGCAGTTCATGGAAATCACGAATTGGGACAGCGTCTTGAGCTGCTTGAGTGTATTGTCATACAGTGCTTCCGTCAGTTCTGCTGCAAGTTGTTGTTGACTCTCTCCTTAATACAACCGGTATCGTGCTTACAGGAAAGAGCAGCAAAAGACTTCTTTTAGTTGTTTAGTATAATGAGCGTAAAAAGGTGGAAAGTCTGTATAACGTTTGATGGACAACAGTTAACTGCATAATTTACGACTGCCAGACTTGGAACGATAACTATCTGAAGTGATTTAAGTTGGAACAGCTATATAAATCCAGTTCTTATACAAGGTAAATGCTAGACAGAAAATCATTAGAATATTCTGAAAGTAGATTTAGCCATGCACAGAGGAGACTGCTGAAAAAGGTCATATGCTGTTGTTATTAAGTGTTATACAACTCGTACTGTACAAAGATAGAGTAATCGGAGAACTGCACCATTTCTCAACCAATTATTTAAATTATCACCAAACTGTTACAGGAAATGCTCAGGTAATTCTACTGGAGAAATCACAGAAAATAACTCTAAAGAAGATGAGTAAAGATATATATTATTTTTTCCCTCAATAATAAAATTGTATGAGCACTGCCACCCCTTTATACAGAATAAGTCAGAAATAAGGCCCCTTTCCAGTTGAATATTAAGACTGCAGGTGTGCGAGAAGGTTATGACACACCAGCAATATTGCAAGGGAGTCGGAAATTCAGTTACGATGAAGAAGTGGAGTATGGAAGATCATGTCCTTGTGGTAGAGCTTTACATCGAAACGAAATCAATAGTAGCGACGCAATGAGCTTTTTGCAGATTAAACCATGGTAGTCACGACCCAGATCGCCACTCCATGTGGCGCTGGACAGTTAAGCTGCGCATGGATGGGAGAGTGCATGATAGCAGATCTCCAGGACGATCTCGAAATATGAGGAAACGAGGAAACATCTACCGCGTGTGGGCAGCAGTTAAAACAAGTCCTCAACGATCGCTTCACCATAAATAGCAGACATTAAAAATGGCTCTGAGCACTATGGGACTTAACTGCTGAGGTCATCAGTCCCCTAGAACTTAGAACTACTTAAACCTAACTAACCTAAGGACAACACACACATCCATGCTCGAGGCAGGATTCGAACCTGCGACCGTAGCGGTCGCGCGGCTCCAGACTGTAGCGGCTACAACCGCTCGGCAACTTCGGCCGGCCGCAGACATTAAACATGAGCTATGGCACTGTATGGCACATTTTAGATTTGCATGCAAGGCCGTACAAGATGCAGGTAGTACAACGCTAATGGCACACCGATAACCGCATACAAATTCGGGTTCGCAGTACGTATCTAGAAATGTAGGCGTCTAATCCACAAATTGTCGACAGCTCTATGATGATTGTCAAGTCACCCTTCTTATTGTCAGGGTCAGTTAACAAGCAAAACCCCCGTTATTGGGGCACTGAGAACCCACAGAAATGCTAGAACCAGCGCTACACAGCCCGAAATTAACAATATGGTGTGTAATTATTACAGCTGGGATCGGCGGTCTTTATTTTTTGTGACAACAGTGGTGCAGGTGAATGCTATATACTGCATGAAACTTGAAAGGCTCACTAACACCCCTGCATTTGTAAATCATCAAGACCTGGTAATAAAGTTTTTGTAAACAATTCAAAAAGGGCCATGTTCTCCCCACTGGTATCACTGATGACGCATAATGTGATCAGATTTCTCTCTACAATGCTCTCTCCAGACTTCTAATGCCATAAGCCCATAGCCCTATGCATAAAATTCGATGGACCCTCTGCCAGGCACTTGAATGTGATTTGCAGAGTATCCATGTAGATGTGTATGTAGAAAATTTAAAAAACTGCTGGGAAATTAAAAAAAATCATGTAGTGGACATATCCCTACTGCTCTAAGCATAAAATCCGAAAATGCAAACCTTATAACAACCTCTATGACGTCAGAATCCAAAATGGAAGACCTTGGGACAGCCTCTACGATATCACACGTCTGTGCTAACTTCAGAAACCACCATGGCGATTCAAGATGGCCTATGATTCTACTGGATTTTCCCCTTATGTTAGCATTCAAGATGGGGAACTTTAGGATAGTCTACATATTTGTCTATATATTTGTGCTAAGTACAGAACCCAGGTAGGTGTACCTGGAGATACTAGCACGGCATGCATGGTAGCCATATTTCAGGTGTTCTAAGTCTGAAATTCTGTCGTAAGTATAGATTGTGGAAAGTTCAAAAATCTTGGGTTTTTCCCCACTCCTGTGACGACACACTTCACTTGTGCTAAGAGTCCACTCGCCTTCAGTTTAACATTGTGTCACTCACTTACGCGCCATGTCTCAGGTGTAGAATCCAAAATCCCACTTCTTCCAAGTTTATAATAGCAGGAAATTCAAAAACCTAAGCAGACTTCCCCAAACTCATTTGAACTAAGTTTAAAATGACTTCAGTTGTACAACAGGATAAACACACATTCTGTAGCACAGTATAATTACAGTGGTGCAGGAGGTAAATTCAAAAACTGCAGATGCACACTCGTTCTCTGGCAAGAAGTTATGCTATGGCTTAGGACCCAAAAGGTTCGTACTACATTTTTAAAATTAATCACAAAAATTGATGTGTGGGACAGCACCTTCATCAACAGTGAGCCACCATAATAAATCAAAACACATGAACCTATATGCATCCAGGATGTTCCCTCTAAAGCTAAGAACAAGGCACATTCATAATAATTTACACCTATAGGTAAGGAAAAAAATTGTTGTGACACAGGAGCAGTGGTGCGTATCCTGGTCGTGTGACACATTCCGAGAGGTAAAAACTCTCAGCAGTGAGAGATGTATGAAAGTGATCCTAGCCGCTGGGACCCTCAGGTTACCGTCTGGTGAGCCACCGACTGGATTACTGTAACTGACATGGGCTGACGCCATGAGTCACCATGATCTGCCCCAGCGAAGCATACCAACTTCATCCAGTTCACACTGGGAGACTGTATGGGAAGAATTCTACACGCTGACCTGATTTACATTTCAATGTATCAACCGCTGCGTCAAGGAGCCATTTCACTGGGAAAAACTAAAATTAAAACCATGAAAATTCATACTTATAACGAATACTAATAATAATTATTGAGATAGGTCAGTACTTACATTCGATTGTGCGAGCTTGTTTTTTATTTGGCTTGAGGGTTGTGAATCTCTGATGACACTTTATGATGCTCAACCTTTTACTAGGGTTTGCTGAGCACTTCCGCTGACATTGCTGGATGAGCGAATAGTGTGAAGGAGTGATAGGGTTAGCCAGCTGCAGTGCCACAGAAACAGGAACAACTATTTTAGGCTGGTAATGTTACACGTCGACATTAGATCAGCTTCCACATTACGTGAGAGCTTAGGACGTCCAATGTAACATGATAGAAATTCCAAGTGAGGTAAGTAGGCCATTTCCGCCATCTTGGATCGTCATCTTGAATTCCGTACTTAACACAAGTGGCCATCTTGGAGTCTATACTTAGCACAAGTAGTCTAGGCTCACTGTGACACCACAGAAAAACCCTGTAGAATATGACTGTGTGGGAGCTAAGAGGTCTTGGATAATAGCACTGAACAGTTGTGAAAATTATGTCATATTATCTGTTAACAGCCCTGTATCAGTATGATTGGTACGTGAGTGATGCAAAACTTGTACAGATCTCTATAGGCGGAACTTGCAGGTGTTCACTGGATTTTACTGTAACATATCCATGTAATTAGTAATTTGTTATAATTTTTAATTGTATCATACATTATGTTGCATTATAATAATAATTATTAATACTTGGCCATGTATAGGGCACTTTGTTACAATTTTTCTGAAACATGGGCAACTTGTCACAATTTTACTTTAGTATCAGCAATTTTTTTCCAGTTGCACTGCAATGTGGGCAGTTTGTTACAATTTCATTAGAACATGGGGAGTTTGTTACAATTTTGTTGTAACACGGAGCACTTCGTAACAACTTTGCTGTAACATGGGGCAGTCTGTTACAATCTTGCTGCAACATGGGGTAGTTTGCTACAATTTCACTGCAACGTGGGGTAGTTTCTTACAATTTTGCTACAACATAGAATGATTTGTTACAGTTATGCTGTAGAATGATGACATATGGATGAACTGTCATATATAAGTTCTTTCTCTATGTCACAGTGATTATCATATATTTTGTTCTCATTTTTCCACAGTTCTTTATGGTTGTCGAAAAACGACACTTTTTTCTATGCTACAGGGTCATCGCCAAATAATCTTAAGAGCTTTTGATACCGTACTCTAAATCATTTATGCATAGAGATGTGGGATATCCACCACTGCAACTTCAGGGAGAATAAAACCAGCTGCTTGGATTACTCATGCATTTGATTATGCATCTTCCTTCTAGACCACGCCAACAGGTAACAATCTGGATTTACCCTTCTCACTGCTACAGATATGCCCTTTGAATTCTGTGCTGAGGCTGCTTTTGTTACGGCTGTACTGCTCGCCATAAGCTGGTGCCTTTGCTGAAAGCTGGCATTCTGACCGATATGAAATACATATCATCCGATTTTTCGAAAGCTGTTGGATAAAAAATTTGACTTTTACGCATTTTACTGTCTGGTATTTTTATTCGATAAGGAAGTGAATTTCTTTCAGTTATCCATTATTTTTATTGCGCTGAATCTAATTAAGTAAAACACTGCATGCATTTTTAAAGAGTTCGCAGAGATAAAAACGCACTGAATAAACTTTGTGTATGGCTGATTTTAGCTCATACATCACAGATAATGAAATGAAGATAAGATAAAGAAATTTTATTTAAAATTGAGAACAGAACGATCTCTCATTTCGTTCTCGAGTTATTGGATTTTATATCCGACAGACGTTGGGTGCAAAGCGACCTATTCTGTCCACGCAGACTTCCCAGCTGCTATTAAATACTTATTATCCGTTTTTAAGAAGACTATTAGGTGAAAAAATTTGATTTTTGCACATCTTACAGTCTGATATCTACGCTTGATAAAGGACTGATTTCTTTTCGTTATATGCTATAGTAATTGTACAGCACCAAATTAATCAAAACATTTCGCGAAATTTTTGTTTTGCAGAGGTAAAAACGTATTGTGTAAACTTTCCGTATGACTGATTTTAGCTCATACATTGCAGTAAAAGAAATACAGAAAAGGTATCTATTTTTTTTTTAATTGAGAGCGTAAGCATATCCCATTTCGTTCTTGAGTTATCGGTTTTTATATCCGAAGGACGGTCGCAAGCGACGCACCCGTTCACATCCTTGCACATCGCGAATCATGTGGTCATAACAATCATCATACCTCATACGTCAATCAAGATATCGAAACGAGGTCTTCTGCAAATAATAACACGCAATAAGGCGATGTGTGATATGTAGTCGAAATATTTTTATTTATTGAGATATGGAAATAACTCGTCCACAGCAGTGAAAGATCAGCGGCTAAGGACGCATTCAGACGTCCATAGTACTGTAGGAAAATCCAATTGGTGCGTGTGATCATGAAGCAAGTTGTATCATCATTTCAATGGATGTAATCAGACGCCGGCAACTGTGGCCGAGCGGTTCTAGGCGCTTCAGTCCGGAACCACGCTGCTGCTACGGTCGCAGGTTCGAATCTTGCCTCGGGCATGGATGTGTGTGATGTCATTAGGTTAGTTAGGTTTAAGTAGTTCTAAGTCTAGGTGACTGATGACCTCAGATGTTAAGTCCCATGGTGCTTAGAGCCATTTGAACCATTTTGTAATCAGGCCTTAGTTCCACTGATCGATACAGAACGCTCTTCCCATGTAGGCACTAATGGATTCTCACGTTTTTAGGGAAACAGGACATCAATCAAGGAATAACGGGAGTTCTAATCATTGATCTGACTTGAAACATTTATTCTCTCCAATCGTTTTACGAACGTATGTATGACTCTGTTTCGTTAAAAATGCTGTTTCATTCTAGGGTTCACTCTATAATCACACACATTTTCACAAAAGTTACCAATGCTAAAGGTAAAGAAAGCAATTTATTATATTCAGGGTTTCAAATGACCTATTCCAGATGCAGTTAAGTTAATTAATTTGGACGACCGTGTATAAAAAGCAAAGCATTGAGGTATGGTAAAATGAGCAGTATATATCAGTCACTGACTTTACTCACTAAGTGAGAATTAGTTTCGTTTGTCTATAGAACACGTGGAATCTCATGTCTCCAAATCCCCAATACTACTTCAAATCAAATACAACAAATTAACTCTCGTGGCTGTGACGCACCAAAGCAACTAAACTGCAAGGTATGTACAAATGAAATGGGCAGTTTGGAGAGCAATGGAGCAATATTACCTAATCCAGCAATGATCTACAGAAGCCAGGTTTGCTCACCTTGACAGCAACACCAAGAGGGTTCTCCATGCTACCGTCTGAAAAACCATCAATTTACACCCACTCTCTCTAACGATCGACAAGGGCGCAACACCAATCAACGAAAATTTCGTCAAAAGACTAGCTTATTGGGTGTTGCAACTAAAAATGTAACTGGCCTCAGTTCACCAGAGGTGGGAGCATTGATTATATCGCTGATCCAATCTCATCAGCGCCAAATTGGTGTAGTATCGTGGTCTGACGGGCCTAATTACAATACTGAATTGACACGGCAAATAAATCTCAATAAATTCTAGCACGTCATAATGAGGCATCATCTCTAGGCATGTCTTACTTCATCCAGTATAATAAACTGCATTCTATCTTATCACATGATAACTGTCTGTGGTATGTGGTCTGAATCCTGTTAAAGTGGTTTGCGAGTGTACATAGTTCACAGTAACAACAGAATACTGAAAATTCATATTGCACTCCCCATTGATGTTAGAGTATGTCAAACAAAGAAACGAACAGGGTAAAGCGAACTGTATTATTTCTCCACCACATCTAATTTATTCGCAAGCAAATTGAATATAAACTGAGTCTTTCAGCTTGATAGCTGTTGCAATTTTATCTTAGTGACAGAAATGGAAACATTCTGTCAGAGCCACTTGCTTGACCGTTTTGGCGGGAGAGGGAGAGATATTGGGGTGAGCTAGTGTTCTGTTCTATTACTGTTTACAACATTAGTACAAGATGAGCAGAATACTGTTAATTTCACACCTCAAACACTGCTGCACTACATGTGTCTATTTCTCTCAAGGCGTCTGATTTTTTCATGTTGTCCAGTGAGAAGCGTATTAATAATAGCCTGTTTTTGTAAGTACAGTCGATAACATACTTTGAGAAATGCCGTGGCCTCTCACCATAGGCATTGGTTAAAACCGAAAACAGGTTTTAAATACGTAAACCCTGTGTAGTTGAGATGAAGTGTCATTCTCGAGACTTCTGGAGATTCGAGAGGTATATCAAAAACGAAATACATAAACACAATGTAGTTGAGATGAAACAACACTAAGCATGTGAAATTATCGCATTATTCTTAACTATTTCCCTAAATATTCCACACTTACTCTTATCTCAGCCTTCATAGGACAGTCATTGTCTGGCTTCACTGCGTCATCAGACTTCGAGTAAAACATGCGATTTCACATACGTCTGGAAATTTGGAAGAGTCTGCTGTAGCACCACTTCGTTAACATGCTCGATATGCTGACAATCCTATGTTACCATGTGGAGTGCAGTGTTAGTCACAACGGCTGTAGTTCTACAAACTGAGTTGAATTTCTCGATACCAAAGAATGCAATTTCGTTGACTGGGAACACTTAGAGATAATCATTCTCACGATGGCACTTAGCAATGGCATCTAAAACGAACGATGCATTTGTAACATGAAGCGAACTTGACATTGCTGACAATTTATTGCAGTCGTAACATCCTGAAATTCTGTATAGTAAAGTGCAGTGAAGTTACATTACGTTTTCCCTGTCAAGTTGCCCCATCTAGTTTCTGAGAAAAATATCTGGTTTCTATACAGTGCTTATAGGTGCGTCTCCAGCAGACCATGATATAATGTCCGGTTGATTTTGATTTAAAATACGGATCTAGGGGCTGTAGGATTATGTTAAATCATTGCCTCGCTCACGTTTTGAGTTCTGAAGTGAATTCAGTCATCAGTGCCACTAACAAATGGTCTCTCAGCTTGCGCGCCGTCTGAGTCCAATAGCTTTGTGGTTTCCACGCCTTATGTCGGAATCATGGAAAATCGCATTTGCCGAACGAGCGGCAGATGAGAATTTCGTAAACATTTGGTGCCACATATCTCCAGAAACCTGCAAGGATCCACTCGTTCACATCAAGTGTTTTGAATGTATTCTGCGCTGCTACCAGATTGTCTCTCAGCCCGCACGCCGTCCATTACGTTACATTTAACTGGCAGCAGACGTAAAAACTGCTGCCTGAATCATCAGATTTTGCTACTTTTTCTGTCTCTTTCTCCGAGAACTTCCGTTGCAAAAACTTTAACAAACCGTTACTTCATTGCGCTGTTGGGGCAGGCTGCAGTGACTCACGGCATTGGCCTGCATCAGTTACTGATGTCCTGTCGGTGGATCGCCATGTGGCAACCTCAGGGTCCTGGCCACTAGGATGCGTTTTGTTTCAGCATTTGTCATTGCTAACAGTTTTTTTTTTTTTTCGAAATGTATCACATAGCCAGAATACCGACTTTTACTCTCCTAACGTTTCATACTTCTTTGTCACCGGTATTTGTAACATTTTCGATGGTACAAATATTATAAATATTAAATGTTAAAAACATTAAAAATATTGAAAACTGCATTATACAGGTAAAATATACAGCTCTACAAGCACTTTTTTATTGAAGACTATCCATCCTGGCCAAAACCAGACCATTTTCGGGTTTCAAAAGCCACTCAGCTATGCGCAGCTGAGTTACTTTTGAGACCTGAAGATGGTCTAATGTTGGCCAGAATAGACTGTGTTCAACACAGCCTACACAAAGTATTAGTATGAACGTGTTTCGTTCTTAGCTGTAGATGAAGCATGCCAAATGTATATAACTTCACATGTTTCCGTGGGGCTGGCTACAGAGACGGCCAACAATTGCTTGTGTAACACCTGTCACTCATCCCGTGCATTCATTTTTTGTGGAGACTTAAGAGCATAATATGAGTATTCTGGCTGTTCTGGCTCTAGAGCCATGACATACAGTCTGCTAAATAAGATCGTGGTTGGGGTAATCAGTAGAAAAAAGGATCTGACAATAAACTAAAACATTTGTACATACATTATATATGAATAAAACAAAAATGCATTTACAATTAATAATACGTCCAGTCACCCGCAGCGTCGATAATTGTTTGGCATCTCTGAGGCATGCTTGAAACCAAGTTTTTCACGAATTCACGTGGAAGAGATCTCCAAATGCGTCGAATTTACGTTGACAGCTGTTTCAAAGTGAATTTTACTTGCTCTTGGCGCAGTGTTAAAAATGTGTTTCGCGAAAAAAGGTTCCTAATAATTTTTTGCACTTTTGGAGTCGCGTTGTCGATTGAGCCACGTTCTTCAAAGTCATCCACGTTTTTGACCAATTTATAGCGTGTCACCCACTCTTGTGCAAATGACTTTGATTTTCCCATACATTTAGAAGCCATAGCACGACTCATTTTCGGACCTTTGGAATGAATACAGAGTAACAGCCTCAAAACGCGACGCGTAAGCTGCACTCGCGTCTCTTCTTGGGTATCTCAGTCAGTAATTCAAAGTAATCTACTGCTTTATAGGCATTGCATGAAGGAAAAGTTTTCCCTCTATTGAGCTGTGAAAGAATTAAGGCGATATCTTTCACAGTCTGTTTGTAATACCAACGACGCTCTTACTTAAGGACTGTAAGTTCTCGCCAAAGAACGAATGTGCGTACATTATTTTTTTTTTTCCACCTGGACGATTGCACTAACACTGTGCTGCAGAAAATGTGTGTGGACCTTTGTGCTTCTGAATTTATTTTAAGCATAGGGCAAATGGGCTTGCAGAAATTCTGGTTCGGTATTTGAATATCCTGCCATTTTGAACTTAGTACGTGTGGACTCATGGGTTCTAAGCTTTGGAGTTGGTTCCTGAGGGCTACGACTACGTGGGGGGTGACTCGGGTATCTACGTCGGTGTGGAGGTGTCTGAGGTGATGCAAAAGAGATTATCTCAGCTCAACATCTGTTTAAATGAAGACATCCTCATCCTATCACAGTGGCAGGCGCAGTTTTTTGAGCAGCGTAACTGAGATACACGGTATTGAACTTAAGGCAAGTGCTTTCTTAGCATAGTTCAGCTTTGACGTCATAGGAGTGGGAAAAGCCCAAGGTTTTTAAATTCTCCACACTGCAAACTTAGGACAGGATTCTAAGCTCAGAGCACATGATATCTGACAACCATGCGGTCTAGATCAATATCCGCTGTTCCGCAACCTTGGCTTCCATACTTAGAACAACTGAACTGATAACTAAATAGACTCTCCTAAGATCAGTCATGTTGGATTCAGACGTCAGGGGAAAAACCCAGTAGGGCATGTGGCCATCTTGGACCACCATCGTAGATTCTAAAGTCAGTACAGGTAGCATGTGATGTCGTTGAAGCTGTCTAAAAATCCACCATGTTGAATTTTATAGTTGGGTCAAGTGGTGTATGTCCGTCATCTTGGATTGCCATCTAGGTTTCTGGCATCACAGAGGTCTTCCAAAGGTCATCGGTCTTAGATTATGACGTCATAGAGTTTGTCCTAAATCGCGCCATCTTGTATTTTGTATTGTGGGCATATGGTCTAGGTCCACCATCTTGGAATCTAACTTCATGTGGCCAGAGAACTCACAGTGGGACAAGTGGCCTATGTTAGACATCTTGGATTTTATACCTAGGACAGTAGTGCTAGGTGTGCCGTCATGCACTTTTTTAATTTCCCACCTTTTTTTTATTTTTCGCGATTTTAAACATAAGCAATTTGGCCTGCGACGTTAGAGGAGTGGGAAAACGAGTAGGGAAGAATTCTGACAACATTACTGACTGTCTTGAAACAAACCTATCCTCAGTTCTTCCTGCCTGTTAGCCTAGCGATTCTCATACTTTTCTGGAAATGGAATCCTTTTAAAAATCAGGTACTTTATGGAGCCATAAAATAACCAAAACCACGTTTAATACACATTCTTTAATTACAATCACTTAATGAAAATCATGCAAAAATAGGTATATTGTACACTACTGACTTCTACAACAATACACAAAACCACACAGAATAATACGACACACAAATTATAGTGCATTTACTCAACTGTAAATTGATAAAACTGTTTCCATTTAATAGCAGGTATAAGCTGACATGTGGAACAATCGGGTCTACTGCCGGATGTTTGTGTCGCTCTGGCACAATATTTCGGCCACGTAACTCGTTGCCTTCTTCAGGTGCTACCTTAGTCTCAGGTAGCACCTGAAGAAGGCAACGATTTACGTGGCCGATATATTGTGCCAAAGCGACACAAACATCCGGCAGTAGACCCGATTGTTCTACATGTCAAGATCTCGCCGGGAAAGCCTGAAGAGTTACATCATGTATAAAGCTGTTCTTTTTTTTTAATTTTGGATCAAATTATTATTATCAGGCTTGATAGAAGAGAGTTGAAGATGCATGTCTGATGGCATTTCTAAAAAGGCTTCATAATTTTCGTTTGACATATTTTCTGCCTTCTGCAAATTCGGTACCCACGAAAGAATTCTGACCCCATGACTTTATTTTCAGTTTTGTATTCTGCTCATCAGGAAAATACAACTCAGCAGATGTGTGCATGTCATGTAGACATTGGATCAGTTCTTCAAATATTTTGTTTGGTAATTCTTCTGTCTTACCCAATGAACACATTCAGCGTTAAATAGCCTTCTAGTTCTATCTTGCCAATACAAACAATCCAAAAATCTAACTCTTTTTTCAAGATGATTATTTTGTCATTAGTATAAAACTGTTGTTTGTTTCCTTGTAAATTTAGCTTCAATTCGCCAATTTTTCTAAAACAACTAGTCTGAAAAATCAAGTCACATCTCTCAAACTGTCTTTTAATTTAAAAGAAATGACAGCCATAAAAGCTTTTAATTCAGCTCTTATTTCGAATACTCTTGTTAACGTCTTGCCCTGAGGTAATTATCTAACCTTGGTATGGAGCAGTAGTGTTTTATGTCTGCTCCCATAATCTTCACACACTACTGAAAACAACTGGCACTGAAGAGGAGTGATTTAATGTAACATAACTTTTGCTGCTTCATCAAGATCAAATTTAGATTAGGCAGCATCTTCTTCGCAATTGCCTGTCTATACAGGATACAGTGGCTATAAGTACAGTTCGGTAGTTTACGTTTTGCTAGTGATACAGCTCCTGCTGATTTACTAGTCATTATCTTGGCCCCATCTGTACAAATATCGACGCACTCGTTCCAATCGAGATGGTTTTTTTTTTTTTTTAAATGGTTAATAGTGTTAGAAATTTCTCTTCCAGTAGTGTAAGTTGGCAATGACGCACGTGTTAGAAAATCTTCTTTGAGAGAATGTTTGTATACAACTTCCTGGCGGATTATAACTGTGTGCCGGACCGAGTCTCGAACTCGGGACCTTTACCTTTCGCGGGCAAGTGCTCTACACAACTGAGCTACCCAAGCACGACTCACGCCCCGTCCTCACAGCTTTTACTTCTGCTAGTTTCACATCAGCGTACACTCCGCTGCAGAGTAAAAATCTCATTCTGAATGTTTGTATAGATATCATACAATTATCTTCAAGAAGGCCAGTCTAGCAACTTCAGTCGACTCATGAATTTGCAAAACGAATTTGTTGTGTACACTTCGCCCATTGTGCAATATTATAGCTGATCAAATACGAAGGGTCCATGGCTTCTTCATTCAAAGTTTGGTATGCATACTTCATAGTTTTTTGGCTTCTTAATAATTGATCTTTCTTACATATAAAAAATTCTCCATTCTTTTCTTTGCAGTCAGGGTGTATAGTTTCTAACTGTCGGAGCGTCTTGGTGGGTACCATGGAACTATTTGGAAGTAGCTTGCTGCATAACATTCTGAGACTGATGTAAGATTCTTTTTTTTTTCATCTTCAGTGAGTAGTTAAATATTTTACTCCTTGGAACTATGGAGCCTGAAGTCGTTACATCACCATCTTGAATCTCATAGTCTTGATTGGAAATCTTTGCGGTTGATGCCTCATCTTCCAGTCGAATCACTTCTGAAATTTCGATGCTAGATTCTGTTGCTACATCCTTAAGCCAATGCTCCATTATAACTTTTAAAATCCATAGGTAATTTTATAATTTAACAAACACAGAATAATATTTGCACAACATATTGAATTTTCAACTGTAGTCAGTAACAAACAATGATGAACACGAATAAGCTGCGGCCTGAGAGCAATGTTCAGATTCATCGTACCAAATTGGACTGCACATTAAATTGCAAACTCTAATGGGAACTATACTCCATGCTGCAGAGCGCGTTTTTATAAACTTTTGGGCAGTAAAGCATAGATAGCAAAGTGACAGAATCCTTTGAAGCAGTTCCAAACGTTTGTGTAGGAGGGAGGCCTGGTGAGAGCTTAGTGAAATGTTTGCGGTGTGTGTAGATGAGACAGTGGGCAGCGACAGAAAGAGAGGAAGGGAGAAAGTGTCAGCACGCCTACTGTGTCATGTCTAAGTGACGAGTATCAAGTCGCCACATACCTACTACAATCTTTTGTCTGATCATAACATTATTGTAGATTTATTACATTGCTTGCTGGCTCATTTTCAGGTATTATGCACTGAGAGAAAAAATAACTGTTACAAAAACAACGGTAATATGAAATTTATAAGAGCTGTTTTTTTCGGCGTGTGAAAAGACTCGATGCGCTTTGTTATTATTATGGTGGACACCCTCACAGGGCTCTGCAGAGCACAATTCGAGACTCGCTGTGTTAGGTGATAGCGACATACCTGTGTATTACTTAATCTTTAACTTACGGTGGCCTTTCTAATACAGAAGATCATGTAAAAATTATCGCTTTCTAAATCATTTAAAAGAATAGTGTGTGTTGTCAGTTGCCATTGTATGTTATCATCATCGGTTTTCACCTATCGTGAGCTCTATATGTCCTTACCTACCACCTATGCAGTGTGGTGATGGTTCACCAAACGCCAGAAGAAGAAATGTACATTCACTGAGAAAAACCATTACTCTATATCTTCAAGATAAATGAATCAATAAGTCGTTGACTGATGCCCTTGTCAAGCATATAACCACAAAGATCTGTATATGGTTTGTACAAAGCACGTATGTGTCCACTATTGTTTCTCTTGTGGGTTGTATGGACTGTTAGACGACTCATGGATTATCATCCATCGAGAGTGAAATAAGATGTCACGATGGTAGTGACTTTGTTTAATTAACTTATTTAGTCTGGCCCTCGGCCGTAGTACATCACGAATACCTGCCTAGTAGTACATCCCAGATTCGAATCCTGGTCCGGTACTTATTTCCACTCGTCGCCGCCGATTCCGCGTAATGCCCTAGTGCAGCTGAGACCAGTGGTCCCTCCCCTTTCCTTTCTTCCCCTCTCCATCTTCATTGTACATATAATCTATAACAGCTGCGAAGCGATAGACTTCCAGCACTGCTGAAAGCGCAAGGACTGCGGCAGAGCACGGCATCACTCAAACGCTGCTGTCAGTGATGTCTCCAGATGCGACCGTGATGATGGCACGGCGGGGCTGCTGGTGTCACCACACAGGTGGCCGCGACCTCCCCCCAGTGAGCGGGCGGCTCTGGCTCTCTGTTCTGCCAGCGATTGGTCTCATGATTCAGGGCAGGCCACCCAATCCCGTGGTCGAGCAGTGGACCCGGCACTGCATTCTGGGGTGTCACTCCAAGTGTTACAGCTGGTGGTGTAGGCTGTGGTACTGAGATGAGAATATCTTAGTGAGCGAATGGCTGAGTACTTACGCACTCCAGACTATGTTCATTTAGGGCTTAAGGCATGGACTCTATACACTTCCATGGTGGCAAGTGAGGAAAGGCTTCCATCCTTTAGTTGGCCAATTGCGGTGTTGGCTGTTGCTGTACCACGCCTGTCAGCTGTGCATTTCTTTGCAGCACATAATACTCTTGTCTGCCTCTGTCTGGCTGTGTTGCAACTCACTTCCGCTCTGGCATACTTTTTGGACCGAATACATTCGATATGCTAGTGATCAGTTTTCGTAGATGCAGTGTCATCCAAATAGCTCCTTGCATTGGTATCTTACGGTGTTCATTTCCTTTTTTCATATGTGACAGTATTTCATAATGTGTGTATGTGTACGACGTGTGATAAAAAACTAACGGGAGTTTTTTTAAATTTGGAGTGTTTTATACATCAGATTTTCAAAATTTCTTTTGTCTTGTTGCTATACATGTTCCTCATGTATGTTTGCATTTTCAGTAGTTTTGAATATTTATTTTATTATTGACAGTCGAAAAGATTATACTTTCCGAAAAGATGGAGCCAAGAATTTGCATTATATTTTAGTGGAAAAATGGAATAAAGTGTATCACCACATTCGAAATGTAGAGTATGACTTTTGGCGAATCTACTATGAATAAGACATGAGTTTACTAATGGTATAAACGTTTCAAAGAGAGTCGAGAAACAATGAAGACGACGGCTGCCCTGTACTCCCTAGTACATCAGTTACTGATGACAATATGGAAGAAGTAAAGAAAATGGTCCTGGAAAAACGCCGAATTACCATCACAGAGTTAGCTGATGATGTCAGCATATCTTTTGGCTCATGCTAAGCAATTTTTCCGGATATTTTGGGTATGAAACGTGTAACAGCGTAGTTTGTTCCGAATTTGATTTTCGGCAAACAACGACGTCGCGTAGACATCTCTCAGAAATTGTTGAATGAAGTGATAACATCCAGCACTTCTAAAGAAGGTTGTGACAGATGACGAAACGTGAGATACGGGTATGAAGTCGTAACCATGGCCCAATCGTCCCAATGCAGACTGTCTGAAGAGCCAGAACCGAGAAATTCTACAAGTTCGATCTCATGTGGAGGTTGGTCTCACTGTTTTCTTCGATTACAATGGGATAGTGCATCATGAATTCCTTCCTTATGGCCGTACGGTCAATAATGAATACTATCTGGAAGTTATGCGCTGTTTACATAAAGCAGTCCGATGGAAACGACCATGTGTGGCAACACCACTCGTGGAAATTGCATCACAATAATGCTCCCACTCAAACCTCAATGATGTTTTGGCGAAAAACAAAACCGGTACTTTACCTCAGCCACCGCCGGCGGGGGTGGCCGAGCGGTTCTAGGCGCTACAGTCTGGAACCGCGCGACTGCTACGGTCGCAGGCTCGAATCCTGCCTCGGGCGTGGATGTTTGTGATGTCCTTAGGTTAGATAGGTTTAAGTAGTTCTAAGTTCAGGGGGCTGATGGCCTCAGTAGTTAAGTCCCATAGTGCTCAGAGCCATTTTGAACCTCAGCCACCGTATTCGCCGGACATTCCCGCTGCGCCTTCTTTGTATTCCTGAGGCTGAAAAGAACCGTGAAAGGACGTCGTTTTGCTACTATTGCTAAGATGGAAACAGAATTTCTGAAGGAGCTGAGCACCATAACGAGAAGTGTGCTCGAGAAGTACTTCCAAGATTGGAATGAGCGATGGCACAACTGTATTGGGTCTGAGGGGAATTACGTTGGAGCCAACAAAGTTGATGTTGATGAATAAATAAAGATTCCTTAAGTAAAACAAAAATTCCCGTTACATTTTGATCTCTCCTCGTATATATATGGTCTTGAATCATGCACTGAAAAACTTGCTTCTAAGCAGTAAATCGTGTTTAATCTTTATAAATGCTGTAAGTTGTATTTCAGTGTGAGTGCAGACAGCATTGGAGGCCAGAGAGGCCTGCAGCCGGTAGAGTATGAATGACAAGCGAGTATTGCGCTGAATGGTGGCGCCGCATAAACAGGCGGTGAGTCAGTGTTTTCCTGCGTCCAGCACGGCGCACAAACAACGCGCTGTCTCCCTGCCTTGTTTCCCCACAGGAGTGACGTGGCCAGCGCGACCCGCTGTCTGTGCCTCCATCGGTCAGCGGACTTGCTGCTGTCCAGTTGTTTCAACAACGACCTCTGCCCCAGCGAAAGATTTTCTGACGCAGGCATACATCCCAGGAAGAGTAAACTGTTGTTGCTTCTGATTAGCTAGTAGTTTCAAAATCAGTTGTAATAAAGCGCACATGGGAAACGCAGATGTTCCTCGTATGTGTACACTTCTCCAGGACAGTTCAATGCACACAAATCGTTAAGCCCATCAGTTTATTCCCTATTTCAGTTCCATAGACCAGCATTAAACAAAGTCTAGGTACACAGGTAATAACGGAAATATTAATATCCATTCAATCTGCAAGACAATAATATTAAGTGTATCTGTGAAAAAACATTTCAAACGTCCTAAAACTTATGTACATACTCCTTCTGCAGATTATATGACAAACACGCACATCTGTAAATAAAAACTCGGCGGTTTAATAGGCAAAAACGAATGGTTTACTTATTTTTTAATATTAATTTCCAAATAAATTATTATTATCGACTAATCAAGCTACAAAAATAGAAAATCAAGTTTAGTTCAACATAAAATAATGGTCTCTAATATGCTATGAACCCAGCATTAAAAAAATATGTCTTGACAATCTTTTTGCTTGAACTAATCTTACGCCCTCTTCCCCCCCCCCCTCCCCCTTCCCCCGTTTCTCTCTCTTTCTCTCTCTCTCTCTCCACGTCCATCTTTCCTTCTATGGTCTCCGCAGTGCATAAATTACAGAGGTCTCTTCTTCTTTGTTTGTCTCTACAGTCCGTGAAGAACCTTGGCGTCCTATATCACCGGCGTCCATTCTTCTCTGTCCATCGCCTTCCTTCTCCAGTTTCTTATTCCCATCGCCTTTAGATCTTTTTCCATATCGTCTAGCCACCTTTTCCTGGGTCTACCTCTTCTCCTTCTCCCGTCATGTTTTCCCACGAAAACTTTCTTGACACTCCGAGGTTCTGGCATTCTCTGTACATGTCCTGCTCATATTATTCTTCACTGCTTAATTTTAACAACAATATCCATCTGTCCAAAAAATGTTTGTAGTTCTACATTTGTCCTTACTCTCCAGCCATCTTCCTCTCTCACTGCTCCAAAAATCCCTCTCAGTATGTTTCTTTCCCATCTCAGTAACGAATTCTCTTCCTTTAATGTCAATACCCAGCCTTCTGATCCGTATATTACTATAGGCCTTAATATGGTCGTGTATATTTTGATTTTTGTATTCCTACTAACATTCCTGGAATTAGATACATTCTGCAAGGTGTAATAGCAACGATTTCCACTCGCTATCCTGTCTTGAATTTCTACTGCTACTTTAATGTCCTCCGTTATTACAGAACCTAAATATTTCAATGTTTTCACTCTTTCATTTCTTGTTCAATTTTCTTGTCGTAAGGTTACAAATCCTTCCCGCTTTAATTTCTGTGTTTCGAGGGAAAATGTTCCTCCATCACATTAATGTGACCACGCCCTACGTTCGATGTCGACATGCAACAAACATCTACAGACAGGCCACTGGCAGAATTAGCAGTAAAAGGTACATAAAGCATGTCGGAAGGACGCGCAAAACAATGCTGTCGTTGTCATAATGAGGAAGCAGAGCGATTTATCTGACGTCCAAAAGTAGATGATCATTGGCTTTCAGGCCAAAGGTGGAAGCATTTCCGAAACGGCTAAGTTCGTAAATTGTTCGCTTGACGTCGTGGGTAAAACAAACCGTGTATGGCAAAATGGCGTTATCCAAAACCAGCGCCGAGACTTCCGTGGTACACTGCAGTCATAGTTGAGAGGAGCGAACGACGGCTGCAGAGATATCTGTGAGCGAATAGACGTACAGCTGTTGACCAACTGACTGCCCAGATAAACCAAGGAGCCACCAACAGTGTCTTCCTGAACGACCATTCAGAGAACGTTGCTGCGTATGGGCCTCTGCAGCAGGCGCCTTGTTCATGCACTCACGACGACTGCGACGACAGCTAAACTTTACTGGCCAATACCGTAACTTTACATCAACTGAGTGGCGGCAAAAAAAAAAAAAAATGGCTCTGAGCACTATGGGATTTAACATCTGACGTCATCAGTCTAGAACTACTTAAACCTAACTAACCTAAGGACATCACACACATCCATGCCCGAGGCAGGATTCGAACCTGCGACCGTAGAGGTCGCGCGGTTCCAGACTGAAGCGCCTAGAACCGCTCGGCCACAACGGCGGGCGAGTGGCGGCAGCTGGCCTTTCCAGATGAGTCACGTTTTATGCTCCTTCGAAAAGATGGCCATTGACACGTGTAGCGTGAAACATCTGAAACCAAACAAAGAGGATGCTTTATGGTCTCGTGAATGTTTTCGTGGAATTCCCTGAGTGATCTCATCACTCTGGAAGGCACAAAAAATCAATACCAGCAGGCATCTATCCTTGGAGACCTTGTAGTTTCTTTTTTCTTGGCACGGTGTTATCTACCAGCAGGACACACAACAGGCAGCATATTTGCGTAGTTCGAAGAGCACCAGGATGAGTTTATCGTACTCCCTGGCCACCAAACTCCCCGGATTTAAACCTTATCGAGAATCTGCGGAACCATCTCGATCGGGCTTTTAGCGCCATGGATCCTCAGTGGAGAAACCTGGCGCTACTGGGCACGGCCCTGGAGTAGGCATGGCTCCACACCCCTGCCGCCATCTTCCAGACCTGACTGACACTCCTCCTGTGCGTCCGCGCAGCAAAAGGTGATTATTGAGGCTTTTGACGGGTGGCTATATTAATGTGGCTGGGCAATGTAGTGTAAATGTCGCTGTATACAAAAAAACTACGTAAAATTATGTAATTGAAGTGAGTTTTGACGTCTGGTAAGCAGATTAACTGACGATGGGCCCAGTAGAGAGGATACAATTTTTTACATACCGGCAATGGCAAGAAAAGTATCTCTGAAAAAGAGAAATTTGTTAATATCAAATACGAGGGTAAGCCCAAAAGTAAGGTCTCTTATTTTTTTATAAGTACATAGACCTGATTATTTCTACAATGGCTTACATCAGTTTACAGCTTGAACATTAAGCTATTTTTAGACATAATCACCATTTCTGTCGATGCATTTTTGTAGACGCTGTGACAGTTTTTGTATGCCCATGTAATACCAGCTCAGCGCCATGCTGTTCAGAAACTTATGAACCTCTTCTTTCACCTCGAGGTCGCAGCTGAATCGCTTTCCGGCCAAATGTTCAAATGGTTCAAATGGCTCTGAGCACTTTGCGACTTAACTTCTAATGTCATCAGTCGCCTAGAACTTAGAACTAACTAAACCTAACTAACCTAAGGACATCACACACATCCATGCCCGAGGCAGGATTCGAACCTGCGACCGTAGCGGTCGCTCGGCTCCAGACTGTAGGGCCTTGAACCGCACGGCCACTCCGGCCGGCCCGGCCAAATGTTCTTTTAACTTAGGGAACAGGTGATAGTCAGTGGGCGCCAAGTCAGGACTATAGGGTGGGTGGGTGATTATGTTCCACTGAAGCTGTTGCAGTAGAGCAACGGTTTGACGGCCGATGTGTGGGCGAGCGTTGTCACAGAGAATGTGTACGCCCTTGCTCAACATTCCTCTTCTCCGGTTCCGAATTGCCCGTTTGAGTTTTTTCAGAGTCTCACAGTACCTCTCAGCGTTAATTGTGGTCCCAGTGGGCATAAAGTCGACCAGCAATACCCCTTTCAGATCGCAAAAAACAGTTGTCATGACTTTACCGGCAGCCTGTGTTTGTTTATATTTCCGCGGCTTTGGCGAAGAAGAATGCCGCCACTGGACTGACTGTTGCTTGGTCTCCGGTGTAAGCCGGCCGAAGTGGCCGTGCGGTTAAAGGCGCTGCAGTCTGGAACCGCAAGACCGCTACGGTCGCAGGTTCGAATCCTGCCTCGGGCATGGATGTGTGTGATGTCCTTAGGTTAGTTAGGTTTAACTAGTTCTAAGTTTTCTAGGGGACTAATGACCTCAGCAGTTGAGTCCCATAGTGCTCAGAGCCATTTGAACCATTTCTCCGGTGTAAAGTGGTGTATGCCCAGGTTTCGTCACCCGTGACATATGAATCCAGAAAGTTATCCTGTTCGGCTGCAAGGTGGTGAAGAAATGCGCGGGAAACATCAACTCGTTGCCGCATGTGGTCCTCAGTCAGCATGCGTGGCACCCATCTTGCGCATACCTTCTGACAGTTCAATGTTTCCGTTAAAATTCTGTGAGCGGTGCTTCGGTAAACCTCAGGAACCAACGTGCAGAGATCATCCAGGGTGATTCGCCCATCTTCACGCATGCTTTGCTCAACCTTCAACACTGTCTCCTCAGAAATTGACGGTCCCCCGCGCGTTTGTTCGTCGTGAATTTCGGTCCGATGAGCTACAAACTCTCTATGCCACTTACGAACATTTTTGACATCCATGCACAACTCACCGTACACTTCCGTCAATTGACGATGGATTTGTATCGGTGCAGTGTCCTTTGCGTTCAAAAACCGAATAACTGCGCGCAATTCGCACTTGGCGGTAATATCTAACGGGAGCTCAATTCTCAACGGCTGCCAAGCCAAGACAGCGCCTCAGCGCGGCGTGGGCATATTTACACACAGCGCGTGAAGCACTCTTCATAACAGTGTGACAAACTGCCACAAAAAAATGGCTCTGAGCACTATGGGACTTAACTTCTTTGGTGATCAGTCCCCTAGAACTTAGAACTACTAAAACCTAACTAACCTAAGGACATCACACACATCCATGCACGAGGTAGGATTCGAACCTGCGACCGTAGCGTTCGCGCGGTTCCAGACTGTAGCGCCTAGAACCGCTCGGCCACTCCGGCCGGCCAACTGCCACACAAACAGAGTTCTGTATTTATAAAAAAAATAGGAAACCTTACTTTTGGGGATTACCCTCGTATAAACTGAAATGTGAGGAAGTCTTTCCTGGTGAAATGTGTATGGAGAGTAGCTCTGTACGAAAGCGAAACGTGGGCTTTGGGCAGTTTAGAAAAGAAGAGAATAGAAGCTCTTGAAATGTGACGCTACAGAGGAATGTTGAAAATTCCGTGATTAGATCAAAAAACAAGTGTAAAGGTACCGAATCGAATTAGGGAAAAAGGAAATTTGTTGAGCCACTTGAGCAAAAGGAGAGATCAGCTGATAGACACAACCTGAGGCATGAAATAATTGTCAGTTTGCTAATGGAGGGTAGTATCTCCGGTAACATTTATAGTGGGAGACTACGGCTCGAACACAATAAATAGGTTCAAATGAATGCACAGGGGATGGAGAAAAGTACGAAAACACCGCGAGAAATGCGTGCTTGAGGATAAACGCAGATCAAGTCTGGAGGTTGCTCTGTTGTTCGGCCACGAACGACACCCATGCAATGTACTCAGCACGTTGCATATATCTGCGGTGGTTAGAACAGTGTTCTGTATAGTTGTGAGTTCATTATCTTGAAGCTAAGTGAATTCGATCGCAGGCAAGTTGTTGGTGCTCGTGTGGAGGGAGCTTACGTAATCAGGGCAGCCGAAGTGTTTGGTGTTTCGAGAGACACCGTATCGAAGATTTATGCAACGTACAGGGAAAGCGAAAAGACAGCATCCGCTAACTCACACCTTGGGCGAAAGTGTGTCTTGCGTGATCGTGACAGACGGTCGCCGAAGAGGATTGTGACAAAAACTAAGAAAACGACAGCTGTAAAAGTCACTTCTGGACTGAATATCGCACTCGCGAACCCTGACGGCAGTAGAACAACACGGAGGGGGCTTCATATGCAAGGAACTGTAACGCGAGCTGGAATTCCAAAAGCCACACATCAGTCAGGCGAATGTTCGCAAGAGGACAACGTGGTGCCGTAGGCATGAGACCTGGACTGTGGAGCAATAGAGCAAAGTCATTTAGTCGTATGAGTCTTGTTTCTCACTGTTCCCAAGTTCTGGCCATATTTACGTCCCAGGAGTGAAACATGGCGCTGGTTAGGCGATGATTTGGGCAGCCATATGGTGGCATTCGTTGGTCCTGCAAGGCTGCATTATAGCCAAGGATTATGTGACAATTTTGGCTGATCAAGTCCATCTCATGGTACTATGTTCGTCTCCCAATAGCGACGCTGTGTTCCAGGACGGCAGTGGTCCTATTCACGCAGGTCGCATCTCCCAGAGCTCGTTTTGCGAGCTCGAAGATGAATCCTCGTATGCCCCTTGGCCGTCAGAATCACCACATCTCAATATTATTGAACCCTTGTGGTCTATTTTGGGGAAAAGGGTGCATCACCGCTATCCTCCTCCATCGTTGTTACTCAAACTAACCACTATGTTGCAGGAAGAATGGTATAAGATCCATTAAAAAGCATACAGGAACTGTATTTATCCATTCCGAAACGACTAGAAGTGTTTTGAATACCAACGGGTTTTCTACACCGTACTGAGCATGGTAATGTGTTGCGTGTGTTTTTTTTTCTTTCATATTGTGTGCACCTCCTGTAGGTGGTGGTAGTTACGCGGAGATGAAGACACTTGCACAGAGTAAGCTCGCCTAGAGAGTTGCATCAACCCTGTCTCGAACTGAGAGTCACATGAACAGAAACTGCCGATATTTTAACTTCTGTATCAGCACGTGTTAAGCCATTGACATATGCAGACGGTACATACCTCTTGCCAGCAGCTACGTCTCTTCCGCGTACTTGCCATAGACCAACCCGTACTGCTATATTACTTTAGTATGCCGATTAAAAATGGGCTTAACACTATCATCTCGTAAGTTACAAATAGTTGTCTTTACTTATACACATGTTCGGCATCTCGAACTGCAGATGCAGTTGAGAGACTATTATGATATCCCTAACTCGAGTGCATGATATCAGAGATTAAAATACGATCCATTTCTGAAGTGGAATGCCCACATCATACATCTGCTTCCGAGCTTAGAACAAGTGACGTATCTTCTTCGTTTGTTGGCTCATTCATACTGTGATGAATCTTTTCGCAAAGTGTAGTTATGTTAACACTAGCCAAGTTAGTAAAATACAGTACCTCTCCGTTAAATGTATTCCAAACAGGCAACACACGGCTCTTAAAAGCAGTGGAAATGAGTCTCCATATTTGAGGTCTGTTCCTGGTGGATAAATTTGTGTTGAGGGAATCGAAAGTCTGGAGCCTCCCATTCTTCCGGGAGTAATTGAGCTACAAGAGATTCGTTTGAGAAATTATCGTTTCTCTATTGAAACGAAAAGGCGCTACTGAATAACAATCGTTGCTAAACAGAAACGCTTTCTAATTACCAAGTTCGCCGGATTTCGAAATTCATTTTGTTCAGATGCTCACTTCGTGGAACGTCTGCCTGTTCCAAACATAAAACTGCAAGACATCCGTACAAATGCAGTGATCCGATTCGACTAAAATATAAGCAGACGGATCGAAAACAACGTGCTGCGCGGGATTAGCCGAGCGGTCTGGGGCGCTGCAGTCATGGACTGTGCGGCTGGTCCCGGCGGAGGTTCGAGTCCTCCCTCGGGCATGGGTGTGTGTGTTTGTCCTTAGGATAATTTAGGTTAAGTAGTGTGTAAGCTTAGGGACTGATGACCTTAGCAGTTTGTAACCTCCCCCTCACTTATCGACCTTAATGACAGTGAAAAATGAAACCGCGTGTACCTAATGGGAATTTTGGAAAAGCAATCGTCACCGAAGTTAACCTGTCGGTAAAGAGGGAGGAAAGGGTTACATCTAAATGAAAGGAAAAATGCAAGTGAAACTGGTGGAAATTAATTTTGAAATAGGGATAAAGTTAATAAAGAAAGTAAATGTGCGGCCGTTACGTTAACAATCAACCAGCGGTAATTAGATATTCGCGATTTGGGGGAAATTATGGTCGCCAGTCCTATGGACAATTACTATAATAACTGAAAAAGAAAGGTTATTACACATATAATTAGCACTAGAAGCGTGGCAACTGAAGGTTGACACGTGTAGTGTGAAAACTGAAAGTTTTTCAGAAGTAATAAATTTCGCTACACTTGTGGCACAACTTGACCAGAAGAAGGGATCGGTTGGTAGGACATGTTCTGAGGCATCAAGGGATCACCAATTTAGTATTGGAGGGCAGCGTGGAGGGTAAAAATCGTAGAGGGAGACCAAGAGATGAATACACTAAGCAGATTCAGAAGGATGTAGGTTGCAGTAGGTACTGGGAGATGAAAAAGCTTGCACAGGATAGAGTAGCATGGAGAGCTGCATCAAACCAGTCTCAGGACTGAAGACCACAACAACAACAACAACACTTAATTTAGCAAAAGAATTAATGAAACCGGAAAATCGAAAGTTAATTTAGTGACTCACTATTAAGTGAGCTTTCTTTCTGAAGCACATCGAAATACAGTTAGTCTTGGACTACCTCAACAATCATTTCTAAAGCTACTTGAATCTACGCAATTTAGAAAGAAGAGATTTAACTTTGAACTTGAATTAAACGATTCTGAACAATTAACAATAGTAAAATTTAGTACGTACCAAGCTGAGCTGCAGTCACAGGTAAACTAAAATACGGTAACAAAACTCGCACTCTTAATTTGTGCTTGTGTAATCTAACTATTGTAGCCAGCTATGAATACTAAAATTGAACTTTGAAATTAAATCAGTGAAATGGAATTATGCTGGCGTTTGAATTTCAACGACACTCGGGTTCATTTCGGAAAAGGAAGGGACCCTGCTTGGCAATGCAATTGGGACAATGAGCAATAAAGGTTCATGCTAAGTTACGAAAATGGAACAGTTTGAAAAGCTGAGGTCTGCCATACAGTTCTGAAACTTTACGTGCTTTTAGTCTTCCTTGTTGGTTGATTGAAGGTTTGAAGCCGTCGATCGAGGAGGTGGCGACAGTCACTCATTGTCGGCCGTCGCTGTTGCAGAAGCTGGATGTTGGCGAGCCTTCTTCTCGACACGGTCACCAGACGAAACGGGCTCTTGATGTGCGCCAGCTAATGCTTCCCGTCCGCGACACCATGTCAGAAACTATCATCGCAAGTCGAGCGCAATTACATGCTACCAAACCCCGAAAGCGCCGCAACTCGCGGGAGCGTCACACAACACACCTGCTCCACTCGCTACCCCAGGCAGACCCCCAACCCTCTGCCCGCGCTCCACGCGGCAGAGTTCACACTACCAAAGATCCTACACACTTTGAGTCTTCACACGACCTATCGATGTAATCGTTCGATAGCAGTTTTCCCTAGGCAAGACCCAGCGTAAAAATACAAATAATATTTACGAAACAAACCAATTATACATCGACATAAATGCATAAATATATATATATACAAATAGTAAAACAATTACAATATGTAAAGACACAGAAATGTCATATATTCAGGTAACAAAAGTAAGGAAAACAAATTATAGTACAATAGATGGAAATAGGAGGATATGCATTTCCGGCGTTACAAGTTAACTCCCATAAGATTTCACACACATTTGAACATTTCGAAAACAACGTGGCAGCGCCCTCTTGTAACCTCGTCTCTGCGCAGAAAGCTCACACATGCTCTCTTAATACATACCGTGTTTACCACAAAGGCCTTGATCATCATGCAGTCTGTTCAATTCGTCGGTTCTGCTAAACAAGATCTTGATCATTTCTGACTCGTTAAGTATGCCATCAGTTTTTAACGCCTCAGGAATATGGAGAGACAATATTGTTCATCTTATCAGCATACTGCAGGAGTTGACTGATGTGTATTGGTATGAAAATTGGGTGAACTTCATCTGGATTCCGTCGCATCAAGGCCGCCAACAAATTTACTATGTGAAGCTCCACCCAAAGGGCACGACTTTGTATGGTAACTTTCTCATCCCTGATTTGAATGCATCCGAGAAAATCCGTGAACATAATGCGAGGGTGTATAATTCTGATAAAGAGGAGGTGTGCGAAACACCAACGCAGGGAGACCGCCATTACTACTTTGTACTGTGCAGCCAGCTCTCCACAGAAGATCGTGGTTTATGGACTGGGCCTGCGGCTGACCGGACCTAGGAGGCGTTACCCCAATGGAAAATTCCACCACTCCTCAAGTTAGGCGTTAGATACACAGCAACATTTCCGCGCGCCTTAATATTTGAAGCGATTTCAACCTAGGATTATTTTTTGGGAGTAGTACCGCTATCATTAAGTAATTTTACGCGAGGGACTCAGCAAACTGAAACACCAATTTCCACTACTATCACCTTTGCCATGAAACGGCTTACAAAAGAATCACAGCTTTTAATACAATATAGGCTACTCATATAGTTCAAGTGTATTCTCACTGCGAGACTTTGTACCATAGCCCATATGTCTGTCAAATACACTCCTGGAAATGGAAAAAAGAACACATTGACACCGGTGTGTCAGACCCACCATACTTGCTCCGGACACTGCGAGAGGGCTGTACAAGCAATGATCACACGCACGGCACAGCGGACACAACAGGAACCGCGGTGTTGGCCGTCGAATGGCGCTAGCTGCGCAGCATTTGTGCACCGCCGCCGTCAGTGTCAGCCAGTTTGCCGTGGCATACGGAGCTCCATCGCAGTCTTTAACACTGGTAGCATGCAGCGACAGCGTGGACGTGAACCGTATGTGCAGTTGACGGACTTTGAGCGAGGGCGTATAGTGGGCATGCGGGAGGCCGGGTGGACGTACCGCCGAATTGCTCAACACGTGGGGCGTGAGGTCTCCACAGTACATCGATGTTGTCGCCAGTGGTCGGCGGAAGGTGCACGTGCCCGTCGACCTGGGACCGGACCGCAGCGACGCACGGATGCACGCCAAGACCGTAGGATCCTACGCAGTGCCGTAGGGGACCGCACCGCCACTTCCCAGCAAATTAGGGACACTGTTGCTCCTGGGGTATCGGCGAGGACCATTCGCAACCGTCTCCATGAAGCTGGGCTACGGTCCCGCACACCGTTAGGCCGTCTTCCGCTCACGCCCCAACATCGTGCAGCCCGCCTCCAGTGGTGTCGCGACAGGCGTGAATGGAGGGACGAATGGAGACGTGTCGTCTTCAGCGATGAGAGTCGCTTCTGCCTTGGTGCCAATGATGGTCGTATGCGTGTTTGGCGCCGTGCAGGTGAGCGCCACAATCAGGACTGCATACGACCGAGGCACACAGGGCCAACACCCGGCATCATGGTGTGGGGAGCGATCTCCTACACTGGCCGTACACCACTGGTGATCGTCGAGGGGACACTGAATAGTGCACGGTACATCCAAACCGTCATCGAACCCATCGTTCTACCATTCCTAGACTGGCAAGGGAACTTGCTGTTCCAACAGGACAATGCACGTCCGCATGTACCCCCTGCCACCCAACGTGCTCTAGAAGGTGTAAGTCAACTACCCTGGCCAGCAAGATCTCCGGATCTGTCCCCCATTGAGCATGTTTGGGACTGGATGAAGCGTCGTCTCACGCGGTCTGCACGTCCAGCACGAACGCTGGTCCAACTGAGGCGCCAGGTGGAAATGGCATGGCAAGCCGTTCCACAGGACTACATCCAGCATCTCTACGATCGTCTCCATGGGAGAATAGCAGCCTGCATTGCTGCGAAAGGTGGATATACACTGTACTAGTGCCGACATTGTGCATGCTCTGTTGCCTGTGTCTATGTGCCTGTGGTTCTGTCAGTGTGATCATGTGATGTATCTGACCCCAGGAATGTGTCAATAAAGTTTCCCCTTCCTGGGACAATGAATTCATGGTGTTCTTATTTCAATTTCCAGTAGTGTAATACTGCCTGAAAGCTCTTTTCTTTCCATATTTTGGACAGATATAATTTGGGACAAAACAAGGAAAAAAGGACCACTAAACATGACCTCCAGAAACCATACCTTAAAACCTGTGAGCACTTGCTTAGTAGAAGAGTTTGTTTCACATTAGCGAGGATGACCAAGTGCTCACAGCTCCTAGGGTTTGCATTTTAGAGTTCATGGTTACTAGAAATTTATTTCTTGTTTTCCCCATGAACCATGGACTTTGCCGTTGGTGGGGAGGCTTGCGCGCCTCAGCGATACACAGAGCCCTACAGCAGATGCAACAACAACGGAGGAGTATCTATTGAGGGGCCAGACAAACGTGTGATTTCTGAAGAGGGGTAGCAGCCTTTTCAGTACTTGCAGGGGCAGCAATCTGGATGATTGACTTATCTGGCCTTATAACATCAATCAATACGGCCTTGCTGTGCTGGTACTGCGAACGGCTGAAAGCAAGGCAAAACTACAGCCGTAATTTTTCCCGAGGGCATGCAGCTTTACTGTATGTTTAAATGATGATGGCATCCTCTTGGGTAAAAAATTCCGGAGGTAAAATAGCTCCCATCCGGATCTCTGGACGGGGACTATTCAGTAGGACGTCGTTATCAGGAGAAACAAAACTGGCGTTCTACGGATTGGAGCGTAGAATGTCAGATCCCTTAATCGGGTAGCTAGGTTAGAAAATTTAAAAACGAAAATGGATGGGTTAAAGTTAGATATAGTGGAAATAACTGAAGTTCGGTGACAGGAGGAACAGGACTTCTGGTCAGGTGAATACAGGGTTATAAATACAAAATCAAATAGGGGTAATGCAGAAGTACGTTAAATAATGAGTAAAAAATAGAAACGCGGATAAGCTACTACGGCCCGCATAGTGGAAGCATTATTGTAGCCAAGATGGACACGAAGCCCACACTCACGTCAGTAGTACAAGTTTGTATAGCAACTAGCTCCGCAGATGAGGAAGAGCTTGAGGAACTATATGATGAGAAAAAAGAAATTATTCAAATAGTTAACGGAGCCGAAAAATTTATTACTCATGGGGGACTGGAATTCGATAGCAGGAAAAGGAAGAGAAGGAAAAGTAGTAGGTGAATATGGAATTGGGGTAAGGAATGAAAGAGGAAGCCGCCTGCTAGAAGTTTCCACGGAGTATAATTTAATAGTAGCTAACACTTCGTTTAAGGATCATGAGAGAAGGCTGCATACTTGGACGAGTCCTGGAGACACCGGAAGGTTTCAGATTGATTATGTAATTGTGAGACAGAGGTTTAGGAACCAGGTTTTAAATTGTAAGATATTTCCAGGGAAAGATGTGGAGTCTGACCACAATTTATTAGTTATGAACTGCACGTTAAAATTCAAGAAACTGCAAAAAGGTAGGAATTTAAGGAGATGGGTCCTGGATAAACTGAAAGAACCAGAGATAGTAGATGGTTTCAGAGGGAACATTACGGAACGATTGACAGCAACAAAGGAAAGAAATACAGTAGAAGAAGAATGGGTAGCTTTGAGAGACGAAATAGTGAAGGCGGCAGAGGATCCAGTAGGTAAAAAGACGAGAGCTAGTAGAAATCCTTTGGCAAAATAAGAGATATTAAATTTAATCGATGAACAGAGAAAATATAAAAGTGCAATAAATGAAGCAAGCGAAAAGGAATACAAACGTCTAAAAAATGAGATCGACAGGAAGTGCAAAATGTCTAAGCAGGAACCGCTAGAGGATATGTGTAAGGATGTTGAAGCATAAGTCACTAGGGATAACGTAGATGCTGCCTACAGAAAATTTAGAGCTCAGAAGGAAAATCAGTTCTAACCAAAGAAGGGAAAGGGCGTATGTAGAGGGACTATACAAGGGAGATATTCTAGAGGGCAATATTATGGAAATGGAAGAGGACGTAGAGGAAGATGATAAGGGAGATATGATATTGCGTGAAGAATTTGATAAAGCACTGAAAGACTTAAGTCGAAACAAGGCCCGGGGAGTAGACAAAAATCAGTTAGCGCTGCTGATAGCCTTGGGAAGCCAGCCATGACAAAACTCTTCCACCTGATGAACCACATGTATACCGTCAGACTTCAAGAAGAATATAATAATCCCAATTCCAAAGAAAGCAGGTGCCGACAGGTGTGAAAACTACCGAGCTATCAGTTTAATAAGTCACGGCTGCAAAATACAAATACGAATCCCTTACGGAAGAATGGAAAAACTGGTAAAAGCCGACCTCGGGGAAGATCAGTTTGGATTCCCGAGAAATGCGAACACACGCGAGGAAATATTGACCCTACGACTTCTCATAGAAGATAGGATAAGGAAAGGCAAACTTACGTTTATAGCATTTGTAGACTTGGAGGAAGCTTTTGACAAAGTTGACTGGAATACGTTCTTTCAAATTCTGAAGGTGGCAGGCGTTAAAAACAGGGAGTGAAAAATTATTTACAATCTGTACGGAAACCACATGGCAGTTATAAGAGTCGAGGGGCATGAAAGGGAAGCAGTGGTTGAGAAGGGAGTGAGACAGGGTAGTAGCGTATCCCCGATGTTATTCAATCTATCTATATACAGAGCAAGCAGTAAAGGAAACAAAATAAAAATTTGGTGTAGTAATTAAAGTCCAGTGAACAGAAAGAAAAATTTTGAGGTTTGCCGATGACATTGTAATTCTGCCAGAAACAGCAAAGTAATTGGAAGAGCAGTTGAATGGAATTGACAGTATTTTGAAATGAGGATATAAGACGAACGTTAACAAAAGCAAAACGAGGAGAATGGAATGTAGTCGAATTAAATCAGGTGATGCTGAGGCAATTAAATTGGGAAATAAGACACTTAGAGTAGTAACTGAGTTTTGCTATTTGCGAAGCAAAATAACTGACGATGGTCGAAGTAGCGACGATATGAACTGTAGACTGGCAAAGACAAGAAAAGCGTTTCTAAAGAAAAGAAATTTGTTAACATAGACTGCAGAGCTAAGTGTCAGTAAGTCCTTTCTGAAAATATTTCTATGGAATATAGCCTTATATGGAAGTGAATCATGCACGATAAACAGTTTAGACAAGAAGAGGTTGCTCTTGTGTTGCTACAGAGGTTCAAATGGTTCAAATGGCTCTGAGCACTATGAGACTTAACATCTGAGGTCATCAGTCCCCTAGAACTTAGAACTACTTAAACCTAACTAACCTAAGGACATCACACACATCCATGCCCGAGGCAGGATTCGAACCTGCGACCGTAGCGGTCACGAGGTTCCAGACTGACGCGCCTAGAACCGCACGGCCACACCGGCCGGCCTGAGGCATCAACGGATCACCAATTTAGTACTTGAGGGAAACATGAGGGGCAAGGATCGTATGGGAAGGTCAAGAGATGTATACAGTAAGTAGATTCAGAGGGATGTAGGTTGCACTAATTACTCGGAGATGAAGAGGAAATTTGGAAATTTGTGGTATGTTCCTATGGAACCAAACTGCGGGGGTCATCGGTCCGTAGGCTTACACACTACTTAATCTAAACTAACTAACGCTAAGGACAACACACACACCCATGCCCGAGCGAGGACTCGAACCTCCGACGGGGAGAGCCGCGTGAACCGTGACATGGCGCCCTAGACCGCGAGGCAGGTGAAGGGTATTGCACAGGATAGAGTAGCACGGCAAGCTGCATCAAAGCATCAAACCTGTCTTTGGACTGAAGATCACAGCAACAACAGTCCATAGTACTACCTATGAAACTTCGACTGAATTATGATTCACGCCTTATCTATGTATTACCGTAAAGAAGATTCCATATAACCAAACATAATATCGCAATTTGCTCCTAAAACAAATTAATGCATTTGTGGAGTTACTTGCCTATTTTTTCTCAACATCTTGTAAGAAATGAACTCTTTAAGACAAAAAGAAACGCACCACGAAGGAATTATCGGAAATGAGTAGATACCATGTACATGTACAGATGAACAAATTATTCCAAATTCATAAAAATTAAGATGATTTATTCAAAACAAAGTGCTTCGATTGACGCGTTAGAGCGTCAAAATCCCTAGCTGGTTGAGGGCCCTGCCCATACTGCTTCAAACGTTCTCAGTTGGGCAGAGATCCGGCGACGTTGCTGGCCAAGGTAAGGTTTGACAAGCAGGACTACGAACAGCAGAGACTCTCGTCGTATCCGGGCGACCCATTATCTTGCTGATATGTAAGCCCAGGATGTCTTGCTTATCACAAAAGGAAACATAGAATATCGCCGACGTACCGCTCTGTTGTAAAGGTGCCACGGATAACAACCAAAGAGGTCCTGCTATGACATTAAGTGGCGCCCCAAACCTCGTTGTCGGGTCATATGGAGGGCGATATGTGGGTTGGTACCCAATCGCTGTCCAGGGCGCCTCCTGACACGTCTTCCACCTGGAATATCATTGACTGGAGTGGAATTGTCTTCAATAATGAGTCCCGCTTCCAATTGAGTGCCGGTGACTAGTGAAGACGTGTCTGACGACGCTCCAGACAGTGGGCCCTGCCATAGGCCGACAACCAGGAGTGATTGTCTAGGGTGCTTCTTCATTTCATAGCAGGACGTCTTTGGTTGTCTTCTGCGGCACCCTTACAGCACCGCGATACGTCGATGATATTCTATGCCCCGTTTTGTTGCCCTTCATGGCTAGCGGTCCTGCGCTTACATTTCAGCAAGATAATGCCTGCCCGCTAGGGTGAGAGTTTCTATTGCTTGTCTCCGTGCTTGTCAAACCCTACATTACCCAGCAAGGTCGTCGGATCTCTCCACAAATGAGAATGTTTGGAGCATTATGGGCAGGGACGTCTAACCATCTTAACGATGTGTGCGGCTCCCCCCGTCGGAAGTTCGAGTCCTCCCTCGGGCATGCGTGTGTGTTGTCCATACTGTAAGTTAAATTAAGTAGTGTGTAGGCTTAGGGACCGATGACCTCTGCAGTTTCGTTCCATAAGACCTTATCACAAATTTCCAATTTCTTAACGATCTAATACGTCAATTGGACAGAATTTGGCACGGTATTCCTCAGGAGGACATCTAATAGCTCCAATAACTGCTTGCATAAGGGCCAGCGGTGGATCTTTGAATTACTGAATTGCTCAATTTCTGAAGTTCTTTCTCTTGAATAAATCATAAATGTTTTTCTGAAATTGTAATCATTTGTTTGTTTGTGCATGTGCAATCGCATCTACCGATTTCCATCCACTCGGATAGTTCCTTCGTGATGCGTCGTTTTCTCATTTTTTTCTTTTTTACCTTTAGTATTTTTGCTGCCCATTATCATCTGTTATCAGCTACTATGTATTCTGATTGTTCTCACATATCGAAAATCATAATGCGTAGATATAGTGACACCTGCTAGTTAAACTGCTTTTATCTTACTGTTTCTGTCTTTCAGACTATTTTCAGATACAAAAACATTAGTATCTTGACACTGTGATTTATAAGCGTATTTATAAAGACCGTCTCGTCAAACGTTCCCATGTGAACAAACCATCACTCTAGGTATCTTAAATGAGCAACATGAAATGCATATATATATATTTGGTAAAACCAATGTAATTGTCCCATATAGCATATACTGGCGAAAAGCCATATCAAGGAGCCTGTTGTTAAGAGGTATTTATGTTTCATCACTCCTCATGAACGTTGTATCCACTACTCAAATTTATTTTGATGACCTGATGCACTGCTTACGTAATACGTTACTCGCTTCAGTGGTACGCACACCAAACAAATAAAGTACAGTCATACTAATGCAGGATATAAAGCTTTACATTGACAGTCCTCATCCTTAGTTCACGTCACCATCTGTCTGGCCTCTAGAACTTGAAGAAGAGAAGTCAGCTGATGATCACGCTCCTGATGCATTAGCTACTGTACTCTCACGCTGAGTGATGGATGACAGGCTCGTGATCCAATGACGTCAGCTCGGCATAATAGTGCTAATGCTGACAATTACCTGCCAACAGAGTGCAAAATTCCACTTAGCGTCTTCCTGGTAACGTAACAAATGTGCACGTTAACTACCTTACTAGGAAGTCTGATAAGATTACACAATTCAGAGTAAAGGTAGTAAAACGCAGACAGCAAAAGGAGGAATAATGAAGGTATTTTTCTGTGTGAATAACTGAAGAAGAAAAAGAATAATTACGATTTAACGCCCCGTCGACAAAACTCTTTATAGATGGAGCACAAGCTAGGATTGGGTAAGTATGAAGCCAAAAATCATCAACAAACTTCCGAAATGAGGTACCCCATCATTCACTTTTAAAAGTTTAGAAAAATCACGAAAACCCACCATTTCGATAACCTGCTGATGGTAAGAGGCGTGGAAGGGGGAGGCTATTTGAAGTCCACGTCTTCCAAAATCCAGTAGAGTACTTTCTCACTATCATCAAACATACACCCTAATTTGAGGAAGAAACATCTGAGAACGTACGTCTCGAGCTTAGCATCGTGTGGATGTGAATAATGGATTGTACGAAAACCGGAAAAAAGACATCCGAAGCATATGAGACGTGGCATTATAGAAGGATATTGAAAATTACGTGGACTCTTGAGGTAAAAAATTTGGAGCTTCTAAGAAGAGTAGGTGAGGAGACGATACGCGTGAAAGCTGTGACAAGAAGAAGGGACAGGTTGATATCATACGTGTTAAGACATCAGGGAATAACTTACATGGTACCAGAGGGACCTATAGAAGCAGACAGAGATGAGAACATATCCAACAAATATTTGAGAACAATGGGTCTAAGTGCTAATCCGAGGGGAAGAGGATGGCACAGCAGATGAAGTCGTGGCGAGCTGCATCAAACCAGGCACAAGACTGATGACTCAAAAGAAATAAACTTCCACACTGTTCAGTCTTCGTTAGTTACCTTATTCAGAGAGTGATAAACAAGTATAGTAAGAACAACTGAAGAATCGCAGATATAAGTGTGAGACCTCCGTCAACTACACACATCAAAAAAGTTTTGCATCACTCGGTTCAGAGAGTTCCGGAACCCGTACAGAATATTGGAATAGAGATCAACATAAACATCATTTCCGCCCTTTTTATTGCTCATTAAAACCACACATTGAATTTTGTTCCACCATACAGCGAGATCCTCAGAGGTGGTCGTCCAGATTGCTGTTCACACCGGTGCCTCTAATACCCAGTAGCACGTCCTCTGGCATTGATTCACCCCTGTATTCGTCGTGGCATACTATCCACAAGTTCATCAAGGAACTGTTGGTCCAGACTGACCCACTCGCCAACGGCGATTCGGCATAGGTCCCTCAGAGTGGTTGGTGGGTCACATCGTCCATAAATCCATCCCAGGCATGTTTGATAGGGTTCACGTCTGGAGAACTTGCTGGCCACTCTAGTCGAGCGATTTCGTTATCCTGAAGGAATTCATTCACAAGATGTGCAAGATGGGGACGCGATTTGTCATCCATGAAGACGAAAGCCTCGCCAATATGCTGCCGATATGATTGCAATATCGGTCGGATGATGTCATTCACGTACCGTACAGCCACTACGGCGCCTTTCAATACCACCTGCGGCGTACGTCGGCCTCACATAATGCCACCCCAAAACAACAGGGAACCACCAGCTTGCTGCACCCGCTGGACAATGTGTCTAAGGCGTTCAGTCTGACCGAGTTGCCTCCAAACACGTCTCCGACGACTGTCTGGTTGAAGGCATATGCGACACTCATCGGTGAAGAAAACGTGATGCCAACCCTGAGCGGTCCATTCGGCATGTTGTTGGGCCCATCCCAACAGCGCTGCATGGTTTCGTAGTTGCGAAGATGGACCTCGCCGTGGACGTCGGGAATGAAGTTGCGCATCATGCAGCCTATTGTGCAAAATTTGAGTCGTAACACTATGTCCTGTGGCTCCTCGAAAAGCATTATTCAACATGGTGGCATTGCTTTCAGGTTTCCTTCGAGCCATAATCCGTAGTTAGCGGTCATCCACTGTAGTAGAAGCCCTTGGTCCGTCTGAGCGAGGCATCTCATCGACATTTCGTGTCCCTCTGTATCTCCTACATGTCCGAACAACATCGCTTTTGTTCACTCCGAGACGCTTGAAGGAAGATAGGCCGTCAGAGTGACGCCATGTACTTCCCTGCTACATTTGTGTGCAAACCGAAGAACCAACAGGCGTGTCCCCACTCCTTCTATCCACTACACTATGAAAGCAAGTAAATGGTGTTTCACAAGCTTATACCGACCCTTCCGCAGCTCGCCTTACTCGTTTGAATGTCTGGCGACAATGCGCAGACAGGGGTCGTTTATTTTTCGCAAAGTGCGTTAATTGTGTGTGGAACACAGTTATGAGTTACTAATAACACTAATGCAAGGACCGCATGTGGACGGATTCTACGGAAATCTCTGCACACTGTTCCACACTGCTAAAGGGGGAACTGATTCTTAAGCATCCTGTATCGCAGGTGTAACGTTCTTCAGGGAAAGGCAATTTCCTCCACCACGAGCATTGCTCAGTTTTCAGTTTACAGACAGACTATACCACCACAGCATTTCCTGTCCAGTTCTCTTATGTGAGCAGACAAAATAACGTCACTGAGTTGAGTTAGTACTTATTTACAGTTCTCAAGTGCGCTGTTATTTACAGTAAAAATGCTCAACAGCTGGAGCTGTCAACTATCTACCACACTGAAGAACCTGCCCCAAGTTTAACCTGCTGTCAATATGTATTCGACAAGGTTGGTTTCATTGTCTCCAACACTAACGCCTGTAATACTTGTCGTAGCGCGAGGGGAATCAAGTGAATCACCTCAACCTCATCTCTTCCAACATATGAAGAGACCCAGAGGCTTAAAATGGGTCCCTCTGCAATAGAAGTATGTCATATAATTAAATATTTCCCTGGGACATTTAAGCCGCTCTTTATTATTTATGATAATGATCGAAGCAGACGAAATGAATTAAAATTTGTGCTGCGGTCGGGACTCAAATCCGGGTCGCAGTGCTGGATAGGCAGAAATGCTAAGCACTACACTACCACAGCACGATGATCAAGATTGTTGCATGAACTACCTAAGCTGAGTGCCCTTCCCAACACAAACTTCAATTCATTTTTCCCTTATATATTGTCACTACTGCCTGGGCTCTCCAATATTGGCAAGCACCCTAGCATTGGACGTAACGGGTCGTCCTTGTACCATTGGTGATCTTATACTGGGGAGGGCACTCACTTAGGTAATTTGTGCAGGAATGTTAGCGGTGGTGGTGGTGGTTAGTGTTTAACGACCCGTCGACAACGAGGTCATTAGAGACGGAGCGCAAGCTCGGGTTAGGGAAGGATTGGGAAGGAAATCGGCCGTGCCCTTTCAAAGGAACCATTCCGGCATTTGCCTGAAACGATTTAGGGAAATCACGGAAAACCTAAATCAGGATGGCCGGAGACGGGATTGAACCGTCGTCCTCCCGAATGCGAGTCCAGTGTGCTAACCACTGCGCCACCTCGCTCGGTCAGGAATGTTAGCCATCGTGTTGTGGCAGTGTAATGGTTAGCATTTATGCTTAGCAAGGAAGAAAACCCGGGTTCGAGTCCCGGCCGCAGCATAAATTTTAATTCATTTCGTCTGCTTCGATCATTATCGTAGAAGTAGGTCACTTAGGTGTTATGGAACTTCAGATATTTTAACATAAGAAAAGCACTGCATTACTGTAGAGTACTGCTTTACACTTGAACATAATCAGTGCTATTTCATCAGACATAGTCACACCCACCTAGCAAGTCATACTGTGGACGTACGGTACTGTTTGAATTGTTGAAAGTATTACTTTGTTATATGATTAGCATCATATCTGTTGTAAAATTGGGTTATGTTATCCGAATAAGTCAGTGAGGTTATCCTTCAATAAGCAGTTTAGCGCATGACAGGTTTGTAAATGAACAGCTACGTTCGAAACTAGTCAGTAGTATAAAATACAGGCGACTGTGAGAAAAAATTTAAATAAAGATTTATAAACGTTGAACGTCTCTTTCCCAAACCATAATACCAGCTGTAATTGAACACTGCATCAGTATAGGTCGTCTCATAAAGTTCATTTAAATCTAGATCTGGCTGGCTCTGAACACTATGGGACTTAACATCTTAGGTCATCAGTCCCCTAGAACTTAGAACTACTTAAACCTAACTAACCTAAGGACATCACACACATCCATCTCCGAGGCAGGATTCGAACCTGCGACCGTAGCAGTCCCGCGGTTCCGAACTGCAGCGCTTAGAACCGCACGGCCACCGTGGCTGGCGAAATCTAGATCTCTAAGTCTCTTTTAAATCAGTTACAAACCTAGCTGTGGAAGTAGGCCTACCATTGACAATGGTTAAATTATCCCTAACGAAAATTTCTACTTAGATAAAACTTAGAACCTGGGTTCTTTTTTCTTCATCCACAGACAATAGTGCGTCTGTCATTATGTCCAACATACAAACTTTTTGATCTCAGGACAATGATAGGTAATCGCAATAGAAGCCAAGGAGGTAGAGAAAAGAAAGGAGATGGCACTGCAGACTTAACGCTGAGCAGGCGGGGTCTGCAGCCTTCTTAAAGAGTCCAAGACATTAGCAGACTTTTGTTTACGATTGCTTCTTGTTCATTATTTCTGTCGTGTGCACACAACAACTCCTTTAAACAACGAAAATTACAGTGTTTACTTGGACAATATTATGTCAGGAAGGCAATCTGGAACATTCTTCTGTCCTTAAATGGGTATTTACTCCAGTAATACGACACATTAGGCCTCTTTAATGTATCTTATTTTTTGTTGATATATTTCGAACAACTAATCCATTCACTTCCATCATCGATAGCATATGAAGCTGGAACAACGAAACCAATACTTGTTTCATTACTGATACTGCTTCTTGTTCGTTACAGTTTCAGCTTTCAAATCCTATGCACAACATTTTTAATGTTCACGCTTGCAAAAAACTTGCCTACGTGTTCTTTGCTAGCCCATAAACGTATTCAATGGCGTAAGACACAAGGCATGCTTTCGTATCTTGTGTATGTCAACAAAGTGAACGATTATTGGAATGTCAAGGTTGGTTTGTGGGATCAAAGGGACCAGACCGCTCCGGTCATCGGTCGAATGTCAAGGAACAGAACAGCATGCAGAATGGAGTTCTTGTTTTATTAGATTGTCAGTGCTTTAGTTCACTGTAATTTATACGTCTTCACACTATAAAATCTTACCTATGATGCGTCCTTCTGTGTGTGACCAATAATAGCAGTTTACAGAGTATAAAAACGATATAATTTTTGAGAATGTTCCAGAATTGTGCAATAATATAAATGTAAGAGAATGGTCTCACACACTTAGATGCTATAAAATGGATATTTTGTGTAACATGTATGTAAATCAGTTTTCTTTAGTAAATATAGACCCATCTTTCCAACATTAGCTTATTTGATTATTTCCCCAGAATATTTCTCGCCGCTAACTCCGTCAGTTTTTTAGAAATAATCAAACATATCACAATAGCATTGTACGTCTAATTCGATCATCTGCTTCAGTTTCCTTCCGAATTTCATTTTAAGGTTCTCGAAATATATAAATCTCTACCATTCTTTGTGATATACCAATAGTTAGTTAGTTTAATGTTTCATGTATCATTCGCATGATAAATGATAATGATGTGGAAGGAGTTTTTTTTTCTTTTCGCAAATATACCTCCTTGCTGATCATTTACTAGATTTTTGTTTTTCAATTAAAGACAGACGGACAGACAGTAATTCCTACCCTTCACCATTTACACATTACAATAATAGACAGTATTCTGCGAAATAGGAGGAGTTGTCAGACAGAAATGTTTTCAGTTTAGTTTCAAATTTTACTTTGCTATCTGTCTGGAATTTTATATTACTGAGAAAGTGATCAAAACTTTTGGATAGGTTGCTACTTAAACACCGAAGAGCAGGCAAGCACGATGAAAGCAGTCTTCACGGAAGTTTTCGGCCAAAGCCTCCCTCAGAAAGGAAGCAAAGCACAAACACACACACACACACACACACACACACACACACACACACACACGCATACACACTCAAACACACACATTCATATAGTCGTACACACAAAACTCTCACACACGTGACCCCTTTCTCCAGCTGTTATAGCCAGAATCTTTTTTAAAGAGAGAGGAAATGTGAACAATGAGTAATTACCGGCGGGGGGGAATTTAGAGCATGAGATGCTGCAACAACAACCAACGCGGTCATGCAGCCGTATGTCATGTGGAGACTAAACCGTTGTTACAGCGTGGCACGGATGTCGGAGCATGCGTGCGTTTGGAAGGCAATGAAAAACACAGGGATGAATAAAAGCAAACAGTGCAACCATAATTGATGTACGCAAAAGAAAATATTGCTTCAGCGGCTCCACTTGCAAATGAAATGTGATCCCTTTAAACTTCAGATCACGATCAGATCGATTGCTACACCCGTAAACGACTCAGGTTGGCATTTTTGATTAAACAACTAAGTCTACACACAATAAAAGCACCAGATGCTATTTGGATACGTCCCCAAAAGTCGGTAGATATCCACAATGGTCGAAACTGGGTACGGGCGCGTCAGGGTTCATCACCGGCAAGTATCACCGCCGTGAACCATGAAGGTGTAAATGCGGCGAACCTAATGTTTTGCGCTACTTAAGATGGCGGACCTCCGCTTCAAGTCTGTTACGTAGTGACTACCCTCTCCTTACACCTCCATGATGGGAAGTCACACATTCAACTTTTTTGACACTCATCACTAATATCTGTCAGCTTCAATATCAGTGGCCGCATGTGCTATCTCGCTGACTGCGAATATTAATTGCAAACATCTATATGGGTTACTAAGAAGATGATCGGAGTCACGCAGCCGAAATATCGAAACAAGAACTTAATTACACCGGGTGTACGTTTGGAATCCCAGCAGTTACTAGTAGGTACCGTCGAGTCATCGTTGTATTGACAAACTGTGCATCATATAATCATGTTCAAGCTTCCCTACTTGTTTAATCTTGTAGTTTATTTTCTTTTTTGCCTTCTTTTATTTTGTTAGTTCTTAATTAGCTTCATAGACAAATTCAACGTAAATAACTGCACAGCGATCTGAAACAGATTATCGATCCATGAGAAAGGCATAAATAAATGCACCGTTATGCAATTATAAGATAAATACTTACTGTGGCAGCGTTTACTTATTTCTTATAAGAGTTATTCACTGACATAAAGGTCTTTCAGTGGCAGCTGCTGAAGTTTACACAGCTAAACAATCGCAATAAACGATTTATCTCATTTTTCCTCCTTTTTAAATCAGCAATTATTTGAAAACAGCTTCTCATTTGCCATTATTGCCACAGAAAATGTTTCTATTGAGTTCAGTTTTTCTTCTCTCTTGAGTGAGAAATTTTTATTCTCGTTTTTTCTTCTTCTTCTTCTCCTTTGCTGTGCGAGTCTCGTTCGAATGGAACGTTATGCGATTACAACAACGGATAATGTCAACAATTTGTTGTTGCTTGATTATAGCACTGAAAAATATTTATGAGTATAGCTGATGAAGTTGTGATGTTTGAAGCGTTGATTCCAGGAATACTTTGTGTTAACCACTACCAACAAATTGGAATGTGTTTTGCTCTCACCTTCTGACATTATAATGGCCCAGTTAAGATTTCCTCATGGTTAATTCCATGTCAGTTTAACGCAGAAAGGTGACGTTTTCAACCAGACCATCGCAGATTTCTTTCAAATTAGGTGCAACCAATGACCCAAACAAGACATGGGCAACCACGAATTCGCAGAGATGTTTGATAATTGCGAAGTAAGTTACAGGTTTGCGAAATTTGGAAACTGATTTAAATGTACCTGTGTCTGTCTGCAAGTAAACGGCTATAGTTCTGGACCTAAGCTGGATACAGCAATTAAACTCATATCATTGAAAATCTAATGAGTAGAGCTGTATTGTATGCTGCATTGCGAGTTTCTAAGAAGTTTCTCGTTCAAGGTCATTGACCATAACCTTAGATCTTGAATGTCTTAAAACACTCTACCTCAAATTTTATTTTTTTGGAAACTTATTGTATTGTTCCAACGTGCTACTATAGACATGGTAAATATCAAGATAGCACACCAAAGACATAGTGCCATCATGCTCAAAAATTTATTTTGTCAGCATCAGTACATTATCAAAACGCAAAAGTTAGCTCATAAATATTAAATACAAATTATGAAATATACATTAACAAAAATATGGTTTATATTATAGTACTGGTGTTACACAGCACTTACAGTGTAGTTTCAATGAAAAGGCAATAACAAGTGGTTACTTCTCGTTTCACAGGTTTCCAATAACTAAACTGTTAATGTTCGCCAGATCTGATGCATGGAGAGTGTATGTCCTGGCAGTTGGTGTCACTGGATCCAATCTTGTGAGAATGTCACATCTTCTGATAACACAGCTGTCTGGTAGGACAGGAAACACAAATGACGGAGATCGTCCATATGAATGCAAAAAACTGATATCTAGATCCGTTTCTTCTTAAGTTTGTAAGACATATGCAGTCCATCAATAACGATCATAGAAAATGGCAAGAAATCCATGTTTGTCTTTTAATAGCATTTCTTTTCACATAACAATCTCTGACTCTTCTCTTTCCAGTAAAGAATCCAATACTTACATCTGGGATACCAATTCGATTCTACACAGAGTACGCGAAAGAGCTTGCCCCCCTTCTAACAGCCGTGTACCGCAAGTCTCTAGAGGAACGGAAGGTTCCAAATGGATGGAAAAGAGCACAGGTAGTCCCAGTCTTCAAGAAGGGTCGTCGAGCAGATGCGCAAAACTATAGACCTATATCTCTGACGTCGATCTGTTGTAGAATTTTAGAACATGTTTTTTGCTCGAGTATCATGTCGTTTTTGGAAACCCAAAATCTACTCTGTAGGAATCAACATGGATTCCAGAAACAGCGATCGTGTGAGACCCAACTCGCTTTATTTGTTCATGAGACCCAGAAAATATTAGATACAGGCTCCCAGGTAGATGCTGTTTTCCTTGACTTCCGGAAGGCGTTCGATACAGTTCCGCGCTGTAGCCTTATAAACGAAGTAAGAGCCTACGGAATATCAGAGTAGCTGTGTGGCTGGATTGAAGAGTTTTTAGCAAACAGAACACAGCATGTTGTTCTCAATGGAGAGACTTCTACAGACGTTAAAGTAACCTCTGGCATGCCACAGGGGAGTGTCATGGGACCATTGCTTTTCATAATATATATAAATGACCTAGTAGATAGTGTCGGAAGTTCCATGCGGCTTTTCGGATAATGCTGTAGTGTACAGAGAAGTTGCAGCATTAGAAAATTGTAGCGAAATGCAGGAAGATCTGCAGCGGATAGGCACTTGGTGCAGGGAGTACCAACTGACCCCTAACGTAGACAATTGTAATGTATTGCGAATACATAGAAAGAAGGATCCTTTATTGCATGATTATACGATAGCGGAACAAACACTGGTAGCAGTTACTTCTGTAAAATATCTGGGAGTATGCGTGCGGAACGATTTTAAGTGGAGTGATCATATAAAATTAATTGTTGGCAAGGCGGGTACCAGGTTGAGATTCATTGGGAGAGTCCTTAGAAAATGTAGTCCATCAACAGAGGAGGTGGCTTACAAAACACTCGTTCGACCTATACTTGAGTATTACTCATTAGTGTGGGATCCGTACCAGATCGGGTTGATGGAGGTGATAGAGAAGATCCAAAGAAGAGCGGCGCGTTTCGTCACAGGGTTATTTGGTAACCGCGATAGCGTTACGGAGATGTTTAGCAAACTCAAGTGGCAGACTCTGCAAGAGAGGCGCTCTGCATCGCGGTGTAGCTTGCTGTCCAGGTTTCGAGAGGGTGCGTTTCTGGATGAGGTATCGAATATATTGCTTCCCCCTACTTATACCTCCCGAGGAGATCACGAACGTAAAATTAGAGAGATTCGTGCGCGCACGGAGGCTTTCAGACAGTCGTTCTTCCCGCGAACCATACGCGACTGGAACAGGAAAGGGAGGTAATGACAGTGGCACGTAAAGTGCCCTCCGCCACACACCGTTGGGTGGCTTGCGGAGTATAAATGTATATGTAGATGTATATGTATGTATCTTTGAAATAAGCATACAATTCCATAAGACTTGTACATTTTGTACAAGCTGCTTCTGCTTATTCATTCTAATTCTATTTTCTTTCACAGACAAATTGCTTTCTTCGTAGCGTCATAGGCTCACATTATGATCACAGTAAAAATTATGTAGTTGAACGTTTTCACAACATCTGAATCTGGTGTTCTGCTACTAACTGTTTTGCTCTTCTTACCATGTAATCTGAAGCGGAACATTTCTTACACTCCAGCACTTTGGAAGTGCTGCGAAAATTTGTATTTTGCCATACATACATACTGTATTGCGAAATTTATCTTTCAGTTAGGCTATGGTTTCCTTTTCTCCATTTTTTCACGCTCTTCTTTTTCCATTTGTGTCACGCAAATACGTTCGAACACTGAGGCAGCGTGTTCCAGTTTTTGCTTTGCTCTGGATATTTTTTTTCATGCGAAAGCCTTTTTTCTTCAGAGGAGGTTCACCTGAAAACTGAAGGCTAGTATTTAAATTATCTGGTGCCAGAGCTGGTGCTCTTTCACCTTAATATCAGCTCTGGACGTACCTAGCACAGCTGACGTAACACCTGCAGGGGTGATGGGTTTTGAGATATTTTTTTTGTAATTTACTGCAAATGTTTCACTCTAGCAAGACATTAAGACACTTGTTTACCATCCACTCAGCTGAACATTCCTCAAATTCTTCTGCACTCTTGTATAATCTTCTTCTTTAAATGGAGTGCATCGTTACAGTTATGACTTGAAACACATTTTGTACAAACTACTACTAAATACTACTTGCATCACATGTACACTTCAGTTTGAGTAAACAATCCACACCCATGAAACAAGCTAATAATGACTGGCTGAAATAAAAGTCTCTCTAATTGGCTGTTCATAGTAAGAAATTTTCACCAGTTTGTCATACTAATAATGATGATATTGAGTGCTGTTCTGGAAAAAAACTCAGATACATAGCTCCTTAATGAATTTTTTAGTTTAGTGATGTAGATGAAATAAATTTTTGGTCATGATGCCTTCGGTGTGCTATCTTGATATTTAACATATTTATAGTAGCGTACTGGAGTAGTACAAAATATTTCTTTCAAAAGAATTGAAGGTGTGGTCTTTTGAGATATTCAAGGTCCAATGTTAAAATCGATGACCTTGAATGAGAAAATTCTTAGAAAGTTGCCATGTAGCATACCGGGGTGAAGTTTGACTCATTAGTTTTACAATTACACAAGTTTCATTACTGATTCCATATGAGAACTAGAAATACAGTCATTTATTTTGAAAGATATACAAGTAAATTTCGCACAATTTTCAAACTCTGTAGACCCGTCCTTCACAGTTGTCATATACCTCTGCAAATTGGTAGCTTTCCATGTCTTATCTAGATCGCTGAATGCACCAAATTTCAAAGAAATTTGAGTGGATCGGGTTGAGTGCCACACTGAACTGAAATGGAATTACCGTCACATAGTGATGAAAAGCAACACTATCCATGAATCTTGCTGTCAATATTTTCCTACTTTACAGCTCAGTACAATCTATTAACACAGCGCTGATTTCATCTTTTTAAAACTCCTTCTGTTTCTCCCTCTCCTTCTTCTTTTCCTTCTACTTTTTCTTCTTCTACATCACATTGGTTAGACTGTTCCATCTTAAAGGATTGTCTCCCTCTCTATTATTAATCAACATTTACTCTGCTTGCTATTTTACTGGCTAATGCTTCTTGGAAATCATGTGTTGACCATCCTCTGTACATCTTCATACATTATTGGATAGTTTAATTACACTTCATTCTTTTGGCTGCACTTCTAAATGGTGTCACACTGTATACATTCTCGTGTGTTCTGCTCTCGATTAACTTCTGATTCTCAGAAATTTCATTTCTGTACCTTGTATTTTCTCTAAAGTTCTTTCTTAAGCTTTCAGTATTTGGTGAACCGTTAGGGAAGGCATAGCCTCATCAACATCTACTCTTGTAGTTTTTGGCTCTTAATTTTTAATATATCAAAACAGTGTCACATGTATTTCCAAATATACCAAAGTTCACATCTATATCTTCATTACTATGTTGGTCGCTTTGACATCATAAGTAGATGAGAGATGACAGATGTTCCAACATATTATTACCCACAGTAATTTGATTTCTTACCAGAGATTTGCCTCCAAAATCCATCATTTTCATCTTAGTTGTAGTAATGCCAGCATCTTGGTGATTTCGTGATTGATTCAGTGATTAAATTAACTTCTTGTTCTACAAAAGGACAACTTAACATATTTCACTTTAATGCTGTGATGTGGTTTGTGTGTAGTTCATCTAATTTTTTACTCATGTCATTAATATAAATATTTAAAAGGTCAGGTGATACTGGACATATTTGCAATGTCCTTTCACTTTTAAAGATTTCATTGTTCATTATTTTAAATTATTTCATCATAACCTTCTATCGTTTTTCTAGGCTTTCACCATTAATATTAATTCTCTCAAGTATACATTCGTGTTCAAATAGTGCGTTTAATAATAATGTCAAAATCTCTTACGATATTGATTAAAGCTACGTGTTTTTGAAACTTCGTAAGTTTTACAATCGTTGTGATTACATCTGTTGAGAAAATGCTGGACTATTATTTTCCATAAACTAGTTATTTTTCTAGTTTTGAGGTATGTACTCATTAGGTGTAACAGTCCCATGTGATTTGGTCTATAGCATTACCTACAGCAACCAGACCATTTATGTCATGACTCTACCACAACTTACCAGCCAGAAGATGTTCACCATATGAAAGCAGTTGTAACATAATAAATGTCTAACAGACAGCTGAGGTCGGTTCCATTCCTCATTAATCTGGCGTCTGATTGTTTTTCTATTTATAATTTCTCTTAAGAACATTTCAAGCTCTTCTGTTGCAGGGGATGGACTTCATCAAATTCATCGTTTCTTTCTTCTTTTTGAGAAACTGGTCATAACACAATAAATATGTAATAATACAGCAGAGATGAACTTTATTAATCATTAATCTTGTGTTTCAATTGTTTTTTCTATTTAACACTTCTCTTAAGAATATTTCAAGCTCTTCTGTTTTATGGGATGCAGTTCATCAGGTTCATCATTTCCTTCTTCTTCTGAGAGAATGTCCAGTTCTGTCTGCTGGCAAAAGTTCTTTGTTATTCTTTCTGTATTCTTCTCATATTTGTGTACACATTTTAAAGATTTATTTATGCTTCTTACTATTGGCTCTCTGTTATACGATACTGCCATATGCACATATTGCTTCAAGTTACCTTATAGAAATCATCATATAATCAGTACTGTTATTTTTCTTCTTTTCTCTATTAAATTTTAAGGAATTATATTTGTTGGCTGTTTATTATATGTTGGTATAATCTATCATCATCTACTGGGCTTTCTATGTGCGAATACTTCCACAGATTTGTTTAACTATAAAATTATCTAATATGGTGCTGGTGGTATGTTAGGTACACCGATACAAAAATAAAATTATAGAAGAAATTTTGCTTTCCACAGGTCTTATGAACTTACCTGAAGTTCTTTGCAGTACTTATCTAAGTTTTATTTTCAATATCTCCCCTTCTTCTTAATGTCGCCCTTTGACTCTCTTCTGAGTTTTATTGTAGATGTTGTCTGTAAGTAAAGTTTATAATTTTTGAGTCTTTTTCCAGTTGCTTGGTTCCAAATCCCCCATATTCTTCTTTTTCCCAAGGAAATAGCTACAACTAATATTTCTATCCTACTGCTATTTATACAAATCTTTTCAATAGATATTCCTGCTTGCATGAAGATTTTTTATTCTTCCTTCTCGTCTCATATACTCTTTCTACTCTTCATCTGTGGAACGGCATTGCCATAGATTTTGGATCTTCCACTTTCAGCACCAGTCTCATTTTCCTATTAGTTCATAGAAGTCTGAGCCAATGTCACATCCATAGACTTGCATATCGATTAACTGTGGTCTAAGCTTATAATTTATTAAGGGATTATCTGTTACACTGGTGAACAACCGTTTGTATTTGGTGCTTAACATTTCAGTTCTTATGTATTTTGGTTGGAGAATAAAAATATATTCCTTGAAATGTGGCATCACGTGATATTTTCGAATTATTTAATATTATGTACTAATATACACTTTCAGTCGATTTTGGTGTTTCATTTCTTTACATATACAGGATATGGAAAGCACTGCTATGAAGTGAGCTTTCTTGTGTTATGCACTGCTGGTTTTGAAAACTGCTGCTATGTGACAGGTGAGGTTCATTTGTCTGATTCTTAACCATAATTTTTCAGATCATGATATCAGTTTGTATTGAAAAGTGGACTTTTAAACGTCTTAAGGAGGTCACACGTCTCCGCAAGTTTTCATTGTAGCAATTTCCTGCAGGTTTTCCGTGAGAACTTCATTTTCTCACTCATGGCTTTCTTTCTTTCATTCGTCCAATTTGTACTGGGCTTTTTGGCTCTTGTCTCTGGCTGGACTTCACACTTGTCTATTTTGATTCTGTGGATGTTACGCTCTGCAGTGTCCTGAGCGGTGAGTTGAGCATCAGTAAGGTCTCTTCGTCCTTGTTTGGCATATGTCATACCTTTAAGGTTTTCAATGGCGGTGAGCATCTGCATGTGGGTCTACACTCCGGGAGTCGGTGTTTGTATCCATAGAATTTAAGGCGTCTTTTTCTAAAGTCAGCAGCAATATTTGAAATTTCCTCTGTAGTTTTGTTGGTTTGCAGTCTATGTGCAGCTTCAGTTTTTCGTGGTCCAAGGATTTTCCTAATGATCTTTCGTTTTTCTTTTATTAGATTTTGTAGTAGAATCTTGTTATGAAGTGACAAGGTTTCTGCTGCATATAGCACCTCGGGTTTAATGACAGTGCTGTAGTACCTGATTTTTGCATGCATGGACTTGCACTTTTTGTTGTAATGTTGGTATGTTTGACTGTAGGCTCTCTTTAGTTTCTGTGCTCGAGTTTCTTGAGATTTTTTTTCTAGTCCAGTGGGTTCCAAAATTTCCGCCAGGTATTTAAAAAGTGGAACTCAGTTTATCCGTCCATATATTGTGGTGAGATTCTGTATGTTTAAGAGTGCACACATAAATTCCGTTTTTTCAAAAGAAATTTGCAAGCCAACATACTCGGCGCGTCCTTGATTATTTCGATTTGATGTATTGCATTTTGTTCATTTTCTGTCTAAATTGGAAGGCTAGGCAGGCGACTTCAGTTTTCCTTCCAACCTTCACTGGTTTCCATAGGCCACGTTTTCTAAGGTCACTCTCCCCTTCCCTTATGACCTTGTCCAAAATGACATTGAACAGAATAGGAGATAGTCCGTCTCCATGTCTTACTCCAGTTCTGATCTCAAAACATTCCGAGATTCCCCCATGAATTTTGCTTTAGAGTTAGTGTTGGATAGTGTCTGTTCAACGAGTTTACATGTTTTCTGGTCGAGTCCGAGTCATATTAGAGTGTTTACAAGGGATTTACAGTCGACTGAGTCATACACCTTCTTGAAGTCGACGAACGTACATATGGTGAGCTTATGTCAAATAGCTCTATATTTCAACGTTGTTTTTAGATTAAAAATTTTTTTCAGGGCGGGAACGCCGGGTCGGAAACCTGCTTGATACTCACCAATCTTGTATTCAATTTGTTCTTGTGCTCCCTGCAACAGGCAAGGGGTGGATAAGTGCACATTTCCAATCGTCAGGTACTTCTTCTGTTGTCCAAATTTCTTTGATAATTTTCGGGAAATCCTCAAGTTATTTAGGGCCTAAATTTTCTTCTACTATGTTGTCTTCACCAGCTGCTTTGTTGTTTTTGAGGTGGTGGATGTGCTTGAGGATTTCTTCTTTTGGGGGTGGTATTGAGTCTTGGTTGGTGTGTGCATGTTCAAAAGTGGGAATCCTTCTGTGGATTCTGGAAAATTTAGTAAACTGGTGAAGTAAACTGCCAGTTCTTTACAGTTTTCTTCATTAGTAAGTGCTTATTTTCCATTTTGTTTTTTAAAGCAGAAATTTTGTGGTGTGTACCGTCGTATCCTATTTGCAAATGCCCTGTAGAAATTTCTTACATTGTAATTCCGAAAGTCACTCTCCATTTGTTCCAGTTGTTCGTTTAGGTATCTTCTCTTGGTTTGTATGATGGTTCTGACTTTTTCTTTCCGTACTTCGAAGAAATTTTGTTGTGTTTCTGGCGTTTTCTTGCTGCTTATTTCTGGAAGGCCAATTTGCGTGCTTTAAGGACGTTTTCACAGTTGTCGTTCCACCATGCATGTTTTTTTCTTTTTTCTCAGTGGTAGTAGGTCCTGTGCTTTACGTATAATCTTGTTTTTGAACTCTTCCCAAGTGTTTGCTTCTTCTTTCTCCCATTCGTCCTTTATGTTTGTTTTGTGGAGACTGTTTACGTCAAATATCTGCAGGTGCGATTTCTTGGTATTGTACTTTCGTGGAGTGAATTTTACTTTCACTCAGGTAAGGTAGTGGTCTGAGTCAATATTGGCACCTCTTCAGACTTGTACATCATGAATTTTGTCATTGCTGTATACTAGAATAGGAGAGCACCAAGCTTTTTGCTTCCTGAGGTGCTTCAGTAAAGATATCGACATTATCTTCAGGTTGAATTGTTGGCATACATACTGTAGATATAATATTTGTGAAATAATAAATAAAAATAAAATTGTATCGATTTTATTTGCCGTAAGTGGTGAGCACTGATAAAACCATATTGTCAGGTATGCGGGCAAATGGATAATGGATCTGAACTGTCTTCTCAAGCCCAGGGTGTTAAACAGACATTCTATATAGATATGAATCTGGCCCTGTAAGGCAGCTAATATTAGGTGCGGATCGTAACAAATTAATTAGAAATGCTGCTGTCGCATAACTAGAACGCATGAATTAATAAAAGCGAAAGTTTTCTAGAAAGACGAAACTGCTGTTCCCTTTTTCATTCTACATATAATTTATCGACTGTGCTTTCAGGGGTCAAGTGACACACAACAATCATGTTCAATTACTTTCAACACTCAATAACAAAATATTTAACTCTTGTGCATATTGAATTGGCAATTATTAAATTGTTATCTCTACAAATGAAAATTTTATCACAGGCAAGAATGATCTAAAATCTTCATTTATTAAATTTACTTCTGCGATATCATAGCTGGTCAATACACTAAGTTGGTGGAAAATAAATTTACCTTTTAAACCAAAGAAAAAACTCTCATGGGCTCAGTGTGAAGGTAAGTTAGTATCCCATCTTTTGATATTCAATGGTCAAAGTGTATGCAGGCTGGAGTGAGCAAAATCTCAACTCAACATTTACTGTGGCCTAATGCACGATGGTACTTTACCAATTGGGATGTGCAATGGCATTGTCTTTGTGCTGGATCTGAAATGCTAATTCCCTACTCTGACCAGAAGTTGTTGAAAGTTTCAGAGGGATCATTAGACAACGACTGACTGAAATAGAAGTAATGAACACAGTAGAAGACGAAGGGTAGCTATGAGGGATGGAATAGTGAAGGCAGAGAAAGTTGTAACATGCAAAAAGATGAGGGCCATTAGAAATCAATGGATAACGGAGATACTGGATCTAATTGATGGAAGCACAAGATATAGAAGTATACCAAATGAACCAGGAAAAAAGGAACAGAGGCTGCTAAAAATTGAGACAGGCAGGAAACCGGGGAATGGCTAGATGAGAAATGCTAGTCTGTAGGTGGATATTTGACTACAGGAAAAACAGATTCAGCTTATAAGAAAATTAAAAAGTTCGTCAGAGAAAAGAGAATAACCTTACGAATATTAAGAACTCACCTAGCAAGCTCGTACTAAGAAAGGAAGGCAGAAAGTGAAAGGAATATGTCGATGTTCTATAAAAGGAAAACAAACTCGAAGACAGTAATAAAGAGAGAAGCGGATGCAAATGAAGTTGATATGGGACATATGACACTGTGAGATGAATTTGACAGAGTTATCAAAGACCTAAGTCCCCTGGAGTAGACAACATTCCCTAGCAATTACTGAGATTCATTGGAGAACCAGCTACGACAGAATTATCCACCTGGTGTGCAAGATTTATGAGACATGCAGAATACAAACGGAATTCAAGAAGAAAGTAGTGATTCCTGTCACAAAGAAGGCATGTACTGACAGGTGTGAATATTACCGAAATATCAGCTTAATAAGCCATGTTTGCAAAATACTGACACCCATTAGTTACAGAGGAACAGAAAGCTAGAGGAAGCCCACCTCGGGGAAGATCACATTAGCTTCCAGAGACGTGTAGGAACATGCAAAGTAGTGCTGGCTCCACGACTTATCTGACAAGAGAGGCTAAGAGACGCAAACATACGTTTATAGCATTTGTCCATGTAGAGAAAGCTTTTGACAATGTTGTTCGTAATACACTCCTTGACATTCTGAAGGTAGCTGGATTAAAATACAAGGATCGCCAGGTTATCTACAACTTGTCCAGAAATCAGATAACGGCTATAAACATCGAAGAGCATGAAAGGGAAGCTGTAGATGAGAAGTGAACGAGACAGGAGTAATGACTCTCCAATTTTATTTAATATATAAAACATTCTCGGTAGCCGGCCGCGGTGGCCGTGCGGTTCTAGGCTCTTCAGTCCGGAACCGTGGGACTGCTACGGTCGCAGGTTCGAATCCTGCCTCGGGCATGGATGTATGTGATGTCCTTAGGTTAGTTAGGTTTAAGTAGTTCTAAGTTCTAGGGGACTGATGACCTGGGGTGTTAAGTCTCATAGTGCTCAGAGCCATTTGAACCATTCTCGGTATTTTTGCCGGGTCAGTTCTGGATAAAATCTCGAGCTTTCAACGATTACCTCCATCGTCATCGTCAGGAGCTGACTCTCTTCACTGTTGCTGTGGTAGCCTCTATGTAGCCCGAAGACGGCTTCTGATTGGTCGGCTTATGACTGGTCGACGATTACGTACTGCTGTCGCAGACGGTGTCACTGTGTGCGCCGGTGGCGCCACCGCTTCCGTTTGAATGTAAATATTGGAAGGAACGTCTCTGCTGCTTCTCTGCATCAAGCGCTCGTTTCCATGCACAGCTCAGATGGCATCCGCTATCGCGGTTAAAAGTTCTTTTGGCTCATTCTTATTTCAACAGCCTCCTTAATAACAGAATCCCAGTACGTGGAGGCATGGGACAGAATTTTGGTTCCATCGAACAATACCGAGAGTGTTTTATATATAAGTGCCGTCGCGAAGAAGTTCGTTCCCATATTACATTCCTCTACGGGGAGGACATCGCACGCCAGGTTCGTCAACTGGAGAAGCTGCGCGTCAAATATCCACAGTTGTGGGGTAATTTGGTATTTCTGCAACGCTATCGCGATGAGGAGATTGTGCCTAAGTTTGCTGTGGTTAAACACCATATCAAGTCGGTTTGAATGAATAATATATTACAGAAGACAAGTCGGGCGATCATCAGAGAAAGGTTACGACATACAAGGTACGAACTGGATCTTAATGCACGAAGTTTATATTGTTGTCATCTTTTGTTATCTACAGTTCTCTCGCCGTTTGACTGGGAGTGGGTCGATATGACGACGGCTGCTCATCAAAGAGCTCATCTTAGCAATACATCGGCTAGACAAGTAAAGAAATTTGAGCGTCTTGCAGCTGTGCAAAGATCAGAGTCATCGTACGAAACAGCACACACTGTTGTCGACCTGTCGGGCAAGAACCTGGACAAAGGAGTCATCTCGGCCCTTAATAAAGGTTTGAATTTTGCTCCTACACCACGTACTATACCCACCGTGGATCTCATCAGTGGAGTAGAACAGGCTGTGCGGCATCTTGCACAGGACGACGCCGACGAAGTGAGACTTGTTACCAGTCGCTTTTTGGCCTCAGCTAAGCCTCCCAGATCTAATATCAGTAGAGAGGAGAGGGAGGGGCTCCGTTTACTTCGGAAGGATGAAGACCTTGTCATATTACCAGCTGACAAAGGAAATGGCACCGTGGTCCTTAATACTACCGAATATCATAGAAAAATGACATCACTGTTGGAGGACAGTACGTATAAATGTCTTAAACGTGACCCAACTTTGACGTACAGCAGAAAAACCATGAAATTACTGAAGAATTCCGGGCTGCCAGACGATGTTACAAAAAATCTCAGAGTCCGAGGTCCTAGACCGCCCAGGTTGTACGGACTACCGAAGATCCACAAGGATAATGTTCCCATGAGACCTATTGTCAGTGCAATTGGTTCTCCTACTTATAAGCTGGCCAAATACCTAACAAAGTTGATGACTCCTATAGTCGGCCTGTGTGAACATCACATCAAAAACTCCCAGATGTTCATTGAAAAAATCAAAGAGATTAGAGTTGGCCCAAATGACATTTTAGTCAGCCTGGGTGTGGTATCGCTGTTCACAAAAGTTCCTGTGGAGGACGCTTTGAAAATGCTGGTGGATCTTTTTCCTCCTGAAACTATAAAGTTGTTCCGGCACGTGATGACGACCACCTACTTCTTGTATGGTAACAAATTCTATGAAATGACAGACGGTATGGCGATGGGCTCTCCGTTGTCTCCATCACTGGCTAACTTTTTATGGAGAATTTTGAAGAAAGTGCATTAAATTCGGCTCCCCTCCGTCCATTCTTATTTTATCGTTACGTTGACGATACATTTATGATCTGGTCACACGGCGCAGAAGCTCTCGAACAATTCATGGAACACATGAACAGCATACATTCGAACATCCAGTTCACTGTCACGATGGAGAAGGAAGGTAGACTGCCTTTCTTAGACGTTTTAGTACAACGACAGCCGGAAGGGCGTCTTGGGCACTCTGTGCACCGTAAGCCGATGCATACCGATTTATACCTGAATGCACAGAATTTCCATCATCCTGGTCAGAAGAGAGCCGTTTTGAACACGTTGGTATACAGAGCCAAAACTGTTTCTGACGAGGACCACTTAAGGTCCGAGATTAACCATCTGAAGAACGTGTTCCGAAAGAATGGCTATGGTGCACGCGATATAAAGGCAGCGTTCTCCAAAAGAAGGAAACTTGAAAATGCTGCAACCTCGCAGGATGAAACACCGATTGCGGTACTTTCTTTTTGTTGGCGCGATTTCCAGCAAAATAGGAAGAGTCCTGCGTAGACGAGGTATAAGACCGATTTTTCGTCCTCCTAAGAAAAGTAAGGAGATGATGCGCCCTGTTAAGGACAATCTCAGCCTCAGGGTCCCTGGAGTTTATAATATACCTTGTGAGTGTGGAAGCAATTAAATAGGTCAGACGATTCGTACCGTTTCCGACAGCTGTGCAGAACACCAACGCCATATTAAAAATAGAGAACTGGAGAAATTGGCAATTGCGGAGCACAGCCTCACGAACAAACATAAAATATTTTTCGATGAAATTAAAATTCTGTCCCATGCCTCCACGTGCTGGGATTCTGTTATTAAGGAGGCTGTTGAAATAAGAATGAGCCAAAAGAACTTTTAACCGCGATAGCGGATACCATCTGAGCTGTGCATGGAAACAAGCGCTTGATGCAAAGAAGCAGCAGAGACGTTCCTTCCAATATTTACATTCAAACGGAAGCGGTGGCGCCACCGGCGCACACAGTGACACCGTCTGCGACAGCAGTACGTAATCGCCGACCAATCATAAGCCGACCAATCAGAAGTCGTCTTCGGGCTATAAAGAGGCTACCACAGCAGCAGTGAAGACAGTCAGCTCCTGACGATGACGATGAAGGTAATCGTAGAAAGCTCGAGATTTTATCCAGAACTGACGCGGCAAGAATACCGAGAATGTTTTATATATAAGTGCCGTCGCGAAAAACTTCGTTCCCAATGTTATTTAATCTCTACATAAAATAAGCAGTAGAGGAAACTATGGAATATTTCGTAAAGGGAGTTAAAGCTTACAGACAAGAAATAATACTTCTCCTATTTGCTAATGATATTGTAACTTTATCAGAGTCAGCAAAGGACTTGCAAGAGCAGTTCATCGGAATGGATAGGGTCTCAGAAAGAGGTTAGTAGACGAATATTAATAAAGGTAAAAGAAGGGCAATGGAATGTAGACGAATTACAACAGGTTTTGCTGATAGGATTAGACTGGAAAATGAGACACAAAAAGCAGTCGATGAGTTTTGGTAATTGGGAAGCAATGCAACTGACGATGTTTGACAGGATATAAAATGCAGATTGGCGGTAGCACGAAAACTGTTTCTGAAAAACAGAGTGGAAATCAAATATAAATTTAAGTGTTAAGCAGTTTTTTCTGGAGGTAAATGTATGGAGTGTAGCTTTGTACGGAAGTGAAACTTGGACTTACCAAGCAATTCAAACAAAAAGAGACTAGAAGCTATTGGAACGTAGTGCTATAGTAGAGTGTTGAAGATTAGATGGGCAGCTCGAATGACTAGAGGGGAGATACTGCACTAAAATGGGAAAAAACGAAATTTTTGGAACAACCTGACTAGAAAAAGGGGGGGGGGGATTAGATGATGGGACACATCGTGAGGTATGTCAGTTAGGTAATGGAAGGAAGTGTGGGGGTAAAACTTGTAGAGGAAGAGTAAAGTTTGAATACAGTAAGCAGGTTCAAAAGGATGAAACTTGCAGCAGTTATTGCGAGATGAAGACGTTGCGCAGGATAGACTATTGCGAAGAACTGAATAAAACCAGTCTTCGGAGTGAAGAACGTAACACCACCAACTAATTTCCAAATTTCACAGTCAAGTGAATACAACGACAGCACTACTAACTTCCAAATTTCACAGATAAGTGAGAGTATCGGAAATAGAAGGAATCCAAGAATTTACAAGCTACTCTTAACACGTATACTTTTCAGCTGCTTTCGTAAGAGCCTTCTCACTTGTACGGGTTTACGGCCTGAACGGTAACATTCCAGATAAAGACGTTTACGCACACGCTAACCTACCTGCATCCAACAACCAATCCGACATGTTTCGTGAATCTACAGGTAGAAATAGAAAACCACAGAAAAGTAAATAATGTAGAAACAGACTTTCCGAACGTGAGCGAAACGACTGAAAGAAACAGCATTCCCCTCATTTACACGCTCGTATAGCCAGAGTTTGCAGACCAGTTTTCACAGTGGGAGTGCTTGGTGAAATAGCAATGCTTAGGAGAACGCACTTTGATTTTATATCGTGTAAATTAAGACATTCACAAAGTCATGAGAGTATGTGGCTACTACAGCTCTTAAATTAACTCTGTGCCTCAAGTAATTCTCATGAGCGTATGCTTTTCAAAGACCGTATTTTTCTAAATCGCAGTTTCTTGGTCATTTATGCTCAAGCAAAGTTCTGTGCACTGACGTAAGCAAATTGTTACCATTGCCAGTTGCAACTTGCCACGCTTCGCTGTGGCTCAGTCTGCTTAAATGGAAAAGATAGAAAAGAGAAAGCACACGCTTCTAAATTGGATATATGTCCAAATCTCCTTTTCTCCCCCCTGTCTGTCCATTTCCTCTTCCCCCTTCCTTTGTCCATCTCCTCCTCCTTCCTCCTCTCACTGTCAATCACCTCCTCTCCCTCTCTCTGTCCATCTTCTCCTCTCTCTCTCTCTCTCTCTCTCTCTCTCTCTCTCTCTCTCTCTCTCTCTCTTTCTCTCTCTTCCATCTCCTCATGACCTCCTCTCATTCCATCACCTTCTCCCTGCTTTCTCTATCCATCTTCTCCTGCTCCCTGTTTCTGTCCACCTCCTCCTTCCCGTTTTCTTTGTCCATTTCCTGCCATCTCTTTGTCCGCCTCCTCTTCTCCCTCTCTCTGATCTTATCTTGAGCCTTGTTTATTGTTATTGCAAATTCAGATTCTGTAGTAGTATTCTTATCATAAACAACTAAGCCACAAATACAACACTCCTGTTTGCTAACAACGTTACACCATCATATATATATGAATACATGAAGAAGTATATAGTCTATATGTGTCTAGACGTTTATTACAGAAACATGTAAAAATCTGAAGTAAATCGGAAAAGTACATTTTGGATTTTTGCTAACAATGTTTTCCGTTTATATATTACGTACATATATATATTCATATATCATATGTATTAAAAATGCACATATATTAAAGAATCAGGTACCCAAATACACGCCCGTATTATAATTCAACATTGTCTCAAAATTTCAAACCAGTCGGTCAAGAACTTTCGGAGATTAACGATTCTGAACAAACCAAAATATACATTTTTATAACGTTTTCCCTTCAGTTAATATATATATACGAGATGGCCTGCCGGTAGGTACATAAAAACACATGCTTATTCGAATGTAATGTCGTGTCAAAATGTCAAAGCAATTCGTCAAGATTTGAGATTCTGAAGAAACGAACATCTACGTTTGTACTTGGATAGAAATTGTAGGTGTTCTTACTCGAAATCCCCGAAAGTTTTTGACCGAATACTTTGAAATTTGACACAGCGTTGTATTGGAATTTTTGTGTGCTTTTATGTACCTATTTTTTATATATGTAATAAATATATTTTTCATAAAATTTAATAATAGAGAAACGTCGTTACAAAAATTTCAAAAAGTTATAATTTACATATATTATACGTCAATATTAAAGAAACAGGTACCTAAAAACACGCCTCTAATTCAAAGCAATCGCTCAAGAACTTTCGGAAAAACACGATTTTGAAAAATTTATGTTTACATTTATATTCATGTAGATTATCATCACATTTTATACTTTTTATGGTACTTAAACACTTCATTATTATTATATTAAAAAGTACATATTTACGGCACGTTAATAGTGGCACTGAAAGATGAGGGGTGGTGGAAGATAGAAACAGTAACAAACTGTGACCCTTCTCTTCCAAGAACCGAACCATCGATCCTGCCCTGGACTTTAGTGCCTGCAGCAGCTGCAGCTTGTAAGCGAGACTTTGTTCGCTGCTGATCGAAGCATCTGCAACTCTCTGGCCGCTGTACGATCTGATTTTATCGGACTCCTTGCAAATGCCTGTCGTACCTTGTCATCGTTCGCGTCGGAAGCAAATGGGCGACTGGCTCCTATTTACGAAGAATGCTGTTAGTTCCATAAATGAGTGGTTCCCCTCTACGTTTCGTTCAAAAGTTTCGTTGCACTTGGATAGCGAACTTCGTCGCTATGAATCAGGCTACAAACTGAGATATTTCTAGTGGCGTCCGCATTTTTCGTCAGTGCTACGGCACATGGAAGATAAAAGAAAACTGTATGAGTTGTCTTGCCACATGTTGGAAAACAATTGTTATTATCTAGTGCAGTTTATAAGTTATTGAAGTCTAAAGTTGTAAAGATAATTTATGAACACCGACCAGCTCTACGATAGAAAGGAGGCAATATTTTTGTGGCGACTGGCTTTGCCGTCTGTTATCTCCGGTGTTGCAACTGCTGGTGCGAACACCAGCCAGCGCCCCTGAACCCGCGAGGTCAGCCTCGGCACGGCCAGCAGCCGCCCCCGCCCCCGCCCCCGCCCCCGCGCTGCCACGCCCTAACCCAAACACTGCGCCGCCCTTGACTCGCCGCCTCGCCTGTATCGTGCTACAGCTGCCCAGCTCACGTTTCTTGGCCTCTGTCACCGTCCACACTATCGGTATCTCCTTGTTATGTACTGGCGTCAGCTTTCACTTTCACTCACATTTCTTACGCTCTTCACTGACACTTTTCGAAAGTCGTTATCCGCTGAGTTATCTTCCATGGACGTAGTGTCTTGTTTTAATGTCATATGGACGTAAACTATTATAGCCTTTGGCAGGTGGTCATTTGTATTTGTATTTACACTGACGCGCCAATGAAACTGGTGTAGGCATGCGTATTCAAATACAGAGATATATACACATCAAAAAAAGTTTTACATCACCCCGCTTCCCAGAACTCCGGAAGATAGACGTAGACTGTGAATATTGTGTCACAGTCACAGCCCCTTTGACTGTTCAGAGATGTCACTAAACGCGCCCAAAGATGTAAATAACCATGCATGAGCATGTGCCTACTAGACGGAGGGGGTCCGACAGCCGATCACTTACAGTCATTCCACCAGGACGGAGGTTCACCGCTAGTCTTGTCTGTAGTTCAGCCATACCTAGACGGTCAGTACCGCGGTTCGATCGCGTCCGCATTGTTTCTTTGTGCCAGGAAGGGCTCTCAACAAGGGAAGTGTTCAGGCGTCTCGGAGTGAACCAAAGCGAAGTTGTTCGGACATGGAGGAGATACAGAGAGACACGAACTGTAGATGATACGTCTCGTTCAGGCCGCCCAAGGGCTACTACTGCAGTGGATGACCGCTACCTGCGGATTATGGCTCGGAGCAACCCTGACAGCAAAGCCACCATTTTGAATAATGTTTTTCGTGCAGTCACAGGACGTCGTGTTACCACTCAAACTGAGCGCAGTAGGCTGCATGATGAGTAACTTCACTCCCGACGTCCATGGCGAGGTCCATCTTTGCAACCACGACACCATGCAGAGCGGTACAGATGGACCCAACAACACGCCGAATGGACCGCTCAGGATTGGCATTACGCTCTGTTCACCGATGAGTGTCGCGTATGCCTTCAACCGGACAATAGTCGGAGACGTGTTTGGAGGAAACCCAGTCAGGCTGAACGCCTTAGACACACTCTCCAGAAAGTGCAGCAAGCTGAAAGTTCCCTGCTGTTTTGAGGTGGCATTACGTGGGGCCGACGTAAGCCGCTGGTGGTCATGGAAGGCGCCGTAACGGCTGTACGGTACGTGAATCCCATCCTCCGAACGATAGTGCAATCATATCGGCAGCATATTGGCGAGGCATTCGTCTTCATGGACGACAATTCGCGCCCCCGTCGTGCACATCTTCTGAATGACTTCCTTCAGGATCACGAAATCGCTCGACAAAAATGGCCAACATGTTTTCCAGACATAAACCCTATCGAACATGCCTGGGATAGATTGAAAAGGGCTGTTTATGGACGACGTGACCCACCAACCACTCTGAGGGATCTATGCCGAATCGCCGTTGAGGAGTGGGACAATCGGGACCAACATTGCCTTGATGAGCTTGTGGATAGTATGTCACGACGAATACAGGCATGCATCCATGAAAGAGGACAAGAGGACGTGCTACTGGGTACTGGAGGTACCGGTGTGAACGGCAATCTGGGCCACCACTTCTGAAGGCCTCGCTGTATGGTGGTACAACACGCAATGTGTGGTTTTCATGAGCAATAAAAAGGGAGGAAATGATGTTTATGTTGATCCTTATTCCAATTTTCTGCACAGGTTTCGGAACTCTCGGAACGGAGGTGATCCAAAACTTTTTTTTATGTTTGTATAAACAGCCAGAATATGACGTTGCGTCCGGCAACACCTATGTAAGACAACAAGTGTTTGCCGCAGTTGTTAGATCGATTACTGCTGCTACAATGGCAGGTTATCAAGAGTTAAGTAAGTTTGAACCTGGTGTTATACTCGGCACACGAGCGATAGGACACAGCATCTCCGAAGTAGCGATGAAGTGTGGATTTTCCAGTATGACCGTTTAACGAGTGTATCGTGAATATCAGAAATCCGGTAAAACATCAAATCTACAACATCGCTGCGCCCGAAAAAAGACCCTTCAAAAACGGGACCAACGATGACTGGAGAGAATCGTTCAACGTGACAGAAGTGCAAACCTTCCGCAAATAGCTGCAGATTTCAGTTCTGGGACATCAGTAAGTGTCAGCGTGCGAACTGTTCAGCAGAACATCATCGATATGGGCTTTCGGAGCCGAAGGCCCACTCGTCCAACTTTGATGACTGCACGACACAAAGCTTTGTGCCTCGCCTTGGCCCGTCAACACCAACACTGGACTTTTGATGACTGGAAACATGCTACCTAGTCGGACGAGTCTCGTTTCAAGTTGTATCGGGCGGATGGACGTGTACCGGTATGGAGACAACCACATGAATCCATGGAACCTGCGTATCAGCAGAGACTATTCAAGCTGATGTAGGCTCTGTAATGGTGTGGTGTGTGTGTAGCTGCAGTGATATGGGACTCCTGATACGTCTAGATACGACTCTCACAGGTGACACGTACCAAAGCAACATGTCTGATCACCTACATCCATTTCATGTCCATTGTGCATTCCGAAGGACTTGGACAAATTACACCGCACGTCCCAATTGCTACAAAGTGACTCCAGCAACACTCTTCTGAGTTTAAACACTTCCGCTGGCCATCAAATTCCACAGACATGAACATTACTCAGCATATCTGGAATGCTTTGCAACGTGCTCTTCAGAAGAGATCTCGACCCCCTCATACCTCATTTATGGACAGCTCTGCGGGATTCATGGTGTCAATTTCCTCCAGCACTACTTCAGACGTTAGTCGAGTCCACGCCACGTCGTACTGCGGCAGTTCTGCGTGCTCATGGAAGCAAGTGTACCAGTTTCTTTGCTACCTCCGTGTATTTATTGTTCTCACAACACTGTTCAATTTGGAAAGAAATTTGGGCTCTCATTTGTGATCGATGCCTGCTGTAGATCTGTTACTGTTTGTTACTTACTTCGTTTAAACGTGGTAATACAAAAATTTGAAGCTGTCATTAATCCGAAGGTTGGTCTGAACACCACAATGTTTTACTGGGCATAGTCCGACTTTTAACTGGCTTACCCTGCCAGTTATAGGGGCACCCACAGTTGAAAACTGAATCTATAGCATTAGATTTGTAGATGCTCTTCACAGGTATGCAGCCGAATTTCATCGCGCTGTCAGAGCGTGAAGAGCATCGACATACATTACACCGGAAAAAGTAATGACATTTTATTTGTATTCCGACGTTCAACACTTATTCACACAAGACACATAATCGTGGCGCTAACGCGAAATACTCAGTCGTAAATAAAAATGACATTCTTTTTAATATGTGAAGTTTTGCATAGCATAATTCTTTGTTTTCTTACTGCATATGTCTTCTCAAAGTTCTGCAGTTGTCTCATACCTGTGCATGTCCTTTCACGTTTGTAAATCTGTTTCTGTTCATATTGTTATGTGTTGTTTTATAATTTGAAGATGTTCTTGATAGTATCATGCAATCTAGGCCATCGTCGCGCACTTAAGCTCCATCAGAAACACTTATTTGGGGGAACTCTGTCACAGATATTTATTTATTTTCCTGCTGCTATTTTCCGTGAGAGCTATTCATGCTCCCCGACGCGGATATTAATTTGGACAACATTTTAGAAACCGTGTACAATTAGGTTCCTGTGAACGTCCATCCAACTTACTTAGTTAGTTATGCAAGGGTGTTGTAATTAACATTAAATTCCAGTTGCTATGCAACGTGGCATTTTTCGCATATTTAGATCACTGGCAATGCTCAAAGTCCTATTGATTAACAGTAAAAAAAAGGTAGAGCGATCGAAGATAGAGCCACAAGGGTACAGACTTGTATCTTGACGCCCGTGCAATTACGGGACCACAATTATAACTGAGATTTAAAAATGAAGGTACGTACCGGCTTTGAATCCGGCGTTCCCTTTGTGAAACATTACTTCCTTTAACGGTTACTCTAACACAGGTCATGTGAAGCAGTTTGTTTCTGAATCACTGTAAAAAGGCAAATGTAAGTGCGAAGGTAAACATTGAAAGATGGTGGTGGTGGTGGTTAGTGTTTAACGTCCCGTCGACAACGAGGTCATCAGAGACGGAGCGCAAGCTCGGGTTAGGGAAGGATTGTGAAGGAAATCGGCCGTGCCCTTTCAAAGGAACCATCCCGGCATTTGCCTGAAACGATTTAGGGAAATCACGGAAAACCTAAATCAGGATGGCCGGAGACGGGATTGAACCGTCGTCCTCCCGAATGCGAGTCCAGTGTGCTAACCACTGCGCCACCTCGCTCGGTAAACATTGAAAGAAAAGGAACAGAACGAAACCGATAGTTAACGTCGAAAATAATTACTTAGTTAACTTCCAAAAAATGGTTTCGTTATAATACATTACAAGTTCACCATGGTTGCTCTCACTACACTCGATCATTTCTGTATTCTTTCTGCAGTCTGAAAAACTGAAACGCTAGAGGAATTCTTAATCAAAATGAAAAGACTAAATGAAGAGTTCTGTTCTTTTACTACTTGTTCAGTGTCAAGCTTTGAACTATTAGAGCGATTTTACAATTTAAATACTATTCGCTAAATTTGTGAAAGGCTCATCTTGGCATCTGATGATTAACGTGCCACATTAAATTCAAAGTTCTATGAAAGCGAGACTAAGCATTGTCTATCACTTACCACGCTACTCTATCATAGTGGATTTTCCAGTCGCATGAGTATCGTTGATTGACAGATTCTGCTGTTTCTACCCCTGTCATGGGACACATTAATGCCAACATAACCAAATCGTGCAGAATAAAAAGATTCTGTTTAATGTTTTTGTTGTGATTCAGAACCTATACAAACATTAATGTCAAGTATCAAGCACAATCGTAAGTGTGGTTTTTGACTAAAATACTGAGTGTGGAATATATGTGCCTATTTGCCCAGTTTCAGAAGTAGCCACTGTTGTCTTCGTGGACACTTCGTCATCATACAAGAAGAATACGGCAAGTGCCATAACCCCGTTTCCTAGAAGCTTCGCTTCGTAGAGATTAAGCAAACACGTTCTCGGATTATCGGTAGATAATCGACTGTTACTGAGAAAAGTATGGTCACAGTTTTCGACGTACCATAGATACCTTTTAGGGGACGCTGATTTCAACCGAAATTGTGGTACAATGACTAGCGCCGTGGCTGCCGCTCTTGCGTCCCGTATTCGAAACCCGATTATTGTTTCTATTTATTTATTGATGTATTTTTATCCATTTATCTATCCACTGCCGTAGAAGGTCACTACACGAATGTTGCTTGTTAAGTTAGTTGATACAAAGGCGTTATATTAATTCTAAAATCACAACTATGTTTAAATATATTTCATGCCACATGTGTTTGGCGCTGGCAATGATGGAAGTCCTATTAATTAACAATAAAAAACAACCTAGAACGATCGAAGATAGAGCCACAAGAGTATAGACTTATATCTTGATGCCCGTGCAATTACAGGAGCACGGTTATAACTGAGATTTAAAAATGAGGGCAGGTATTTGTGTTGAATCCGGCGTTCTCTCTATGAAACATAATTTCCTTCAGTGAACTTTTTAAATTCTCATGTTCTTATTTTCCATTCTGATATCAAGTGTTACATTTTATTCTTATGTTTATTCTTCAGGAAGCTTTAGTGCATTCCCTCGGATGATACCGATCGTATAAACATCCGAAAGATAAAAATTCCGAAACCACGAACGTCGCACGAACGCAGGCTTGCCCCAGTCACATTTATTCGTATGAATCTCACTCGGGAAAAGAATGTCGTTAACATTGCTGAAGATTTCGCGCGTTGGCAAAAATTTCGCGGCAAACCAGGCATGACGACTTGCTTTTACGAAAACTGGCCTTGCAATTGATTATGAAACAAGACAAACTACAGGAATTTCACCGAAATCAATTTCAAATAATTATCTCATTCATTTATTTTTTAATTCATTCACCAGACATACAATAAGTAGACGAATAAGAACAATGGTATTTCAATAAACATTACAAGACACTCGTGTAGTATTCTTCCTCTTCTACGGACATGGATAGAAAACAAAAATAATAATCGGGCTTCGAACAGGATCGCGGAACTGTGAAGCCACGAAGCTAGCCACTGTGCAGCCGTAGAACTGTTTACTCATTAAGAGGCACATAAGGTACCTCGGAAACTTCGACCGTCGTTTCCTCAGAAACGGTCCAGTATTTATGAATAAGCCGAGACATCTGTTCACTAATTTTGACCCCTCTTCAACTGTGAGAATTTTCTGAGTAATACAGTTATGGCACTTCGCGTGCTCGTACAGTGAAGGCTTTCACGACCGGATGTTTCAGCTGCTGAACATTTTTCCGGGTGGTCCATGGAACTCGTACAAAGCTACGTTGGACATCTTCGGAAGTGCTCCTGGTTGTGCTGAGTCTTGCCGTGTTCCCCTCGTTAGTACGAAACTACACACAACATTTGCTTGTTACTTGCGCTGAAATATTCTGGTTGGAGTATTTATGCTATATTTTGCACCATGAAGGTCCGTGAGCAGTCGGAATACACTTCTTTAACGTTCAAAAACGAGCATAATTTTTATATATACACTCCTGGAAATTGAAATAAGAACACCGCGAATTCATTGTCCCAGGAAGGGGAAACTTTATTGACACATTCCTGGGGTAAGATACATCACATGATCACACTGACAGACCCACAGGCACATAGACACAGGCAACAGAGCATGCACAATGTCGGCACTAGTACAGTGTATATCCACCTTTCGCAGCAATGCAGGCTGCTATTCTCCCATGGAGACGATCGTAGAGATGCTGGATGTAGTCCTGTGGAATGGCTTGCCATGCCATTTCCACCTGGCGCCTCAGTTGGACCAGCGTTCGTGCTGGACGTGCAGACCACGTGAGACGACGCTTCATCCAGTCCCAAACATGCTCAATGGGGGACAGATCCGGAGATCTTGCTGGCCAAGGTAGTTGACTTACACCTTCTAGAGCACGTTGGGTGGCACGGGATACATGCGGACGTGCATTGTCCTGTTGGAACAGCAAGTTCCCTTGCCGGTCTAGGAATGGTAGAACGATGGGTTCGATGACGGTTTGCATGTACCGTGCACTATTCAGTGTCCCCTCGACGATCACCAGTGGTGGACGGCCAGTGTAGGAGATCGCTCCCCACACCATGATGCCGGGTGTTGGCCCTGTGTGCCTCGGTCGTATGCAGTCCTGATTGTGGCGCTCACCTGCACGGCGCCAAACACGCATACGACCATCATTGGCACCAAGGCAGAAGCGACTCTCATCGCTGAAGACGACACGTCTCCATTCGTCCCTCCATTCACGCCTGTCGCGACACCACTGGAGGCGGGCTGCACGATGTTGGGGCGTGAGCGGAAGACGGCCTAACGGTGTGCGGGACCGTAGCCCAGCTTCATGGAGACGGTTGCGAATGGTCCTCGCCGATACCCCAGGAGCAACAGTGTCCCTAATTTGCTGGGAAGTGGCGGTGCGGTCCCCTACGGCACTGCGTAGGATCCTACGGTCTTGGTGTGCATCCGTGCGTCGCTGCGGTCCGGTCCCAGGTCGACGGGCACGTGCACCTTCCGCCGACCACTGGCGACAACATCGATGTACTGTGGAGACCTCACGCCCCACGTGTTGAGCAATTCGGCGGTACGTCCACCCGGCCTCCCGCATGCCCACTATACGCCCTCGCTCAAAGTCCGTCAACTGCACATACGGTTCACGTCCACGCTGTCGTGGCATGCTACCAGTGTTAAAGACTGCGATGGAGCTCCGTATGCCAGGCAAACTGGCTGACACTGACGGCGGCGGTGCACAAATGCTGCGCAGCTAGCGCCATTCGACGGCCAAAACCGCGGTTCCTGGTGTGTCCGCTGTGCCGTGCGTGTGATCATTGCTTGTACAGCCCTCTCGCAGTGTCCGGAGCAAGTATGGTGGGTCTGACACACCGGTGTCAATGTGTTCTTTTTTCCATTTCCAGGAGTATATATATATATATATATATATATATATATATATATATATATATATATATAATTTAAAGTCAGTACCTTGTCAGATAGATGAAATCTGTTGATATTCCCTGAAACCGCCAGTCATTGGGGTTCTCTTAGAGGCACAAGCTTAGATCAAATTATGACCATCAGTTAACATAAATTTCGTCTGTAGCTATTTGTGTACCGTCTAAAGCTGCTCGACACTCTTGTCTTTTAAAGCATCTGAGATTAAATATCGCTGATATGACTGCTTAGGCTGTGAACGATGAAGAGAACGCACGCAACGAAATAATATTTCCATGGCGCAACCCCTTGCTGCTGCTAAAGCAGAGGACGTCTTATATGGATACGGGACGACTATCTGTCGTCTTGACATTGACGGCCTGCTTGCCCACATTACCATAATGCACTTTCGGCAGCAAACTCAGGAGTGATGACAGCTCTGATATTCTCGGTCTTCTCTAATTTATGTATGCGTCATCTGTTGTTGATAGTGAACATCAACCTTCTCTCCACATCTGTTTGCACTGCCGGAAATCTGCAGCACGTCAATCGTTATTTTACAAGTATTGTGGGAAAATTATTGTCAATTGCTGAGTATGAATTCTGTCACTACCCATCTAGACGTCGTGCATTCTTTCATGAATTATGTTCTTGTCATTGTGCATGGCAGTTCGAGAAACACGTAAGAAGATGAGTGTAATACAGTTCTCCGTGAACTGAAGGAATGAATTAAACACGTAAAGGTGAACTTGAGTCATTAAAAAAACTATTTACCTGTCACTAAAATGAAAACTATTGAGAAATCCTAAATTAAAATTAAACGACACAGTGAGCAGAAGAATCGTATTGACAACACGCCTTGGTACGTTAGTAGACGACAGCAACTGCTTTTGAGTATCAAATACAGGAGGCAGCGAGAACAGGAAAGATCATGAGACATAAAACTGTCAGCGTCATACACTGTGTGATCAAAAGTACCAGGAAATCTGGCTGAAAATTACTTACAAGTTCGTGGCGCCCTTCATCGTTAGTGCTGGAATTCAATATTGTTGGCCCACCTTAATGACAGCTTCTACTCTCATAGGCATATGTTCAATCAGGTGCTGGAAGGTTTCTTGGGAACGGCAGCCCATTCTTCGAAGAGTGCTCTACTGAGGAGAGGTATATTGGTCGGTGAGGCCTAGCACGAAGTGGCGTTCCAAAACATCCCAAAGGTGTTCTATTGGATTCAGGTCAGGACTCTGAACAGGCCAGTCCAGGGTTGTTATTGTCGTGTAACAACTCCGCCACAGGCCATGCATTATGAACAGGTGCTTGATCGTGTTGAAAGATTCAATCGCCATCCCCCAATTGCTCTTCAGCAGTGGGAAGCGAGAAGGTGCTTAAAACGTCAATGTAGGCCTGTGCTGTGATAGTGACACACAAAACAATAAGGGGTCAAGACCCCTCCATGAAAAACACGACCACTCCATAACACCAACGCCTCCGAATTTTACATTTGGCACTACGCACGCTGGCAGATGACGTTGACCGGGCATTCGCCTTGGCCACACCCTGCCATCGGATCGCCACATTGTGTACCGTAATTCGTCATCCCACACAACGTTTTTCACTGTTCATTCGTCCAATTTTTATGCTCCTTACACGAGGCGAGGCGTCGTTTGGCATTTACCGGCGTAATGTGTGGCTTATGAGTAGCCGCTCGACCATGAAATCAAAGTTTTCTCACCTCCCACCTGTCATAGTACTTGCAGTGGATCTGATGCAGTCTGAAATTGCTGTGTGATGTTCTGGATAGATGTCTGCCTATTACACATTACGACCCTCTTCAACTGTTGGCAGTCTCTATCAGTCAACAGATCGGCCTGTACACTTTTGTGCTGTAAGTGTCCCTTCACGTTTCCAATTCACTGTCACATTGGAAACAGTGGACCTATGGATGTTTAGGAGTGTGGAAATATCGTGTACAGACATATGACACCAGTGACACCCAATCAGATGACCACGTTCCGTGAGTTCAGCGGCGCGCCCCATTCTGCTCTCTCACGATGTCTAATGCCCACTGACGTCGCTGATATGAAGTATATGGCTGTAGGTGGCAGCACAATGCACCTAATATGAAAAACATATGTATTGGGGGGGGTGTCCGGATACTTTTGATCGCATAGTGTAAGTAGACAACTTTCCTTTAAAACAGAGTACACCATCGGCACTAACCTCTACTGCAGAGTGTGACGTGAGTTTGTGGGCCCTTAGATAATCGATGGTAAAGCGAGATTCAGCGCTACACTACGATGAAGTTAACTTTTGAAGCAAACAAGCGTTTTCCCTACTGCTATTCCGAACGATGCTCTCCTGCTGATTTCGAGAATATGTCTGTTGGGCTCGAATATTAGGAAAAGAGGCGTCTTGTATTAGGGAAAGAAAGCCAAACAAACAAGTGTGCAGGATACTGAGTACAAAATCAAAAAGTTCGCATTTTACCTATCACAAAATGGATCGGAATCTTCAGAGAGTAGCAGATTTCTGTATTAATTTTTTCTCAACATTTGGAGTTTTAGAGCTAAAATTTCTTTACCTCTTCGGGCAGGATAACACATTGCTTGGTTGACGCTGAAGCGTATGTAACGTATATGTGTGAAGTTTTAAAGCTAGATGAAATACTTCGTGCCTAGCTGCGTGGACAGTGTGAGGCACATTTTTGTGAAATGAAATGAAATGATCGTACGGCATTGTTGGCCGGGAGATCCGATGCGGGGTGTTCGGCCGCCGAAATTGCAAGTCCTTTTTAGCTGACGCCACTTCGGCGACTTGCGGGTCAATGATGACGAACTTGTATTATCTGCTAAACTGCAGCAATTCGTGGTCTGCAGGAGGTGATGACGCTGGATCCCAGAGCAGCACTGAGTAAAGAAGATATTCAAATGTGTATGAATTCCTAAGGTACCGAACTGCTGAGGTCATCGGTCCCTAGACTTACGTACTACTTAAGATAACTTACGCTAAGGACAACAAACAAACCCATGCTCGAGGGAGGACTGGAACCTTCGGCGGGAGGGGCCGCATAATCCGTGACATGGTTCCTCAAACCGCGCGGCTACTCCGAGTGGCCAGTAGTGAGTAACGAGTAGACATAGCACATCTTGGACAATACTGCTACCTCAATATGCTTGAAGACAGACAGCACTTCACCAAAGATTTAATAACACAAGGATATAATACACTTCCTGCAGTCTACTCTTCGTGCTCGTGGAGCTGAAGAAAACATTCTACAACCGTCTGCTTCAAAGTTCATTTATGTGTTTTCGTAAATATGATCCAATAATGGCGGAGCGACTCTACTGCAGCAGCCCTGAATAAAAGTATCAAATCCATAATGAATCTTTTGTCTTACTGAGTGAAGTAAAGGGAGGAAAATTTAAGGATAGTAGCTGTACTAGTGGGGATAGTAGCAGTAATGAGAGAAGTAATGTTGGTTGGGTAGTCGAGAAGGGGTTGGTGTAGAGTTCCAATATCAAGAATGTAGTATATTGTACCAATGCTAGTAGGAGAACGTAGCGAACAGTAGTTACCATTTTCGGGAATGTATTATCAACATGCTATGTGAATTTACATCACCAATTTCAGTTACTAAGAAATACACCGCTTAGCCAGAACATTAACACAGTCTGTTTAATGACATGTGTGCACACGCACAAGTCACGCAATTACCATCTGGGAGTATGCGTACGGAACGATTTGAAGTTGAGTGATCATATAAAATTAATTGTTGGTAAGGCGGGTGCCAGGTTGAGATTCATTGGGAGAGTCCTTAGAAAGTGTAGTCCATCAACAAAGGAGGTGGCTTACAAAACACTCGTTCGACCTATACTTGAGTATTGCTCATCAGTTTGGTATCCGTACCAGGTCGGGTTGACAGAGGAGATAGAGAAGATCCAAAGAAGAGCGGCGCGTTTCGTCACAGGGTTATTTGGTAACCGCGATAGCGTTACGGAGATGTTTAACAAACTCAAGTGGCAGACTCTGCAAGAGAGGCGCTCTGCTTCGCGGTGTAGCTTGCTGTCCAGGTCCCGAGAGGGTACGATTCTGGATGAGGTATCGAATACATTGCTTCCCCCTTCTTATACCTCCCGAGGAGATAACGAATGTAAAATTAGAGAGATTCGAGCGCGCACGGAGGCTTTCCGGCAGTCGTTCTTCCCGCGAACCATACGCGACTGGAACAGAAAAGGGAGGTAATGACAGTGGCACGTAAAGTGCCCTCCGCCACACACCGTTGGGTGGCTTGCGGAGTATAAATGTAGATGTAGATGTAGATGTACCATAAATCACGGGGCGGTGATTAGTGTGCGCAGAGCTGACACCCGACAGCACCACAGATATGCTTCTTCGAGTTCACGTCAGGCGAATTCAGTGGCCAAGACATCAATGCGAGTTCACTCTCATGTTAGTCAAGTCACTGGAATACGACTCTGACCTTGCGGCACGGACAGTTATCCTGCTGGAAGATGCAAGTAGTCCAGAATAATGTCCATGTAGCTCATACGTCTCGTGGAAACCCAGGTGACTGTCCCCCTGCAGGATATTACTTTGCTCACTGGCCTACGTATGTGACGCATTGCATGTCCTGAGCAGCACGGATGACGGAGCATCCCGTCAAAATCTGTAGAAAGCTGAAAAGAAAGAGAGCGTGCCAGGCAGGAAGTCATGAATGTGGGTTATCAGAATTTAAAAAGAGATTGAATTAAGCAACAGTTTCAACTTCTTAGGATAGGCGATTATGTAACAAAAGTAATTTAATTATCCAAACAGCAGAAGATATTGTTACTGGAAAGAACAGACCAAAAAAAGAAAAATCCCAGAGGGAAGGAGGCAGCTGTATAAGAGAAGGGGGAGAGTTTTGAAAGAACGGTAATATCAGGATCTTAGAATGCCCCACATTTCACCAGTTAAGATGGCAAATGGCACAAAACTTAAAACAGGTAGAAAATATACCAGTACTTCCTTACATGTTTCTGAGAAACACACATAAACGATAATGAAAACAAAAGCAGTCCTGAAGTAATTCTATGTGCATTGTACTACGCTATCTGAGTTATGAAGAATGGAAAGGCATATAGAGGTGATGGTGCTTCAATGGAAATGTATAAAGCTGGAGAAAATTTAACACAAAAGGAACTTGCAAAATTTTCTGTAGAATGCTTGCAGAGGAAGATAACTCGCAAAAACCAGTGCTGTAATTATTCCACTTCCAGGAAAAAGAGACATCCACTCATTAGAAACTATAAGCCTATCTGCATCGTGTCCCTAATGTAAAAGAAATTCACTAAAATTATCACCAACTGCAAATAGATTTTAGTCCAGCAAGACAACAAACCAGTTATAGAATTGGATATATCATAATGGTCTATTTGCAAAAATTACAAATTTATATGGAAATCATAGATTATTGAGAAAAAATCATAGATTATTGAGAAAGCTGATAACCTGGTTTCAGGGAAATCTCCCCTACCAAGACTTCATCATGGTGGCGAGAAGTTTAAAACTGAAAGACGGCTCAGGCATAGAGATTCTATACCATCAGAACTATTCTCAGGTGTCCTAGAAGGTGTTTCCAAAAGCTTAAACTGCAAAAAGGAATACGTGTTACCAGAAGATACATGGAGCACCAGTTTTGCTGTTGATGTCTCATCTGCCTCTAATGAAAATAAACTTTTACGACAAATGAAAGAACACAATACAATAATTACATTTTCTTTGAGACATACGACTCTCAATTTTATCTACGATCATGATGGAAGCTGAAGATTTAAGAAGGGGAAATTAAGCTGAAGTTCTGAACTGAAGCCTATGTTAGGGCGGCATTGGAATAGGGTAGTTCGTGCAGGTCTATCACCTATACTGCTATGGTGGTGTAATGGCTAGCCTGCCTACTTCGTAGGAAAGGAGATGTTGATTTAACTGTAGACGACTGGGTGGACAGTGAAAGGAGCCAAAAGAACAGTAAAAATGAATTGGACTAGTTTGAGTAAACTTAATCGAATTTAATTTTAAAAATCCAATGTGTGTGAAACGACAAGTTTACAGATTAGATTAGACTAGATTAGATTTACTTTCATTCCAATTGATCCGTAGTGAGGAGGTCCTCCAGGATGTGGAACATGTCAGAAAAACAACAATACATGACAAATATTTAAACTAAAACAAATAAGCTAATGTACCATTCCACAGGTCCCAAGTGGAATGATCGTCATTTTTTAATGAACACTAAGAGTCATTTTACAAATACTATTGCACTGAATTTAAAAAATAAAAAAGTTTTATATTTATTTATAAGGTAAGAAACATGTAATACAACTACTGTAATACTTATTTACAATGAACACATTACTGCACTGAAATGGTGCAGAAGTTAGATTATACTTACACACACACACACACACACACACACACACACACAAATTTTCAGTGAACACATTACTGCACTGAAATTGTGCAGAAGTTATGTTGTACTTATATACAAATCAGTTGGTTTTCCTCAGAAATTCATCAATGGAGTAGAAGGAGTTAGCCACCAATAAATCCTTTAGTCTTCTCTTAAACTGAATTTCATTGGTTGTTAAGCTTTTTATGGCTGCTGGCAAGTTATTGAAAATGTGTGTTCCTGAATAATGCACACCTTTTTGTACAAGACTAAGTGACTTTAAATCCTTGTGAAGATTATTCTTATTTCTAGTATTGATTCCATGAATTGAGCTGTTGGTTTGAAAAAGTGATATATTTTTAATGACAAATTTCATTAAGGAATAAATATATTGGGAAGCTGTAGTTAGTATCCCTAGTTCCCTAAACAGGCTTCTGCAGGATGTTCTTGAGTTCACACCACATATAATTCTTACTGCACGTTTTTATGCCTGGAAAACTTTAGCTTGGCTTGATGAATTACCCCAGAAAATAATCCCATATGACATTATGGAATGAAAATAAGCATAGTATGCCAGCTTTTTCATTTTTATATCCCCTATGTCTGACAAAATTCGCATTGCAAACAGAGATTTGTTAAGACGCTTCAGCAGTTCTGTGGTGTGCTCCTCCCAGTTGAATTTATTATCAAGCTGTAATCCCAAGAATTTAACACCGTCCACTTCTTCTATCTTCTTGTCATCATATGTTAGACATATACTCTTGGGACACCCCTTACAAGTTCTGAACTGCATGTAGTGTGTTTTTTCAAAGTTTAGTGACAAAGAATTGGCTAGGAACCAGTGATTAATGTCTACAAATATTTTATTGGCTGATCTTTCTAAGACTACACTTGATTTGCTATTTATTGCAATGTTTGTATCATCAGCAAACAAAACAAACTTGGCATCTGGTAATGTTACTGATGAAAGGTCATTGATATACACAAGAAAAAGTAAGGGCCCCAAAATGGAACCTTGTGGGACCCCACATGTAATTAGTTCCCAGTTGGATGATGCCTGATAGCTTGATACATGTCTCTTTCCTAATAACACCCTTTGTTTCCTGCCAGAGATATAAGATTTGAACCATTTTGCAGCATTTCCTGTTACACTATAATATTCTAGTTTACTTAAAAGGATATTGTGATTTACACAGTCAAATGCCTTTGACAGATCACAAAATATACCAGTTGCCTGCAATTTTTTGTCTAATGAATTAAGTACATTTTCACTGTAATGTGTAGATAGCCTTCTCAATATCAGAACCTTTTAGAAATCCAAACTGTGACTTTGACAGTATGTTATTTGAGATAAGATGGTTATAAAGACGACTGTACATTACTTTTTCGAAAATTTTTGAGAATGCTGGCAACAGTGAAATTGGACGGAAATTTGATGCTATTTCTTTATCTCCCTTCTTAAACAGTGGCTTAACTTCAGCATATTTCAGCCATTCGGGAAATATTCCACTGATAAACGACTGGTTACACAGATAGCTTAATATGTTACTTAGCTCAGAATCACATTCTTTAATTAACTTTGTTGATATTTCATCATACCCACTAGATGTTTTTGATTTTAAAGATTTTATGATGGACATTATTTCTGTTGGGGTAGTGAGGGTCAAATTCATATTATGGAAGTTACTTGAAATGTCTGGTCTAAGGTAATCCATAGCAGCATCTACCGAACCTGACAACCCCATCTTTTCAGTAACAGTTATAAAATGTTTGTTAAAAAGTTCTGCAACACTATACACATCTGTCACCAATGCATCATTTACTCTCAATGCTATTTGTTCCTCTTCATGCCTGGTTCTACCGGTCTCCTCCTTCACTATATCCCATATTGTCTTTATTTTGTTATCTGATATGACTATCTTTTCCTTGTAATATATTTGCTTTGACATCCGTATTACAGTCTTTAATATTTTGCAGTATTTCTTATAATGTGCTATAGCATCAACATTGGAAATGTTTCGGATTGACAGATACAGTTTTCTTTTTGTTTTACAAGATACCCCTATTCCTCGAGTAATCCATGGCTTCTTTGTAGACTTTGCTCTAACCTTGGTAAGTTTTGGGGGAAAGCAGTGTTCAAATAAGGTAAGCACTTTATTAGCAAAAATGTTATATTTTTCATTCATGCCATGAGCACTGTAAACATCAGTCCAGTGAATGTCTCTGAGGAGTGTCCTAAAATAATCAATTTTTGGCTTACTGATTACCCTCTTGAGCTCAGATTTAACAGATTTTATATCCTGTTCAGTATTAACATTTAACAGAAGGAACTGCATGTCATGGTCTGAGAGGCCATTGACTATTGGTTTTGTAATATAATTTTGTTCATTTGACTTTTCTATAAAGATATTATCAATGGCTGTTTGTGAGCAAGTGGTTATCCTAGTGGGGAACTTTACTGTGGGAATTAAGTTGAATGATAGTGTTACTAACTCAAATAGGTTCTTATTGGGAGAGTCTTTAAGGAAATCTACATTGAAATCACCAGCAACCACTATTTCTTTGTTTTTGGTTGTTAAATGGGCCAGTACAGCTTCAAGGTGGTTTACAAACAGATTAAAGTTACCTGCAGGTGCTCGATATACACTTAATATTATGAAAGATTTTTTGTGAAAATCTAATTCTGTTGCACATGCTTCCATATGCTGTTCTAGGCAAAATTTATGAATGTCTATGTTCTTAAATTTATGACAGTTCCTGATGAATGTGGCAACTCCTCCTTTCTCCATTTCTGATCTACAATAGTGAGATGCTAACCTAAACCCTGTAAGTGTGTTTTGCCAACTGTCGCTTATGGCAGTGATACTGAGACGTCTGATAGTTTCAACTAAGAGTTGCTCAAACAGCGATGGGGAGATGAACTTCGAGAACTACTGGGAGACAGGGAAACAGTCAAATCGAACAGGAAACAGACGGCACGGAAAAAGTGATTGTGACCGTAGTTAAAATGCACTGAAGGCGTACGGGAGACATAGCCAGTCAAATATAACACATGTGTCCCAGTTCCGTTAGGACACCATGAATCTTGCAAGCAAGTTACAAGGCATCCCAGATATGCTCAATGATGTTCATGTCTGGGGAGTATGATGGCCAGCGGAAGTATTTAAACTCAGAATAGTGTTCCTGGAGCAATTCTGGACGTGTGGGGTGTCGTATTGTCCTGCTGGAATTGCCCAAGTCCGTCGGAATGCACAATGGACATGAATGGATGCAGGTGATCAGACAGGATGCTTAGTACGTGTCATCTGTCAGAGTCGTATCTAGACGTATCAGGGGTCCCGTATCACTCCAACTTCACACGCCCCACACCATTACAGAGCCTCCATCAACTTGAATACTCCCCTGCTGACATGCAGAGACCATGGATTCATAGGGTTGTCTCCATCCCCGTACACGTCCATCAACTCGATACAGCCTGAAAAGAGACTCGTCCGATCCGGCAACACGTTTGCAGTCATCAACAGTCCATTGTCGGTGTTGACGGGCCCAGGCGAGGGTTAAGGCTTTGTGTCGTGCAGTCATCAAGGGTACACGAGTGGGCCTTCGGCTCCGAAAGCCCATATCGATGATGTTTCGTTGAATGGATCTCACGCTGACACTTGTTGATGGCCAAGCATTGAAATCTGCAGCAATTTGCAGAAGGGTTGCACTTCTGTCACGTTGAACGATTCTCTTCAGTCGTCGTTGGTCCCGTTCTTGCAGGATCTTTTTCCGGCCGCAGCGATGTCGAAGATTTGATGTTTTACCGGATTCCTGATGTTCACGGTACACTCGTGAAATGGTCGTACGGGAAAATCCCCACTTGATCGCTACCTCGGAAATGCTGTGTCCCATCGCTCGTGTGCCGACTGTAACACCTCGTTCAAACTCACTTAAATCTTGATAACCTGCCATTGTAGCAGCAGTAACCTATATAACAACTGTGCCAGACGCTTGTCTTATATATGTGTTGCCGACCGCAGCGCCGTTCTCTGCCTGTTTACGTACCTCCTGTATTTGAATACGCGTGCCTACACCAGTTTCTTTGGTGTTTCAACGTAATATGGGGGCTCATACTGCCAGGTTCTTTGTAAATTCGACTCGATGTTGTAACTACTGAAATAACATCACATTCTCTCTGTACCCCTTCGTTTCCTCCTCCCTCTCTGCGGGCTTCACTTTTTTTGTCAAGCTGTATTTCACTGACATTTTAAAGTATAATTACTATTTCGTACTTTCTCCATTAGACTCCAGTTATAAGAAAGAGACAGTTTTACATGCTCCTACTCAAACTTCTAGCAGTAGCAGCAACGTATTAACGGTGGTTATAGCAGTCATTCTTGTGTTGCTTTCTTTTTCATCTCTATTTAAGGATGTCTAAGGGATAGGAACTACAAATACACCTTTATAGTTCATCAATGTACTGGGAATAGTAGATTTCGCCATTACGGCATCAGACTGGCAGATCATATAAACTGATGCATTTGTGGTCCGTTGAATTCATTAGCGTAGCTGTCTTCCTTACTTTTAAATACAAGAACTATCTCGTCTGACAACCAGAGAATTTATGTGCTGCGTATTTAAACATTGTTTGAAGTATGGCTTCAACTACAGGTGTTGCAGTAAGCAGCAGTACCACGTTACATCCTATTTAACAACAACTTGTCTTTTTTTAATTTCCACCTGCTGCTGTTTGCTCCTCTTTTTAGATACTGTAAATTTCTACTCAGTCCCTGTAGTTTGTCTCGTTTCTTCTGATAATAACACTTTAGTCTCCTTTGTATACTATCTATCTACGGATTTCGGTGGGCCCAAAAATATTAAGAAGACTTTCTTGTATTCCCCTTGCAACACTGAGCTTCTCAGATGAATTGCTTACCCAATAGTTTTCCGTGGATGCATTCTGATTTCTGTTACGTGAGTCTTCAGGTTAAAACAGAGAGAGCTAGATGGTCAGTAAATATCGCCAGCGAACTGAAGAAAAAAACGATGATCCGGATCTAAAGGGACAGGTAAAGCTATGCAGGGTTAATCTCATGACTGCCACAGATTTTCTAGTATAATGAATCTCACTGGCAGACGATTAATAACCTGTAACACCCAGACTTGGCACTTCATGCTACCTCCTCTTTCTTGGCGTGATGGAACATCCTTCTAACGAATATGAGGCGTTGTCAAAGAGTTTTAATTGTAAAGTCGAAAAATAGAGATACATAATTAAAAATTTGTTTGTTTATGGGTACAAGTTTGCTGTCTTTGTTCACAACGAAATCACTGTTCCAAAATGCTGCACCATGCCGCTATGGGAGCCAAAAAAGTGGCGCAGTCCATTGACACTTATTCCACATTTAAATAAGCTCGATTGTGTCAGGCAATAAATTATTTTCAAAACAAACAATCAATATAATCTCCAGCTTAACTAAAATATCGTCTCTCCCACAATGTGCAGTATCCTGTGCCATTCGTTTTCTACCTTTCAAGAAGAACAATGCTGCAACAACCCATGTTGAGTTGGTAGATGTGTACGGCAAAAATGAAGCATCATACGGCACTAAGGTAGGATGTCACAAAACGGTTCCGGTATGTCGTCAAACTAGTCTGAATGACGAAGAAGGAACAGGCAGAGCGTCCTTCGGCGAAGAACCGTGAATCGCAAGAGACGTGGAGGTTGTGGTGCTCAAACGCCGGCGTATCACAGTCGAGGTGATCGTAGGGAAAGTGAAAATCTGTCATGGATCACTTTTCCATATCTTGCACGACATTTTGAACATGACAACGGTCGCCGTCCGCCGGTTTCCGCGACTGCTCACACCCATTCAAAAACGGAAACGTTGCAGCTGCGTCTGGCCAATCAAGAGACTTCTTTACTCGTCTAATTACCATGGACGAGTACTGGGTGTATCACTGTGACCTGGAGACAGAGGATGAAAGCATGCAGTGGTAACCTCCCGTGGAAAAGGCCAAAGCTCAGACGCCCTCGGGCAGCTTGATGCGATAAGTTCTTTTGAGAGCGCCTTGATATGGTGCAGGTAGATTACGCTCGTAAGGGACAGTTCACCAGAGTACCGACATTTCGAGACAGCCTAATGAATGTTAGCACACGAAGAATCGGGGGAGCTGTCCAAGGGAGAGTTTTTACTCCACGTTAGCGCCAAAACTCATTCTGCGCAGCACACTGCCACACTCTGTTCGTCCGGGCTATCAAATTTTGCCTCACACGCCCTTAATCCCCTTACATGGAGTTCTTCCTCGTTGCTTGGACGAAGAAACCATTGCGTGGCCGGCATCTGAAGAACGATGGCGTGGTAATTTTCGATGTGACATGTTTCTTGAACAGCCAAATTACTGATTTCTACAATCAAGTCTTCGCCAAATCATTTATCATTGGTAAAAAATTGTCGTATTAGAGAGTGAATACGTGGAGCAAGAATAGCATCAGCACGAAGTTTCATGGTCATAAGCTAGGTTTTTCGAGGTGATAACTGAAAGCACTGAAAGACCTAAGTCGAAACAAGGACCCGGGAGTAGACAACATTCCATCAGAACTACTGACAGCCTTGGAAGAGCCAGGCCTAACAAAACTCTACCATCTAGTGAACAAGATGTATGACACAGCGAAATACCCTCAGACTTCAAGAAGAATATAATAATTCCAATCCCAAAGAAAGCAGGTGTTGTTAGATGTGAAAATTGCCGAACTATCAGTTTAATAAGTCACTGCTGCAAAATACTAACGCGAATTCTTTACAGATGAATGGAAAAACTGGTAGAAGCCGACCTCGGGGAAGATCACTTCGGATTCCGTAGAAATGTTGGAACACGTGAGGCAATACTGACCCTACGACTTATCTTAGAAAATAGATTAAGGAAAGGCAAACCTACGTATCTAGCATTTGTAGACTTGAGAAAGCTTTTGACAATGTTGACTGGAATACTCTCTTTCAAATTCTGAAGGTGGTAGGGTTAAATACAGGGAGCGAAAGACTATTTACTATTTGTACAGAAACTAGACGGCAGTTATAAGAGTCGAGGGGCACGAAAGGAAAGCAGTGGTTGCGAAGGGAGTGAGACAGAGTTGTAGCCTATCCCCTATGTTATTCAATCTGTATATTGAGCAAGCAGTAAAGGAAACAAAAGAAAACTTCAGAGTAGGCATTAAAATCCATGGAGAAGAAATAAAAACTTTGAGGTTCGCCGATGACATTGTAATTCTGTCAGAGACAGCAAAGGACCTGGAAGAGCAGCTGAACGGAATGGACAGTGTCTTGAAAGGAGGATATAAGATGAACATCAACAAAAGTAAAACGAGGCTAATGGAATGTAGTCGAATTAAATGGGGTGATGCTGCGGGAATTAGGTTAGGAAATGAGACGCTTAAAGCAGTAAATGAGTTTTGCTGTTTGCGAGCAAAATAACTGATGACGGTCGTAGTAGAGAGGATATAAAATGAAGACTGGCAATGGCAAGGAAAGTGTTTCTGAAGAAGAGAAATTTGTTAACATCGAGTACAGATTTAAGTGTCAGGAAGTCTTTTCTGAAAGTATTTGTATGGAGTGTAGCCATGTATGGAAGTGAAACGTGGACGATAAATAGTACAGACAAGAAGAGAATAGAAGCTTTCGAAATTTGGTGCTACAGAAGAATGCTGAAGATTAGATGGGTAGATCACAAAACTAATGAGGAGGTATTGAATAGAATTGGGGAGAAGAGGAGTTTGTGGCAGGGTATATTCTGAGGCATCAAGGGATCATCAATTTAGTATTGGAGGGCAGCGTGGAGGATAAAAATCGTAGAGGGAGACCAAGAGATGAATACACTTAGCAGATTCGGAAGGATGTGGGATGCAGTAGTTACTGGGAGATGAAGAAGCTTGCACAGGATAGAGTAGCATGGAGAGCTGCATCAAACGAGTCTCTGGACTGAAGACCACAACAACAACAACAACTGAAACTTTATGGTTACCCTCGTATCTTAAGAGTGCCAAAAATCTCCAGCCTGTTGCCGTGAACTGCCTGAACCAAAAGGCGGCCATATCATAATTATGAGGAGGGACTATTTAAACTGGTGTCAAGGAACGACTTACCATTAACATTACGTGCCATCTAGATTTGAGTCGTATAAAAGAGGTAATGGCACTGCACCAATATGGTAAAGAAGGTGAAGGATTCTCAGAATGTTGCGAGGAGGAAAACATGTGATTTGTTCACGGTCTCCAGCGAGGTTTCCATTTCTCGTGTTCAGAAAGAGAGCATTAGCCTGTTTTTACCGATGTCCAAGTGGAAATTTCCGAAACGTGGGCTCAAGGGCCTGATGGTTGAAGTAAGTAGATTGCTGCTCTAGTCATTATTTCTTTAGCGAATGAATTTGCGATGGCCAGCAATGAGTCGCTGGGGTTCCTGGGGAGGGGGAGTTGGTGGGGAGGGCAGGTGAGTTAATGGGCAGAGGCTAAGTGTGGGTGATTAGCGAGCGGCGCGGCGACACCGCCGGCGTATATAGCGGCGCGCGCCCGCCAGCCCGGAACATTAGCTCGCGCCCATCATGTCCGCCACACACGCGCAACCCATGACCAACGGCGATGCCGGCCTGGGGCTGGACGGCTGCCCGTCTGCCACCTACTGGCTGAAGCACCCGCGCTACACGTGAGTAACGCGCCACCACGCTGTCAATTTGGTCTGAGGTGTATTACATGTTCGGGTACAAAAATTTTTACCATTGCAGCGCACTCGCGCTGCAGCAGCGGATTTCTCATTGAGAAATCGCATTTGAATGTTGCTGATTTGTGGGAAGATTATTATGCCTGGTGTAAGAAGGAAAAAAGTCTACTGGCACGTGTCGAAATCCGACGACAGGATCGCAGCCTGTTGGGACCGCGGTTTGACGTTCCTCGATTTTGCTGCTCACGTTGGACGGTATCCCACTACTGCCACACTAATACGGAACGATGAGTTCTAGAGTGTTGTACTCAACGCCGTGCAGGATCTCAACGGCCTCACGCGACTAGCGCCTGAGAGGACAGACATGGGTTTTACTCCACCATACAGGGCCATACAATCACATCACGTACCTTAATCCAGGAAATGGGTATCTTTGCACCAAGACACCTATCCACACGGACAGTGACACATCTCGAACACCAAGGACTGTCGGCACAGAGATCTTTGTTGCAGCTCTTGTTGATGCGGCAGCAAAGAGAAGCGCGGCTGTTGATATACTTTCCGGGATGTGAGGTCGTGGTCCAAGAACTTTTCAGGAGCAGAAAAGTTCTTGGACCACGACCTCACATCCCGGAAAGTATATCAACAGCCATGTCACCCGGTCGTGAAAGCCTTCATTCTACAAAGAGAAGCGCGCCGACAATGGTGCGTCCAGGAACAAAGCTCCACAGTCGATGAAGATATCAGTCTAAGGAGGCTCCGACGAGAAGGAACTGGGCCAGACTGCATTCGTCATAATCCTATGGGTCAAGCACCTGGCACGATGGTATGGATTGCAACTGGGTACACAATACGATCACCTTCGGTTCACGTTGGCGGTAATTTAGACAGCACCAGTTACATTTCTGTCTAGGCTACTGGCTATTCGAGATACAATTGACGTTAACGTTGGATAAGGTAATGCAAGACTACATCTCGCCCGTGGTGTTCCGACCCATGTCGATACACAGGGTGTTCAACTGTTGCCTAGACCAGCAAGTATTCAGACCGCTGATTCATGGGAAACGTCCTGTCATGGGTTGCTGGGATGCTGGCACAACACAATTCGCCAGCCACTATATGTTTGCTGAACTCTGTCACAGAACTGAAGCAGAATGGAATGATATACCCATACCTCTCACACAAGCTCAGTTCGACTCGATGCCTGTTCTGGTTAGGTCATTGTTGACGTCAGAGGTGGCACGTCTGATTTCTAAATTTCGCACCCTGAATGCCATCAAATCACCTACAGATTTAATCTATATTCTTCCTGCTATGCGGTGTAGGCGTAATAAACAAAATTTCGTAATTTCATACGCATTATAGCAATGACTATAGCAAATCACTTTTCTCGTTGGTCCGGTTTTTTCATATGTTTCTGTCGTTATATCAGATACTGAGGTTATTTGCTCATGATAGGTTCTCAGCTTCTTTTATTGATCACCGGAAATCAATAAATTCTGCAATCATTTTTCTTATCTTATCTATCCAAGCTTTGAAAAGTCTATTTGGTCTGATGGTGGACAACGATTGCTATGTATGACTGTATATATAGATGTATGAGTGTGGCTATCTGTTTGTGTGTTTGTCGTCTATAGAGACATCACAAACCGACTGCAAAGCAGCCGTTATCCTGAACATGAGACATGATTTTCTCCAAGCGCACCGTTGATGAACATGTTATTGTTGGAGTCATCTGTCTGAAGACTGGTCTGATGCAGCTCTTCTCGCCAGAGTATCTTCTGCAAGTCTTTTCATCTCTGCATAATAACTGCGACCTTAATCCACCTGAGCATGCTTACTGTAATCAAGCCTTGGTCCAGCTCTACAATTCTGCCCTATCCCTTCCCCCCACAAACATGCACATACTTGTTTCCATTACCAAACTGACCATTCTTTGATGGCTCAGGACGTGTCCTATCGACTGACCTCTTCTTTTAGTCAAATTGTGCTATCAATTTATTTTCTCCCCAATTCCGTTTAGTACCTCTTTATTAGTTGTATTACCTATATACTTTTCAGTATTCCTCCATAGCACGCCATTTCAAATACTTCTTTTCTCTTCTTGACTGAAGTGTTGATCGTTTACGTTTCTCTTCTGTACACTTCACACAAACACCTTTAGAAAACACTTTCTTACCATTGCACTTTACGTTCAGTACTGATTCATGAAAAGAATAAAGTAATAAGTAGTTGACATTTCCTTTATTCCCAGAGATGAATTGTTTTCCACGGTCTCAGTCTTTCGCCATCGTTCGCCTCACAACGTGGGTAATAAAATGGGAACTAAATTTGTGGACTACAGAACTTACAAGTCAATCAACAGTTGATGCATACAGCAAACTAAAACAAGGCTTCAGTTCATGGGAGGATGACGCCCCGAATACAACTTAAGTCAGTCTCCCTCTCGTGTGTTTCACTCATACGCTCGCGCACAGTCAGGACTGAAGAAATTTTCCTTAGATTTCTAGTTAGTTCGGAAGAAACCGAGTACTTCATCGGAACTGAGGTGCAGTCCTCTCCTTACCCCTGCCGTACATCACCAGCGTTGATGTACTTGAAGTCCAAACAATCCTTGCGCGAGGACCTTTACTGCCAGAGCAGACGACAGCTGCACAGAGCAACTCAAGGCTCCCTTTTTCACAAATAAACCCCAAAAACTTCAGGTGAAGTCTCCTTCTCTATTGGCATACGAGATGTCAGGACAAGACTATATGGCAGGAGAAGGCATCTGTGCTATTGTTACATTTCCACTCTGTCTTCGATGAACTCACAAAGCAATGATTCACATAAATTAATTTTCACCCACTTGCAATTCTGCGCATAATCCTCGTCGCAGAATGATACACCTATGGAAAAATTGTCTCGCCAACAATTTCAGTATCTTTTGTAGTCTTCTCCAGCTACAAAGTGTGAGTTTCAGAGAGAGCATTAGGCAACTGTTGACTAGAAAAGGGGTTGGGTTGGGGTGTTTGGGGGAGGAGACCAGACAGCGAGGTCATCTGTCTCATCGGAGTAGGGAAGGACGGGGATTAAAGTTGGCTGTGCCCTTTCAAAGGAACCATCCCGGCATTTGCCTGGAGCTATTTAGGGAAAGCACGGAAAACCGAAATCAGGATGGCCGGACGCGGGATCGAACCGTCGTCCTCCCAAGCTACAAAGTAGTCACGCGTGGAGGCACAGATATATCGGATGTCACGTTAAGAAATGATATTTCCTGGAGCTCCACATAATTTGTAATTTGTAATTTATTTGCGTGAAACATGTAAGTACATGCATAGCAATTGGTAGTACAATACAACAGTATACAACCTAATTTTACTTTATAATAGGAACTTAAGAATGTAGTCCAAATTGTTTGACATGATAATACTTTAGATTTTAGTTTCTGCAGAGGGCTATAGAAGCACTGCTCAATGAGCCACGATTTTAGATGTTTTTTGAATGTCTCTCCAGTTATTACCTTCAGTTCATTTGGCAGTGCATTGAAGTAATTTGCTCCATTAATATATGGACTGTTTGCTCTTTTCTTTTACAGTCTTCTGTGTATCGTATGGTAATTTTGTACTTGTCTAGTATTGTGATCATGAATTTCTGCTTTACGACATGTATATTTCTTATCTTCTCCAGTTAATACTATTGTTTCAAACATATACAGAGAATAGAAGGTCAGAATTTTAAATTCTATAAGCAATCCCTTACATGATGTTCTAGCATCTTTTTTTCTTAATATTCTCAAGACTCTTTTCTGGAGTTTAAATACTCGGTCTACATGAGTTTTGGAAGCCCCGCCCCACAATGAAAGGCCATATGCTAGAAATTGATGTATTAAACCAAAATACATCATCCTCATTGTTTCGGTATTGACGTACGGAGCTATTCTTCTTAAAATATGTAGGTAGATGACGGCGTTGCATATACATTGTCAATTTGTTGTGTCCATAGTAGTTTGCTATCTATGCATATACCTAGGAATTTACACTCACATCACATTTTCCCTAGAATATTACTATCTTGAGAATAGATACAAGTTTGAAAATCACCAACATTGAAGAGGATTATATTTGTTTTTTGCAAGTTGACTTTTAGATTGTCATTTTCAAACTTTTCCTTTACAATGTCTGTAAATTTTTTTACCTCTATGACGAGCTTAAGAATATGATTTCCCCAACAAAGGCCTGAAGTGTCATCTGCATACATTGTAATGAAGGTATCATTTTTTGCAGTCTTTGGGAAGTCATTAACGTAACATATAAAAAGGAAGGGACCAATTAGCGATCCCTGAGGCACACCGAATTTGATATTCCTGATCCTTGATGTATAACTTTTTAATGTTTCCCCATTAATGTGTGAGATTGAGGTACACTGTCTTCTGTTTTTTACATATGATGTGATGAGGTGCAATAGTTTTCCACTTGTTGTCATAGTCGCTCGTTCGGTGTTGCCAAGAACGAAGAGATCACCAGGCGCTGCCCCATCGTCTCACAAACGAGCGTTATTGAGGAACTGGTATCGTAATAGTGTGGGTTAGAGCAGCTTAATATCTTGGAGAGAGCGATGTGTAAGGCGAGAAGTGTCTTCATCGGCATTGCGCTATGAGAAGTTAGTTACACAATACTGCCTCTCTGTGATGTGATTGAAGAGTCTACGAGTAGAGCTACTGGAAATTATACTCATTCCTCAGAAGGAGCCGAAGTCTGCAATTCTGACTGCAATTCGTCTCACCTAAGAAGCCCAGACATGTAGTGTGGCAAGAGATTCGGTATACCAGTGTATGCGAGAAATTTACTGGCCAGACTATCAAGATGTGAATAGGCTTCATCCATTAGTTGTCGGAAATAAATATAATATATAATGAGTTAGAAATTTAATCATTAACGACTTTACTTGACTTATAAGTTTAAATTTATTCTTGAATCAAATAAGACACTACGCATATTACCCTTATCTCTAAATCTATCACATCAACGCTTATTTTATCATACATCCCACGAATAAGTTGATCTGAAGGAAGGATGAATGAATTACTCAAACACCTCGTACTAAAATGCCGTCACATACTCGTAACCAAAAAATAAATACATCCAAATCGTCGAAGTACAGTCCAAGAAGTGCAACCCGGTCAAACTATAGCATCTCCCAATTGACCTGAAGACTGTGATACCACACAACCAACAGACAGCTGCACTGCTACCCCTCAGCACTATCCGCTAATATGACAAGCACTGAGCAAGTGCTCAGGACGCCTAGTGGGTTGTGGGCTGAATGGAGCAAATTGTTCTGTGAGGATCGATTGAGTTACGCAGATACAGTCAGAAAATTCTTCCTTTATTTCAGACATTTGGAAAGATGGTGCCAGTGTGCCAGTTTTGTAGGGAAGAGCGATGGATGGCAAAAGTTAAGAGGTATTTGAAAGGAATAGTGAAATTTCAGTGGCGAATGCGGAATAATACAGGCAGAAGCAGTCTGCCTAAAGCCTTCAGCTCTGTGTTACAGCTGAAACACAATAGAGGCCGTTGCCTTTTAGCAGAAGCAAACTATATGAAAGGTAGTGGCAGGCGGCTGAAAGCCTTCTGCTCTGTAGGAGATGCTAATTACAACAGAGGGAGATTCAGACGAGTCTCTCTGCAGGCAAAGGAGGAAAGCTGTCACATGTCCTCTCTCCCACGCCTCCTAATTGGTTACTGAAAAGCTGCGTTATGCTGTGCCTTACTAAGGGCCCAGTACTATTCTTGAGCTTTGATCCATCAGTTCTGCAAACACTTAGCTGCACGTGTAGCTGGCTAGAATATCTGGGCAAGGAAAGTACGGCCGTAACGACAAAAGAAGAGACAAAAAACTGTTAATTTATAGTGGACCACGTTGAGACCGACTACTGTGTTTTTACAGAAGTATGCGATTTGTGCTGTAATAATGTCAGAGGTGCCTACTCCGTTAATTCGCAGAATGGCCGTCTCTAACCGAGAATGTCTTGTGCACGACGGTGGGCTGCGTGGTACCGTCAGTACGGCGGTCGTGGAATCAGAAGAGCTCAGTTCGGAAGTACATCCTTAATTCAGTAAGATGCTCGGCTGTTGCTGAAGGTGATGACTCAACAGCGTTCATTGAACCCTAGGCAGCAGTGGCTACATAGCGTAAGATGATGTGTTTGGCCGCGGCCAGGAGTGATTGCCGGGCTGGTGGCGGCCTTGCAGATGTGAGCCTGACGTCAGGCGTCGGCAGGCAGCAGGCGAGAGTGGTGGACAGCCGGCTGCCACGGAAGTCAGTCAGCCGCGTGGCGCGCTGGTGCGCACGCCCCAAACCTAACGTCCTTTGAAGACGTCCAGAGACCGGATGACGTCATCCAGTAGGTGTTCCGACTCGAGCCCCGGAAACATGTCTAGCAGGCGCTCGTAGACCAACAGCTAGTGGATGAATCGACTATACGAAAACAAGTTGGTTGGCCCATGTGGAACCGCCGACTGGCGCGGAGTAAGTCTCGGCTTCGGTAGTAGGCAATGACAAGATATTGACAGGGTCTCAGCGGCGAGTATTCACAGTCGCTCTGCCCAAACCTGTTGTGATACGCCCTCGCACTCGGTCGGAGCAAGGCAGACAGCACGATAAAATTTCTCTCTCCTTTGCATCAGACAGCGGTTTTGCATAGTGCTGTTTCTGCAATATTATAGCCCTGGCTCGCCACTGGTTGTGAAGTCTGCACAGAGGGGTGTTGCCGCAAAAATGCCAAAGAAAGAATAACCTTCAGACTGCTACTGATCTTAGAGACATTGCCTGTACTATTAGATATCGCTGCTTAATCTTCGCAACACCAAGAGGTGGAGGTGAGAGTGAGAATGGGGTTTGTGCCCATCCTTTGAATCTACTCAGCCACTTTATATTTTAAATATTTGAAAAAGTATTTGCTGTATTTAATGAATTATTCTGCTAGATGCCAAAAATATATTTTAAATTTTTCAGTCACACTCAACCTAAAAATTTAAGTCTTACTAGAATATGTCACTTTTCCCAATGAATGTCATATTTAATATTTTCAGGTTCTAGCCCTTACTTACATATCACAATATCTTCAAAAAGTATGTAATGAGTAAAAGTCAACAAAAATTAATGAAAATTGCATTTTTAATTTTTTTGAGAATGGACATAAGTAACCCCCCCCCCCCCTCCCCACCCTTGGCAGTTGCTTAGAGTGTGCTAAAACATATTTTCAGGTTCAGGACACTACTAACGCATCGGTTAGTGACTAAAAAGTATGTTGTTAATATACGTCAACAACAATTAGCGATTTTTATTTTTCCGCTTTTTTTAGGGAAGCTATAAAGTACCAGTTCCGTTAGGACCTTGCCTAGAACGGCGATGCAAGATTGCTTCCTTATGCTCATTTTCCGAGTATGAGGCTACTTTGACTGACTCTGCTGACAGCATTGCTAAGCCTCGCCACCTGTATTGGAATAGCACCTCAGCATCGAACGAAAAGAGGGTCCTGTCTGAAACCCAGGTGTATGTGCTTTAATCATTCCCCATTTATTCGGTGCTGAGGTGCTATTCCAATACAGTCGGAGAGCCTTTGCCCTGCTGTTCTAGTTTAGGGGGAAAACAAGTGGGCTGAGGTGTGAAAAGGAATTCGGATTGAGGAGGAAAGTCCGTTCAGTTGTGCAAAGCCTCTGTGTCATGGTGGCGTAGTGGTTGGCACATCTGCCTAATGAGCAGGACACCCGGATTCGAATCCCAACCTGGGTACAAATTTTCATACAGTCTGAATATATAGTTCACTTGATCTTTAAGTGAATGACCCAGTTTAGATTCTTAGAATATCAATGAAGTTTTAAGTTCCTTCACTTCATTATCTGATAAAAATTAAATGAAAACCCCTCTTAGACACAATACAACAAAGAAATTCGTTATGTTTGAACCTTGCAAGATTCCCTCGCTTCTAAACTGATACTGTTATTACTCAGCTTAGCCGCGAGTCCTAGAGGGTGGTATATGTGACGTACAGTATGACTGGTCAGCATTTCCGCCCGGAATTTGCGAGTGTAAGTCGAACCTTCCTTGATAGGCCTTGGTGGGTCGTGTCGTCGGATTTCCTCCTACCTGTGCGCGGTGCAGCTCTCGTAAATGTCGTCCCGTGCAGATTCTTCATTGGCGCGTTGGATGTCTCTGTCGGTGGAAGCTAATTATCTGAAATTGCTGTCGGTCAACTTTGGGGTATCTATTTACTCGAAAATAACATTCAAAATGCCGCAATATCGCTTTTATTCCTATTAGATCAATAATTAAACACTCATGTCACAAACTACTCGTAAACAAGAGCATGGCTACCATCCAACAAGACAGGAAGAGCTCTTAACGCCGACTGCCGACATTAGCGCACAGTCCGTATCGCTTACTAGTTTCGTCATAGTTCGTGGATTTCCGATCAAGTTCGTACATACTAAGTTATGCATTTGTTAATGAACGGGTGTGAATTTTAAAGAGGCAAAATTATGATAAATAGTTTTAAACATCCAGAGGCTCCTCTTAGTATTCATGTTGTCATAAATGACTTTAATTATTAAATATAAATAAACAAAATCGGTGACGTTGGCGCCAAGATTGCGGTACTTCCCGCCGTGTATATTTCCCAGGCTGACGCTTATTGCTACGGTCCAGCATCGAGCCCCACCCCAGTACGCGCGACATATGATCGCTTCGTCACCTAGTCAGCCTGAGTGGGAAATGCTCTCCGACTCATGACCGGCTACGGACTACAACACTTCCTAACTATCGTGAATATATCATTAAGAGAAAATAATTTATTAAAACTGGTAAAAATCTCTTCCTCACGTAAGAGGCACCTTACAACCTCGATTCTATATGAAGCAAGTGATATTCCTCTCCAGCACAAACAGAGAAATTCCAGTTTTTGGGGAAATACTGAATGCAGTTTAGTATGATTCCTTTTCAAAATGGTTCAAATGGCTCTGAGCACTATAGGACTTAACATCTGAGGTCATCAGTCCCCTAGAACTTAAAACTACTTAAACCTAACTAACCTAAGGACATCACACACATCCATGCCCGAGGCAGGATTCGAACCTGCGACCGTAGCAGTCGCGCGGTTCCGGACTGTAGCGCCTAGAACCGCTCGGCCAACGCGGTCGGCTCGCTTTTCCAGTTGCATTTTACAATCTTCCCGATGGAGCTTGCCATATGGAAATTGGTATATTTTGTGGTTCTGAACTGTTTCTCATTCCGTTTGGCTTACAATTCAAGTAAAACATTTTAGACACATACACAATAACAAAGTCTTCTGTATGAACTTATATGTCACTTATAATATCATAACAATCATTATGTTTCACGGTACACAGTGACCCCCACCTTCAGATTCTACGGTATCAAAAGAGAAAACGGCATTACAAAATTAATATCTGTAAATTTTTAACAGTGCCATTTTTAGTGACAAATACATGCCTTTATGTAATAGCCAGCCTTTATTTAACATGCAAAATCTAAGAAAACACCTGAAAACCAAGGAATAAATATAAAAATAAAATATGAGTAATGCCTTAGCGATAATTAAATACCCCGACAAAAGCACAAGTAGAAGCTTACACTAAAGGATACAATGTGAAATGACGTACGTATTGAGTAAAGATCTTCGTTGCAGAATTTCTCTGTCAGAAAATTTTGCTGGTTGCATTCTTAAGATACGTGTCTTACATGCTGTTTCAACCATATTCGCAAAAGCCTAATTATACCAGATATCTGTAATCTTAATAGCGAATTCAAAACGCTTTGAACACTAACATAATGGCGTTACATACAAATGGGAAGAAGTAGTCCGACAAGCTGATTGTTGTTACTTTCCTTAGTACACTAAATTAATTCAGTTACCAAATCTAAACATCGATCTTTTTTTTTTTTTTTTCAAAATCTTCTCCGCTCACAATGGCTCCTTTTCTACCGGTTTGTGGCAGTTATGTCTTAAGAGTATCAGTCGAATGTAGGCATCTATAATGGATGTGTTTTGTATAGTGTGGTGACATCTTTGGGTTGTACGATGATGAGAGAAGAGGGAAAATGAAACCTCGCTCCTGCACGCAGCCTACCACTCTCGAATAGCACCAAGTGGCCGCCGAACTTGATACCCCTAACCAACAGACCTATCACCATCAGCAGTGTTGCATACCCTCAGTCAATGAGACAGCCGGCCGGGGTGGCCGAGCGGTTCTAGGCGCTTCAGTCTGAAACCACGAGACCGCTACGGTCGCAGGTCCGAATCCTGCATCGGGCATGGATGTGTGTGATGTACTTAGGTTAGTTAGGTTTAAGTAGTTCTCAGTTCTAGGGCACTGATGACCTCAGATGTTAAGTCCCATAGTGCTCAGAGCCATTTGAACCATTTTCAATGAGACACTGAGCAAATGTTAGGAATTTATCTACGATAATGACGGAAAGCTTGGTGATAGGAAACTTCACGTCAACATCTCACCCCCCCCCCCCCCCCCCCCCCGCTACACAGCCGAATACTGTAGGTGAAAGATTCTACCACCACCAAGATTCGAGCCAGCTATCTCCTAGTCGAGAGTTAGCGACATCGGTTACGAAGACAGGTATCTTTCAAGTTTATGTTGAGAACAGCAAGATTTCGCGGATAGCAGTGAGGGAATTGGTTTCGTAAGCGTCAGACTAATGATGAGACAACTCAGTTGTTAGTAATTTCTGAGTTTTTCACGGTGTGATTAAATGATGTCAGGTTTTTGGTGTCTAACCGAGCTGATGAATCCACTTTTTCACAAAAAGTGGACCAGAAATGGAAAATATATTCCAACATTCAGTTGTTGCTTCTAATTTATCATTGAAATTCAGGTAAAAATGGACATGACGTACCATTGGGACGCTTTTGACACTCGTATTTCTGAGTTATGTTTACGTCTGCTGTGAATGATCGAGGAAACGAGCAAAAATCCACATTGAACAAAATTGTTCTAGGAACACCTCATTCTTACGAACCTGATAACAGGAACATAAAATGTTGGAGCAACCTTCGATTATTTGCGTTCCAGAATGTTTTCATTCTGTTAGCTGCGGTATCAGCTTTTTTAAGTAAGCTGTAGATTGGTTTATTGAGTTGGAGAGCTTCCGTAAAACGACATACCTGTGGCTCGCCCTCCGCCTGCGTTGTTTGTGATCCTGCCTCACACATACCGGCGGCTGTCGACCTTGACTATCAGTGAGTGTGAAGGAACAACAAGCTTTCTCTCCGATGTTCCCACAGCGGTGACCTGTGTCTTCTGACGCAATGAGTCCAGGGATCAAAGTGCGGTTTAGAAGCGCGTCACACGCTGTATCCCCGGGATCTAACGGCGCTCGAGCTGTCCACATTCTGTCCTTGCTACTCAGTGAACAGGTAAAAATGAGGCAGCTCAGGTATTGGCACTAACGGATATAAATTTTTGTTGGCTGTTTTCGTGATTGTCTGTTTTAAATATAAGCAGCTCAGGACACAAAATAGCAGACATAAATAAAGTGCAGACAATTTTGCGTATACAATCAAAAAGCATAAAGACATCAGAATGATTTTGTTGAACAAACGATTGTTGGAACGCTGCCTACATTCAGCCATAACGGGCGAGGGAATGAAATAGCTGTAAATAAGAATGGAACAGTTCTGTACAATTGACTACGAAAAGTAGATGCGTCTTCTACTGTGAAACATAGCGCATATTCCACAGATGCCCCGGCCGCCCGGGGTGGCCGAGCGGTTCTAGGCGCTACAGTCTGGGACCGCGCGACCGCTACGGTCGCAGGTTCGAATCCTGCCTCGGGCATGGATGTGTGTGATGTCCTTAGGTTAGTTAGGTTTAAGTAGTTCTAAGTTCTAGGGGACTGATGACCTCAGAAGTTAAATCCCATAGTGCTCAGAGCCATTTGAACCATTTGAACCACAGATGCTCTCACTTAGAAACTAGGAAACTTTACATCAAAGCAACTATCCGGGCACGTCCATATGGTCACAAAACGAACCTCTCATGTAATTGCTTGTGGCAATTTCACAACTTCGTCATTCGAGACAAAACTCTGGGCAAGAGTAGCATGGGAGTGAGTTGTTCTGTTCATCGTACGTTTGTGCTCATCCACTCTACTAGTAAAATATCAACAAAAATACAAGGTAACCAGTCACCAAATTTTAAGTTTATTATTTACGGCGCGTTTCGGGGGATTTGCTGCATCGTCAGGTGGCATTTCCGGTGTTTACCTCTGGTGCAATGGTTCTAGGAAACCAACGATGTCAAAATATCTAGAATGTTTTAAATATATTATTTTGATTGCAAAATGTTTTTGGTGGATTAGTATGAAAAACTGATTTGAAACTGATGTGGAATGTTGCTGTTCTGTGCGTGTTCTATGTGTTCTTTCCTCGATGGCACTGCATTTGAGGTTAACCCAATCACCGTTTACAAACTTCACCAATGATTTTGCAAATATCTGGCGTTTCAAGACTTACAGAAGAGTTATTTTTTTCGTCTAATGATGTGATGTGCAAAGAATGTAAAGTTGTATATCAGTGGATACTGTTTTATATATTTTACCTCGCTGTTTCTACATGAACAAGAACTGTGCTTAGTTTCTTTTTCAAAAATGTCAGCCACATAATTTTAAGAAAATAAGAATACACTTTACTTCATTTAACTTCTTTTTTATGTAAACTAAACTGAATTCTTATCTGATCCGTTTTGAAATATAATATATGCTACTGTTTACAGACGAAGAAGTTATATGATAACTAAATCACGTAGGATAAATTGTATATATGGTGGTTTGATGGAAGAGATACCTTTCCCAAAAGTGCCTTATTTCTTTTTTGTGTTCCACGTCAATCTTTTAATTCAGTATTACATCAGGCTGTTGCATTGGTGTCTGTATATTTCTAAAACGTAATGTGTAATACAGAAAACTGAAATAGGGTGAACATTGTACAAGTATTTTAAAATTATTAAAAAGATGATTTACATTGATGGCGATTCAAAAAATTCACTATTGTTTCTGTTCAAAGAGATTTCGATGAGAGATTTGAAAAGAAGCACTCCATTGTAGTACACGCTAAGTAGCTCCATTGGTTATATAAAGTTTCCCATCTCTCATGAGAACCAGCTCACTTGTACGCAAAGTACAACGACAGATACGGATCTTTATAGCACTGTCCAAGCATTTAGTTTGTTAGATCAACGCTTAGTGTCAACAGCATGCAAACTCAGAGAACACTAACGATGGAGCCAGAGCGATGAAATACAACATGTATCAATAAAAGGAAGAAAAACTAAACAGTATAATATCTTACATTTATTTAGAATACCGGTGAAAATAAAGAAATCAATGAAAGTGTTTCAGAAATACCCGTATTGCACGAATCTGGCCAGCTTAAAAACGTAGAAAGGCACGAGTCAAGCTCTGCACTGGGTGCGCAGTGACGCTGGATACTGCTCATTAGGACGTCAACCAGATCCATTCACAATCTGCGAGTATTATCTGTGACGAGCGCTGTGTAATTATTGTGGTATTCGTGAGCGCATGGAGGTATTGCGGGTGTGGTGCCCGGATAGGGAGAAGGGAAAGACAATATCGGCCAGGCGTCGGCTACGTGCGTCACACATGTGGCTGTCGCGGACTTACCGATTGTGGGCCTTGCAACCTGTGACGTCAACATGGTGTTACCGATCACGAACATTTTTTGTCGTAGGTCTTCCGACCGGCAAAGCAAGCCGCAATAATGGGAGAGACTCTATCTACCATTTTGTAATAACAACATTCCTTCACATTTTATCCAGGCTTAGAACTGGTTATGCACACAACACAAGGCTTATTTAATTTTTTTATCATTTTGTTTTCATCTTGTTTTTTTTTTTACTTTTTTATTTACAGCTTGTTTCTCTTTATACAACGTTACTTCTAGTCTTATTTTACTGGTAGAAGCCGACCTTGGGGAAGATCAGTTTGGATTCCGTAGAAATGTTGGAACACGTGAGGCAATACTGACCCTACGACTTATCTTAGAAAATAGATTAAGAAAAGGCAAATCTACATTTCTAGCATTTGTAGACTTAAAGAAAGCTTTTGACAATGTTGACTGGAGTACTCTCTTTCAAATTCTAAAGGTGGCAGGGGTAAAATACAGGGAGCGAAAGGCTATTTACAATTTGTATAGAAACCAGATGGCAGCTATAAGAGTCGAGGGGCATGAAAGGGAAGCAGTGGTTGGGAAGGGAGTGAGACAGGGTTGTAGCCTATCCCCGATGTTATTCAATCTGTATATTGAGCAAGCAGTAAAGCAAACAAAAGAAAAATTCGGAGTAGGAATTAAAATCCATGGAGAAGAAATAAAAACTTTGAGGTTCGCAGATGACTTTGTAACTCTGTCAGAGACAGCAAAGGACTTGGAAGAGCAGTTGAACAGAATGGACAGTGTCTTGAAAGGAGGGTATAAGATGAACATCAACAAAAGCAAAACGAGGATAATGGAATGTAGTCGAATTAAGTCGGGTGATGCTGAGGGAATTAGATTAGGAAATGAGACACTTAAAGTAGTAAAGGTGTTTTGCTATTTGGGGAGCAAAATAACTGTTGATGGTTGAAGTAGAGAGGATATAAAATGTAGACTGCCAATGGCAAGGAAAGTGTTTCTGAAGAAGAGAAATTTGTTAACATCGAGTGTATAATTTAAGTGTCAGGAAGTCGCTTCTGAAAGTATTTGTATGGAGTGTAGCCATGTATGGAGGTGAAACATGGACAATAAATAGTTTGCATAAGAAGAGATTAGAAGCTTTCGAAATGTGGTGCTACAGAAGAATGCTGAAGATTAGATGGGTAGATCACATAACTAATGAGGAGGTATTGAACAGAATTGGGGAGAAGAGGAGTTTGTGGCATAACTTGACAAGAAGAAGAGACCGGTTGGTAGGACATGTTCTGAGGCATCAAGGGATCACAAGTTTAGCATTGGAGGGCAGCGTGGAGGGTAAAAAGCGCAGAGGGAGACCAAGAGATGAATACACTAAGCAGATTCAGAAGAATGTAGGTTGCAGTAAGTACTGGGAGATGAAGAAGCTTGCACAGGATAGAGTAGCATGGAAAGCAGCATCAAACCAGTCTCAGGACTGAAGACAACAACAACAACAAGTCTTATTTTATGAATTATAATGTTTAATTCATTTTTTTGTAAGAAAATCAGAGATTTTAAACATCTTATTAAATCCCACAAGTCGTTATAATTTCTTATAATGTTGTTTAATCTTCTGTCAGTGTCTATGTATCTTCTCTTCTTTTTAGAAGAGGCGGGCTAATGGTAATTTGTTTAACTTCAGATACAGATTTTACTGATTTCTCCTTCTGCTTACTTGTTAGGAAGTATGTATTGGAATGTTTTTGATTTATTCAGAGTTTAGTTTCCTATGTCAGCCTTAAACAGCATTCGTGGGCCTGCGTCGACGGTAAAAACATTCCGCATTGCAACTGATAGGCTGTACTAGGATTTGTCATCCACTAATTAAACTTTTTCCCAGTGGGCATTTCCACTAATATTACAATCCACACGTCATAACAGTGTTTATTAGAAGATGTGTCACTGCAGAAAACAGGCGGCAAAACAGTCAGAGTTCTTCTCTGTCACTGCATTCCTCCGTTAATCCCACTATCCCACACTCATGTTTTTGCACAGACATTGTTCGAACTGAAAATAGCAACCAGAAAGGGATGTTTCGGGGAACATTGTTTTCATAGCTTTAATAGCACCCATTTCAAAATCCAGTTTTCGGTGACCACCAAGGCATCTTAATTTTCAATTCAGGAAAACGTTTTTATCTGTATTTTGACTTTTATCTTAGAGCAAAGAAAACAAAACAGAGACACCTTTCGTCTCTTCTTTTGTACTTTCAACGTCAACATGTATGGTGTAGTGCTATTTGAATTCTTTCGAAAAACTATCAAATGTCCTGTCGATAAGTATAGTTCCATTTCAGACAGAATTTTCTCTGCTTCGACACAATCAAACACCAGCATTCTTATGTCAGGGACAGGCCCGTCGCCAATTTTCATAAACCATTGCCTTCAATTAAATTCGAGATGTCTTCGTACAGCTTAATCTCCGAACTAGTGCCAGGGTTCTGGGTCATCCCAATAGTTCCCTTCTTGCTTTACACAATGCAGTCTTGCAGTTCTCATAATTTGACATATTTGTGACGAAATCTCAACTTTTATTTTTCACATTTTGAAACTCCCCTTTAGAAATTTTGAAAACAGGCGCTGTCTTTCCTTCGTGGACTCTTTTCCTGCAGTTATGCATTCGTTTCTTAATCTGTACATCGGCTCCCTCAGGCGGGCAAGACTGTCGCTGTTCAGTCATGATGATGCCATTTGCAGTTTTTAAACCGCCTCGACGTTTACTGCATTCTTAATTCACGCACAACCATTCAGTATACTCATTACATTTTCTGTGTACCCGGTAGCGATGACCATCCTTGAGAAGACACGACTTCCCTTTCGCTGCCGTAATTAATTCCATTACTCGCAGTGTATACGGAATGTTTGGAAATTCCAGTTACAAATTTCTGGAACTTGTAGATGGCAGTGAGTACATAATATTTTGAATAGGAACCCATGTCCGGAAACGTCTTCCAGCGACGCTACAGAGCATCAAAGTTATAGCGCCGGTGCCTGTAAATGTATGTTTACGAGGGCTATTCGGAAAGCAAGGGACGATAGGTCGCGAAATGGAAACCACAGTGATAATCAAAACTGTTTTATTTGCAACAGTTAGCCACAACTTCCAGCTACTTATCCCCATAGTCGCCGATCCGACGGTTGTCTTAGCGTTGTACCAACTTTCCAATACTCTCGTTATAGAATGCAGCCGCCATTGCTTTCCGCCAATTCTCCACACTGTCCTATATCTCGTTGTCTGTTCAAAATGTTGTCTTCATAGCCTGCGGTTCATGTGAGCAGAGATGAAATTCAAAGGGAGACAATTAGGTACTGTATTGTGCGTAATCAAACATTTCCAATTGAAAACGATGCAGGAGCATCTCCATTGTCCCTGCAGAATGAGGCTGAGAACTGTCTTGAAGAATAAAACACACAACAGTTATGTAATGTTGGCTGCATTGCTTCAAGCGAAATTTCTCACCAGGCCCTCGTACTTGGCGGCAGACACTACTGTTCTAGGTATCTTTACGTACTCCCTGTGTGCTCAGAACTAAAAATAACGACGTAACGCGATCGACGGGCATAGTAAAGACACTGTCCAACACATCTGTGCAAAACTTCATCTGATTTTCACTATTGTTTCAGTTTCGCGACCGATCGTTCCATACTTTCCGAATAACCTTCATATATATACAGGGTGATTCCGTGATGATGTTACAAATTTTCTAGGATGATGAAGAAGGATAAACATATCAGTTTTAGGTAAGGGTCTCTGTACCGAAAACGAAAGAGTCGAAAGTTTTAATCAAAAATCATTCTGATACATCTGACAGTGAAATACGCTTACTGGTACTGCTGTTGTTGAGATTGAAGGGAGGCAACTTTCAGAGGTAGTAGTGTGGACCAAATTAAGGAAAAAACGTCTAATAAACATGGGCTCTAAAATACCTACCTGAGGAGCTATGAGCACTTGTTCATCTTCGCTACTGGGAAACATATCTCTACTGAACTTGTGTTCATAACTCTTAAGGTATGCATTTTAGAGCTCGACAGAAGTATCAGAACGGATTTCGCTTATAACTTTCGACTCGTTAGTTTCTGGTACAGGGACCCTTACCTCAAATTCATACATTTTTGCCTCATCATCAAATTTTGTAACACCATCACTGAATCGCGTGTATATACGCACAGTTACAGACACCGGTGCCTATAACTTTGACGCTCTGCAGCGTCGTTCTATGACGTTTCCGGACATGAGTTCCTATTCAGACAGTTATGTACTCACTCCCCTCTACAAGTTCCATAAGTCTGTAACGGGAATTTCAGGACACTCTGTAGAAATCAAACATCTTTGGTGTACCAAACTATACGGAAATGAAGGCTGTCGGCGAGGGCACTGTGTGACTGATGGTGTCAACTCATCCGCTACTTATGAACGACTAAGGTAAATTAGGAGTGGGGGAAGGCCCTAGGAAGAAAACCCACGCTGCAAAACTGCTTGGTCAGAAGTCCTACAGAGTCCTACAGTACGCACTGCACCTGCAAAAACGTTGGAAACACCGTTGTCGGACAACCCACGTAGCACTCATATGATCGGTAGGGCTACTGCCAGTCGCTCCGTCCATCGGATGTTCCAGTTCTCGACGAAATGGCCGACTGGAGGTTCCCTCTCTGGAGGTCACAATCATCTTTCAGGATTTCTTGTGTGTGCTGAATGAAATTATAATGCAAAATGTAAAATCCACGTCTGACAAGTCTTAGTATCAAGAGATAAAAATCGAAACATAAGAACTCCACCTGTGCATTGATCCCTTTCAGTGGCGCTACCTCACTATAGGTCAGTACATCAGTAAAAGTCTAGTTTTCAGTGACCACCCAGGCATATCATTTTTCAGTCTAGAAAAAAGTCTTTCATGTGTATTTTGACTTTTGTCTATGAGCAAAGAGAACAAAACTGGGAAAACTTTCGTCACTTCTGCTGTGCATGTCGACAATGAATAATTTCGGTTGTTTGTGAATTTCCTTGGAGACTGCAAAGGCAGGAATTCTGTTGCAGTACATTTCGAGTATATGTTCCAAAGAATATCAAACAGCACGTCATATTACTATTTTTTCTTTCAAAACATTTAGCATAGCCCTTGCTTTGGTGTTAGTAAATGGACACGTGGTATTCTAAAGTATGTTCTTAGGGCAAATTTATCATCGCTACTGGCAGATATGGTCTATACATTGTCTCATGCTATGATAACGCTTCTAATTCTTCCAGAATGAGTTTTCACTCTGCAGCGGAGTGTGGACTGCTTTGAAACTTCTTGGCAGATTAAAATCGTATGTAGGACGCCAACTCGAACTTGCCTTTCGCGCCAAGAGCTATACCGACTGAGCTATCCAAGTACGCCTTACGACCTGTTCTCACAGCTTTACTGCCACCAGAAGGGAGTGCAAGTAACACAAGATATGCTGGAGAGAAAATGTCATTTTTGGAAGGCAGGAGATGATGTATGGATGAAAGTACAGCTGTGAGGGAAGATCCTGGGTTTGTTTGGATAGCTCAGATGGTAGAGCACTTTCTCTCGAAAAGAAAAAGCCCCAGGTTTGAGTTTGGATCTTACATAAAGTTTTAATCTGTCACAGAGTTAAAAGTTTTATAATTTAAATAGCAAGCAGCCAAAAGCATGGTTTAAAAAACTTTATTTTAAACAAACCATTTTTTTGTTCTAAATAATTTTTTGTAGACCATACTTGTGATTGTTTCATGTTTAAATTACAAACTTTATAATTGAGCTACAGCTATGGTTCTCAACATGCCTACTTTTGACAAGATAACTGTCCAACAAAGTTTCCTTTAGTCCATTTTTCTTGTGCCTTAGGGTTATGAAGCTCTAGCGTTTCTTTCTGATAATTTGAATTGAGAATTATTCTGTGGATTTTCGTCGATGTGGTATAGGTAATGAACCCATAAAAGTTACTCAGCCATGAATTTCCCGTTAACCGAGAACTACCTGTATTGAAACGCTACAGCAATTACACAGTGACGATAATTCGAGAGCAACAATCGCCAAATTCCCTTCGGAACTTATTCCGTTATATAATCTGCCTACGAGGTTTGACAAGAATATCAAGCAGAACGCAGCACGGAGACTTTGCAAATTGTTCACGTAGTGAGCTTTCAATCTGACATGGATAGACTCACAGAATAATTCATTCCGTTTCATCATAGGGAACAGCAGCACATACGTAATATCATCTCCCTCTAAGTGACGCGATTAATCTTACTTTCAAATTGAAATACGTGATTGTTTTGCACACAGTTCTGAGGCTATCCAATGTTTTGCACTCATTTGTGTAGCTATTTTTTAATGTGATGATGATCTCGAAATGTGTTGTAAAACAAATTAATAGTTCGCGTCTACATCTACATCTACATGGATACTCTGCAAATCACATTTAAGTGCCTAGCAGAGGATTAATCGAACCACCTTTACAATTCTCTATTATTCCAATCTCGTACGAACACCTATATCTTGCCGTACGATCTATGCTTTGCCTTATTTCATCATGGTGATCGTTCCCCTATGTAGGTCGGCATCAATAAAATATCTTCACATTCGAAGGAGTGATTGGAATTTCGTGAGAAGTGACTGGAATTTCGTGAGAAGATTCCCGCCGCAACAAAAAACGACTTTGTTTTAATGGTGCCCACCCCAAATCCTGTATCATTTCAGTGACACATTTCGCGATAATAGAAAACGTGCTGCCTTTCTTTGAACTTTTTAGATGTACTCCGTCAATCCTATCTGGTAAGGACCCCACATCGAGCAGCAGTATTCTAAAAAGAGGATGTTTACTTGTTGCAACTAAAAGGAGAGCTTCACTTTTAACTGCAATAGGGGATTTACTAAAGTCTTGTGTTTTATACGAAACAATCATACTACGCATCCAGACGTTCTTAACCTCGAATGTTTCTTCGACCGTATTAGTGAAGCCTTTTGTGGGCACTACGTTAGAAAATATTTTGAGTGCTTCCTTTCGTAGAAATTCATGCGAAATTCCAAACAGAAAGATAGTTCTTCAGCAAAACCTTGGTCTTGTACAGTGAAAGGCATATTTCAGCGTTTTCCTGCTGTGAGTACGTGTCACGTGGTTGTCACATACATGTTAATGCAGGACGAAGATCAAATCAAAGTAGAAGAGAGGGAAAATACGAAATTATCACGTAGTCCATAATGTACCGAAAAACGTTTTATTGTCATCCTGAAGCTTGGGAGGAAAGCCACAACGTGTTACTAGGTGTAGTGTGCACATAGTGTCCCCTTGCCCTGTTCTGACTCAGTTACTGTTGAGATTCATATGGATGAGTGTTAGGAGTCGCTGCTGTGACATGGTTCGCCGTGATGTTCTTCCCCAACACATGCTACTGGAAGAGGCTAAAAGGGCCAAAAATATATAAAAAAATGTTCAAATTTGTGTGAATTCCTAAGGGACCAAACTGCTGAGGTCATCGGTCCCTAGACTTACACACTACCTAAACTTATGCTAAGAACAACACACACACCCAAGCCAGAGGGAGGACTCGAACCTCTGGCGGAAGGGGCTGTGCAATCGGCTACATGGCGCCCCTAACCGCGCGGCCACTCCCCGCGGCAAAATATATATCAGACCACCTGAGCTTTCAAATGATTGATACGTGGATTTACCCACTCGGCTACTGAGTGAGAATGTATTAACGAGCAAAATCATGAGCATGTAAGCAAGGAGTCGCCAACATAGAACAGTTATAAGAACGGTGCCTGTTGTCCCCATTTTATTGCGCTGTTGATAAAGACATGGGCCACTCTGTCAAGTGTTCGAACTCGTTCTTGGTTTTCTCCACGATGGCACCTAAACGTAATTTCAGTCGGACACAGTCTCGAATCTGGTATTTTGTGGTGTAGAGTAGCGATGTGTCAAAGATCTTGCCGCAGTGGTCCCACCGACTCCCGCCAGATCACCGAGGTTAAGCGCTGTCATGCTTGGTTAGTACTTGGATGGGAGACCATCAGGGTTTGCCGAGCGCTGTTGGCAAGTGGAGTGCACTCAGCTCTTTTGAGGTCAATTGATGAGCTACTTGATCGAGAAGCAGCGGCTCCGGTCACGAAAACTGACAACACCCAGGAGAGTGGTATGCTGACACGTGCCTCTCCGTACCCCCCGCATCCAGTGACGCCTAACAGCTGAAGATGACACGGCCGTCGGTCGGAACCATTGAGCCTTCCGAGGCCTGTTCGGACGGAGTTTAGTTAGAGTACTGACGCTTTAGGCTGTATTCTGAAGTCCTCACGTCAAGTTAGTTACGGATTGACTAATAGATCAGTTGGATAATGATGTTGGATAATGATGTGAAAGGGGAGTGGTCGTGTGTTGTGCAGAGGGGCACTCATCTGAAGTTATTCAGAGAAGCCGTAGGCAACGTAAATCTGGATTTCCGGACGAGGCTTTCGAGTCCGCTGCTCTCGGACAGTGTCTCACCACGCATTACCTCCTCAGTCAGTTTCTAAAGACCGAATGGAAAGTGAGGCCACCCAACCTCCACTGACCGACACACAAGTAATATTCAGTATGCTCTATAGAAGCGTAACGGAATCGATATAAAGGCCTACTGGAGAGTATTAGTTGCAATCCAAGACCCTTATCGCAAAATGAAGTTATTTATGAGGAAGTATTGTCCGAAGAATTTAATGTAATAACCAGTTAGAGGTTGCCAAAATATCAATCTGCTGCAAAGCCGGAGACCACTCTCAAGGTAGAAAAAGTTAAAGTTGTACGTTTCACTTGCTGTTAAAGTAAGTGGTAGGCTACCATTCATTATCAGGATACTAGGAATTTGCTGTTTGTCTACAAAACAGTTCTTACACAATATTTTTATAATTCATATCTCAATACTGTGTAAATGTGTGGAATTACATCAGATCGGTATAACAGAGAAAATCTAGAGTACACAAAGAACGACAGCGAAAATACTTTCAAGCTTGTCTGATTCCAGAAGTGTATTTTTTCATTCATAATGTTAAAACATTAACTGACAGACGCACCATACCTAGCGAAAACAGGAACTTCCGAGAACCGACTTTCAGAGTGTAAATTATGAATAAATGTATCGATACCAGAGATACAATGAAGATAAAATTACATCGATAATTCAGCCCGATGGCCTAAAAGGAGCCTCACTTTTTAAGTGCCATGTGTGAATGTAAAGATGAGAAACTTTAATAAAAGTGTGTGGTACAATAAAAAATTCCCTATTACACAGTTTATACAACTTGTAAGTAGGCTGTTTAGGTTTTTTATTGGTAACGCCACCTCTGTATGAAAATCACTGGCTGTGCTGCGTCCAGTCTGTGGCTGCTTTGCATTGTTGTAATACTCGCCATTGTAGTGTTAGGCAGCTGGATGTGAACAGCGCGTAGCGTTGCGCAGTTGGAGGTGAGTCGCCAGCAGTGGTGGATGTGGGGAGAGAGATGGCGGAGTTTTGTAATTTGTCATGAACTGCTATATATATTATGACTATTAAGGTAAATACATTGTTTGTTCTCTATTAAAATCTTTCATTTGCTAACTATCCCTATCAGTAGTTAGTGCCTTCCACAGTTTGAATCTTTTATTTAGCTGGCAGTAGTGGCGCTCGCTGTATTGCAGTAGTTCGAGTAACCAAGATTTTTGTGAGGTAAGTGATTTGTGAAACGTATAGGTTAATGTTAGTCAGGGCCATTCTTTTGTAGGGATTTTTGAAAGTCAGATTGCGTTGCGCTAAAAATATTGTGTGTCAGGTTAAGCACAGTCTTGTATAGGTGACCCTGCCAGGATACCTCACTGGAATCTTCTGATTTTTTTCTTGTAGTTTGTGTAATTAGTGTAGCTTTTGTTTATTGCCAGCGCGTAATTATAGAGAGAATTTCCATTGTACTTGTAGTTTTTCATTGTTGTACAGTAAAACAGTTGTGGCATGCATGTAGATTTGCACCAAGTATTCCGCAGCTGCGCTTGCAATTAACTAGATATTATTTTCAGTGCTATGTTAATGTGTTCTCTTATTTTTGCTCTTCAAATTATGCTTTTCTGTGTTATCGTGTGAAATATTGTGACAATAATGGCGTGTGAAAAACGTAACACTAGGCTCCAAAGTAAACTGAGAAATAATAGTGACGACGAGTGTAGCTTACCAGCACCGCTGTGTAATGAATTAACAGACATCCAAAGTAGTAATTTGGTAACTGTGCATAGGGAAATGGAGCGGGCGTCAAATAATGGTGTAGACAGTGAAACAGGTAGTGAACAGGGAAGCATTATCGATCGATCGGTCGGCAACAGCTCGCCTCAGGAATCGGAAATGACAGAACACAATATTGCAAATACTGTAGACTCAGGTTTTGGGTTCTCACCGTTTTCTCAAATGAGTCAAGAAACATTTTCTGCTTGTCAAAATGTGAATGTTGCCGGTGCAACTTCACTGCCGAAAAGCACTGAGGAACATGTTTCAGACACCAGTGCATTGTTATCACAGTTAATGCAACAAATGGGACAAAGGCTACAAAAATTAGACACAATGGAACAAAATCTTCAAAAGTTAGACACAGTGGAACAAAATCTTAAAAAAATTAGACGCAATGGAACAAAATCTTCACACCACACTTGAACAAACACGTGAAGATTTGACTACTGAGTTACATAAAATCGAATCAAAATGTCAAAAAGTCTGTAACGACGTAAAAACACAAATTTGTGAGCATTTTCAACCTATTTTTTCGCGGCATGAAAATGCATTACAGAATCACGAAGCAGCCATAAAAGAACTGCAAATTATTGTTCATGAAAATCATGAGACCTTGCAAGCTAAAATTGACTCAGTTGCATCTACCGATTCGGTTACGCAACTTGCAAAAACTCAGGAAAACTTAAAGGACACAGTAGAAAGACACATGGAGGAAATTAGTACATTATCAGAGAAAGTAGTTGAACTTTCGGATCAGGTCACTAACTTATCTACAAAGGTAGATGATGATCTGAATGACACAAGACCTGTAGCCTTCACTGACACAGAAGAGTATGAACAAATTAGAAAATTCAAACAAAATCAGAATCAAATTAATACGCAACACCAAAGAGAAATCCGGGAAGTACAAGATCAGCTGACACAGGTAATACAAGAATTACGTATTTCAGAGGACACTCGCGCCCCAATACAGGAAGAGGGACATAGAAATACGGAACAGCCACAAAATAATAACACAGCGCATTTCGGAAATTATGAAAGAAATTGGCAAGGTGCACCGAATTTTGAAATGGAACCGCCGAAACGACGTAACAACGACCGATATGCGACTCGCCAACATGATGACTTTGACTAGAAGCTGTTCATTACTACACGTAAATTCAAAACATTTAAGAATTCTGGCAACGACATTCATCCACAAGCGTAGCTCCATCAATTCTCTCATTGTTTTCCTCCCAACTGGTCATTGGAGCACAGGTTAGAATTTATGTGTGGCTACTTGGAGAATGAACCAGCTGTAAGAATGTGATCGGTTATTCACGATTCCCACAATGAAGGAGATTTTTATCATGCCTTCCTCTCAGCATATTGGTCTCAAGCTACACAAGACCGAGTAAAACACAGCATCATAATGATGAAACATTTCGAACAATCTGAATTTTCCAGTCTTGTGAAATATTTTGAAGACATGTTGCTCAAGAATCAGTACCTGACAAACCCATACAGCCCCTCAGAACTCATCCGCATTTGCTTAATCAAATCACCTGAACATTTACGACATATTATTTTAGCAGGACGTTGCAAAGACGACATTGAAGCTTTTCAGGGACTGTTACAAGAACTAGAAATTGACACTGATAATCGCGGAACGCGAAAACAAGAACACAACAATTACAGGTCACATCTGTCACAATTCCGCGATGAAAGAAATAATAACTGGACACGACAAGGCCATTCTCACAACACATATCGTGACCAAAACAGACACCACCCGTATGACAACCGTTGGCAGAGTAGTAATAATTACCTGGAAAGATCACCTCTCAGCGGTAGTGACTATCACAGAGACAATCAGAGAAACAGACAATTTGGGAACCAAAATAATTATTATCAACGGAGACAGAATAACTTTAGACGCAACGGTCCAGTGCGCAGTTACGATTCAGGGAGAAATTCTCCACCACTTGACCGACAAGAAAGAAACTACAGGGACTACCGACATGACGACAGAAGATGTGAGCGTAACGACAGACCTGAAATGCATCAGAACTGGCAGGATTTAAACAGGGCAGGGCCTTCTCGTCAAAGTGAATTTGTTAGGTCTCCTAATCCCAATAACGGCGCGCGCCAACAAAGAGACAGACAATGACTTGCACAGCAGGCAGCCGCTTGCGCCAGCTGGCTCAGAGAAAAATAACATAGATGCTAACCTTGAGAAAAATTCCAGTATTCTTTACCGACATATACCACATGATAATTGCGTTGAAGTTGAAACTCTGCGTACTAGGAAGAGTAAAGGTTTACACCACATTTCACATGTAAAACCGTTTGTTGAAAGATAATCTGCTTTTTAACTTAGTCTTTGCCATAAAATTTTTCACTTTACATTACTCATATGCTTTGTCAGACTTAGAATCTGTTAATATACAACAATGTTTGAAGTTAATTATCCAGTCAAGAACCAAGAGAACTTATTTAAACATAAATTACGAATGCATTGTTATTGAGAACAGACGACACAGTGTTATTGTGTGTGTACATTCTTGCTTGTTAGTTGCACGTTTACGTAACGACTATAAGGCTTACAAACTTAGAACATTTACCAGTACTGCTAATGAGATTTTAATGCAACATTTTGGTTTACTTGAAAATACATTCTGGATTTAAAGTACTTTCTGTGAGATACCAGACGACACAGTGGTTAGTTTATGTGACAACTACACGGTTTTATCACGACGCTACCAATGAGTGACAATTTACAATGTTGCTTTTGGGGTGTTTCTGTTTTATATCTGCACGTTTTTCTGCATTATTCTGGAAAGTAAAACATGTTTTAGTAGTAACTTTTATGGTATAGCTACAATGAGACAGCCTTTTCCGTAGCACAACAATACGTTACAGCACAGTAATTTCTTCATCACAACAATAAGCGTAATAACTAAGATATCTATACGCAAAGCATTTCACTTTTGTTTTTCATGAGGTAAGTACATTGACTTCTGCAGAACTTAGCTTTCGGAGGACAATAACTACGACACTTCCACAGAGATTATCTTACAACAAGACGCACAGTTTAGCGCTACAGTACATGTATTTGAGTAATTAATTTTATACTTAAAACATTTGTTTTTAAAGGTTTTTGAATTACAAAGAAAGTTTTCCGTGATACATTTTATTCCATTGCAATAATCTGTAACACCTGAGGGTATAATTACATTAATCCTCAGGGGGGTACACGCTTACTTTGTGTATCATGTGTTTGGCAAGCACAAGGAGCCCTAGCTAATATGGTATTTGCTTATACAACTTTACACATCGGTACCATATTTCTGTAACACAGAAATTACACAGCTATCTGATCATTTAACTGAGAGATAAACATTTTTTTTACTACATCAGTGACACATGTTTACGTAACTACACAGTTGGACAACTTCACACTTATGAAATTGTATTTTGTCTGTACTTTGTGAAATGCTCATATTTTTCCGGAACCATTGTGATACTATGAAAGCTTTGAATGATGTATTTGGTATGGGATTATGATTTTTAAAGTACGTTTGAGGTAAATGACACTACTGACATGAGCAGAATATTTTTTTAGGTTTTGACACTATTGGAGGAAGCTACGACGATTTTGAGATTTGGCTGAGGTTTTATGATGTTATTATTACGATGATGATGTGTATTATGCTGTTGAGGTATGTTTATGATCAATAAGATGATGATACCGTATATGAGGAGTTTGATTATGCTACGTATTTCTAATGATGAAATATTGAAGAAGTGTCGACGAATAACGTAAGGAATAATGAGTAGTGGTTAGGGACGCTGATTTGTGAAAAAGGTTGTTGGAAACCAAGAATCGTACTTTAAGAGGTATGAAATGTGTGTAAATGCATGAATGTATCACAATGCCGACGAAAACTTTTTGGACACAGTTATATTCATAGGATTTTGTTTCTACACATTTACAACGCAATCTGACTTTCAAAAATCCCTACAAAAGAATGGCGCTGACTAACATTAACCTATACGTTTCACAAATCACTTACCTCACAAAAATCGTGGTTACTCGAACTAATGCAATATAGCGAGCGCCACTACTGCCAGCTAAATAAAAGATTCAAACTATGGAAGGCACTAACTACTGATAGGGATAGTTAGCAAATGAAAGATTTTAATAGAGAACATACAATGTATTTACCTTAATAGTCATAATATATATAGCAGTTCATGACAAATTACAAAACTCCGCCATCTCTCTCCCCACATCCACCGCTGCTGGTGGCTCACCTCCAACTGCGCAACGCTACACGCTGTTCACATCCAGCTGCCTAACACTACAATGGCGAGTATTACAACAATGCAAAGCAGCCACAGACTGCACACAGCACAGCCAGTGATTTTCATACAGAGGTGGCGTTACCAATAAAAAATCTAAACAGCCTACTTACATAGATCTCTACAAGGACTACAATGGGTCTACATCCTTGATGATTCAACCAATACCATTATTTCTACAAGGACTACAGTGGGTCTGCACCTCTGGTGGCCCACCAATACCGTAATCTCTACCAGGACTACAGTGGGTCTGCTCTGTGTTGACCTACCTACCAATATTCTTCAAAACGTCGAATGACTCTGCTGTGGGTTTGCTATGTTGTGGCCCATTACCTGTCAGCATGTCAAGAGTCAGCACTGTCTTTCCGATGGAAGGACACTACTTCTTCAAGACTGCATGGAAATCCACTACTTCTGTGTGCATTCTCTTTTACTGTTCAGACTTTGAAAAAAAAGAAAAACACAGTAATTTTACTGTGATGAATCAGGACTGTCTTTATAGCCTGTGAGAAAATTTTAGCTTTTGACCAACATTGTATCAATAAGTGTGTGCATTTGATATCTTTGTTATTGTAATTATGAAAAATTTTATCAAATCATTATTGGCCACTGCCCAAAACAATTTGTAAAATTTTTTGTGGGAAGCATGGGGGCTATGTAAGTAGGCTGTTTAGGTTTTTTATTGGTAACGCCACCTCTGTATGAAAATCACTGGCTGTGCTGTGTGCAGTCTGTGGCTGCTTTGCATTGTTGTAATACTCGCCATTGTAGTGTTAGGCAGCTGGATGTGAACAGCGCGTAGCGTTGCGCAGTTGGAGGTGAGCCGCCAGCAGTGGTGGATGTGGGGAGAGAGATGGCGGAGTTTTGTAATTTGTCATGAACTGCTACATATATTATGACTATTAAGGTAAATACATTGTTTGTTCTCTATTAAAATCTTTCATTTGCTAACTATCCCTATCAGTAGTTAGTGTCTTCCATAGTTTGAATCTTTTATTTAGCTGGCAGTAGTGGCGCTCGCTGTATTGCCGTAGTTCGAGTAACCAAGATTTTTGTGAGGTAAGTGATTTGTGAAACGTATAGGTTAATGTTAGTCAGGGCCATTCTTTTGTAGGGATTTTTGAAAGTCAGATTGCGTTGCGCTAAAAATATTGTGTGTCAGGTTAAGCACAGTCTTGTATAATTCTTCAAAAATGGGATGTTTCAAACTACCATTAGTACATATACAGAGATTTTGAGCCAGTCACGTGGGGACAGGGATGAGAAAAACCGAACGGCTACAACCAATACCGGTATTTTAGTTCTGAATAACCGATATTTTTCGGTATTTGTTTGGTCTCGATTATAACAGGTGTCTTTTTTATTTTTTGCTTATAATCAGGTAAAGAACTTAAATATCAATCAGCCACTGCAGTAGTGCTAACATTTTTGTTTTTCAACAAAACTTTTAAAAAACGAGTAATTTTTATTCGTAAAATTTGCATTCGTTCGAAATACTGTGTTATTGTAGAAAATAGGAAAAGCAATCAGTGCTATTTTAATTACAATACCAACAAAAAACACATACCACAAGAATTGCTGAAACAATAATGTACCTTTTACCACGTGGCGTGACCTGTTGGACGGTACGCGTGTACATGCAGTGTGCGAGACTTGGCCTATGTAGTCTGTATGGTATCTTCTTGCTGTTGTCGTCGGACGTTAGTTGTATTACAGAACGTCACCATCCTTAGTGTGGGGGTATTTTGCGAAGTGCGGTACCAATGAAGTACAATGCCACAGTTGCTTTAAGAGATTAAGAACGGAAGGAACCACAACATACTTGCGACATCACGTAAGGACAAAACCACAACATACTTGCGACATCATATAGGGACAACACTAAAAACCCAACCATTAATTCATAGTTTACAATAAAAATGAAAGGTAGCTGATCTGTTGTCTGTGTCTACGTAATATAACTTTATCTGCTTGTAGCCATTGAAAACAGACAAATTAAAACGAAAAATAGAGTTCTTCAAACTCGGCTTTCACCCTTTAGTACTGACTATTCATAATGCCCAAATAGTAGTATTAACCTCGATTACAATAAGATTTTCGAGCAGAGCTTCTCAAAATTAGAATTAGTAGGAGAATACTGGTGATTTTTTACAGTATTCAACCATTTCATCTACATCTACAACTTCAGCACGCTCAGCAAGCCACCCAATGGTGTGTGGCGGAGGGTACTTTTGTACCACTAACTGAGCGCTCCAAACCTATTCCACTCGCGAATAGCGCGTGGGAAGAATGACTGCGGTAATTCTCTGTATTGGCTCTAATTTCTGGAATTTTCTCCTCGTGGTCATTACGCGAGACGTATGCAGGGGGAAGTAGTATGTCTTCCGATTCTTCCCGGAAAGTGCTCTACCGAAATTTCAATACTAAATCTCTGCGTGGAGCACACGCCTCTCTTGCAACGTCTTCCAATAGAATTTGTTGAGCATCTCCGTAACGCTCTCGAGACGGCTAAACGATCCAATGACGAACTGCGTCGCTCTTCTTTGGATCTTCTCTATCTCTTCTCCCAATCCTATCTGGTCCCAGATAGATGAACACTACTCAAAAATCTGTCGAACAAGTGCTTTCTAAGCTACTTCCAAGGGAGATGAGTTCCATTTCCCTAAGATTCTTCCTGTGAATTTGAGCCTGGCAACTGCTTTCCTCACTATTTATTTTATGTGGGCGTCGGAATTATGGTCGCTCTGTATTTACTCCTAGATTTTTTACGCTAGATACTGTTTCCAGCGGTTTGTCTTCAGTAGTATAGCTGTACAGTAGTGGATTTCTTTTCCTACGTATGCGCAATGTGTTACATTTATTTCAGGGTCAACTGCCAGAGCCTGCACCATTCATCAATTCTCTGGAGGTCCTTCTGCAAATCGTTACCATCCTCCGGCATTACTACTTTTTTATAGACGACCGCATCATCTGCGAATAGCCTTAAAGAGCACCCGACGCTTCCTACTAGATCATTTATATAATTACAAACAGTAACGGTCCTATCTCATTTCTTGTGAGTGCTCCGGAAATCTGTCGATTTTGTTCCATTAAGAGCCACTTGTTGACTTCTGTCTGCAAGCAAGTCTTGAATCCAGTCGCGAATCTGCTCCGGTACTCCGTAAGCTCGTATTTTCTCACCAAACGGCAGACCGTGCGGGTGTCAAATGCCTTCCTGCAAGGAACACGGCATCAACCCGAGCGCCGTTGTCTACTGAGCTGTGGATCCTATGGAGGAACACAGCGAGCTGAGTTTCGAAGGATCTCTGTCCGCAGCATCTATGTTGATTTTTATTGAGGAGATTTTCATTCTCTAAGAGCGTCATATTTCTTGAGCATAAAACATGTTCCATAAATCTACAACAGACCGACATCAGCTATATAAGTCCATAATTGAATGCTTCCGTTCTACGCCCCTTCTCAAGAACGGGAATGACCTGCGCTCTCTTCCAGTCGCTAGGTACCCTTCGTTGTTCAAGCGATCTGTGATAAATTACTGCTGGGAAGGGAGCAAGTTCTCTTAACATAATCTGTGTAGGATTTTATAGGAATCTCGTCTGCTCTTCACACCTTTCCTCTTCTAGGCGATTGTAGTTGTTTTTCTATTCCGCGATCGATTATCTCAATATCTGCCATTTCGACGATTGAAAGGAGGGACCGTATTACGATGTTTCACGAAGAAACTATTTCGGAAGACTGAATTCAGTATTTCAGCTTTTTCTCTGTTATCTTCCGTTTCGGTGTCATTATGGTCACTGAGTGAATGATTTTGACCCACTTACTGATTTTACATACAAGCAAAACCTCTCAGGATTTTTACACAGATCGGTTGACAAAGTTTTACTTTCAAAGTCATTGTAAGCTTCTCACATTGCTCTCCTTACGCTCATTTTCGCTTCTTTCTGGTTTTGTCCGTTTTCTCTTCTTTTGAAACTGAGATTAAGTTCTCTTTGTTTACGTAGCAGTTTTCTAACACGGCTGTTAAACCATGGTGGATCTTTTCCGCCGCGAGGGATTAGCCGAGCGGTCTGAGGCGCTGCAGTCATGGAATGTGCGGCTGGTCCCGGCGGAGGTTCGAGGCCTCCCTCGGGCATGGGTGTGTGTGTTTGTCCTTAGGATAATTTAGGTTAAGTAGTGTGTAAGCTTAGGGACTGATGACCTTAGCAGTTAAGTCCCATAAGATTTCACACACATTTGAACATTTTTTTGATCTTTTCCATCCCTTAAGACCTTACTCGGAACATGTTTGTCTACGACGTGTTGCAAGATGCCTTTGAATTTTTTCCATTTGTTCTCCACATCTTCGTCCTCATCGCCGAATATTTGATGCTGACTGCTTAGATACTCTGAAATTTGTTTCCTGTCGCCCTTGTTAAGCAAAAATATCTTCTTAAAAATGGCTGTGAGCACTATGGGACTTAACATCTGAGGTCATCAGTCCCCTAGAACTTAGAACTACTTAAACCTAACTAACCTAAGGACAACACACACAACCATGCCCGAGGCAGGTGTGGCCGAGCGGTTCTAGGAGCTTCAGTCTGGAACCGCGCGACCATTACGGTCGCAGGTTCGAATCCTGCCTCCGGCATGGATGTGTGTGATGTCCTTAGGTTAGTTAGGTTTAATTAGTTCTAAGTTCTAGGCGACTGATGACCTCAGAAGTTAAGTCGCACAGTACTCAGAGCCATTTGAGAGCCACCCACTACTACAACGATATGATCAGAAAAAATATTAACGATATTCTACAAATTCTGCCTGAAGCGCTTTACCACTAGAGCTCCTGACCCAGACGGTTTGTAAGAACATCCGATTACCATTTTTTCCCGATCTTTCATACTTAACTTCACCCAGATTAATTCACTTTCGGAATCCGTGGTAACCTCGCTAGATTTTATCCAATTCCTCACTGCAATAAACACGCCGCTACCATTCGCAACTAACCTATCCTTAAGATAAATATTTCAGTCTGAACTTACGACATATTTGTTATTAACGTCTGGTTTCAACCAACTTCCTGCCCCTAATACTGTCTATGCATTATAACATTCAGCAAGCGAAATTAATTATGGGACCATTCTTTAGATGCTCCTGCAGTTTACTAAAATCATATTAACCTTTTCTGCCTCTGATCTACGAAGACGAACATTCTCTGACGAAAGTATGGCTAATTTACCAGGCAAATCGTCTTTAATTTCAAGGGAGGATTTTCAAGAAAAGCAGCGAGGGCTGGGTGGACCAATTTTTCTCTTGTTTGTCTATTTAATTAAATTCTATGTATCTTGAAACGATCTTTGTTAGATTTTTACATTTGTTACAGGAAATAAGAGGAATAAAAAAACCGGAGAACGGTTGTTTCAGAAACGAGTTATTTTGAGCGGTTTTAGCATTCAGGTTAAATTGGCGTTGAAGAATACCGATACAACCGAAAAGCGGTTGTTTCACCGAAACCGCCATTACTAGAGTGAGAGGGGGGGGGGGGGAGGGGAGGGGGAATCGAAGCCGGGCGTCTCCGCGGCGTCAGCCGCCAGCTGGGCTGGCAGTAGGACGTGAATTGGTGTACAGTATGGATAGCCTTGCAGACACCGGACTGTTGGCTGAGCGGCCGGTAGTCTGATTGTCTGGACACACAGTGAGCACTTAGCGGCAGCTGAGAGGCGCTAATGGCGCCTCACAGCGCACCGGACACAGCCGGATCACTGCAGGAACCGTGGCCCGGCGTTTAGCACGCAGCGGATAGGCCAACCGGCTGCTGCATGCACGTGGTTCGACAGCAGTCCACCGCCTCCCAGTTCAATGGCAGCCAATGACGGAATATAGAGTACTGAGGAAGGGTTACCGGCATCTGCTAATCGTGCAGGATGCGGTTCGTGCCAAGTGCTCCGGACTACAGGGTGGTCCATTGATCGTGACCGGGCCAAATATCTCACGAAATAAGCGTCAAACGAAAAAACTACAAAGAACGAAACTTGTCTAGCTCGAAGGAGGAAACCAGATGGCGCTATGGTTGGCCCGCTAGATGGTGCTGCCATAGGTCAAACGGATATCAACTGCTTTTTTTTTTTTAATAGGAACCCCCATTTTTTTATTACTATTCGTGTTGTACATAAAGAAATATGAATGTTATAGACTATTACAGCGCCATCTATCACAAAGCGAAAAAAGTGGTCCAAGTAAAACATTCATACTTCTTTACGTACTACATAAATATGTAATAAAAATGGGGGTTCCTATTTAAAAAAACGCAGTTGATATCCGTTTGACCTATGGCAACGCCATCTGGCGGGCCAACCATAGCGCCATCTGGTTTCCCCCTTCAAGCTAGACGAGTTTCGTTCTTTCTAGTTTTTTCGTTTGATGCTTATTTCGTGAGATATTTGGCCCGGTCACTATCAATGGACCACCCTGTATATCAATCTCACAGCCGTCCATGGTCTTCTCAATTACTGTCAAAGGATAATTTGGGGAGTCCGCAGTTGTTAAAAGTATTTTCTATAAAAATGTGCGTTCCACGGATGCTGCGAGTAGTAAATATTGGCCCGTAAAAACGTTAGACAGGCGCATTGTAGATACGTTAGACAGCCCGCGTTGATACATCAGCACATCCGGCAACTTCATTCATGGTGTGGTCATGCACACGTCCAAACATGATAGTTGCTTTTTGCCATTCGGTCATGTCTTCAAGTCGGTCCATCGTACAGTGCTGATCCAAACTGGCACTTACCCACAACTTCGCAGCCATGATTACGTCAGCGCCAGACGCTCACGTGGCTGCCTGGTATCAGTTCCACACAACCGACAGCACTCCGAAGCTTTTTAAAGGGTTAATACTTTCTCGATGAGCTTATAAATGTATCTCTTACATTTCGTCAGATGCAGAGCCAGTTCTTCCTCTTGAAAAATTTACAAATCGTTTAAAAGAGTGCCGGACGGAGTGGCCGAGCGGTTCTAGGCGCTACAGTCTGGAACCGCACGACCGCCACGGTCGCAGGTTCGAATCCTGCCTCGGGCATGGATGTGTGTGATGTCCTTAGGTTAGTTAGGTTTAAGTAGTTCTAAGTTCTAGGGGACTGATGACCTCAGAAGTTAAGTCCCATAGTGATCAGAGCCATTAAGAAGAATGTAAGGGCATAATATATGCTCCGACACGCTTTAAAATTTGCAAAAGAAATTGACCTTGCGTCTGCTTTAGCAAAATGAATAATGCTTTGAGAAATATATATGCGCACGTGAGGCTTCGATACGGAAGGTGGTAAGCAATCTTCCATTTCAAATTATGAACCCACTTTTTAGGAAACGACTTTGGGTATTTTGAAGATTAGTGTACTACTATGAAAAGTGAGATCGAGGCGTAACTGACCTAGTTGGAACCTTCCACAGAGAGATTCAAGTACTCGTCCTGCTGGCAGCAGATAAGGAATATCATTTGGGTCAGCTGTTGAGCCAGCTTCTCAAGATAAATAATGACCGGAAAAAGCTAGAGTGGAATCAAATTATGATAAAAGGCAGTGGATGCTGCAGCAAAAACAAGATTACAGCTACTTGAGTCCGTTAACGAGATAATTTGAAGCCCTTACTTTAATATCAGTTTTTTTCTGCCTTAAGCGTATTGCAATTTTGGAGAGTTTTACACCAGGCACGTTTAGTTTTTATTTGCAAAATATCGCGAGCTGTAGTTCTGTAAATGTATTATAGGCTACATAATTTGCTTCTATATTTTGATATTCGTAGATTTTACTCGTCAATTTGGTGTACAAAGTGTAAATGATAACTGTTTGCAACGCACCACATTGGTGTCGGAGATATCGAGACGAACAGACTTGTTGTCTGTCAAACCAGGAAACAGCCTGAAATTGGTCTGCAATGGCCACCTAAGCTAACTGCATGCGTGCTGCGCGAGATTTTTACTATGCTCCCGCCCTCTTACTCGGTGAGTAATATATGCACCATATATGTTTCAGTTAACTGAAGTAAATTTGTGTGGTTTGATTGGCTAGTATCACTTAAGAGGGCTGCTCTGCAGCCTGTCTGTGATTTCTTGTAACTGGACGCCACTTCAGCGACTTGAGCGTCCTGGAGCCACCCGCAGTCCTGCCGGGGAAAGAGGACCTGTTGTTTAACTTGGAATCCGATCCATGTTTCGTTCCTGGAATATCCTCGCATCATTGAGAGGTAAATGGTAGCGTAAATGCAGGTTGAAAAAACACCGTTGAATGGCCGGGATTTGACAGCGCGACCTTACGGCTTCCAGGCTCCCACTTTACCACTAGACCACGAAGCCAGACTCATCTGTTTTTCCCTGACCCCATTGGAAGCCACTATCACGCTGTAAATGAGGCTTTATTCAATTTTTCAAAAGTTTACCCCTTTTTATTTCTTATTCTGGTTCATACGTACCACGCCACAAAAGCATGTCTCAGTTTAGTTCGCCGCAGATTCCCGGGCGGAATATAATTAGGGAACGAGACATGGTGTAAAACAAAACTGTAATTTGAGCAACAACCAAAAGGTTCAAATGGCTCCAAGCACTATGAGACTTAACATCTGAGGTCATCAGTCCCTTAGACTTAGAACTACTTAAGCCTAACTAACCTAAGGACGTCACACACATCCATGCCCGAGGCAGGATGCAAACCTGCGATTGTAGCAGCAGCGCGGTTTCGAACTGAAGCGCCTAGAACCGCTCGGCCACAACGGCCGGCTCAACCAAAAGGAAACAGAGATTTTGTAAGCAGTGAAATTGAACATTTGCAGCTAACATCTTAAAATTCGAAAGATAAATTATTCTCTTATAGTCAGTAAGGAGGCAAGCCATAGGTCAGGCGAACATCGATGAGATATTTAAGTCAATACTTTTGGCGACGAGAGTATCTGGACTTCTTCGAGAAAACCTGAAAGAGTTTGCGAAACCGTCAAGATAATGGATTTCTATTTAGCAGGTTACTACTCGTGTGCTGCCAATTGTAATTTAGGTTTTCCAAGTTTCCCAAAACTATGCTTGGTGAATATTCGTTAAACAGAACAACGCGACTTCCTTTTCGTCCTTCACAAGTGAGACAGACTACGTCTCTAGCTACCGTCACTTCTGCGAAACGTTAAATTCTATTGTTCCCTTCTTTCTCTTCTCGCGTGGGAATGACGGCACAGTTTTCCTTTGCGATAAATAGTTAGAAACTCACACGAAGGCGGCATAACTTACTCAGTTCGCCTCACTCAGAGATAATTCGCTGTTTATCTGTTAAAAATGTGTCACTGAGCGATTGTCACCACTTTGCCTGGAGTGCAGGTGAGAGTACCAGATAATAAATTAGCAAATCACAACAGTGTCATAATGTTACACCACCGAATCGTAACTGTCGGTAATAGCAGAACTAACAAAGCTCCAGTTTACTTCCTTTTTTGCTATTTTCTTATCATTAGCAGCTGTTACTATTGTCACTGAATCCTTTCTATTTACTATTTATTCTCAGTCCGAATTTAAACTGCTGTTACTATCGAGAATTATATGGTAGCAGAACCAGAATTTGCAAAATCTGAAGCCTTTCCATGCGACGAACTACAGCCTTCTCGAACCATGAAAAGCAATAAGCTAGATTTACCACACTCCAGATGTAGCCAAAGCAGTCTATTTGCATTCTTAATTCAGTTTTGACATACTTTTCAGTATTTCATTGTGCAAATACTGATCGCTTGAGGAGCACCCTTTTGTACTTTGTCGACAGCAGTTTCACTTCTTAACCCATCTTACGGTTTAGTGGACCTACGACAGTAGGTTTCATAATATTTTGCAACAAACAGTCAGTTGAAAGAAAGGTTACTGTCGTAAACTGTTTAGAAAATGCTGTCATCCTCTTCCCACGCACATCTACAACTACATCTACATCTATAGCACTATGAAGGGCATGACAGAGAGAGCTTCCTACTGTATCACGCCATAGGGTTTCTTATCGTTCTATTCGCGCATGGAGCGCTGGAATAACTGCTGTTTCACTTCCTCTGTGCGAGCTGTAATCATTCCAATCTTCTCGTCGCAGTCCCTCCCGATGCGACAGGTAAGAGGTCGTGGTATATGTGAGGGACATTCCAAAAATAAAGCACAATATCTTTCTTAGTTACACGTTTATTTTTTTAAACGTCTCTTTACAGCCCTTAAATATAGTCTCCCTATTTTTCTATGACTGAAGTCCAACGCCTCGGACGCTCTGTTATTCCACTCAGGACACCAGTTCTGTTCATCTGTCGAATGACTCGAGTGACGGTAGTAGAAAGCTCTTCCAGAGGAAGATAATGACGTCCAAGCGTGCGTTTTTTCAAGTTCGGGAACAAGTCAAAGTCTGGAGGGCTCTTGTCTGGGCTGTAGCGAGTATGCTGCAACACTTTCCATCCGTATTTGCCCAGTTTTTGGGCTACAACATTGCCGATATGCAGGCGAATATTGTCGTGGAAAACGAGTGGCCCAGCTACGAGCAGTCGAGATTGGGTTTTGTGCATTTTTCTGCACAGGTTTTGAGTTAAGTTACGATAATAGACTGCTGGTCATAAGCAGAAATCATCACTTGCTTCATCTTTGCTTGAATGCGTCGAAATTTCTTTGGACGAGAAGAATCTGAAGTTCTCCAGTCATTGGACTGTGGTTTCGACTCGGTTCAAAGTCTCTAATCAATGTTTCATCAATAGCGATATTTAGTCTTCACGCTCGAATCACTGTTTGAGCAAGGTTACAATGTCCAGGCCTCTGATTTTCTTCAGCAGTCAAACATTGCGGGATACATCTCGCAGAAATTTTCGTCTTCTGCAAATCATTTGTCAGAATACGGAATGCTGATGTTGCGGAAATTCTCGTGGCTTCAGACAGTACCTCACGAGTCGCACTGCGATCTTCTTGAAGAGCATCTGCCACATCTTTCACACTTCGTTCGCCCGTTGACGTTTTTGGCCTTCCGGGTCTTGCATTATCGCCTACGCTCATACGACCACTACGAAAACGACTAACCCAACGTGAAACTGTACTGCGGTCCACTGTAAATTCACCACAAATTTCGTTTAAAGCAATGTGAGTCTCTGTCGGGTTTTTGCCGCGCAAAGTTTCGATCTTGCTGTAAGACCTCTGGTCTTCAACATCCAAAATATCTGAGACCCCTGCAGGGTCCATTTCTAGCTCTTGTCAATTTTATGTTAGAATACACAGCAGAAAAACAAAAACGCGTGTTTCTTCCTCAAGCTCTCAACTACATTTGACGTAATTTTCATTGTTGTTGCATCAAACAGTACACAGTAATTCCAACCCGCGCGTTATTTATGAAATATCCTTCGTACCTAGAGTCCACGTTCAATCAACATACTGCCTCCTCCTATGTAGATCTCACGAAAAGACAATCAAGATAAAATTAGAGAGATTCGAGCCCACACGGAGGCTTACGAACAATCGTTCTTCCCGCAAAACATACTGGAACAGGAAAGTGGGGAAGGGACACTGGTACACAAAGTATCCCCCCCCCCCTCACACCGTAAGGGATCTTGCGGAGTATAGATGTAGATGTAGGCGTAGAATACTAGTACTTGTGGAAGTAGGCTTTCAGGGGCGTACTTGGCGCCTATCTTCAAGAGTATGCCAGTTCAGGTTTCTCAGCCTTTCCATGACGAACTGCTGTGGGCCAGACATGAGACTATTCGCAATGTCCTTCTTCGCTTTTGTTTTTGCGGTCTTTAGCTACTCAAAGCGAGCAAGCTTCTTGAGCTTTGCATAATTACTGTAGCCTACATCCGTCTGAACCTGCTTATTGTAGACAATCCTCGTCTCACTCAAAAATTTTACCCTCCAACCCCCGCTCCCCTCCCCCCCCCCCCCCCCCCACACACACACACACTCACTCACACCCTCCAGACAGTTTCTTCCATTTCCAAACTGGCGATTCCTTGATTCCTCAGGATGTGCCGTATGAACAAATTTCTTTTAGTCAAGATGCGCCATAAATTTCTTTTCTCCTCATTTCAATTCCGCACTTCCTCGTTAGTTATTCGAACTAAACATCTAATCTTCAGCAATCTTCTATACCATCCAATTACAAAAGTTTTTATTCTCTTTTTGTCTGACCGGTTTATCATCCATGTTTCACCTCTGTATAAGACTATTCTCCAGATATCTTCGTAAAAGTCTTCCCAAAATATAAGCTAATATTCGATGTTAATAAACTTTTTCCTTTTCATAAACGCTTTTCACGCTATTAGCAGTCTGCGTTTTACATCCTCTGTACTTCGGTGATCGTCATATACTACCTTTTAGGTCTCATTTCCTAATCATATGCCCTCAGAACCACCTGATTTAATTCGGCTACATTCCGTTACCCTCATCTTTTGATGTTCATCATATAACCAGTTTTCAAGGTTTTCAAGTCATTATTTATTCCGTTCAATTGATCTTCGAAGTACTGTGCCGTCTCTCAAATTTCCTTTTATCCTTGCGTAATCTGAAAATTAAAAAAATATCGTAGTCTTATTTGGTGTGTGTCCCACACATTTGAATAATATTCATGACTGGGGCACATGACTGATTTGTAAGCTGTGTCCTCCGTAACTGCATTTTCAGAACATCCTACCAGTAAAGCGACGTCTCGGTCCGCCTCGGTAGCTGTGGGGTCAGCGCAGCAGATTACTAACTGACGGAAATTGGGTTCGATTACCGGCCACATCGCAAATTTTCTACGCTTGGGTACCGAGTGTTGGTGTTGTCGTTACACCAGCATCGTCATTACTGAGATGGAAGTCGCCTCAAAAACATTATCTTATCCTCTTTCAACAACTGAGATGGCTGCATGACCACGAACTGGAAGCCAATAAACTGAAAATAAAAAAAAGTGAAGTTTGCCAGCTGCTTTACGTACGATTGAGTCTACGTGGTCATTCTGTTTCACGTCCCCACATATTGTTATCCTCAGGTATACCTTCTTCTTCCTGTGCCTTTGTTCCGCGTCTGCGCAGCATCGGTATGCTTATTTACGGATCTGACATAGTTAATGCGAGGGGTGGTCGGACGCCTTTCCAGTCCACCCGTTTCTCCCCGGGAGGGAGTATGTGTACCCCAACTGTCAGCGTGTAGTGTTACTCATGAGAAAGCGAGCGAAAGTTTTCGAAATGTTTGCGAATCGTGTAACTGAGGCGGGACTTGGGTACCAGCCTGGTATTTAACCAATGGGATGCAAGGAACCACCTAAAAATCACATCCAGGCTGGCCAGCATACCGACGCTCGTCATTAATCCGCCGGGCGGATTCCATCAGGCGCCGGCACACCTCCCCGTTCGGAAGCCGCGCTCTAAGGCGGACGGCTACCCCGGCGGGCAAACTCACGTGTTTATAAGAGTTCGCCGATTCGAACTGTGACACGTTTTTGTGTTGCATTTTGTGTTGTCCGTTTTAGATTTGTAAACATTTAAAGCAAATTACCAATCTTTGAAGCATTTTGAAGTATTATCAGTGTCTGACTGGAAGTTTGCGTAGCTAATTTCAGGTAGTACATCATTATAAATAAATCATCTGAAAAAAGTCTGAGTTTGCTATTGACACTGTTTGCCAGGTCAGTATAGCATATGAACGTCCTAACATACTTCACTGGGACACACTTGAAGTTACGTCTACATCTGTCGATCCAAGATAACATGCTGCGTCCTCCGTAACAAGAAATCCGCAATCGTCTGACACACATAGCTTGATACCACATATGAACGCACTTCCGTTAACAGTACACTTAGGTGTCAGCTTCGACCAAAAATGCAGCCTCTTTCAACCAACATTACAAGAAAAACTCTGTGTGCGTACTTTGATTTATTTCTGCAACTTTGGCAAAAAAAAGTGAGATTTCTCGAACAAATTGTGAAAACATTATTTTGTGGGTGGGAATTTCGTTATTCTGATATCGTATTCATGAAAATTAGACGCTTCAGTTCTTTTCAGATTTCGTCAAACCTCACGCATGCAGTTCTTATTTTGTTTACGGAAGCTTTCAAGCTCACAAATGAAGAATTTCGCATAAAGAATTGTGAGACGCTACAGAAACAGGCGCCTTCTACGGAGAGCGTTCTCCAGCGTCTTCCCGCCTGCGTGACGGATGCGGCACCCACCAGTCACGTCAGTCAGCCGACCACAGGCTCGTGACGCTATTCAGAACTGTCAGAGCTGCTCCTTATTCCACTCAGATACTATCCGGCACGCCGTTCCTCAACGACACGTTCTAAACCAGTTTGAATCTGTGCCACAAGTTAGTGTCTTAGTTACCGGTTCGTGCCCTTCACTCGTAAACGATGGCTCGAACGTACGTCTGTATCGTATTTCTGACAGGGAAGAGCTTGTCTGCAGAATAACGATGCTTCGAATTGGTATGCATGAGTTGGTTAGGAAAGGAAAGGAGAGGTCATACAGAGCCAGTTGCTTTCGTAAAGGCATTAAGGAGGCTATCGGGCGTAGCAGCTATGACATGTTCCTCAATTTATTTATCTACCTCAAGATTCGAGGAATCATGTATGCCAAAGCTAACCTGTCATGGAACAGGTCACATCGTAATGCTGCAAAAAATTTAAGCATTTAAAAAATTTAATCACTCAAGAATATATTGGTGAATAGATCCTAAGTTACTATGAAAGATGTGTTATCCAAATCATTCTTCTAACCATTGTTAACTGAGTGAGTACAGCTGTTCCATTTTGATTGAGTTTATAATACTACTTTAAAAGCCCGATCTACCTCGATCTGATATACCGTGGATTTGGATATCATTTGAGGGTAATGGACGTCCTCACGTAATAGATCAGTCAACAAACTACCTGAAAATGCTTGACAATAATCAAGCACAACTATAGTGCGCATCATGCATTATTCCTTCAGAACCTAGACTTCTGTGCATTCGTTACGACGTCGCAGAAAAAAAGCATATTCTATGTGTGACCAACTAAAATTTCTTTGTCGTACGAAGACTGTTGGCACAAAACCAAGTGTAGCACATGGCTGCGATGTAGTTGATAGCTGAAAGTAGAGAATACACTCAGATATTTTGTAAACATAGTTTAAAGTGATGTGAAAATGGATAGGGAAACGACGGAATTAGGAAAAGACTGCGATCTTGAGAACGTGTTTGTAGCTGGTTTGCAGTAAAAGGAAATGGACACATCTCAGTAAAGGGAAATGAAGGTATGCTGCTTTCCGGGCCAATTATTGAAGCCCAAGCTGTAAAATTTGACAGTGATTTAAATAGCAATGAAGACTTTATTGCTGCAAATGGATGCTGTTCACGGTGCAAATATGGCCATGAAATTAGCCAAAGGTGCATTAAAGATGAAATAAGGCCTTCACAATTTCCTGAAATTTCGCACAAAGTACTGGGCAGATAAAAATGGGAACAATTATATAGTAGCGTGTAACATTGCATTATGTGCTTTTGTAAACTGTCCATTCGTCGTGTCTCATTCCACATGCACTGCGTGCTGGGGTTACGCTATAACGTTGGGGTAAACATGTCCAACGACAACCACGTCGTACAGGGCTTCTGCTGTACCCACAAATCACATGAGACAGTATAAACAACTATGGCAGAGTGTGAATTCCAAGACGCTTGAAAAAGGAGCTGCGTGAAGTTCCCGAATAGGCACCACACACCATTCTAATTGTCCTTTTGTCCGTCAAGATGATTGTGATTACTATTATTATTATTATTATTATTATGTATGCAGGGTTGCGCCAAAACACTATGCCCAGAAAGGAAGGACGAATGGAATATCAGGTTTTATCCTCCCGACGACGGTGAGATCATTACAGATGGAATGCGATAGGGGGGAAGTTAATAGTGGACAGTGTATGAGGACTCGTGCGAGTCTACCCTTGGAGTTCTATGAACATGTCCATAAGCGACGTTAGAGGTCAACAGAAAACACCGCATCGTTACAATACGTTGAAGACTAAACTATGACACGACAACACCGAAACACGTGACAAACGAGGCTTTCTTTCTGGCGAACAGGAGATCGTTTAGCATCGCCAGAAATCTTGGCTATTGCAGCTTTTGCTGCGTTAGCCACTCAGTATTGAGTCGTTGAGAAGCAAGATGGCACAGTAGACACGTCTGGTTGACATTAATCGTGGTCGGAGCATTGGTATAGATTAAAAGCCGGCCACAGTCACCTTGAGCTCGATATACAGTTTGGTGTTACCCGTAGCGCCGCTTTACTGTTGTGGATCAGATTCGTAGAACGAGAAAACGGTAATGGCACACAGAGAAGGTCCAGTGTATGTCACATGCCAGCGCCAGGTAATTTTCATGTGTTAATTGATTGAAGATGTCGCACTAGCACAGCAATTGCGCCGCCGGCAGACATTATGCCAGCCTCTTGATCATACATCTCGCGTGATACTGTGTATCGGCAGCTTTGAATTTTGTCCTGTATTCTCACTGACCCTTCAGGCTGTTGACGCGCCTTCTTATGCTGTTAGTTGCTGTTGTGGTATTCACTCCGAAGACTCGTTTGATACAGCTCTACACGTAGACTATTCTGTGCAAGCCGCTTCATCTCTGCGTAATTACTACAGCCTACATCCATTTGACACCTGCTCTCAATCTTGGCTCCCTCTACAACATTTACCGCTCCTTCTCTCTCTCCTCTCTCCCACATGCATACACTGCATTACCAGTTCGACAATTCCTTCATGTCACGGCTTGTGTCTTGTCAGCCTACCCCTTATTTTTCCCACCCGGTTAGCCGCGCAGTCTAACACACTGCTTTCCGGGCGGGAAGGCGTAGCGATCCCCGGCATGTACCCGCCCGGCGGATTAGTGTCGAGGTCCGGTGTGGCGGCCAGTCTGTGGATGGTTTTTAAGGCGGTTTTCCATCTGCCTCGGCGAATTTGGGCTGGTTCCCCTTATTCCGCCTCAGCTACACTATGTCACCGATTGATGCGCAAACACTATCTCTACGTACGCGTACACCATAATTACTCTACCACGCAAACATTGGGGCTACACTCGTCTGTTGTGAACCCGCCAGGGTAGCCGAGAGCGCTAACGCGCTGCTTCCTGGACTCGGGTGGGCGCACCGGACCCGGATCGAATCCGCCCGGCGAATTAACGAAAGGGCCGGTGTGCCAGCCAGCCTGGATGTGGTTTTTAGGCAGTTTTCCACATCCCGCTAGGTGAATATCGGGCTGGTCCCCACGTTCCGCCTCAGTTACACGACTCGCAGACATCTGAACACACTCGCACTATTCCACTAATTACACTCGACGCAGACAGTTGGGGTACACTAATTCCATCCCGAGGGGTACGGGGTGGCGGCAGGAAGGGCATCCGGCCACCCCTTTCCACTAACCTTGCCAAATCCGTTCCTAACAATGCCGACCCTACATCAGCGCGAGACATGGCACCAGTGAAAGAAAGAAAGACTCTCGTCTGTTGTGAGACTTCTCGGGGGTTCTCCATTGGGGGGCCGGAACCGCACAATAACCCTGGGTTCGGTGTGGGGTGGCGGTGGGGTAAGTGGATGGCTGTAGTCTGTTATGGGGTTGTGTACCACTGCGGGCTACGGTGGGGACGAAGCCCCTCCATCGTTTCTAGATCCCCAATCCCATACAATACAATACAGTGCAATTCCTTATTTAAGTCAAGTTGTGCCATAAATATACTTCTTCCCGATTCAATTCAGTGCTCCTTCATTAAACATTCGATTTACCCATCGAATATTCAGAATTCTTTTGTAATACCACGTTTGAAAACTACCTATTTTTCAGTTTGATTTGTTAGGAAAATTTTGGAAAAGTGCATGCTTAATGAACCGTATACAAAATTCTACTGGAGGTATTCCAGAGCATTGCTTCATTTTCCTGGCTGAAGACGCCGAAGAAATTTAAGGATGTACTGCTGAGATCGCAAAGGAGAAAAATAGCACATCTGAATGTGTAGCAGCAACTAAAGCGGGAAACGTTAGAGAAGGCGACGAACATAATCATGTTTAGAGCATAAGTACTCAAGATATAATATGTAACAGCTCTAATGCTTGCATCATATATCGTTAGCCGGATTGTGCTAATGACGGAGATCAGGGATCGTAAGGAAGCACTCCTAGCAGAATGAACAGTACGATGCGATGTCTTCTTGAAGACAACTGGAAGGGCAGTGTCAAGCAAGATAGTAAATAACCGATTTCTAACGATTCAGCAGAGAGGTGGATAAGTCATATTTTGGGCTGGTGTCGTGCGCAGATGTTGGATACCTCTCATAGCTGTGGGTAGTAATTTGAGGGATATAGAGTATCGGGTTAGAATCCTCCAACACATTCTCCAACTCTTCGCGTATCTCAAGAAGATAACGTGCCAGCCCACCGCACCAAGATGGCAAACAACTCTCCCCAGGAGGCAGAAATTTATAAGAATGGAATGGCTTGTAGTATCTGCAGCTATGACTCCGATTGTGTATGTTACGTGCCAATTGAAACTTGCGGTGCGTAGTTCCAGGAACCCTCCTCACACACGGGATGATCTTAGGTAGGTGCCGTCGAATAGTGCCGCAGGCTCAAGCTGCAACGAGTCGACCAACTTGTGGACAGCACGCCAATCACGTCTCAACGCTCGCTGTGGGCCATTACGGTATTGTAAGTCAGCCAGCAGGAGATTTTGATACCACATCCAGCAGACTGCCTGTAGTGTGCTTAGCGTTTGCCTTTATTTCACAGTTTTCTAAAGATTATTCTGCCATTCCCCTATCCCCAGGAATCTAAGTACACCTACGTTCTCAGATATGCATGTGGTCCGACACTGTTATAGAGCATTCTGTATGATGATGTAGCCTCTATCAATCCGACATCTAACTCACATACTGGCTTTTTTATTGCTGTTCTTAACTGTCCTCTTGACGTAATTGTCGTCAGAGACGGATGATTGCGTAGGATGGACATGACAAGGACTTCCTACACACAAATTTAAAGTTTAACTACTGCGCCCAATCGCTCTGTCGTACAGGATTTCCAAAATGAAAAAAGTGGAAAATAGTGACATATAGTTTCACGCATACACTGTCTGACAAAAAAGTGAAGCACCTACAAGACACAGCGAGATTTCAGTGTAATTTCTTACACGCACACATCAGCGAGTATATAAATGATTAGAGTTGGAATTCTCCGTCAGTGGTAGAACGGCCACCAGAGTTCATTAGTGCTGTTCGTGTTTAGTGTTATTACTAGGCCTGGTAGGCTCTATTTAGGACGTGAACTACAATCAGATATTGAGCAATCACGGCGAACGATACGGAGATACTTTGCGAGACAGCATTATCAGCGCCTGACAGAGTTTGAAAGGGACCTCATTGTTGGTCTGCATTTCGCCTGATGGTCGAATCGTGGATTATCGAGATCTGTGGGGCATTCACAGGTGCCACTTACCCATGTTAGACAGCATGGGAATGTGCAGGCAGCCACACTCGCTGTCAATGTTCTGCCGTGAATGGAAATGGTTCAAATGGCTCTGAGTACTATGGGACTTAACATCTTAGGTCATCAGTCCCCTAGAACTTAGAACTACTTAAACCTAAGTAACCTAAGGACATCACACACATCCATGCCCGAGGCAGGATTCGAACCTGCGACCGTAGCAGTCTCGCGGTTCCAGAGTGCAGCGCCTAGAACCGCACGGCCACCGCGGCCGGCGCCGTGAATGTCTGACCACCACAAAGGAAGGTCGTCGTATTGTACATTAATCATATGTCAGCCCATTCACACCTACGCCTGCCATCCAAAAGCAAGTAATGGACTCCGTGCAGCATTCTGTGTCATCCCACACCGTTAGCCGGAGACAAGTAGTAGCCGGGGTATGGACTTACCATTCCATGTGTAGGCTGCCGTTAACACCACAACACGAACGACTACGTTTGGAGTGAGCCCATACACGGGAAGCATGGACTGATTATAAATGACTTCCCAACGTGTTCAGCGATGAATCGTGGTTCTGCACGACCCTAAATGACCATTGTTGGTGCATATGGCCAGGACGTCGGAAGACACCCCATTCTTCCAATATTTTGGACGCGGTGTCAATCCTGGCGTCATGGTCATGGGGAGGTAAATGGTACGATTACAGGTCACAGCTGGTAGTTGTTGAGGGAACTAACAGCAGTACGGTACGTGGATATCCTGTGGCTTCATGTGTTACCTTTCATGCGGCAATACCACGGTGTCTTTTTTCGCCACGACAATGTTCGTCCACACGTGACACGTGTCTGTATAAACTCTTTGCGTGATGTTGAGATAGTCCTGTGCATAGCAAGATCCCCACATGTGCCCACGATATAACATGTGTGGAACTAGCTCGGACGCCTACTAAGTCCCAGTTTCAGCATGCAGGATATCACGGAGCATGCACAACCACTGAGGGCCAGCTTGCCTTAGGAGAGGACAGAACGACTTTGCGATACCTTTCCAACTGTATCAGTGCATGCATCCAGGCTAGAGGTAGTGCAACGCCATGCTGATAAGTGAGCTCATACTGACGATTTCTTCGTTTAATTTGACTCGACTTTGTAATAAGTGATGAAGCATCAAATATTCAAATATCCCCGCAAAGCGCCCTTCTGGGTGGATCAGTTTCTTTCTTTTTTTTTTTTTTTTTTTTTTTTTTTTTTTTTTTTTTTTTTTTTTTTTTTTGGGGTCAGACAATGTAGCATCTTACTTGGATCATTCCACATAAGGAACAGGATAAAGTGAAACGGCGTCGAGATTAAAAAATAGCGTGACTGATTTAGCGTTATTCCGCCCACTCGTCATTACATTTCGTTACATGCTACGACGAAGATTTTGCTTGCGTTGCTTGTAACGTTCTTTAATAAAATAAAAAGCTTTAAGATTACACTGACTGAATGTCTGAACCGTGGCATGGGTACTGAACTCGAATTATCGTGTAGCATGTTGCAAGTGCAAGTGGTGTGCTTACTCTGTGTTATTGTTAGCAAAAACTTTATACGAATTGATTGGGCGATACCACTCCCAATAAAACTAAACTCCTCCCGAACAGGCCATGCTCAACGGAACCGACCGGACGCCGTGTCATCCTCAGCCTATAGGCGTCATTGGATGCGGATATGGAGGGGCATGTGGTCAGCACACCGCTCTCCTGCTGTGTGTCAGTTTCCGAGACCGGACAACTCTCAATACCAATAAAGTAATACTGTCACTGCAAAATGCATTCAGCCCCTTGGGCACTAAATCATCTGGCCCTGTTCAAAATTGATAACTTTGATCCCTGTGCACATAACAAATAAATTGTCTTACCTCTAGAGCACCAACTGTGGAACGCGATATATTCTGGTCTTTCTTTCTTTCTTTTGCTTGCCCCTTTGTCCCGCAATGACTTAGGGTCGGCGTGGTTAATCAGATTTGGCAAGGTTAATTTAAAAAGTGGCCAGATGCCCTTCCTGCCGCCACCCCGTACCCCCCAGGACGGAATTAGTGTACCCCAACTGTCTGTGTCAAGTGGAATCCATGGAATAGTGTGAATGTATTCAGATGTCTGCGAGCCGTGTAACTGAGGCGGGACTTGGGTTCAAAAATGGTTCAAATGGCTCTGAGCACTATAGGACTTAACATCTGTGGTCATCAGTCCCCTAGAACTTAGAACTACTTAAACCTAACTAACCTAAGGACATCACACACATCCATGCCCGAGGCAGGATTCGAACCTGCGACCGTAGCAGTCGCGCGGTTCCGGACTGAGCGCCGAGAACCGCTAGACCACCGCGGCCGGCTGCGGGACTTGGGGACCAGCCCGGTATTCACCTAGTGGGATGTGGAAAATCGCCTAAAAACCACATCCAGGCTGATCGGCACACCGGACTCCGTCGTTAAGCCTACCTGAGTCCAGGAAGCAGCGCATTAGCGCTCTCGGCTAACCTGGCGGGTTGATATATTCTGGTCTCTCATGAAAAAATATAAATATGCTAGCTACAGCCTCAGCGATGTGCAATGCTGACCACAAGACTTTGAAATGGTCATGAAATTGTTTTGGCTGATAAATGAAAACATTTATGAAAAAGCCAACTCCATTGAAAAACATATGGCGTGGACAGGGGGCGGTACTGATTTTGGTGAATTACTGAGTTTTCATTACCAAAATTATATTGGAAGATAAGTTTGGCTTTTTAAAAAACATGTGACAATTGAAATTAGATTACTCACAGTTGATTTTCAAACAATGGGGTTTAAACAGCAAGTATTATCTAACCTCACTAATCCAACATACATGCAAATCTTCAGATTAGATACAGCTCTGTTAACAAATCTTGAAAACATTACAAAAGGAAACATCTAACAAGCCTTTTTTATCAAAACCGTTTACGTACATTCTGGATTTACTCATTAATTCCAAATTATCAGCCAACTCATCTATACTAATGCACTGGCAAAACAAAAATCATAATTATTTAACATCTTTACCTTGCTTGCATGAAGATTTCTGCTTCCAAGTTCAGCAACATGACGTACCTAAATTAAACTAACACCTGGTGACTTCATACAGCACGCCACAAAAACTGCCTACTCCATCGTCTTTCCCTCACAGACAGCTGCCTACAACTGTGCGCCAAGCGCTCTCTTACTCCTACACTATAATAATCTCAGACCAGAAGCAGTGTCTCTGGGTCTGCGGTCTTACACAGTCAGCGATATAAAGCCTGTCAAAGACATAGATCGTTTATAAAATCATATTCGGGTGTCACACACAAATGTGCCCCAGTAGACTCCTTTCATGCTCAACAATAAAAATAAGTGACAACTGTGATGCCACTTATCTTGCACCTGCCAATGAGTCAGCTGTTTAACTGAGGCGTGGACGTTTATTACCGGGTGGTGCGATGTGGCTAGTTTGCGAGGACCTCATCAGAAGCCGCGGCTGCCCTCGAAGGCTTGCAGGCCCTGGGGCCGAGGGCTGCTGCATAATTGAGCGGCCCTTAGGTTCCGGGCCGGCGCCCTAAACGGGTTTACTCAGCACTCGCGCCGCCCTGCGACTGCCCTGCTCTGCGATCATCCCCGTCTCACTTTCAGCGCCGCTGCTCCAGGCGCCTCGACAGCCCCCAAGCGGGTGCCGGTGACCTACATTCAGAGCGTCACAGCCTCTACGCTTGGGTGATTTATTACAGTCTACTTACTCTCTGCTCACTGCCTTATTCCCTTACTGACGGAAGATCTTTTGCATGTTTTAAGCTACCAGAAACAAATTAGTTTTAATTAATTACTAGGTAAGAGCAGAAATTTATTTAGCACGTTATTCTCAGACTTGTTATCTCTGTAGGGGAAATTTTAATTTCCTAACGGAATCAGGGGAAAGCTGCCTACATTGTATCGCATTTGCGATTTTATTTATTACACCCTAAACAATAAGTTACAGGGTTATTGAAACAACACTATCATCAACTGCAGGATGTTGTTCTTGATATCGAATCCAAACAACGGAAAGTCCGAGAAAAATAAACCTACTACAACTAATACTCTAAACATCTGTACATGGTACAAATTAGAAATCCGGTTTCCTAATTTGCACAAATTGTATCACAGTTAGAAACTACGACCCTGAGTTTAAGGAAATGTTCCACACTTCAGTCCTAACATCACTATTTTCAGGCGTTACAGTATGAAATTTTTACTTCTTTTTCCACCCCTGCATACTTTCCACGAATCCACAGTTTGCATTTCATACATCTGATCATTTTATCCATTCAATCCCCCTCGCACAACTCGCAACAGCCCCGCTTCCTCGCAGTCTCCAGAACACTTCCTTTCGAAAGGTGAAGCTGTTGCTCTATATTTCTTCTCCTTGCTTCGGTTGACTTTTTTATGTATAGGCCACTCGTCGGCTCACAGTCTCCTTAGTTATCCCTTGAAGTTTTACGCGGAGTTTTCATAATTTGTAACGGATTCAGTAATCTTTCTTGGGAGGACAGCTTTAGCCCACTTTTTGGCTCCCGTGGCTTCTTCTGCACTGAAGTTATAAGGTAATCCGTTCCGTTCTGCAATAGCGAAAGCAGGTTTTCTTACGTCCGACACGCATAAACCGAACTCCGTCTCGTCAACTGTAAGAATACTCTCTTCCAATTCGTTTCAGCTTCTCACTCGTTTCTTTTGACAGGACAACCCTTACTGGCAGACCTAGGATTGAAGATGATGTTCTCTTGCACGCCATGTATCAGGCACGCACTATTTTAACTTTTCTAATGCATCCTTTCGTGCGGCTCCCCCAATCGGAGGTTCGAGTCCCGAGTCCTCCCTCGGGCATGGGTGTGTATGTGTTGTCGTTTGCGTAAGTTAGTTTAAGTTAGATTAAGTAGTGTGTAGGCTTAGGGACCGATGACCTCAGCAGTTTGGTCCCATAAGACCTTACTACAAATTTCCAATAATGCATCCTTTGTGGACTCACGTTTTAATATGCGCCTAATGCATCCTTTAGTGCGGCTCCCCCAGTCGGAGGTTTGAGTCCTCTCTCAGGCATGGATGTATATGTGTTGTCCTTTGCGTAAGTCAGTTTAAGTTAGATTAAGAAATGTGTAGGCTTAGGGACCGATGACCACAGCAGTTTGGTCCCATAAGACCTTAACACAAATTTCCATTAACGCATTCTTTGTGGGCTCACATTTTAATATGCACCAGAAGATGGGGCATACCCTGTAACCGGTTTGTGTTTCCCATTCTAAAAACAAATGATTTTTACGAATTAGTGGGTTTTATCACTGACGTTTCAACTTCGTTGTAAAACACTTTACTGCGGCGGAAAAATTTACATTATCGTTTGCATTTTTATTTTTATTTCCAGTATTTCCCTTAATTGTTATCGTGGACAGATTTTATTTGTGTGCTCATTAATTTAATCCATGGTCTCTACTTAAGTATACTACTGCAGTTCAATGCTATTCATACGTGCTTGAGTTTGTATAACGCCTTTCTGTGGCCATACTGTAATACAAAATAATTACTTAATTAATAACTTAGGATGAAGGTCGCAATACGAAATTCTCCACGTCCTTTCTAAACATTATATCGCACTAACAACGCAAAACTCAGTTTTTAAAGCTCGCTGTTCGAGAAAGTTTGTTAAATTGTACTACTACAATACCGCAAACTCATAGCGATGTATTATAGGCGATGTCGCCATTTTCTCTTGGTCAGTTTCCTGCAAAAGGAACCATAACGAATACATATTCGTGACTGTCTGAAAAGCAAGGTTATTTCGGGTATATTCACTCATAAATAAATCATAATGTTAGCACTTACCTTATAACAAAATTTTCTTCGCCATATAACACAAAAAGATGAGAACTACAACGAAGACAACACTGTCTTCAGATGATCTATTCCGTAACACACAAAACTCAAAGCTGGAAATATAGTTCCAGGAAGCACGTAGTTCACGCTGACCTTACTGAATGTCGGGTAGAACAAGAGGTACGAATTTTTTAGCAATGGTAGAAATTAGGAGCCGATACAATGCAGGCAACTTTCCCCTACTTTCCACGGCAACAGCAGTCACCACCGTAATTTACGTGCTGTCTACAAATGAAGACCTGTTGAAAAAGGTCATGTTTCAGGAGCTGCTGATGAAATCAACTTATAGTATCTTTTATTTCGAATAACCTATAATCATCGAGTACCATAAAATTATTTAGTCTTACTGCGGCAACAAAGATTAAAAAAAACATTGTGCCTCATTGAAACTGGCGTCAATGCTTTTATCAGTGACGGCAGTTTCAGTCACATAGTATTTTATTTTCGAAGACACGGTATAGACATTGCAGGACAGGCTGACGTAAATAATTTTATAGTATCTGATGATGATTGGTTCATCGACACTGGTTCTTCAGTGTTCTTCTGAAATATGGCTTTTTTTTCAAATATTAACGATCTTTGGTGCGCTACATGCACAAAATATATTGGCAAATGTCGCTCAAGTAATAAGTCTTTACAGTAATTAGCGTCCTCAGTGGTTTATCTAAATCATTTCTAGTGAGCGCCAGCTTACTTACTTTATCAAAACTATGGCCATAATGGTCAGATCTTTCATTAACCTTGTCGATCAATTAAATCCTCTGTTCGTAGTAATCTCGACGACAGGACATTAATCGCTAACCTTCTTACCTTCTTAATACGTCAGCTGCAGGGCTCGAAGTTTTTACCTATGAGCCAAAGCTTGGACGATTTTATTTCCTCGCCTGGTCGGCCCAGCATGTATTATTTGGTTACTGCGACAAACTATATGCTTGAATAAAGTCACTCGACTAAAACAAAATGTAGATTTTCATTAATTAATTGCGTAAACCTTGTATAATTTTTGTAATTGTCTCCGGCATACAGTTTGACACCTAGATCAAAAACTCGTGTGCCACATACATAAAATAAAAGATCAGTTGAGAATTGCACTAACAATTAATTTTTATGACAAGTTTTTGTCCATGAGAGACCACAACGTCTAGCATACCAGTTTATAAATATTTTTGCGCCACCATGTCTTGTAAACCATTTCAAACTGTTGTCTGAAATGAGTAGACACATTTTTCAGTTTGATAAAAAGCCAGAGAAAAAAAGATGGAATAGAGGTGCACCCAAGTTACAAACTTCAAACAAAAAAATCGATAGTTTTCTGTGCAGCTAGAACCCAAACGCGATTAACGAAGGAAGGAAAGAAGGAATATTAAGGTTTAACGTCTCGTCGATGACGTCATCATTAGGAAAGCACCTATGCACTCGCCCCCACCAATTTAGTGGAGGCATGAAGACTTATTCAGGATGGCTGTACGGTGACTTGCATTTCTCTTCTGTCGAATACGTTTCCAGTGCCTTAACATTTACACTATCCACTTGGTTTCACTTAACAAGAAAACTAAAATTAATTTTGGCTTCTATGTAGTTTGAGATCTAATACTTTCAAGCGGTGACTGGTTTTACGCGGCAGGTCTCGTGGCGCAAAGTGTTCCCAATAGGCCTCGTGAGCTTGTTGTTTACTACATCCGTTTTACGCAACACGATTCCCTCGCAACGGAATTGTCCAGAGACAGCTGCAGTCGGAAACAGCCGGTACCAACTGCTTATCATTACAGCCGTTACTTTAGGCGGTACCGTCTAGGAAGAAACACATTACTCTGAGACCAGTAACCAAAGGCTCATTATTTATTGATTTTAACAGATTCTTCTGTTCAGAGTTTAACTAACCGGTGCCCATTATTCCTTGTTCTAAAAACTGATCAGTACATCTTACTAACGCTGGAAACATGTGTGGTAAATAGATTTTAGGAATGGGAAAAGACAGAACTGTGCATTTAATATGACTGTTCCGTGAACCATATTTCTGCACCATTCAGCAAAGTCAAGATCATTCACCACACGTTCTTATAAAATTTTAATCATCGATTTTGTCATCAGATAATCGTAAAAAAATATCAGTTACAAAATAAACGTCTTGCAATAGTCTGAATGTGATATATCGTGTGTTGGGCTCGTATGTATATGACTTACAGCAACAAATTTATTTATACATTTATGATGTAGCGTTCGTGTGATTTATTGCCCTCTTCTAACATGCTAGATTATCTGTGACTTCTGTTGTGAATGACAGTTTCTGCTGAAATGTTTGCTTTTTCGGCTTAAATGTAGAGGGTTTATTAAAAATATTTTGTTTCGACTGAGAAATCTCGTATATAATGATGCGAAAAATTTTGAAAGCACAACGTTTACAGCTTGCAGCCTTAGCTGTGACTGCCTAGCGAGGTGGCATAGTGGTGAGTTACTGACCCATATTTAGGACGACGGCGGTTGTAATCCCCGTCGGGCCAACCACATTTAGATTTCTTGTGATTTCCCTAAGTCGCTTAAGGCGAATGCTGGAACGGAATATGTGAAAAGAAAACTGCCCTTTTTCTCCCCCATTCTACCCTCAATCCAATTTTGGGCTCCGTTTCTAATTACCATATTCCGGGACGTTAAGCCTTAATCTTCCTTCATTCCTTCGTTATGACTGTACAATTTCTGCTGATAGCAAATGTGTAAGAAAATGGAAAGCTTAAAGCAAAATTGTTGAAACATATACCTAACTTTTGTTTCAGTTGCTTGTGATGGGAAATAATGTGACCAGTTCTAAATAAAAAGACATGTCGCCCCTATAATACTTTTTTTAATTTGTCTGTCTCATCCTCCATCTAGGTTGAATTGCGGGAATAAACACAAACTAGGAAGCGGGTTGGAATGATGAGAGCTGACGTGTACGAACGTCCAATGAGCGTCCTGCGTTGTTAACCGGAAAAGTCGGAGTTAAAGCCAATCTTATCATTAAAAAAAAGAAAACGCGAACGTAATGGAAACGTAAAATCAGTAATAAGTATGCCTCTTCAATTTCTAAGGAAGGAATAAAAGCATTCGGGAGAGAATGATGCAGAATACTCGGTTTCTGGGAAATAGTTTGTCATTCCAGACAGTACAGAGCATGCTGATATGGTACTGACGCGCGCAGTACGTGGGTAGAGCAGAGTCGTGCGTAACGACAAACGGGTACTTGGAACATGCACTGCGATCACATTACGGGATGGCCGCCATCCGCACCGCCGTAAAGGACCGTACAGCTTCGGAGCCAGTGTTGGCTGACATTGGCTCACTGCCGCTGGAATGAACCTGTCTTATGCGGGCAGGGTTGACGGCATCCACACCAGTGTGTCGGCTTCCATCGTCCAGAGACCATAAAAGCCTCAGTTGTGCAATGGGCACACGAGCGCTGCCATCGTTAGGTTTGGCAGCTACCTCCGTGTTCGCTCAAGAATCTGCCCCAACAACTTTACCTTAACCTGCACTGGCGCCAAGGGTCCTCATACGATAGTTTGTAGGAGGAGGGGTGTAGACCTAGGGGTATGGAGTATTTTTAATAATTTTGAAGACGAAAGGCGACTTGCAAGTAGCATTAAGAAAGTTTGTTCCGACTCTGTTGAAAACCAACGTAGTACCGACTTTTTAATCATTTTCTTGAAAGGAATCCTCTGATTACATTATATTTTTCCCTTTTCCTGGGACAAGGGGGAGGGGGCTTCCGGTGCCCCCACCCCTCTCTTTGCCCATGGGTGCCGTTGACTGAAACCAATACTGTGTGCTGTCGTGTGGATAGAGCACTCACCTGTCTCGAATCCTGTGCTGGCGTTGGTCTCGCCCTTGTAGAATACGCGTCACATAGTTTTCTTCTTGTTGTCCCTTGCAGAAGAAATGCTCATTGGTTGTAGGACATATTTATGCATAACTGCCTATTACTTAAGGCACATCATGTTTATAATAACAACTCGATGCCATTTTAAATGCCATTCATTGGAAGTAGCAAACGGTTCTGTCCCCCTGAAGTTCAACACGGTACAAACATGTCCCCTCGCGTCTAGATATTTTCCGTAATCCAAATGTTTCCCTTCTACGAAAAATAGCATACTAAATCATTCGTGTTGTGCAATAAGCAGATCCAAGGACTCGGCACTTTCTAAATACGTGCTGCAACAGAATCACCACAAGTGATTCTCAATTATGTCCAACCAGACTCTAGCGCCGATTGGCTTTGCAAAGTATCATATTTCATTAGATTTTATAAGGCTTTAGAAATATCTTCGTCTCTTTAACATTGGCATAACGTCAGCAATTTTATCATGTAACGTGTATTTCAATGTAATTGAAAATAAAGTAAATTCATTAACAAACTAATCCTTCAGTCCCGGTCAGTGGCATTTGCTTAGAACAGTTATTATTTGTTATTCAATCATTTCACTTTGGCGCCTCCAACGTACAGTTGTTCCTCTCGCGAGCTCAACCGGTCCTCGTGCCACTGCTCCCAGCTAGAGGACCTTCAGTCGCTGTGTCAGCTGCCAATGCCCGGCTATGAGGGGGAACAGCCTCTTTCTCCTAAATAAATGCAGCTCTGCTCACGAACCGTAATGAGAAGTCATTACAATCTCCATAGAAATCTAACTTTGCTTGAATTCAAACCAAGAAAAAGACATTAAACGTCTAACGAAATACTGAGCAGGAAAGTACAGTGTCTTCTAACCATTCACGTTTCAACGTGTCCAACAGTGATGGCCACATTCGTGTTAGGTATTACCGTAGTGACTGCAACTTCTGAACCTGCACTGCGTCGCCATTGCATACAAAGTGCAACCTCAGTTACTACATATCGAGAATAATAATAACAGGTATCGTTTATCAGAGCTCGAAGCACCACCCTTTCTTTAAGCCACTTCATAGTAGAGCCTATTAAAGGATCTACACTTCAGAGAAGGATAAGACGAATATGTAACATGAAAAATCATCCCCTGCGGTTTTAGGCGTACAAGACCAATCAGACACAGGAATGACAACTATGCTGCAATTGTGAACTGATCAAGAGCTGCCCAATGAGGATTGCCAACTGTTAGTCATGCACAGTGAGACGCAACAGTTACCTGTGGCTGTTATGCTGCTCACTCTACCATGAGCACAAGACAAAAGAACATCTCTGTTTCGGAAACGAGTTGTGCAATCCTTTTTCGAATAATGACGGGTGTCACTACATCGAAGGCTGCACGCTCGCCTGTCGTGTAGTCCATCGAACATTTCTGAGGTATGGGTGGTCACAGTTTTCCTAAAACCACAGCTGATGCTTTGTGTGCTCTCATATAAACCTATTGGAAAACGATTGCCAAAAACACAACATACATTCTTGTGGTTACAATCAGCGACGTTCAGAGACTCTGAAGCAGTGTATTCTCAGAAGCAGAGATCACGTATATTCTCAAATCCTAGATAAATGTGTGCTGCACTGCACAGGTGTTCCATTTGGTTCAGGTCGTGACTCTGGACAGAACAGTCCATTTCAGGAATGTTATTGTCCCCAAAGCGTTGCTCAACAGATCCTGCTTTACAACAGGGTATGTTTTCACGCCGATACGAACAGTCATCGTCTCCGCAGTGTTCCTCTACTGTACGCCACACACAATGCTGTAAAATGTTTTCGTAACCTTCTACATTTTGCGTTTTCTTAAGCGCAATAAGGTCACCACGTACCTACATCGAAAAACTTCGTCTTACCGTAGCAAGACCTCCTTCGTAGTTCACTGTTGACACTACACATGATGGCAGGTAACACTCTCCAGGCATTACGTCGGATTTACGCAGGACATCGCGTGATTCATCAGTCAAAATCACTCGCTTCTAGTTATCCACTGTCCAGTGGCGTTGCTCTTTACATCACTTAAAGCATCGCTTAATACTGAGCACAGAATTGATGTGGTTTAAGGAGTTGCTCGACTAATTTACCACATTCTTTTGAACTCCCTACGCAAAGTCAATGTGCTAGCTGGACTGCTGATAACACTCGGGTACTCACGCGCCAATCCTGCCGGTAATTTCAATCGATTTTTGACAATCACTCTCCCCAATGCTCGATCCTCCCTGTCGGTCATTATACACTGAAGAGCCAAAGAAACTGGTACACCTGCCTAATATCGTGTAAGGCCCACGCGAGCACTCAGAAGTGCCGCAACACAACGTGGCATGGACTCGATTAATGTCTGAAGTAGTGCTGGAGGGAATTGACACCATGAACCCTGCAGGGCTGTCCATAAATCCGTTAAGAGTACGACGGGGTGGAGATCTCTTCTGAACAACACGTTGCAAGGCATCCCAGATATGCTCAATAATGTTCATATCTGGCGAGTTTGGTGGCCAGCGTAAGTGTTTAATCTCAGAAGAATGTTCCTGGAGCCACTCTGTAGTAATTCTGGACGTTTGGGGTGTCGAATTGTCCTGCTGGAATTGCCCAATTCCGTCGGAATGCGGGTGAACAGATAGAATGCTTACGTTCGTGTCACCTGGCAGAGTCGTATCTAGATGTATCAGGGGTCCCATATCACTCCAACTGCAGACGCTCAACGCCATTGCAGAACCTCCACCATCTTGAACCGTGCCCTGCTCATATGCAGGGTACATGGATTCACGATGTTGTCTCCGTGCCCGTACCCGTCCGTCCGCTCGATACAATTTGGAACGAGACTTGTCCGACCAGGCAACATGTTCTCAATCATCAACAGTCCAATGTCGGTGTTGACGGGCCCAGGTGAGGCGTAAAGCTTTGTGTCGTGCAAGCATCAAGGGTACTCCGAAAGCCCACATCCATGGTGTTTCTTTGAATGGTTCGCACGGTGACACTCTTTGATAGCCCAGCATTGAAATCTGCAGAAATTTGAGGAAGGATTGCACTTCTGTCACGTTGGACGATTCTATAATATTATCTTGGAACTCTTCCATTTGGTCCGTGTTTGCATAGAAAAACAGTAATATCACAAATTGAGTCCGCCTTGATGCAAAACACCGTGTTATTTGTTTATTTCTTTATTATCCCAAACTAGTTTCGGCCACAAATATCACCATCATCAGTGGGGTTTTTTAATCTGTTCTGTGTCGCACACACACGCAAAAGAACCACTTCCCCATCACACACAGAGACATAAATAATGAACGGAAGTCGTCGTAATTCGCGTTACAGTTTTTCACAGCCTTTCTAGCCACTTGCGACACACGCGAACAGCAAGATGGCGTAATATTCTCGATCAGAAACAAAGAGCAAAAGTTTTGTTTTTCTGTGTAGAAAGCAGCCACACACCATCCAACGAACGTGAGTACACGAATAGCTAAGCGACAGCTAAATACACACCAAAATAACTGGTTTCCACAACGCTACCACAACCCCAAGTATATACTGCTGACATACGAAGTTCACCTTTGAGTATTTGTTTAATAACAGCCGCTCACATGGTTGCAGATGACATGATGTTCACTAAGTAAAAAGACGGCAACAGAAAAAGAGCACAGAAAATATGTCACAAACAGCACCAATAATAGCTTAAAACATGCTGTAGCATACAATAAATAAGGGGTTTGGGGTTGGATTGTTTGGGGAAAGAGACCAGACAGCGAGGTCATCGGTATCTTTTTTTTTTTTTTTTTTTTTTTTTTTTTTTTTTTTTTTTTTTTTTTTTTTTTTTTTTTTTTTTTTTTTGAATAGCTAAGGACGGGGAAGGAAGTCGGCCGTGCCCTTTCAAAGGAACCATCCCGGCATTTGCCTGGAGCGATTTAGGGAAATCACGGAAAACCTAAATCAGGATGGCCGGACGCGGGATTGAACCGTCGTCCTCCCGAATGCGAGTCCAGTGTCTAACCACTGCGCCACCTCGTTCAATAAATAAGGTAGTATGAAAGTATCAATATAAAGCTATATTTCAAAAGACTATTTGTAAAAAAGTAATAATGTTTAACTGTGTTTGTACAACCACACCATTTTCTGCATGTTTTAGATTTTAAAAAAACTGATGATGGTGAAACTAGTTTGGGATAATAAAGAAATAAACAAATAACACGGTGTTTTGCATCAAGGCGGACTCAATTTGTGATATTACTGTTGAACAATTCTCTTCAGTCGTCGTTGGTCCCGTTCTTGCAGGATCTGTTTGCGGCTGCAGCGATGTCGGAGATTTGATATTTTCCCGGATTTCTTATATTCACGGCGCACTCGTCAAATGCCGTAGCCTACCGGAAAATGCCCAGTTCATCGCCACCTCGGAGATTCTGTATCCCATCGATCGTGAGCCGACTACACAACCACGTTCAAACTCACTGAAATCTTGATAATCTGCCACTGTAGCAGCAGTAGCCGATCTAACAACTACGCCAGACACTCGTTGTCTTTGTAAAGGCATTGCCGACCGCAGCGTCGTATTGTGCCTGTTTACATATATCTGTATTTGAATACGCATGCCTATACCAGTTTCTTTGTGGCTTCAGTGTATGAGGTCACAATCACAACAGTCTACTCTGGCAGATTCTGAAGGGTTGGAATGTCCCTGATGTGTTTCTCACTCGGGCGATATCCAGTGACTAGAACACATTCGAAGTCACTGAGTTCTTCACGCTCTCCTGACCGATCCAGTCTGCTTTACTGCTCCTCTACTGACAATAGAGTACTCCCCGCCTCCTTTTATACTTGCGGGTCTGCCTCTCACGTCGTCTAGTGGTCAGTTCCGCATTACACAAGTGTGTAAGGACACTTTTGATCAGGTGCTTATGTCCTTCTATTAAGAAGGCAGTTTAACAAGGCATTAAGAAGGCAGTTTAACAAGCGTAGTAGATTTTCGATTCTCGGCGATAATTTTTGGCCGGTAAGAATCTAAACTCATGCGAAACAGAAGGAGCTTCGACAGACTTGGCACTGAGTGAAGAAATACAGATTTAATTTGAGCCTCCTATGAACAACGTTGGTGGGATCGCACAACATTTGACTAAATCACGTTACACCATCTTATCAGGAGGCGTGGCTTAAAAGCATTTTATTCACTGGTCCTATCCCCCATTTTATCGCGATATTGTTTAGACGATAGCTTGAGCGACACACTGCGTCAACGGATAGAAATCGATTACCTGAGGCGGGAGCGAAAAGAGTGTTTCAGAGGCTTATCAGCGAATCCGTGCACCTCTTATCCGTCCGCCAGTCGCGTGCCGCAGCGAGGCGTCGAAGGGTTCCGGCCGGCATGTACTGCGACAACTGGTCAGTCGGAGGGTCTTGCGTTGTTGCTCTCTCTGTGCGGCTTCGCTTTCTCTGTGCGTCTCATGTATGTGACTGCTTCTTCAGCCTAGTTGTGTTTCGTCCTACATAGGTAACTAGAATCGCCATTTTCGTCTGTACAAGCCTGCTCTATACGTGTTGGATCACCCATGTACAATTCCTTTCCTCTACTCATGAAATTGTTGCTTCCATAGCGTTGGATAATGGAGAGGCCAGCAGTGGAATATTTCTTCGTGGACGACGAAGGCTATTGTATTGCTACTTTTCTTTCACTTAGCTTAACTTATTGTTTTAATTTATTTGCAATCGATTTCAAAACGACTCCGGCTTCATCTTCTCGTATTTCGGCACTTTTATCGATATGATATACCACCATAAGTATATCCTGTCATCGTCTCCGACCATGTTTTAGTGTGGAAACTCCAGTCTTATACTTTCTATACTGGAACATGTTGCGAGACGTTAACAGGATTTACTTGCAGTGCTATATCACAGCGATAACAGTGTTCAAGTCCATGAAGATGAAGCCATAGTTGCTGCAAAATCCATTGCAAATAAATTAAAATAGTAAACTAAGCTCAGTGGAACAAAAATGGTAGGACAATAGCCTTTGCTCTCCATGACTGCATCTTGTCAATTTTCTCTCTGAGTGTGTGGGTGTGTGTGTGTGTGTGTGTGTTTACGAACCAAGGTTATGGAATGATTAACACCCCAAACTCATCTCTTAGCGGTATGGTACTAGAATCTAGAATCCCCGTTCGGTCACGGAGTTAGTGAAATCTGACACTGGTGAAAGAATACAACAGTAGAAGCAAAAATGTTGCAGTACGCATGGGTCCGATAATGGGCCGTTTGGAAGATAGCTATGGACTTCACAAAGTAAGTTTCATACGTCGTCCCACGCTAAGACCATCATGGCACATTATAAGAAAAAAGTAAATATTCCAGGATTCCTCCAGACACAGTTCTGCTGCGGTTTGGATAACAGTTATTGGATGCGAGTGAAATGCCACGGCAGCTAAAAATATACTCTAAAGATGAAGTAAGCGGGACAGTACGATTCTTGTGCGCAAAATGTTGTGACTTGGCAAGACAGCCAAGCCACTATGATTGGTAGCCGAAAGGCACGCGTTAAGCTCACGCAGGCTGGTGTGAGGTCTGGAACAGTTAAAGGAGTTGAGTCCAGTAAAAATAATACGTAGCTGCTGGAATACTTAACTTTAATCCATAATTGGTGAACATCGGTCTGACGGTACATGCATCACAAGATAAACAGCAAATGATAATGGCGCCTTGCTAGGTCGTAGCAAATGACGTAGCTGAAGGCTATGCTAACTATCGTCTCGGCAAATGAGAGCGTAATTTGTCAGTGAACCATCTCTAGCAAAGTCGGCTGTACAACTGGGGCGGCGCTCAGTCTGCAATCACTGACAGTGGCGACACGCGGGTCCGTCGTATACTAGCGGAACGCGGCCGATTTAAAGGCTACCACCTAGCAAGTGCGGTGTCTGGCGGTGACACCACCCAAAACGTCTAAAGTGCACATAGATTCACCATGGTATTCTAACAGTTTATGGACCAAATGCAGTGTCGCGTCATGTTGTAGTGAAATGGTGCCAACAATTTGACCAACGCCGCACGCAAAGGGGCGATGCTGACCTTGCACCGTGCAATTTCCGTGGTTTCGGCAAGCTGAAAGAACATCTGGGGAGAACGTGATTTTCCATGGCTGACGGCGTTCACACAGCGGTTCTCGAATGGCTCCGTGACCGAGACGCGGAATTCCACCGTCGAGGAAGTAAACGATCTGTATAACGTTTCGATCGTTGTTTACCGAGAGCAGGTAACTATGTTGAAAAATAGTGTCATTTGGCTGTGTCACTTTGAAGTGTAGTGCAGCATTCAGTGAAATTTACTCGTCCTGCAATAATGATATGTAACTTTTCGAAGTCCACTCGTAATTCTAAGTGTGTGATAGTGGGCTAGTAGTGACTTCAAAATGAGATATTGTCCTATAATGTACAAATGTATTTGAAATGTAAACTTTTTATCAAGTCCCGTCTAATTGGGCTCAAATGGTACTCATGGCTTACCTTTACTTACACCCGTTCTTGGTAAAGGGGGTGTTCCTCGTGTCACCCTCGCATTTGGATGCAATACAGCGCTCTTCTTTTCTGTGAGTTACGGATTCTATCAAACACCTCGGATAATTTCGTGAATCTTTGCAAAACAGTATAGCTCACTCCTCCAGTTCTTCAACCGTATTAATGTGAGCGCTGTACTCATCACTTTTGATGTGACGGAAAAAACCAGCGATTTGAGGCCAAGTGATGTTCGAGGCCAAGGGACAAGCCCTGCTCGATTTATCCTTCTTGGACCACAATCTCACGTTAGGTGCCTCACATCAACAACAAAATGTGACTTTGTCCCGTCATGCACAAATCAACCCAATCCCCCCATCTCCCATCCGTGGACAAAGAGTGAAATCTGAGTCCAGCTAGATGTTGAAAAGTTTACATTTCAAATACACTTGTACTAACTAGGACAATATTTTATACTGAAGACGATGTCGACTTGTGCACACACTCTCGCAATTGTTTCTACAACGTCACGTTTGCGGACCATGTTGACTGGATTATTCTCGCTTGCATTATCGTATACTTTCATCCATATCATTTTTCCATATTAATTACCATATTTAGCGTGGTTCATCACGTCAAGTAAATGCCGAGAAAGCCTTTTAAACAAAACCCTCTTCTATCCTTCCTTCCTTCCTTCTTCGTCTTGGTGCATCTCTCTTCCTCTCAGTGCTTTTTGTCAACGAAAAGTCACTGTCGCGTTCCTACTAGCAGACAAGTCGTTAAATCCACAACTGCTCGCACATAATTATATTTCCTGAAGTCAACGGCACATACGTTGTCACCTGTTAACGAAACATCCAAACCCTATGAAAATGTCAATAGGGCCTACAGTTTTCTGTGGTGGAGTTCGTATACCCTATTTTGGAAACTTTTATTCACATCTACATCCACGTGATTACAATAAAGTGCCTGGAAGAGGGTTTAATAAACCGCCTTCTAGCTGTCTCTCTTGCGTTCCACTCTCGAACGGCACGCGGGAGAAACGAGCACTCAAATTTTTCTGTGCGAGCCCTGATTTCTCTTAATTTATTGTGATCATCGTATCTGCCTATGTAGGTGGGTGCCAACAGAATGTTTTCGTAACTGGAGGAGAATCCTGGGCATTGAAATTTCATGAGAAGATAACGTCGCAACGAAAAACGCCTTTGTTTTAATGATTGTCACTCCAATTCATGTATCATGTCTGTGGCACTACCTCCCCTATTTCACGATAGAACTAAACGAGCCGCCCTTCTTTGAACTTTTTCGATGTCATCTGTCACTCCCACCTGATGCGGATCCCACACCGCACAGCAATGCTCCAGAATAGGGCGGACAAGCCTGGAGTAAGCAATCTCTTTAGTAGACCTGTTGCACCTTCTAAACGTTCTGCCGATGAGTCGCAGTCTTTGATTTGCTCTACCCACAACATTTTCTATGTGATCATTCCAATTTAGGCTAGTCGTAATTGTAATCCCAAAGCATTTAGTTGAATTTATAGCCTTAAGATTTGTGTGACTTATCGCGTAGTTAAAATTTAACGTATGTCTTTTAGTACTCATGTGAATAACTTCACACATTTCTTTATTCAGGGTCAATTGTCACATTTCGCAGCGTACAGATATCTTATCTAAATCATTTTGCAATTCGTTTTGGTCATCTGATGACTTTACAAGACGGTAAATGACAGCATCATCTGGAAACAATCTAATAGGGCTACTCAGATTGTCTCCTATGTCGTTAATATAGATGAGGAACAATAGAGGGCCTATAATACTTCCTTGGGGAACGCCGGATATTACTTCTGTTTTACCCGATGACTTTCCATCTATTAGTACGAACTGTGACCTCTCTGACAGGAAATCACGAATCCAGTCGCACAACTCAGGCGATATTCCATAGACACGCAATTTGGTTACAAGACGCTTGGGAGGAACGGTGTCGAAAGCGTTATGGAGATCTAAAAATCCTGGGTAGTGGGTGATTATGTATTTTCAATTTTAGTGTTTGTCTACGAAATCATCTGAAACAAAATACTGCAGATTCACAACGTAACCTGCTACAACGAAACTTGAACTTTCCATTGTCGTATGTTATTCATCAACGTACGTTCTGAAGCACAGTTTCATATTCAAGATTTCACTTGGCTATCGAAGGACGTTTATTGTGAACTCAGTGCTACAAAAACGCTTATTTGCGCAGTTTGTTGCTTTCTGTTGCACAAAGTGACGTTGCAAAGAAGGCTCTTCCTCATGTCATTTGTACTTTTATATGCGAATACATGTGTTTCCAGGTAAGAAAAGTGCACACTTTACGAGAAGATAGTGGTAGTTTTATGAATTGTACTTCAATTGTCCAAGTTGTATGAAATTGGCTGCTGTCAGTGACTGTATTATAAATCTATGAAATAATTTCTGCTGCTTCAATCAATTTTTGGTTCAAAATGGTTCAAATGGCTCTGAGCACTATGGGACTTAACGTCTATGGTCATCAGTCCCCTAGAACTTAGAACTACTTAAACCTAACTAACCTAAGGACAGCACACGACACCCAGCCATCACGAGGCAGAGAAAATCCCTGACCCCGCCGGGAATCGAACCCAGGAACCCGGGCGTGGGAAGCGAGAACGCTACCGCACGACCACGAGATGCGGGCCCAATCAATTTTTACTAATATTTATCAGCACGACGCGTTTCAGCAGCAGCACGCTGCCACCGTCAGGTGCATTACTGTTAAGTGTACATTACATTAATCTGAAGCGTAATGAGGGTTACTTGCTGGGTCTGCCAGTCAGGCAGGTTAGGTTCCGAAATTCAACCCTCTACAGAAAGATTCATTTATTTCAGTGTATACGTGGAGCTGTATGTTTAAATCGTTTCGCTGTTGTTTTATTCACATTTCTGCTGGAAATTTATTTGTCTGACTCATGGGGCGCAGTAATGAACACTTTCACATTCAGATGTTTACATTACAAGGACACTTAACTGGTAAGATAAACATATTTCAATTGCTGATACATTACAAACAACGAAAATATAATTTTTTTCATGAGCTTATTTATTTCATGGCACATTTTAAATACTATGATCTTTTGGTATTTCTTAGTTATTCATTATGTTAACTTTTTTATCCTTGGAGCAGTTTTACAAGGAAAACAGACTCATGAATGGCGTTTGCAGCCTATTTCTTTACGTATAATATACTCAGGGCCACTAAGCTAACAGTGTCTTTCGAACACCCGTCCATCCACAGAAATTCTACCGCCAGCATTCTCACACTTACTATTTTTTTTCAGCGATGTCGACTGATGACAGGATCTGTCCCAGTTCCTACATACTCAGCTAATACATTACATGACTTGGATGGTTTCACTGATGAGAAAGCCTTAAAAATTATATAAGAGATGTTTACTAAAAACTTGAGAAATAAATGTGTTGATAATAATCAATTTCAAATTTATTTGGCCTTTGAAATTTACAATTCAGATCAAAAAAAGTAAAGCTGTTTACAAATTTTTTTTCTCAATTAGTTAAAAAATATCTTCGTCAATATTTAACGCGCATCTAATACAATTCAAGTGTTTCGTTCAAACGACGAGCCTGGAATAACTTTAAAGTAAGGTTCTTCACTAATATTAGGCAATATAAACTGTTAGAGAAGAAATAAAAGAAACAAATCACTCGAAAAATCTTGCGCTGTGAAATCTGGTGCGCAAGAGCGATCAGATTGGGTAGATCACTGTGCCCAATCTGCGAACTAGCCAATAGCTGTCCATCAACGGTAACCTTCAGTTAATCATCCACGGAGTGAAGTAACAACCATTAACTGCAGCTGACAAGCTAATCTACCGTGAGCATAGGGCAAAAGAACATCCAAAAAGTGTATGTAAGATGACATACAGAACAGATTTGGGTTACTGTACCTTGTGCGTTCCTCTATGTGTCATAAATTATTCATATTTATTTCAGAGCATTCAACGTGATTTTGGAGACAATGTTTTCACTGAAAAGCACATAATTATGTATTTTCCCCAGCATGAACGGAAGCGACCTCTTATCTTCCTGTGACGCTTCACAGGTTTTAACGAACATACTTCGGTCTGGGCTCATAAATGCTGAAAGACAAAACAGGAACTACACGATCGACCCTTATCTTGTTTCTCCAACTTCGTGTTTAGACTGCAGCGTAAATGTCACGGGAAAGATCTGTAGCTCGAATTACCGCTTGGAAGCTTTTCCATTACATCATCAACAGTACCTGCAATGTCACCTGCGCAATAAAATGTGTATAGTGAAAAACAGCCGCGGCGCTTAGTGTGGTAGAGGCAGTTACGTTCTACGCCTCACCTTGACAACAAGGTGGAGGAAATTGTGGTTTGCTTTTTTAAGACAATGTGTATGAGGCAATCTGAGGATTTTTCAACTCTCTTCTAGTCCATATTGTTTCATACTTCAGCGATATTCAGCTCAACATTACTCTGCCGCTTTCAAAAAATTATCAGGCACTGTGTTTTGGTGCAAGCAGTGGAACTTATTGTGTCAATTGTCTGTAGGTGCAGCGTACAGTTCCACGAAGAAATACAAAAATGTACAGCTTCTGTTTTCAGTTTCACCTGTCATTCTGTTTTTATTTAAACCACCGAGATCAAAAAACAATGTAAGACGCTAATCAGATTTAGCTGAAGTTTGGAATAGTTCTTACAATACGTGAAAATAAATTATTCAGTATTTCACAGACTTGTATATCTTATCTATTTCCGTTCATATAACGATCGATACCCTAGAATCGTGTATTGGTGGTGAATTCGCACAAAGTAGCGTTTTCTGACAGTCAAGAGAAAATAGTCATCAACGAATAAACAAAATAACCCCATGAAAATTCTCCACTTACTCAACAATACAAAACTGAGCACGCAGCTAAAAGAAATCGACCTGCACAAATCGAGATAAACCTAGAAACGTGAATTAAACAACCAGGTGAGCCCTGCAAGCCTGAATTCCCTTATTACCTGAAAGGTTCGAGATATCGAAACGAAGTTTTCGGCAAATTACAGAACGCAGACAGGTACGTAATTTTGTCACGTGAGAAATATTGTTAAATGTATCAACCGAGAGATTAAAGCAAATACTTTTTTTTTTAATGGCCGATACATATTTTTAACGAGATGTGGAAGCTACTTCAAAAAGGAACATGGTGATATAATGCTTTTTCATGCTGAAGTTGAAACTTTTCTTGTTATCTCCTCTGCGCATATACTTCCAGCTTTCCCAGCATCTGGGTTGCGGTATTATGACCCCAGTATATCAATGAATGTGTAAGCCAAAACAAAAGTTGCAGTAAAGAGTGAACGTCTGCCAGTTTGTAAAGTGACTCTGTCTTATTTCCAGCCATGGAAAGGCTGCAGTGATTTGGGACGCTTGAGCCGTGACCAAGAAAAGGAAGATTCAAATTCCCTCTCCGCCATTCTGCTCTGTGCTTTCCGCCGTTTCCGCAACCACGTCGTACGTATTCCGAGACGGTTCCTCCAACAGATAGCATTCAATTACTTACCCAATAAGTTAGTGCTCCGTTTCTAATAAACTCGAGGGCGACAAGACGTTCAAAATATCACGTGCCTCCATTCACGTTTGACGTCATTCTTGGTAGGATGGAGGACGTACTTCTGCGTCTAAAGACTGGAAATAAAGCTGTATTTGTTACCCACTACCTGTTCTGGCAATCGCTCATTTGTCAGAAACGTTTCTCTTCTAGCACGTCCGCGTTCCTTCACACACTAGAAAAAAATATTTCCTTTTCAGTTGTATGCATAAACATTATAATGATTACACTGATACACAATTTTCCTTAACGCCTGTTCCATAAGTTTTATTTCTCGATTCATTGGCCAGTTGTTCAGTACAACAGTGGTACAACGTTCAGCAACTGGCGCTTCTGGGGACCCTTGTGATTAGGAGGATCACGAAGAATCACTTATACTAAATTTCTTTGTGCTTCGTTTGAGCAGCTGCTCCCTGCTGGAATGCCAGTACACAGAGATAGGAGCAAGGTCGGAAGGCAGGAATCTGGTCGATGGATACCGCACGTAACTGCCTGTAATAGCGCTTATCGCTGCAAGGACCCCGGGTGTTCTGCCTAAGCACGAAAACATACTCCACTGTATCGAAGTCAATCGTCGGTTGCCTATGGAAGAGTTCCGTCTGCCAACGCCCTACAAAAAACGAAGACGTTGCTGCCAAATTTGAACTTTTTACATTACAGCATCACGATTTTCTTTTCTCCACTGTATCGAAGTCAATTGTCGGTTGTCTATGGAAGAGTTCCCTCTGCCAGCACCGTACAAAAAAAGAAGACGTTGTTACCAAGTTTGAACTTTTTACATTACATCATCGTGATTTTCTTTTCGAATGGACGTCGGAATTCAGGAGCCCAGAACTGTTACGCAGAAAGGTATTAGTCATAGTATTTAATTCAACATTTGTTTCTAATTTGTAACAATAAACAGTAACATTGCATTTGCATCAAAACAGGCTGAAGTTTTCCCATTATCTTTACTACTAGTTGTCAAGTAGCGCTGTAATCCACTTAGAGATAACATGACTACGAAGAGAAGATATTCATAACTGAAGACATGTCTAAGGAAACCGTGAACACTTTTACTTATAGTGAAGAAAAACACTGCCAGGTTCATTTGGTGTGCTCTGTTAGAATAACCATTATCAACCTATGCTACAGGCAATCCTTAGAACCATAAATCTAATTACTGCGAAGCGGTCGTCGACATTAGACAGAAGAGTCAATTAGAACTGAATTTCAGTGAATCTTCGCCCCGATAACCAGCCACGCTTCACAGTAATTATATGTATGGATCTTAGATCGAAACCCGTTATATTACTAGAACATACCAAGTGACGCAGAGATGTATATCATAGGACTGGCCATTTCCGTAGAGAGCGTAAGGAGTTCAGACGAAAGTAAAGCAAAATATTCTGGTCACAGGATGAGAAAACAACCTTTGACAAAAGGCAGTCACATCTCCCTACTGACGGGGTTACCAAAGTATGTCCTACAGTCTTTTCAAAAGTAAGGGTTATCGAAGATGCATGCTATTTTCGCCTTACGGTCGTTCTGGTCATTTACAAATACATAGCCATCTTGTGATACATCAGCTACCAAGCTTTCGAAAATGAGGTTGTATTTTTTCTGCCTGCAACAATAATTCCTTAAACGTGTTCATAACGTTACTTAGAAAAATATGCTTCAGTTAACCAGTGGCAACGTAGGATCATATTCACTAAACGACTGACACGAAACTTTTACTGATGTGGAGTTGAATGTTCACCAAATGAATAAGCTATTCAGTTTTGCTGAATTCTTTCCGCCTTACAGGTTCCTCCAGTTGACATTAAGTCCCCTCGAGAATGAATCTGATAAGTGTGTACAACAGGGCATTTCGTGTAAAATTAGCTCAGTCGTCCGTTCACAACGAGTCAATAACGTCGCGTGTAATGGCAGAATTTCGTGAGACGGCAGGCGGACGAGGGAAAAAGTGGAGGGCAGCTTGAAACGTTCCTTGCAGTTGAATGGATGTTACATCGGCGTGCCGAGGCAGCTACTACGCTTTAGGCAGCTACCCTCTGGTCGGCTTGTCGTCACCGAGTATCCCCAGACTGCAAAGAAAACAACTTGTCCTTTTACTGTTCTGGTCTTGTGCACACTACCAAGACAAGAACAGCATAACCATGAAAATATTCCATGCGTTTAAGGCAGTCTATTTCACCCCTGTCTCCAAATATTTCTTGCAAAAATTTATCGTTTCAGACTGTTTTAAATAAACGGACAACATTTCATCGGAATGTCTTATTTCACAAAATTATATATACAGTACCTTTTATTTTGTCTACATCAGGCAAAGTAAATAAAGAGTAATTATGAAACAAATAAATAAGCTTGTGGAAACTGCGACGCTCTACAGAATAAATGCTTCAATTTTTGGCTCAGATTACATCCTTTTAACATTTTTATACATCTATACCTTACGTATTTCGGAATTAAACCTCTTGTAATTTTTTTTAAGCACCAATTCAGGGAAGCATTATATCTCCACGAGAGCGTTTCTGTGGGTGAAATATGAGGAGACGCACTATCACAATGATCTTGTTACATCCTAACACAAATTCATTTCAAATTCAGTACCGATGTGAAGATGTAATTCTTCAGATTCTCTCCCTCTCTTAGACTATCAAATGGAAAATGAAATATAACTAGAGGCATGATACTTTTATACTTTAAGGAAAAAAATTTAAGTTACTGTACTGACATGGTAGACAAATGTACCTTTCCGTGGCTGAGCAATTACTGTGTCTGAACTTCAGATGGAGAACAAGAGTTCACGTTCCAGTACCACCTAGGAATTTTCCTTTATCGAAGGACAACGGTATTCACTCTACCTCGTGAAAATAACTGAGATGGTACTGGAAGGAGAATTGCGGACTAACATTTCGAAAGCGGATGTTAAAATCCGAGATCTGGTGCGGCAGACTACAGATCTGTCCCATCAAACAACAGCGCCACCTAAGTTTCCTATATACCATAATCCCTGTTGGTTTAACATGTTTCTGTTCTTCTTGTTGTGATATTTCTGTTTCGTCGGTTGTCAGATTTAATTTTACATCTCCAGATGTCGTACGGAAGACAGGCGCGCCAGAAGTTGCATTTATTTCCTTACTGCTCGTAATATTTTTTTTAAATTCTGGGAGCCTCACATTCTTCCTAACAACCGTTTGCGTTCTCAAATGGCCGACTCCAAACGAAGGATGTGCGTCGTGTGAGCTATTTACTTGTATTATTTATTAGTGTTGTTACTTTACAATTACGCATTGCGACCAAGGAGTATCCCACCAGACGTATTCTATAAGAGCACAGCAACGTTCCGTTACACTGTTCCAGTCCAGTCCCAGTGTGAGTCAACGTTTCAACCTCGTCATCCGTAGGCCTACTCAGTTATCTGATTTCAACACTATTCATAATCTGAAATCCGATCGAATCTTTTGAGGCTCATCATCCATCTTCTTTATTTACTGTACAAACTAAGTTTTGCGCAATAAATTATACCTAAAATCAAATGTCGTATGGTAGTGATGGATGGATGGGATACCCCACGGAGTAGATTCAGCCACCTGGCGGAAAGGGTGTTCTTTTTCAGTGCACATTAGCCACTTTCCCAGCGGATGTACAAGAGTTGTGTCGCATGCGTATTTGTGCAGTTCAGTGGGACAGCGATGTGCACATATACCGGTGGTGATAATATCGCGTACACAAGGTATAAAAGGGCAGTGCATTAGCAGAACTGTCATTCGTTGTCAGGTGATTCATGTGGAAAGGTTTCCGACGTGATTTTGGCCACACGACTGGGATTAACAGACTCTGAACGCCGAACTGTAGTTGGAGACAGACGCGCAGGACTTTACATTTCGGAAATGGTTTGGGAATCAATATTCCGAGATCCACAGTGTCAGGACTGCGCTGACAATATCAGATTTCAGGCATTACCTCTCACCAAGGACTGCCTTCACTTAACGACGGAGACCAGCGACGTTTGTGTAGCGTTGTCAGCGCTCACAGACTAGCAACTCTTCGTGAAACAACCGCAGAAATCAATGTGGGACGTACGACGAACGTATGGGTTAGGACAGTGCGGCGAAATTTGGCGTTATTGGGCTGCGGCAGCAGACGACCGACGCGAGTGCCTTTGCTAACAACACACCACCTGCAGTGCCTCTCCCGGGCTCGTGACCACATGGGTTGGATCCTAGACGACTGGAAAACTGTGGCCTCCTCAGATGAGCCCCGATTTTAGTTAGTAAGAGCTGATGGTAGGGTTCGATTTGGCGGAGACCCCACGAAGCCATATATCAAAGTTGTCAACAAGGCTTTGTGCAAGCTGATGTTGGCTCCATAATTGTGTAGGCTGTGTTTCCATAGAATGGACTGCGTCCTCTGGTCCAACTGATCCGAACATTGACTGGAAATGGTTATGTTCGGCTACTTGGAGACCATTTGCAGCCATTCATGGACTTCATGTCCCCGAACACAGATTGAATTTTTATGGATGACAATGCGCCATGCCACCGGACCACAATTGTTCACGATTAGTTTGAAGAGCATTCTGGACAATTCGAGTGAATGATTTGGCCACCCAGATCGCCCGACACGAATCCCATCGAACATTTATGGGACATAACCGAGAGGTCAGTTCGTGCACCGACAACACGTTAGCCATTATGGACGGCTATAGAGGCAGCATGGTTCATTATCCCTGCAGGCGACTTCCAACGAGTTAATGAGTCCACGCAGGGCAAAAGGAGGTCCGACAAATGGTTCAAATGGCTCTGAGCACTATGGGACTTAACTACTGAGGTCATCAGTCCCCTAGAACTTAGAACTAATTAAACCTAACTAACCTAAGGACATCACACACATCCATGCCCGAGGCAGGATTCGAACCTGCGACCGTAGCGGTCACGCGGTTCCAAACTGACGCGCTTAGAACCGCACGGCCACACCGGCCGGCGGAGGTCCGACACTATATGAGGAGATATCCCATGGCTTTTGCTGAGAGTAATAGATTCGAGCATAGAGTGTTGTTACGTTTGCGTTGTATGACGGTGATGAGAGAAGGGAGAGGGTGAAACCCGGAGCTAGCACATAGGCTCTCTTCTCAAATAGCAACAAGAGAGCCGCCGAATTTACGTCCCTGTACGAAGGACAGACCATCATCAACTGTGGCACATGCCCTTACATCATGAGACATTGCGGACAGGTTTGGAATTTAATCCAGGATATTGGCAAAAAGACTGGTGATCACAGAACTTTATGCCACCATCTCCCCTCTCCTTGTCAGCCAAATAATGGAAGAGAAAATTTCATCCACCGTCAGGATTCAAACCGACTTACCTTCTAGTCGAGCGCCACTGCACAGGCGTGCGTTAGTGACGTCGGCTACGTAGGCGGGTGTAAATTACACTAATCTCCTCTGGAAATAATTCTGTCCTGTAGAGCTCCAACCAGCGATATCCAATCCGTGAGGAATATCGCTTCTACTACATACTAAATATGGTTCAACATAAAATAAATTGTGTTCATTCAAGGGATACCATGATTTGCCCTACCATTCGCCGTTTTCACTGTAACTGCAGAACGTCGCTAATTCGTTGTCAGTTCGTAGTAATATACGGAAAGTCATCGAGTAAAACAGTAGTAATATCATGCGTTCCCCAAGGAAGTGTTATAGGTCCTCTGTTGTTCCTCATCTATATTAACGACATAGGACACAATCTGAGTAGTCGTCTTAGATTGTTTGCAGATGATGCTGTCATTGACCGTCTTGTAAAGTCATCAGATGATCAAAACGACTTGCAAAATGATTTAGATAAGATATCTTTATGGTGCGAAAAGTGGCAATTGACCCTGAATAAAGCATTTTGGATTACGCAGTAAGTCACACAAATCTGAGGGTTGTAAATTCAACTAAATACTTAGGGATTACAATTACAAATAACCTAAATTGGAACGATCACATAGATAATATTGTGGGTAGAGCAAACCAAAGAATGCCATTCATTGGTAGAACACTTAGAAGGTGCAACAAGTCTGCCAAAGAGACTGCTCACACTACGCTTGTCCGCCCTATTCTCGAGTATTGCTGTGCGCTGAGGGATCCGCATCATGTGGGACTGACGGATGACATCGAAAAAGTACAAAGAAGGGCAGCTCGTTTTGTATTATCGTGAAATAGGGAGATAGTGTCACAGACATGACACGTGTATTGGAGTGGCAATCATTAAAACAAAGGCGTTTTTCGTTGCGTCGTTATCTTGTTGTGAAATTCCAATCACCAGTTTTCTCCTCCGAATGCGAAAACATTCTGTTGGCACCCAACTACATAGGGAGAAATGATCATCACGATAAAATAAGAGAAATCAGGGCTCGCACAGAAAAATTTAAGTGCTCGTTTTCCCCCCGCGCCGTTCGGGAGTGGAACGGGACAGCTTGAAGGTGGTTCATTGAACCCTCTGTCAGGCACTTTACTGTGCATAGCAGAGTAATCATGTAGACGTAGAAATCTGTCAGCGTCACACGTTAAATGTGAACGTAGACCTGACAAAACGCAACATTTTCTTCCTTTATATAGGGTTTACATTTTTCAGATAATTCGTGGTGTAGTGTAAAAACGGCAATTTCGCCGATAGACAACAATTAAAACTACAATTCCTCAGATAAAAATAGTACTTCAAATAACACTGCGAACTATTTCTTCAATTCCATAAAAATGTCCACGTGCTACAGCGATTGATCTACAATTCGATTCAGCGTGCTGTTAGATAATGTACGAGGTGCATTCAAGTTCTAAGGCCTCCGATTTTTTTTCTAATTAACTACTCACCCGAAATCGATGAAACTGGCGTTACTTCTCGACGTAATCGCCCTGCAGACGTACACATTTTTCACAACGCTGACGCCATTATTCCATGGCAGCGGCGAAGGCTCCTTTAGGAGTCTGTTGTGACCACTGGAAAATCGCTGAGGCAATAGCAGCACGGCTGGTGAATGTGCGGCCACGGAGAGTGTCTTTCATTGTTCGAAAAAGCCAAAAGTCACTAGGAGCCAGGTCAGGTGAGTAGGGAGCATGAGGAATCATTTCAAAGTTGTTATCACGAAGAAACTGTTGCGTAACGTTAGCTCGATGTGCGGGTGCGTTGTCTTGGTGAAATAGCACATGCGCAGCCCTTCCCGGACATTTTTGTTGCAGTGCAGGAAGGAATTTGTTCTTCAAAACATTTTCGTAGAATGCACCTGTTACCGCAGTGCCCTTTGGAACGCAATGGGGAAGGATTACGTCCTCGCTGTCCCAGAACATGGACACCATCATTTTTTAAGCACTGGCAGTTACCCGAAATTTTTTTGGTGGCAGTGCATCTGTGTGCTTCCATTGAGCTGACTGGCGCTTTGTTTCTGGATTGAAAAATGGCATCCACGTCTCATCCATTATCACAACCGATGAAAAGAAAGTCCCATTCATGCTGTCGTTGCACATCAACATTGCTTGGCAACATGCCACACGGGCAGCCATGTGGTCGTCCGTCAGCATTCGTGGCACCCACCTGGATGACACTTTTTGCATGTTCAGGTCGTCATGCAGGATTGTGTGCACAGAACCCACAGAAATGCCAACTATGGAGGCGATCTGTTCAACAATCATTCGGCGATCCCCCAAAACAATTCTCTCCACTTTCTCGATCATGTCGTCAGACCGGCTTGTGCGAGCCCGAGGTTGTTTCAGTTTGTTGTCACACGATGTTCTGCCTTCATTAAACTGTCGCACCCACGAACGCACTTTCGACACATCCATAACTCCATCACCACATGTCTCCTTCAACTGTCGATGAATTTCAATTGGTTTCACACCACGCAAAATCAGAAAACGAATGATTGCACGCTGTTCAAGTAAGGAAAACGTCGCCATTTTAAGTATTTAAAACAGTTCTCATTCTCGCTACTGGCGGTAAAATTCCATCTGCCATACGGTGCTGCCATCTCTCGGACGTATTGACAATGAATGCGGCCTCATTTTAAAGCAATGCGCATGTTTCTATTTCTTTCCAGTCCGGAGAAAAAAATCGGAGGCCTTAGAACTTGAATGCAACTCGTATATGGCTTGCCATTTATAAGAATTGTTTTATCAGAGTGTAGCTGCCAACACAGCACTAGCTCATCATCATCATCATCATCATCAGCCAATTCAATCATTAGATGATGTGGCCTCTTGGAGTCGTGGATTCAGGTAGGCTTTCAGAAGTCTTCTCCAAGTGGGACGGTCTTGGGCAGTTCTCTGCCAGGTGTTACCAGCGATCTTCTTGATGTCTTTGTCCCATCTGTCTGGTGGTCTTCCTCTAGGCCTCCGGTGCTCTCTCGGACTCCACTACAGTACTAGCTTCGTCCATCTGTTGTCTTTTCTTCTTGCAACGTGGCCAGTCCACTGCCATTTCAAGGAACCTACTCTCTCTAAGATGTCATTAACCTTTGTCACAGACTGGATGTCATCTGCCCTTTTCCTGTCCTTTCTTGTATAGCCCAGCATTGATCTCTCGATGGCTCTCTGTGCTGTTCTAAGTTTCCCTTTGTGAATGAGTTCAGCGTCCATGTCTCGCAGCCATACGTCATCACAGGAAGAATGCATTGATCAAATACTGCTTTCTTCAGATTTACTGGCATTTTTGATCTGAATACTTTTGAATTCTTCCCAAATGCTTGCCAGCCAAGCTTGATGCGTCGATAGATTTCTGGCCTTATGTCTCCCTTTATATTTATAATCTGGCCAAGGTAGACATATTCACTGACCTCTTCTAGTAGACTGTCCTTGACTTTCACATCTCCAGCTGGGACCCATTTGTTGGATATTACTTTTGTTTTGGAAAGGTTCATGTTCAAGCCAACCAGCTGACATTCCGATGCAAGATCTGTAACTAAGTTTTGGAGCTCTGCAAAGTCTTTGGCCAGTAAGGCAATATCATCAGCAAATCCCAAGTTGGTAAGCCTTCTTCCATTAATTCTAATTCCCTTACCTTCCCAGCTCAGCTTTGACATAGCCATTTCCAATACAGCACTAGCTACTGCAGTAAAATGTAGTTAACATTCATCACGGTTTTAAAGCGTTGTTGACACTACTGATCCTCACTTATACGACAGAATGCGCCAGATGTTGACGAAGACCATCACGAGTCACTGCGCTCTCGGTTTAATCAGTGTTTAGCTTGGAAAATCCAAGAACTTTGACTGTTCAATACCGAGACGTGGTACCCATGAAAGGGGTAGTGTTGATATTTCAACATGTGCAATTGGGACAGCTTACGATGCAATCAAATAACTTATGTGATAAGAAGAAGTACTAACTTAAAGCTGATCGAATAGTTTGCTTTCACCAGTGAAGCATATTTGATGTTATCGTAAGGGAAAACCCTATCGCAGATAATGCGTCGATACGCGGCTTTATGCACACATCATCTTGCAGATAACTTTATCTGACAATTCTGAAACCGTGTATGACTTAGAAGAGAAACAAATACGAAACAAATGCAAATAATAAAAGTGGATAGAAACACTGAAGAAATATGATTGCTTGTGCTCAGTGACGCCCTTTGTAGCGTCCACTGCATAGAATTTTATTAATAAGATATCGATATTTTCAATACACAGGAGGTTCGATAAATAAAAACGAGTGAGACTTATGTGAAAAAAGCCGAACCATTACTATTTAAATTTGTTGTATTAAAGGTATGTGGGTTTTTATTTGCAAACAAGTTGTTGCAGGAGATTTGTATAATTTTTATGGTTGAAAACTACGACATTCATTTTTTTGAAAATAAGGTTACACCGGATTTAAATAATTTCGAGTCTTGGAGAAAATAGTTCTTCTAAATTGTGAATAGTATTGGGAAATCAGCACTATTAATATTTATCGTTATTTATACTAACGAGAAGTATGCTTAGCTCCAATATGTTTGAGACAGTAAGTTCAAAGATAAATTTTTCTTGCTAATAGCCTTTTGACAGATACAGAAAATGACTCTTTGATGGTACAGAAGTCGCAATGAAATTTTTTATTTATTTTAAAGTTTTTCGTAATGAATTTGTACCCAAAAGAAGATTTTTTTATGACCTTGACACCAAAAACACATGCATAACAATTAAATGTGAGCGCTCACTGTACTTAAACGCCGGCCGGTGTGGCCGTGCGGTTCTAGGCGCTACAGTATGGAACCGCGTGACCGCTAATGCCGCAGGTTCGAATCCAGCCTCGGGCACGGATGTGTGTGCTGTCCTTAGGTTAGTTAGGTTTAATTAGTTCTAAGTTCTAGGGGACTGATGACCAGCCGGCCGAAGTGGCCGTGCGGTTAAAGGCGCTGCAGTCTGGAACCGCAAGACCGCTACGGTCGCAGGTTCGAATCCTGCCTCGGGCATGGATGTTTGTGATGTCCTTGGGTTAGTTAGGTTTAATTAGTTCTAAGTCCTAGGGGACTAATGACCTCAGCAGTTGCGTCCCATAGTGCTCAGAGCCATTTGAACCATTTGAACTGATGACCACAGATGTCATAGTCCCATAGTGCTCAGAGCCATTTGACCCATTTTTTGTACTTAAACCTCTTGTCAAATTCTTTTAGAAGATGAGTTTTCGATCTGGTTGCCTCGTTTAATTTTGGAGAATTTGCAAACATTCACTGGAGAAAACAGGTTAGTGGTGGAATTGCCATACTACGGTGACAGACAGTCCCCTGTCTTACACTCCGTTTACGGAAAACTCTTTTCTTTAACAGTTCCAGTTCAATAGCAGGAAACATAGATGGAGAAATAGGCGTAGAAATATCAGTACTGCTTACAGCGTGTGACGAAGCCAAAAATTGTTCCATCATGTAGAATTTGTTTTTCCAAATCGTCCCCGAACCCGGTGCACTTTTTAGATTGTCTCCTTTTACAGTTCGTGCCTTTTTCGCTCTTGTCTCAAATGATTACTAGTGTTTACTGTGCGCATTATAAGTTTAACAACAGAAGGTTATCTTCTATATTACGTGTCATATAGCAGTCTGATGTTATAAATAATGAATCTCTGTTTTGTAAAATTTATTGGACAAGATGCGTGAAAAAGAGTGGTTACGTACATTCATTACCCAATAAATGTAGATAGAAAGTAGAATTATGAAAGCCCAAAACATCGAGGAAATGTGTCTATATCATCGATACATCACTAGTATACTCTTATGAATAAATATCGATATTTCTTATTCGAAATTTCCATATTTCCAATATAATGATATTACGTTACCATCTTTAGTCGATATATTGTTAGGGGCGCCAGAGAATTGACTCTTTCCGTCGTCAAAGTGTTACAGACTATATTACCCATTTTAATGCTTGGAGACAATAACACCACTGTCAAAACTTTATCTTCTTGCTTGTCTCTCGCAAACATTGTTTTATAAAATAGTAAATGATCTGACACTCTTCAAGTATCAGCCCTCTTAAATTTGAATGTAAAGGAATTACACTAATTGCTGTTTCTAATGTAACTACACGTCTGAACACATCCCTGTACTAATGCACTGTGCTAAGTGTATCGCACTCAACCAGTGTTATAACTTACATTTACTGTATCAATAATAGCTGAAGGCACTGGCTTCACTGTTTTATCAGCTAAAGCCAGTAAATAAATAATATAAATAACTTTTTGGTTTCAAATGACGAAAGACAAACCAAAGGAAAGGAAGGTTGTGGTTTAAACATTTCATGTCCAATGGATGATGTCCGCGACCTCTAATTCTGACGTAGAACTCGGTGACTGGTTTAAAAAACTATAAATTCTTTTTCACATCGACCATTTACATGGGGAGTATTCACATTTACACGATACTCAAATCTACTTTGGATAGGTCTTGTTCATGTGGAACTTGCCGGAGACGGAGCACTAACTAAACAACACAATGATTGAGCACGAAATCATCGTCGTTAAAGTTTACGAAAAAATCCTTCCGTCATTTGGCTGAAGTTAAATAGGGAATCTTAAGCAGGACGGCCAAACGGTAATCTTACTGCCGTCTCATCTGCAGAATTCCATTGTAGCTGAAATATTGCAGAAACTTCGAAAAACACGCAGTTTACCACTGGGTGTGACGACACTACAGGGAGACAGACATATGACCGGCATGGCAGAGAAGAACTACTTGGCGCCCTCTCACGTGTTAGCACAGTACCAGAGGACACCCACAAATATAACGCTGGCTGTTCCCACAACAGAACACAGTGTGTGCATATTTCTTTTCGTATGGCATGTGTTTCTTTGCACGAGCCACGCCTATTACTACACGGTGTTTTCCCTGTGTTGCAGTTTGCAGTCCCTCATCGCGCCCAGATTGATTCTGACGCTAATGACCGTGCCGTCGGCGAGACATTAAACGCTAGTAGCTGTTCCAGGGACTTTACGGAAGTCGACATTACCCCCACTTTTCAGCATAGATCTCGAGCAGTAATTTAAAGAGGCGGCTCCCGAGCACACGGATGTGTTCTGTAACCATAGGTGAAAACATCCGTCAGAATGAAAGGATGAGTCAGACCTGGAGGAGTATTCAGATAGCCTAATGATAGAGGCACCAGCTCGCGATAAGCATGAAATCCGGGTTAGAGTCCCGGTCTGGTACAGATTTTGAGTTGTCGCGACGTGTCACTACGGGCACACACTGGCGTGAATTTTCCGCCCCTCTTCGTTCCAAAGAACAAATACATTTCATCTTACGCCCTCGGGGGCGGGCGTGTTGCTGTTTGAGTTGGTACAGAATACTATCGCTGGTTTGTGTGTCAGTGTTCCTCGCTCACAGTGGCGTCATAGCTAAAACAGTGACTCTGTGGTGGAGCAAGGTTAAATTCCCAGTTACTACGCCAGCCTAGGCGATTCGTAGGTTATATAAATCATTTTAGGCGATCGGTGAATTATGCATTATATACGACCGCACACCAGATTCCCTTCCCAGTCTCTTCTGTTTACGAGACGTTAAACTTTAAAATTTGTTCCCCACCATACTTTCTACTGTTTGGGTCATAGCTCCGCAATTTTCGGTTAACGTTCTGAATGTAAGGAAGTATAATTTCGCTTGAGATACTCCCCATTTAACATACTGGAAGGCACTCATAGAGTGCGAGAAAATAGGAAAAGAAGACAATTTAAGCATTTCAGATTCTACATATAGATACTCTCCATTAAATAGACTAATAGACTGAGATTCTTCGCACCATCGACGAAGAAAGGTGTATACAGAAAGCATTAATTAATAGAAGGGCCATAACGCTTGAAAATATTAAGAAATAACAACTCCAACGGTACTACGGGGAGTGGTAGAGGGCAAAAACTGTAGACGAAGACATTGGCATGGGAGATGTGGCGGGACGCATCAAGCTAATTAGAAACCTGCTGACGAAAAAATTAAAAAGATCGGAGGGCTACGGCGGGGACGGAGCTTCTTCGTCGTTTCTAGGTCCTCAGTTCAGTACATACATACGTTTACTTTTGCATCTTATAATTTAGATTGATTTCACATGTTTTCCCATTCTTGAATGGATCGTACCTTTCATGAAATTCGGAGTGCAGCATAATAACAGGTTCCCACATGATCTGGCAACTATATACAACCTAGAAACAATTTTTAAACAAATGAATCATGAAAATATATAGCTCAGATTGCTGCTGCAGCGAGAGAAATGATGTATCGAAAATACTGCTGATTATCGATGGATTTTGGTAATGTAATCCAGCGAGCAGGAGATAAAATTTTACGCGTTTTATAACATGTTAACGAGCAACAAAATATGACTGTGTTACGTGTTTTTCGGTGCACGGTATAGTAACGGACATGCATGCCTCTTTACGGCTACTCTGCCAGACAAATGTAGGGAATATAAACGACCGCGCAATGTATCATGGCTTTCCTCGTGCACACCGGCGTTAGGCTTTAGATTCGAATGTCATCAGTTAGGGTTAGTACTAATTACAACCATCATCTGCCACAAATAAAATATGAGAATAGGCGAGAAGTAATTACGTAATACTGTAAGAGTATTGGGGGGGTCAATTGGGGGCCAAACCGCACAATAACCGTGGGTTCGGTGTGGGGCGGCGGTGGGGTGAGTGGACTGCTGCAGCCTGTTGTGGGGTTGTGAACCACTGAGGGCTACGGCAGGGACGGAGCTTCTCCGTCATTTCGAGGTCCCCAGTTCAATACATACATACGTTTACTTTTGCATCTTATAATTTAGGTTGATTTCACATGTTTTCCCATTCTTGAAAGGACCGTTTCAACGATACTGTTAATTTAAATGCATGATAGTTTGAAATCAAGTGTTTGTGGAATGTTCATTGAATGCTCATTGCATATCATTCCTACGTGGCCTCTTACACATATAAATTACACTTCTTGGTCAGTTTCATTGTGTTTTTCCTTTCATTGTTTGATTGTCAGAGTATCTTTATGAAGCAACTGCATCATACTGGACGACTGCAAAGATGGAAATACAAAATGTCTCTGAGCACTACGGGACTTAACATCTGAGGTCATCAGTCCCGCAGACTTTGAGCTATTTAGACCTAACTACACATCCATGCCCGAGGCAGGATTCTAACCTGCAACCGTAGCGGTCGCGCGGTTCCAGACTGAAGCGCCTAGAACCGCTCGGCCACAACAGCCGGCGATGGAAGTACATTCTTGCTATCTGATATGATAAGAAGCATCTTAGGCATACTACTCTACCATAAATCACAGTATCTCGAATGAAGCAGAGAAGGGAGACGTTTCTTTGGGGAAGGAAACTACAGTTTCACCTATATACCATTCTTTGTTAATTAACACACGGTTTGTTTTGAAATTTTACTGTGCTTGAAGCTTGGTGTGTCTGCTCTTTGTCGAATTAGAGGATAGCGTTAAGCCCCACAGCGACGACAGCGGATGACCAGGAGTAATTTTACTATTGAAACGTTAGAATTTCAAACCAGAAAAGTTTCGAAGTAGCTGGTCTGTGATCTCAGGAGACTCGTCATCGAGTTGCTAGCTGCCAGTAGCTCCAGAACGTCATCGTGGATACAAAATGAACTGTATCGCAGTGGGCATCCTGCCTTTTAAGTCAAGCAGCGCAATGAGGTATGATTGAGCTTCCGCAGGACAGGTAACAGTAGCAGCGTTGCTGTTTAGTTCGAACTCGGTGGCATGGGGAATCGCCTGAATGTGCTTAATATTCGCCTCCTTGGTTCATTACACGCGAGTAGTGCGTCTTATCTGTGATCTGATCATTTCCAATAATAAATACGGTCTTATCATCAGACTTTCGCGATAGTTTGACAATCACCAGTACATTCTCAGTCGTGTCTCATTAGATAATTTAACCTGCACTCTCGGAATCATCAGTTAATTTTCATCCATCCCGTCAGCCAAAACTAACCACTGACGACATCAACACAATTACGTCATACAAGTAGATTAAATCTCTAGGAGAGCTGGCAGAATAATTGCTGGTCAGGAATACTATAGGAGCAGACAGTGGATGAACTCCAACGATTACTATGTGGGCCAAGGAGCAAAGACACATTGCCGTATACACAACAAGAATCAATAGAAAAGGCGCATGTCTTAACGTGTTAAAGTCTTCTACCATCACATTGCTGAGAGCTGAACCATAGAGAACGGTAAGTCGTATGCGAAGGAAGGTAGAGTTTGTCCCACAGACGACGAGGTCCTTAGAGACGGAGCATAAGCTAAGAAATAACATGGATGAGATAGAAATTCGCCCTGTATTAACTTAAGAAGACCGCAGAAAATTAAAATAAATGGACAAGGATTGGGAGCCCTCTCTTAGCGAATGTCACTCCACTCTGGTAACCATTGCACCATCTCGCTAAGCAGGGATGGAAAACAACACGTTCTTCTATTCTCTAGAGATAGCATTTACAACTGCCGAAATACTTGCTAATGGTATACGCAATTTGTTGCGGTGTTTTTGGAAAAAATCTAATCTAATTACGGGGGACTTTGAAAAAGAGGCGTTCGCCTCTGCAGTTTTTTAACCGACAGTGTTCTGGAGATACATCAACCACACAATGACAGTTTGATTTCCATAAACTGGTGGAGTGTTTTGAGCATCTTAACTCCATTACTGAAAATTCGGATTTATCGTGGAGTGGGAGATGAATGGTAGTCTACCATTACTGAATGTATTAGTTCGGCGTAAAGAGGATGCATTTTTAGGACATTGCGTGTATGTTAATTCCACCCATACCCTTGCAGGCGTCCTATTACCATCATCCTTCGTAAACTCGGAGCGTATTTAGAACTTTAGTTCATGACTCCTATGTATTGTCTGACGCTGATAGTCCACAGGATGAATTGGTATACCTGGAATAGGTGTTCAGGAAAACTGGATATACGAGATATCAGATTAAGAGGGATCTGCAAGCGAAAATACTAGAACAACCAAAGGAGACCAGGCGGTATCGTGAAAAAGTATAAGGTGGATGTGACCTTCCGCTCATTTGCCAAGAGGGAGTTCTTCTGGAATCTGTGAAAGACGATCTGCTTTCAGGAAAGGCAGATATCAACGAAACTTCTTGTCAGTGAGGTAAAAGCCATACTGACAATGAACACGCACTATGCAAGATCGGTGCATCGAACACCAACGGTACAACAACCCTCTACAGTCCAACAATTCTGTAATTGTTGAAAACTTTATGTTCACTGGTTGTTCCATGAATTAGGGAAAAATCAAGACTCTGTTGAGAGCCGCATCGGGGTTCGGTGATCAACGCACCTATGAAAACACAGCTGAGAGACTACCTGCTCAACACAGACGTGGGCTTCCATCTGGAATAAATCATTTCACGTCTGCGCCCGCATACGAGCTTTTATTTTGATTTTTCGCTGCCTGCCATTGCTATGTGAGCCATCCACTGTAATAACTAACCACATAAATTACAAATTCTGTGGACTAACAAGCTCTGGCTCATTACATTTTTTTCTTACAAGCTAGACGTGTAAGTTTGATCTATGGCTGGCGTTGTTGTGTCGGCGTTCTCTTATCTATGACGCATGCGCATTTTACTCCAAGCTCTATCTTTGAATCACGTGGTTTTAGCATTTCAGCTTATAAAGAGGGCCGCGTGGATACTCAGAACCCAGTCTCCTACTCGCCTTGGAGATGACGGAAAACGTAACAGCCGTAATATAGGAAGAGGGTGCATTCTTTTAATGAAAATAAAAAAATCAGTAGCCAGCTGCTCAAAAATCATTACGCTATTTATTGTTTCTTTAATGAAGGACGTCTTTATCGTCCGATCCTTATTTGATGTCGATTCACCTATGATTTAAGCCCATGTTAAATTTCCGAACATGGCAGTTTAATCTGTTAAAACCGGCAAAAAGAAATTAAAAATTTTGCGCAGCTGACGACAGATTTTTCGTTTTGTTTAAAGATTACGCACCGCGGCTCCCTGAATAACAGCGATGAACAAAATCATAGAGGAAGTATTGCTGTTCCGGATGAGCGTCCGAAATATTATGGATTATAAATTCATATAGTTTCGTGATAAAGAAACGTTGCCCTCACATTTATTAGAACGATTCTGCTTCCACCACCTCATATTCCGCGCGTAGACATGAAAGCAGCCTTTCTTTATCTCGCTCAGTGCGTATAGGGGCACAAAATCACCAATAATTGTAAAAAGTACCCGCCGGCCTACAGCAAACAGTCACTTCCGTATTACCTATATAAATATAGTTGATAGGTGATTTGTTTTTAGGTCAAGGGAGCAATATCGCTCTGCAATACATTAATATTTGTATGTACATAATCAAAATTTATTGGACTTTTGTACTACGAAAATAACCATGAATCATACATTAGCTTCAATCAGCGATAAAAATTCCATACAGCTGCAGGGCTAACGTTATTATCTGTGATGGTTCACTTCAGAAAACAGCAACAGTATCTGCTGATAAACGAACTGCCGGCCGGAGTGGCCGTGGGGTTCTGGGCGCTGCAAATGGCTCTGAGCACTATGGGACTCAACTGCTGTGGTCATAAGTCCCCTAGAACTTACTCGTAGAACTGCGTAAACCTAACTAACCTAAGGACATCACACACATCCATGCCCGACGCAGGATTCGAACCTGCGACCGTAGCGGTCGTGCGGTTCCAGACTGTAGCGCCTTTAACCGCTCGGCCACTCCGGCCGGCTCTGAGCGCTGCAGTCTGGAGCCGCGAGACCGCTGCGGTCGCAGGTTCGAATCCTGCCTCGGTCATGGATGTGAGTGATGTCCTTGGGTTAGTTAGGTTTAAGTAGTTCTAAGTTCTAGGGGACTGATGACCTCAGAAGTTGAGTCCCATAGTGCTCAGAGCCATTTGAACCATTTGATAAACGAACTGCTTAGCACAGTACAGGCACGTATTAATAATTGTGTGCCAAAATCCGATGGAATTGTAATTTAAATATAGGGTCTTAGTTTTCTAGTATTCCAGTTACTGTTAGCTAACTAACAGAAAAACAATGTTGAAAATGTTGATGTGCGTCATATCAGCGCAAAAAATAATCATGTTAGAATAACATCATTATGATATGAGACAGAAATAAGTTTAGGTAGCTCACACCTAACTTTAGAGCTAACTGTACAACTGAATCTTGTTTTTACGGAATCGACTATTGTGGCGTAAGTCCAGGCTTGCGGAATTGGCGTTGACGGGAATTTAAACCACTCAGTTCACGCCAGAGGAAAAATGAAAACATCGAAGAGTGTTTCGTCGATAAGGATCGCGGCCATACTGCTTCAGTTTAAAGGAACGTCCAACAGGAAACGTTGGAGTCAGTATCACTTCGTGACTGTAAAGGTACTGAACTAATGGTAGCGGTCGGAAGCAGATTCGCTTTCCTCCGTATCCGGAAAATTATTTTCTATAAAACCGCTTTTTCGGGAAGGAAATTTATCAAAAGTGACCTTTAAGAAAATTGACAACGCTTCTTACACGTCGAAAAAAAAATACGAATTTAGTAAGGAACAATTGCATGAAATAAGTCGTTGACACGAAATTAAAGCCACATTTTCTCTTTTCCTGTAGTTTTATTTTGGCCACCATGCATGAGTCTGTGATATCATGCAGGAGTTGCAGCTTCTCACGGCCATTTTGCGACTATTTAATTCTAAGTTATGTTTTTCTCTTGTATATGTTTCTTTTCTTTTTGACCCACCTGTGTGAGCGAGAAAATCACATAAACTCACCGGACAAAAAAATTAGTCACACTTGGCCGCACGCACAGATGCATCGTTAAGCCTTTACAGATCGTGCAGGGATCGGATCACGTGCTCAACCACACGCGCACTGCCTGTACGTGAACATATGGTAGTAGCGGTCAGTGAGACGTTCATGTTTCAAACGGCCATTGTACACACACACACACACGGGCGTGCACAGTTAATCTTCCTTTCCTACCTCAGGAAAGTGGTGTTTAAGTCCTCAACCAAATACAAAACGGTATGGTTACAAAGCGCAGCCCCTTGACATCTCTATTCGTTTTCCAACTGAGCACTGGGTGACATTTCTTAGCCAAATAAGCCGCACGCAAAACCACAATGTTTTTCAACAGTTAAACCGATGAGAAAAAAGGATGAAATATCATAATAAATTATTATTATTTGTTGATGACAGAGGCGTGGCAATGCAGATGTGGATGCTAGCTGTTCATCGTGAGTGACGCGATATTTATAATGCTCTTGATGATGATCTTTGTTGTGGTTATTCTGGATGAATCTGTTGTACAGAAGACGTCACCGGCAAGCTGAACAACACTCGTGGTTGTGGATGGGTGGAACAGAGTACGATATGTGCGTATCGAGTGTAGGAGACAGGAGCTATAAGGCCAGAAGCGTCAGTGCACTGTCTCAAAGATTTATTTCTTTTACTTTAATTTCATTGCCTCAGGCCATACTGTTGTCAGCGAAAAAAATTTACACTCACTCTTCAGCCAAAGTGTCTGAAACTTACTTAAGAATGTTTAAGCTACTGTAAGGGTATTTAAATATACCTGTCATAAAATTTGGTATAAGATAGCTCTTTTTATGTAAAAAAATCCATTGCTGTTAATTACATACTAAAACATTTGTTAAGTTCTACATCTACATCTACATCCATACTCCGCAAGCCACCTGACGGTGTGTGGCGGAGGGTACCTTGAGTACCCCTATCGGTTCTCCCTTCTATTCCAGTCTCGTATTGTTCGTGGAAAGAAGGATTGTCGGTATGCTTCTGTGTGGGCTCTAATCTCTGTGATTTTATCCTCATGGTCTCTTCGCAAGATATACGTAGGAGGCAGCAATATACTGCTTGACTCTTTGGTGAAGGTATGTTCTCGAAACTTCAACAAAAGCCCGTACCGAGCTACTGAGCGTCTCTCCTGTAGAGTCTTCCACAGGAGTTTATGTATCATCTCCGTAACGCTTTCGCGATTGCTAAATGATCCTGTAACGAAGCGCGCTGCTCTCCGTTGGATCTTCTCTATCTCTTCTATCAACCCCATCTGGCACGGCTCCCACACCGGTGAGCAGTATTCAAGCAGTGGGCGAACAAGTGTACTGTAACCTACTTCCTTTGTTTTCGGATTGCATTTCGTTAGGATTCTTCCGATGAATCTCAGTCTGGCATCTGCTTTACCAACGATCAACTTTATATGATCATTCCATTTTAAATCACTTCTAATGCGTACTCCCAGATAATTTATGGAATTAACTGCTTCCAGTTGCTGACCTGTTATTTTGTAGCTAAATGATAATGGATCTATCTTTCTATGTATTCGCAGAACATTACACTTGTCTACATTGAGATTCAATTGCCATTCCCTGCACCATGCATCAATTCGCTGCAGATCCTCCTGCATTTCAGTACAATTGTTTCTGATGTCACGATTATTGCTGGTATTTGTGGCAGACGAACTGTCCAAGAAGGACCAGGGAGTAAGACTGTAAAAGTGGAGGAAATTTGTAGATTTTGAGGGTGAGATGAGGAGTAGGTATGACACTGGTAAAAGAGAGAGTAGGTATGAATTTGAAGAGTCAGTTTCCCTTTCAGAAGAAACGAAATGATGAGGTTGTCCTCAACCGAGCTTCCGGGAAAAATGGGTTAGGAACCGGAGAACCTATGTCTTGAGATGGACAATGGTTACGTATATATATATATATATATATATATATATATATATATATATGTGTGTGTGTGTGTGTGTGTGTATTACGCGTCGGATTACTAGTGTGGGTGCCAAGTGTACGGAAAACGTAGGATAATCGTAGGAGGAGGTCAGGGTTAAGAAATTAGAGAATTTTCTGTACTCGAACAATAACAGAAATTAATCTTTCGTCTGGCGTACCTCAGCAAAATGGAAGATAGGCAATGAGGCTGGTGACCTACGTAAGTCTAGAAAGAAGAGCTATGGAACAGTAAAAAATGACGCCGGTAGTTGAAGAGTCCTAGTATTACTAGTCAGCAAGCTAGCGTGGGTGTTGTGATTGGTGGAATATTCTTCTGAGTTATTGGGCCGCGTAATACCCCTCCTTAAAAGTTCGTTTCGAACTGCACAGGAAATTTTCGTATAAATTTCGCACTCTGCTGGGTTTATTCTTTGCTTGATTTGCAGTCGATTTCGAAGCTTTTTGTGGCATCATCTTCTGCTAATTAGACACAAGTTATCGAAATGCGGGTGCAGGTGTATCTTTCTGTTGTACCACGCATATGGTTTAAGGCAGCATTAGCGTAAGTTTTAGTAGTGTGTAAGTCTAGGGACCGATGACCTCCGCAGTTTGGTCCCTTAGGAATTCACACACATTCGAACATTTTGAAGTCAGCATTAGAGGACGCAGTGGTACAGCAAAAAGATGTAGGTGTATTTCATTCTAGTGACTGTGTCTAACTTGCTCGTATTTGCAATGTTTATGGTTAAGAGCGTCATTGAGCACATAATTTTTCATTATAAAGTTTTATTTCAGTTATTTCTCACAAAATTATTAACTATACCGATTTCGTCTGTATAGCGATTATCAGTAGCCCACAAAATTTGTTGGCCGATAGCTACGTCAAAACGTCCTGCGAGTCGCCATTTAGTTGAGAATCCTACCTGAGTCTTCCAGTAGGAGACTCAATGAAAAGTTGACTTCCAGCAAGTTTTGACGTAGCTATCCGCCAAAAAATTTTAGTGGGCTATTGTACTGTACTAAATATGTAACCGCTAGATAATTTTGTGGCCATTGACTGATTTAAAACTTAATAGCAAACTGCGACTAAGTTTTCTTTTTTAGCTTTAAATTTAATTTCACCAGTTACTGAAAATGTTTAAATTACACTACAGATCTTGAAGCGAATGTTTAATTACAGTTGTATAAATTTTCTGGGGCTATGTAGAAATACGATCCACATTAAATCTGAGGTGGCGGGTAAAGCAATTCCAAGCAATAATAAATAAAAAGAGACGCACCTAAGTATATGAAAATAATGTAATAAAATATTTTGAAATCAACTGCCATATAAAGCAAAAAATAAACATAGCTGAGTCGAAAAATCCTCTGTGCTCCAAAATAAAACAATTTACAGCTGAAGACCTTGTTATCCTGCGTCATGGAAGCAACAAGATTGAAAAAAGAAAAAAAAGGCTACTCAAATTTCTCTACCAGCGTTTCGAACCATCTGCTCTGTTTTTCAAGAGTCTTCTGTAAACAACAAACACACTTGCGTGGAAAACTAATATGAAAATAGGCTGTGTGCTGCAAAACAAGATAATTTACACATAAAGTCCACATTGTCCGTTGCCAAAGAAGTAAAAAGTCGGAACAAACTTCTCCGATATCAGACGTTTCGGTCTCTCTGTTGGGACCTTCAGGAGTCTTACGGCATCTTCCAGCAGAGGGACGGAAACGTCGTGTATTGAAGAGTTTGAAGAGCGACGTGACGTGGCGTAAAAACTCGGAAGATTTTACCATCAGTCCTGATGTTAATACGTAGGCTTCCGCTGCCGATGTCTGCCTCTTTGAAATCCTTTTGGCTGTTCTACCGCATCATCATATAAAATATTTAAGCCCTGACGAAAACCGCTGTACCAAGGTCGAAACGTCGGTTTCTTTTAGATTTTAGGACTTTAACTAATTTATAAGGTAGCGTGAAGGTACGCCCAGAACTATCATCTGGCGGTAATAGGATCGTCCCTCTTGTCGTGTGTCGTGGCTGAAGATACGCGTGTGCGTGCTATGTGCAAGACTTGCCCCCATCTGGTCTTTACAGTAATTTCTTGCTGTCTTCGCCATACATCTGTTGTTTACCACAATAGCACTAACTCTAGTTTGAAGATATCATTACGAAGCGACGCAGCAATGAAGCACAACGCTTCATTTGCTTTACATTATTAAATATTTGCCTGCTATTTGTATGAAATAATAGAAGAGGAAGGTAACAGTAATTAATAGCAACAAATTAAAAACTTAACGACGATTCATTCATAGTATACAACAGAAATAGAAAGTAACTGATCTGCTGGCTGTGCTGTGTAATATGCCTTTATTTGTTTGTAGCCTTGAAAACGGACAAACTAACACGAGAAACAGAAAACGAACTTTTCACTCGGCAGCGCAGTGTGTGATGATATGAAAAATTATGGCGGATTAAAAGTGTGGCCGGACCAAGACTCGAACTCGGGACCTTCGTCTTTCGCAGGAAAGTGCTCTACTGGCTGAGGTACACAAGCAAGACTCAAGATCCAGCTTCATAGCTTTACGTTCGCCACTACCTCACCTCCTACCTTCCAAACTTCACAGAAGCTCCCCTGTGACGTATGTATGTACCCCTCCCTCTCCCCCGGGAATGTCTCATTCCAGACGAGTGTAATCCCAATATTTGCGTGGTAGAGTAATTATGTTGTACGCGTACGTGGAGATAGTGCTTGTGCAGCAATCGCCGACATAGTGTGACTGAGGCGGAATGAGGGGAACCAACCCGCATTCGCCTGAGCAGATGGAAAACCTCCTTAAAAACCATCCACAGGCTGACCGGCACACCGGACTTCGACACTAATCCGCCGGGTGGATTCGTGCCGGGAACCGGCAAGCCTTCCCGCTCGGGCAGTAGTGCATTAGACCGTACGGCTAGCCGGTGTGGGGGGGGATTTCCCTGTGATATTTGCAGAACTAAGACTCCTGGAAGAAAGGATATCGCGGAGATATAAATTTGAAAACTGAATAAATCACGGAATAATTTAGATAGAGAGGTAAGAATTGACACAAATGCTTGGAATGACATGGGGTTTTATTAGAACCAAAAAAAAAATCAAAAGTTCAAAAAATGCCCGACAGGTGGCGCTTCATCTAATCAGAATAGCAATAATTAGCATAACAAAGTAAGGCAAAGCAAAGATGATGTTATTTACAGGAAATGCTCAATATATCCACTATCATTCCCCAACAACGGCTGTAGTCGAGAAATAATGTTGTGAACAGCACTGTAAAGCATGTCCAGAGTTATGGTGAGGCATTGGCGTCGGATGTTGTCTTTCAGCATCCGTAGAGATGTCGGTCGATCACGATACACTTGCGACTTCAGGTAACCCCAAAGCCAATAATCGCAAGGACTGAGGTCTGGGGACGTGGGTGGCCAAGCATGACGTAAGTGGCGGCTGAGCACACGATCATCACCAAATGACGTGCGCAAGAGATCTTTCACGCCTCTAACAATACTTTTTTTTTTGTTGTTGTTCTAATAAAACCCCTTGTCATTCCAAGCATGGGTGTCAATTTTTACTTCTCTATCTACATTATTCCGTGGTTTACTAAGTTTTCAAATTTATACTGACTTTTTGATCATCCAGTATACAGTTCTTGACCCTGAGTTTTCACCCTGATTATCCATAATGCCCAAAAAGCGATATGATCGAATAGGCGAATACTGGTGGTTTTCTGTAGTTTTGAACCACTTATAACTTTCGAGTAAAGCACCTAACGATAGAGAAAGTGAGTTCTCTTTTATTTGCCTATTTAATTTATTATTTTCGTTCTACGTATCTCGAAACTGAGTGAGTCAAAATTTTTCGATGTTTGTTCGATTTCTTCGTTTATTACAAGAAATAATAGAAGTAAAAAATTGAAATTTGGTTATTTCAGAAGCCGGTTATATTGAGTAGTTTTAACACTCGGGTTAAACTGGTGCTGAAAAAACCCTCTGTAACCGAAAACCGGTTGTTTCAGCGATAACTGTCATCCCTAGCCACCTTGTGTGCTCAGGTGTCTGCCGTGTTTGGCACGTAGCATAAACAGAGGGGCCGGCTGGCGCCTGTGGTCCGCCCTCGGCGAGTTGGCGTGCGCCGAGCACGGGCTGTAGACGAGAGGGCGGCGTGCACTTTTCATTGGCGGCAAAGCAGGAAGGGTATCAGCGGCCGCAAAGTGAGTAATGGTCGCCTTCCGCGATCAGCTGAGCCGCCAGCTGATGCGCGCGCAACCGGCGCCCGCACTGCTATATAAAGCGGCGGGGGCGTGCGCGCGCCGTATTCGCGCGCGGACCCTCCTCGCGCCCTCTTCACGCTGGCCTGCTGCAGCTGACGGCGGTGAGTCTCGCGTCACGCTTGCGTTCGTTTTCCTTTCCTCTCTCTCTTTCTGCATCTGCCTGCCAGCGCGAGTATTTACAAACAGCTCGCCCCTGTCCTGGATACCGGGAGCAACACAGCGCCCGTCGAGCGAGTACTTTTCCGCGTCGCTCCTGCGCGATTCCGCAGTCTCTCGCCAAGTTTACGACTGCTGGCACCCGTTCAGCGGCGCGTGAATGTCTCGGAAGTGTTTACAAAAGCCGCTTCACCGAACACACTCGTCAGTGCAACAGATGCTTCGGAGCTGACCGCACACCGCCGCTTAGCGTTGGCTGCTCCGAGCAGGAAAGCTGTCCGCAGTCGCTGCTACGTCAGAGAGCTAGGAGTTCGTTTCGCCACTTGTTTTCTCGCAGAAAGACAGATTAGTGTGGAAATTTCTCAGTTTGGCACCGGACGCGTCAGTAAGGTGAGTGGGTTTTCTGGCTGGTTTCTTTCCCGCTTTGGTGTTCAGGTGTGTGACACTCCACGTCGCATATTCCCGTATCGTAGCAACCTCGGAACCTGCATCCACCCACCCTGTAATTACTTAGCAAGTACTAACACGGTAGTCGCAGATTTGGTACGCATGCACTGCTTTTGTGTGTTTCACGTAGAGACTTAGCTGCGGATGGGCACCAGCACGTGTACAGAAGTGTGTCAGACACGCGCCCTGCGGCGCGGCGCCGGCTTTCCTTTTTTTAAATCCCGCGTCGGTCCTTTGTCCGCGCGGCGCGGCGTCGTGTTTACAGACTTGGCCGGACGCGCCGCTATCAGCTGAGAGCGGGCAGCCGCATAAGTGGGACGCGGTGGCGCCCCAGCAGCCGGGCTTCTCACTTTCGCTCTCACCTCCCCGGTCAGTGACTTCCGCGCGACCTGCTTTGTGCCCGAATCACCCGAGTGCCCCCGATTAGAAATGCACGCGTCCGCGTATTCGCAATGAGAAAACGTGTTCACAGTACTGCCCACTGCAACAACCTGCAAAAATTGCATAGTGCTGAAAATGTGTCGGCAGTGTTTTGTCTACTTCGACATAGTATACTTCAGACTTCGTTTACTATACACAGAAACGCAACTAAATCCAGAACTGAATCGTTACGTTTTCGTCTGGCCGGACGCAGTGGCCGAGCGGTTCTAGGCGCTCCAGTCTGGAACCGCGCGACTGCTACGGTCGCAGGTTCGATTCCTGCCTCGGGCATGGATGTGTGTGATGTCCTTAGGTTAGTTAGGTTTAAGTAGTTGTAAGTTCTAGGGGACTGATGACCTCAGAAGTTAAGTCCTATAGTGCTCAAAGCCATTTGAACCATTTTTTTTGTTTTCGTCTGTGTTCACTGGCACGGACTGCCCCGGTAAAACAAATTTAGCAGAGTCGTCAGTCTATACTGGATTTAGTCTTTTTCTTAATTTGTACAGAACTGTGGTTACAATGTGAACTGCATTTCACCTCCGACCCCTCCCCCTCCCCCTTCCCCCCAGTCAAAAAATATTAATGCTGGATGTAGTGATTTGTCTGTAGCGTAGCCTAAGATATACTTTAGGTTCGAGGGTCACAGTTTGGCCGTGAGTTGCCGAAGGCAGCGTATGTGAATACGAGATAAATGTTGTGAGAAGAGACTGATGTGCAGCGTAACCTAAGATCTACGTCCGTTCCATATGTATCGCACTTTTCGTTATAAATCAAAAAAACTGGGAGGCAGCATAAGCTATATTCTATTACTTTATATTATTTTCGTGAATATTATGTCTATACATTGCACATAAACTTAAAAAATGCAAAGGGCGGTGTCTGTTATGATTTATGTACTTCAGTATGGTATATTTTCAGAGTGGCTTTGCTATTACATTAAGCGCAACTAAATCACAAAGTGAATCATCGTATTTTGATCGAGGTTCACCACACAAAGCTCATAGTTCTTTCTTTATAAGTAAAATCAGTAGACAGTCTCTAGCGGAGTCGCGGTTTAGGTTCTTTATCAGGACAGAATTTTTTCCTAGGCTTTATTTCGAGATATTTTCTGCGTAATAATAACTGTAGAGACATTGAAAACATAGACTTAAATAATCAATCCTAGTGAATTCAGATACAACAGAACTTTAGTTTATGAATATGTCTCACGTACAGTAAATAAACAGGTACACAATATCTTTCCCGTCACATCTCCTTTTATTTGTACACCTAAACTCTGTGCACTCAGTTGTACAGTTTAAAATCTTGCATCTCTTGGTTCTGATAGCTGCTAGGTTCTGGGTCGCAAGTGAAAGCAAAATTAGGAACTCTGATCTTTCATACCACGCCTACTTGCTACAATTTTAAACAATTACTCTTTCTTACAAGTCGCCTTGGCAGAAACACATAATTCGGCATAGCAAATCACCAGTTGCCACTAGTATCGCCTCCGTTGTTTTTTTTTTCCTTTCTTCTTCTTCTTTTTTTACCTTCCTGTTTAGGTTCATTGATGGCTATACTGAAATTACCATTATTTGGAAACTTGATGATGTGCGACTTTAACTTTCTGACGAAATAAAGAACCCGACTTCACAATATTGCATGAAGTATCGTATTATATACAAGATTTGAGGAAGCAATAAGCGCTCCGGCAGATGAAAATATTATGATTTGCCATAGAATAGCAGATAGTTTCACAGTCTGATTTCCATCCAGATAGATTCGTCTGGCTGAGTGACAGCGTCCTGCTGTGACATTTCAGATACTGTTACACCCAGCCACTAGCGTGCTAAGACTGGGGCACTAGTAGTAATGCGACGCTCACCTCCATAACATATATTCAGGTGGTTTTTATTCAGCAAGTGAATAGAGGTCCAAAGGTAAATTTAATGAGTTCGAAGCAGCGTATTTCATTTTTGATCGAAATTTGAGAGCATAAGAGCTAGTTATTCTTCATTTGGATTCCGATGTTGTCCATTCGCAGGCTACAAAGCGCGAAGAGTATTCCACATACACTCCAAGAAACAGGTTAGTCAAATCACGGGAAGTGTATTTTTCCAATTCCGTGTTACACGAAAGGTATCAATGTTTGTCGCTAAAATCTTGAGGCGTATACTTAAGGAGGAAAATAGTATAGCAAGTATTTCAAAGAAACTCTCCGCGTTAACAAAATACTGCCAAACGTTGCACCTTTGCTGGAGCATATTATTTGCATTGTGCTGTAGTTTGTTTCACGTTCTCACAGATCGTGACTGGAAATCGTGAGGTCCACCGCTATGGTGGGAGAGGCGGCCTTCTTAGCATGCATGTAGCGTGCTGCGGAAAGTGACGCAGTTATGTTCTGATACTGAGGTCTGTACACAGCTAGCCAGCCAGATAAGACTGTTGGTGGCAAGGTCTCGGCCAGCGCGCGCAGACAGGACGTCTGCCAAGTTGACCGTCAGCTGTCAGGCCATCAAGGTCTGAAAAATCGCAGCTTTTTTTCTGCTGCCACTTAACGTCTCCTATAACGAAGCACTTATCGGTTAAAAAGAGCAGTGAACACATGTGACGATGTCTAGATTTCTATTTTTGTTGCAGATAAGGGCATTTTTTGTTTGGTTTTTTGATTTGTTTTTTGTTTTGTTCTAATGTGAGTAAGAGGCGAGAACTGTGTGTGGAAATCATTCACCCATCCCATTCATATGTGGCATTGGTATTCATATCGGCAGTAAAAATACAGAAAGGAACGTTTGGCATAATTTACACTACTTAACTAATGTCTGAGTGTCCGTGATTCTAAGAACAATGCAAGGAAGCAGACCTCGGCACTGTCACCATGATTTAAGTCATTTTTTTCTACCAATGTGTTTGTATTGAGGCACCCACACACACATAATCCCAATCTTACATAGTCGAGCTCTCTGTGCAAGCTTACTAGAGCATCTGGAGAATAAGTTTGTGTAAGCATTAATATTATTAAACCACCTCGACGCTTGATCCATTTTCAGTCATGTAAGCATCACAAATAACAGATGCTTGATCGTGTATATCGATAACTTGCACAATTGTACGAGCAAACATAAGTTGTGATGCGATCTCCTCAACAACATTGTGTGATCGATATGAACCAAATAAACAGTAAATTGTAGAAAAAGTCTCTCAGAGGATACGAATGCTACCTTCGTTTCAACAGCGTTAAATCGAAAGCCTATCACGATAAGGCAAAGAGGGATGTGGTATATGAGGTAATTTTAAGAAAGAACACAGAAATTCAACCTGCCATAGAGAAAAATGTCAATATTGAAAATATAAATTCACTCAGAACAAACAAGAGAGGAAAAGTCGGAAGTATTTATTGATTCCGGACAGAAGTACTGTGTGTGTGTGTGTGTGTGTGTGTGTGTGTGTGTGTGTGTGTGTGTGTTCAAAGGATTTATAGCCCCGCCAGCACGCGAAAAATGATATTGGTATCAGTGTTTCGTTTGGTGTTGAAGCTTCTTTCATCCTGTTTTCTAATCAAAGACAGTGAGAATACTACGTTCACATGTTTCTCTGTCCATCCTGAAACAATTTTTCCTATGTTGTGGATATATCTACAGCTCACTTGGACTAGACGTGAGAAGACCCTTCGTTTCAATAACCAGTATTTACTACCCACACTTCACCTTTCCTCTCCTATCTACATCCATATTATGCAGACCACTGTGAAGTGCGTGATAGATAAGACCTCACGTTATATCAATTATTAAGTCTTCTTCTCATTCCACTCGCACGGGGAGATTGCTTAAACACCTCTGTGCATGCTATAATTAAACTAAACTTGTCTTCGCAATACTTTTGTAGTGCGTTGCTAGATACTTAAAGCTAGTTTGTAAAACTCTGGAAGTAGTCTTCCACGGACTATTTTGTTTCTATCTACACGTGACTGCCACTGCAGCTTTTTCCTCTTCATAATTCCCGTGGTTCAAACCAGTGACCTCTCATATTTTTTCCACATCACAGAGGCATAGCCAGATAAAACGAGCAACTCGACTACGCCCAAGGTCAACACGTCGAAAAGACTGCAATCGATTATGTGCTTAGACATTCCAACACAATTGTACAACTGTTAAGTTAATAATTATTCACACTCCTGTGTACCAATAGAGTTGAAATTTCATTATCAACGAAGTAAAAATTTAATTAAAATTCATACAATTAAAAATTACCCAGCTAATTTTCAAGATTAAAAGGAACCATGTCCTCCTATGGCACTTGTATAACCTTCGGAACACAGTCACAGTGAGACTGCAATTCAGTGAACAAGAATCCTATGTGGATTGTTAGTATATCTGAAAATAGCTTTACTCATTCCTCCTGCAACATTCTGATGAGGCGGCCTTCACTAAGCACTTTTGTAGTACTCTGACTTAAGAGACACTCAAAGCGGCTTACTCGTGTCACAACTGCCTGTGAGAACTTCTGTTGGAAAACCTCTTGGAATTCCACTGTTTTCAATCCACTACCAAAAACTTACCAATGCCACACCTCGCCACATCCCACGAAGTGACGAAAACGACTGTAAATACGCCATAATTGATAGGTCATGATTTTTTCATTCAAAACATTTACGAGAATTCAGTCGCTTAGTGACATGTGTCAGATCAGTGTCGTCACAACTGGTCTTCGCAATCCTTTCGTAGTACATTGCTGTGTACTAAAAGTTAGCTCATGAACCTTTGGAACTAAGCTTTTAGGGGCAAGTTTACGTTTATCTACAAGCCTCGCCAGTTCAGCTTTTTTTAGGCTTCGGAATCCCTGTGACGCTCTCCCATAGTTCGTTTCCACGTCAGAAAGGCGCAGCCGCCGGCCGCGGTGGCCGAGCGGTTCTAGGCGCTTCAGTCCGGAACCGCGCGACTGCTACGGTCGCACGTTCGAATCCTGCCTCGGTCATCGATGTGTGTGATGTTCTTAGGTTAGTTAGGTTTAAGTAGTTATAAGTTCTAGTAGATTGATGACCTCAGGTGTGCTCAGAGCCAAAGGCACAGCCGGATAAAACGAGCAACTCGTGTACGCCAAAGCTCCACATGTTCGAAGCATAAGCTGATGTTTGTACAAGCGTGCTTGGACTGTGTAGAGGAGAAGGTTATTTGTGCTTGCGCAAAACGATCTACATCTACATACATACTCCGCAATCCACCATACGGTGCGTGGCGGTGGGTAACTCGTATCACAACTAGCATCTTCTCTCCCTTTTCCACTCCCAAACAGAACGAGGGAAAAATGACTGCCTATATGCCTCTGTACGAGCCCCAATCTCTCTTATCTTATATTTGTGGTCTTTCCGCGAAATGTAAGTTGGCGGCAGTAAAATTCTACAGCAGTCAGCCTCAAATGCTGGTTCTCTAAATTTCCTCAGTAGCGATTCACGAAAAGAACGTCTCCTTTCCTCTAGAGACTCCCACACTAGTTCCTGAAGCATTTCCGTAACACTCGCGTGATGATCAAACCTACCAGTAACAAATCTAGCAGCCTGCCTCTGAATTGCTTCTATGTCTTCCCTCAATCCGACCTGATAGGGATCCCAAACGCTCGAGCAGTACTCAAGAATAGGTCGTATTAGTGTATTATAAGCGGTCTCCTTCACAGATGAACCACATCTTCCGAAAATTCTACCAACGAACCGAAGCCGACTATCCACCTTCCCCACAACTGCCATTACATGCTTGTCCCACTTCATATCGCTCTGCAGTGTTACACCCAAATATTTAATCGACGTGACTGTGTCAAGCGCTACCACTACTAATGCAGTATTCAAACATTACGGGATTCTTTTTCCTATTCATCTGCACTAATTTACATTTATCTATATTTAGAGTTAGCTGCCATTCTTTACACCAATCACAAATCCTGTCCAAGTCATCTTGTATCCTCCTACAGTCACTCAACGACGACACCTTCCCGTACACCGCAGTATCATCAGCAAACAGCCGCACATTGCTATCCACCCTATCCAAAAGATCATTTATGTAGATAGAAAACAGTAGCGGACCTACCACACTTCCCTGGGGCACTCGAGATGATACCCTCACCTCCGATGAACACTCACCATCGAGGACAATGCAATGGGTTCTATCGTGCACGATTGTCAATCCTGCTGTTAAATGTGTGACCACTCTTGCGTTCAGTTCACTCACGTATTGCTTGACGCAGAGACGTTTGAATGAGTCTGCTAGCTGTTGGCCTCTCAGATGTCCCTCGAGCACGCGTGTAGGCGTATTGTTGCGGCTGGGCGTCGCGTGTGCGGAGCGGGTGGCAACGCCGGCAGGCGGCTTTGTATACGGCTGCCACTCGGTGAGCACGTGCCCGTCGCGCTGCGCCGCCTCTCAGCTTTCGCGAACCGGTTCTGCAGCGCCGCCGCTCCACCTGCTGCCTGCTGCTGGTCGTAATCTGACCTGCCGGCTCTATCTCCTCACCAGTACGCAACGCCTCCGATACCGATCTGAGCTGACACGCTTACACCGGTAATTTCCATCCTCTCTGACCATTACACCTGACTGCACAGACTTCATTAACCACCCACCCTTCACCCTCCTGCTACCCCCACCACAACCAAAATTAACGCCTGACTAATGTTTAGAATGAAAAAGAATTTTCTTCGAGCACTTTCATTTTTAAAGTGGCAAGAGATAAATGAAATTTAGTGTCCTAGGTGTTTTATTAAAACATGTACTAACGAAACAATCAGGCAATTGGTACTGCTAGCCGCGTGGGATTAGCAGAGCGGTCTAAGGCGCTGCAGTCATGGACTGTGCGGCTGATCCCGGCGGAGGTTCGAGTTCTCCCTCAGGCATGGGTGTGTGTATGTGTCCTTAGGATAATTTAGGTTAAGTAGTGTGTAAGCTTAGGGACTGATGACCTTAGCAGTTAAGTCCCATAAGATTTTATATATATATATATATATATATATATATATATATATATATATATATATATATATATATAGGGTGGTCAGAAAATGTGTGAAATGCTTGTAGGGATGTTACAGGGCAGGTTGTACTGACAAGGGGACCTCCCCATCGCAACCCCCTCAGATTTAGTTATAAGTTGGCACAGTGGATAGGCCTTGAAAAACTGAACACAGATCAATCGAGAAAACAGGAAGAAGCTGTGTAGAACTATGAAAAAAATAAGCAAAATATACTGAGTAGTCCATGTGCAAGATGGGCAACATCAAGGATAATGTGAGTTCAGGAACGCCGTGGTCCCGTGGTTAGCGTGAGCAGCTGCGGAACAAGAGGTCTTTGGTTCAAGTCTTCCCTCCAGTGAAAAGTTATTTTTTTATTTGCAGACAATTATCAAAGTTCAGGCACTCACACATAATCAACTTCGCTCTCCAAAATTCCAGGACATGTCCAGATTTGCTTCGAAATATGCAGGATTTGACGGTCTACACACGGAAAAAATTTGAAAACGTTAAAAACATATGGTTTGACAGAGCACAGGGAAAACTGTGCGACAGTGAAACTGTTGCATTCATTTGTTGCAGTTTATGTGACAAACTCTTATGTTTTCATCACTTTTTTGGGATTGATTATCACATCCACAAGAAAACCTAAATCGGGCAAGATAGAAGAATCTTTTGACCCATTCGCCAAGTGTACAAGTTAGGTGGGTCGACAACATGTTCCTGTCATGTGAAGCACATGCCGTCACCAGTGTCGTATAGAATATATCAGACGTGTTTTTCTGTGGAGGAATCGGTTGACCTATGACCTTGCGATCAAATGTTTTCGGTTCCCATTGGAGAGGCACGTCCTTTCGTCTACTAATCGCACGGTTTTGAGGTGCGGTCGCAAAACCCAAACACTAAACTTATTACAGTGAACAGAGACGTCAATGAACCAAAGGACAGATCATAACTTTGCGTAAAATAAAGTAAATTTTTCACTCGAGGGAAGACTTGAACCAAAGACCTCTTGCTCCGCAGCTGCTCACGCTAACCACGGGACCACGGCGTTCCTTACCTCATAATATCCTTGATGTTGCCTATCTTGCTCATGGACTACTCAGTTTGTATATTTTGCTTATGTTTTTCATAGTTCCACACAACTTCTTCCTGTTTTCTCGATTGATGGTAGACACTAGGTACAAAACACGCTACCTCTGCACTGCTTTCTCTCTAGCGGCACCTGCTTTAGCCACACACACACCTAAAACCAACCAAATTAAAATATGTGCACTGTCCTTATGCCTACTTGATTGATGTGTTTCTTACTTCTGCAATGCAGAACTTGGAAGACTTCAGGCTGTCTTACTGCTGCCACTAATGGTGTATAGTAATAGTGTAGTACCCATTACACAGTTACTGTTGTGATGTGCTGGAAATTAGTTCATTACTGTGAAATAAATAATGAAGCATCTTCTAGTCTGTTCTGGCAGCTACCTACAACTCGGACAAAGCATTTTCGCGAGATATTTCAACATGTGTGATGTATGACATGTGGAATAATAGTCTACTGCCGGATGTTTGTGTCGCTCTGGCACAATATTTCGGCCACGTAACTCGCTTCCTTCTTCTGGTGCTTCCTGAGACTGCCGTATTGGGAGATCTTATCCAGTATTTATGCCCAGAGGGCGCTGGGTGCTGCTCTGCCGTTCGGCGGCCTGCCGGCGCTGCCTCCAATTCGGCTGTCTCAGGTAGCACGAAGAAGGCAACGAGCTACGTGGCCGAAATATTGTGCCAGAGCGATACAAATATCCGGCAGTAGACCCGATTATTCCACATGTCAAGATCTCGCCAGGAAAGCCTGAACAGTCACATGTGTGATGTATGTCTGTTTCAACGGCACAAATGCATGGTACAAAGCATACCTGTGTGAGGAAGATGAGTGGTAACAGTAATTATCTTTCTTTGCTTTTACCCATCAGAAAATTATATTTTACTCCTGGAAGTGGGGGGGGGGGGGGGGGGGGGGAGGAGGACAGAAGGGATAATTACCCCCAGGTTGGGACCATTGGCGTAGACTGGTGAGAACACTACAAATTCTTTTTTCGGCAGTGACCAACAACGAGTGTTACAGCCAGGTGCGAATTCAAGACTGTTCGGGTGGTTGAGGGAGGAAGGGGAAGGGGGAGGGGGGGGGGCAGTTGTTGCTCTCTCTTCATCCCCGCACCCGCCCCAAAAACAAATCCCCGTCACCACCACTTTTAACGTGCTACAAATGTCAAATATTTCAATAAAAAGACAGTGTGTTAAGAATAATACTAACAATAGTAACAAAGTATTAACCAGTAACTGCCCGGCCGTTGTAGCCGAGCGGTTCTAGGCGCTTCAGTCCGGAACCGTGCTGTTGCTATGGTCGCAGGTTCGAATCCTGCCTCGGGCATGGATGTGTGTGATGTCCTTAGGTTGGTTAGGTTTAAGTAGTTCTAAGTCCTAGCCTTTCGCCCCTACTCTTCAATCTGTACATCGAGGAAGCAATGATGGAAATAAAAGAAAGGTTCAGGAGTGGAATTAAAATACAAGGTGAAAGGATATCAATGATACGATTCGCTGATGACATTGCTATCCTGAGTGAAAGTGAAGAAGAATTAAATGATCTGCAGAACGGAATGAACAGTCTAATGAGTACACAGTATGGTTTGAAAGTAAATCGGAGAAAGACGGAGGTAATGAGAAGTAGTAGAAATGAGAACAGCGAGAAACTTAACATCAGGATTGATGGTCACTAAGTCAATGAAGTTAAGGAACTCTGCTACCTAGGCAGTAAAATAACCAATGACGGACGGAGCAAGGAGGACATCAAAAGCAGACTCGCTATGGCAAAAAAGGCATTTCTGGCCAAGAGAAATCTACTAATATCAAATACCGGCCTTAATTTGAGGAAGAAATTTCTGAGTATGTACGTCTGGAGTACAGCATTGTATGGTAGTGAAACATGGACTGTGGGAAAACCGGAACAGAAGAGAATCGAAGCATTTGAGATGTGGTGCTATAGACGAATGTCGAAAATTAGGTGGACTGATAAGGTAAGGAATGAGGAGGTTCTACGCAGAATCGGAGAGGAAAGGAATATGTGTAAAACACTGATAAGGAGAAGGGACAGGATGATAGGACATCTGCTAAGACATGAGGGAATGACTTCCATGGTACTAGAGGGAGCTATAGAGGGCAAAAACTGTAGAGGAAGACAGAGATTGGAATACGTCAAGCAAATAATTGAGGACGTAGGTTGCAAGTGCTACTCTGAGATGAAGAGGTTAGCACAGGAAAGGAATTCGTGGCGGGCCGCATCAAACCAGTCAGTAGACCGATGACAAAAAAAAAGTTCTAGGGGACTGATGACCTCAGAAGTTAAGTCCCATAGTGCTCAGAGCCATTTGAACCATTTCTAACCAGTAACTCCCCCACCCCAACTTCTTAAAGAATCGAATTCCCATGTATAAGACGCTTTTCGGCATTTGACATATCTCCTCAACTGTGTGTCCTACAATGACATAACTTTACAGATACATTCAACTTTATAAGTGGGTATTGCCTGCAAAATGTGTTGCGAATAGATGTAACAGTGAAGAAGTAATAAATTAAAACGTCGTCGTTGGTGTTAAAGTATTACTGTACAAACGGCGAAAATGTGGTAAGCGATTAATTTGTTTAGTTTAGTTGTATTGTGGGGGTTTCCGGGAGAAAAAGTTTCGGAAACGTTTGAAATTGTGTGTAAAGTTCGTTGGAAGTCGCTAAGTGCTCTCATCTGAAATATTGGATGAATATAATCTGCTTGATTCTTAGCAGTGTCAGTTACTCTGTCCTCAAACATATTTACAGTTTCCAACGGTATGGTTTGGCTTACTATATTAAACCCTCTACTAGAGGATATACCTCATAATGGTAGATAATGAGAGAAACGGGTTTGTCACTTCCCATTTTTCTATTCTTACTGCTTCGGATATTTTTTCTTGGTAGGTATCGTTCTAATTTTAGTTCAATACAGTACCACAACATCGACTGATAAAAGATGCAATCACTGGCAGTATGATGGCAGACATGTGACACCAGCGGGGAAGACTTGGTTAATAGAACCCCCGCACGATATACTAGACGGCGAGTGTTCCACAGAAACGAAAGTAAAGTTGTGTGTTCCCATGATAAGCGAAATAGCACCTCTAACCGTCAAATACACGAAAACGACTTATCAGGCAGGCTCGCAGCGATAGAAACTGTTCGCTGACGATTCAGTTGCGTACAGGAGAAGGTATCGTGGTCAGACTATCGTAACAAATTGCAGAAAAAACGAATTTATCCTCAGAATAAGATTGAGATTAGGACGCTTACAGAGACATGTAGACTTTTTTTTCGCATGCTCAATGAGCGAATGGAACAGGAAAAAAAATTGATAAAATTGTTACAACGTACCCCACCGTCCGTCCGTCCGTCCTTCCTTAAGAGTTCCTCTCTTTAAATTTCTGGTTCCTGAATGATCTTACTTTAGACAGATTTTTAATTTCATGACCCAATTCACAATTTTACAAAAACTTGAAATAATTTACAGAGCATAGAAATATTTTGAAAGCATGTATAGAACGGATCTTAGTTTGTCATTCTCTCTCACATTCTACATTTTCTTTGTAAAATTTAATTACTACTAGTCGCTTCAAACCCGTCCTTCTTGCCGACTACATGCATTATTTTCCTCGCAATTCTTCTTTCTAGAATCAACAGTATTTACGGAACATACTTTGCGGTGGATTTGTTTAAGTTCCCAGGTATACTGTATAATATTTACTGTTTTCTGTCTTTTTAATACATTATTATGTTGCTTTTAAATGGCCAACTAACCTTTTAGCAGTGTAATTATTGTTAGAGGTACTCGTTTAAGGACTACACTTGACAATATTTCATAAAATTGCCGAAAACAATGGAATTTTGATCGTAGTAACTTTCAGAAGCTAGATGTTCAGTCACTTACATAGAAAACACTGTATACTACTCATAAGTTTATTTGAATTTTCAAAAGAGCAGCTTCATATGAACCTTCACACCTTCAAATTTTTTAGCATTCCTTAGTATAATTTTGTATTCTGAAATCTAATGTTTATGTGTATATATGCCAACAGCTCAACTATACACACAGTGACTTACATAGTGTAGTGATGGGAACACTGTCTAGATTCGAATGGGCAGGACGCTGTGATCAAAACTAGAGTCCGATTCTGGAATGTCTTGTACGCCTGGCAGGTTTATTCCTCTACCGTCACCGAACGACCTCGTCGTCAACGTTCTAACACCAGAATCTTCCCTCATAAGATCCTATATAAGCAGCACGTCTGATAGTATTACATTGGCTTGAAACATAGGCAGCTTGCTTGGATTAAGTTTCCAGACAGATGTTGGGCTTAAAATCTTACTCTGTGTATCTTGTTGGCTTCTTCAAGACGCTAGTTACACACACAACCGTATATTGAGGTGTTTTTTTTTTTTTCATTCATACGTGTGTAAAGAAAGCACAGGAAACTACTGGACAAATTGAGACTAAATTCCACAGTAATGTACCTATAGGAACTATCCACAAGTAGAACGTGCTCCTGTGCAGTCGATATCCCACAGTGATGCGTATGGCCTGTCTGTGTGTACGTCCTATTCTAAAAGTTATTGCGGCTTCTTCCCGTTCCATTTATGCATGGAGCGCGGGAACAGTGACTGCTTAAATGACTTTGTGCGGACTGTAATAAGCCTAATCTCGTCTTCTAGGTCCGTATGGCAAGTAAGTGCAGGAAGCTGTAGTATGTTCCTAGATCCCTCCCTTAACACTGTTTCTTGAAGCTTTGTAGGTGAGCTTTCGCGGGAAAGTTGGCGTCTACCTTCCAGCGTCTGGCGGTTCATCATGTCAGCATCTCAGTAACGCTCTTATCCGTGCCATTGCTTAACAGCAAGGACTGTTCGTAGCTGTGATATAGCTGCGACCTCGGCAATCATTTCTTTTATCGCTAATGATATGGACGCCAAAGTACACGGTCCTGTCGCAATGTGACGCCCGCCTATGTTATACGTCAACGAGCAGTAAGTACTCATAGACGTCAGGTGGCAGCACCAGCAGTCGGGGTACGCGGAAAACAGTGTAGTCCTTGTAGTAACGCAGAAACGGACCGATTTTTTTCTGACGTCCAAAAAGGCATGATTATTAATTTTCTGGCCAAGAGTGGAAGCATTGCCAAACCAGTAAACTGCTCACGTGCCGTCGTGGTTAAAATACAACGCACATGGCAAAATGGCGCTATCCAAAACAGCGCCGAGGAAACATAGGTGCGCCGTCGCGGCCATAGAAGATGGGGTAAAGGACGGCTGCGGAGATGTATACGAGCAAATAGACGTGAAACTGTCGAGCAGCTGACCACCCAGATGAACCAAAGGGCTACCAGCAGTGTCTCCTCAACGACTGTTCAGCGAACGTTTCTCCGTGTGGGCCTCCGCAGCTGGGGCCTCGTTCATGAACAGATGGTGGCTGCTCTTCACTGATGGCGAACGCTGACAGTGCGACTCCAGTACCGTAACTGGGTGTCCATTAAGTGGTGACAGGTGGCCTTTTTCGATAAATCACATTTTATGCCTCTCCGGGCAGTTGGCCGTTGTTTATACGGCGTGAAGCGTCTGAAAACCAAGCCCGGTGGAGGGACCGTTATGGTCTGAGGAATGTTTTCGTGGAATTCCCTGGGTAATCTCGTCATTATGAAAGGCAGAGTGTATCAACACAAGTATGCAGCAATCCTTGGGCACAAAGTCAACCCCTATATGGAGTTTGTTCCTCCTAGGCCCGATGGCACCTACCAGCAGGACAGTGCAACGTGTCATGCAGTTCGCAGTGTACGTGCATGGTTCGAAGGTCACCAGAATGAGTTTACCGTACTTACTTGGATACCGAAGTCCCCGTATTTAAACCCAATCGAGGATCTAAGAGACCAACTCGAGCAGGCTGTTCGCACCATAAATCCTCAACCGAGAAACCTAGCGCATCGGGCCACAACACTTACGACGTCATGGCTCCACATCCCCGACAGTACCTTCCAAAACCTCACTGACTCTCTTCCATGTGTCTAACGCTGCGAGACGTCGTTATTCAGGCTTTTGACAAGTGGTCACATTAATGACTTTGCAGTAGTGCATTTAAACAGTATCGTTGCTTACTATGAAATTGCACGAAATAGATCCAGAAAAACGTTTTTTATTCATGCACTTTCGTACTTGGCAAAATATTTCGTCTACTGCTCGATAGTAACTAACCCTGTATTTTAATTGACTGTGTGCTATTGAACCTTGAATGTCATTAATAAGAGAATAATTGGAATGACCAAGCCGGCCACTGTGGCAGAACGGTTCTAGGCGCTTCAGTCCGGAACCGCGCGACTGCTACGGTTGCAGGTTCCAATCCTGCCTCGGACATGGATGTGTGTGATGTCCTTATGTTAGTTAGGTTTAAGTAGTTCTAAGTTCTAGGGGACTGATGACCTCAGAAGTTAAGTCCCATAGTGATCAGAGCCATTTGAACCATTTGGAATGACCAACATACTCAAAACCGTTCAGAGAGCGATATTTTCACAGTAGAAATAAAACTGAATGTACGAGATAACATGGTGATAACCTCAACAAGTGACGGTCTTAAAACTTTCGTCGTTCTGTACCTGTAAAACTTGCTTTATACTGTTCATTGAGTCGTCTGCGTCAAATTGTAGCCAAGTATCTTGGGTGCTGCACTCAGTTTTCATCGGCCGAACGAGGCCCGTCGTTTGTGTCCTGGAAAGCTGTCTAGTTGCGACTAACTTATTTTCCTTACTAACGAGAGACGAAACAAACTGCTCTTCACCAGACGCGAGTTTTACATAAATCAAATTTTGCAGATACGTATAAGATGTCTGCAGCAGAAACACGCCAGTTGTTCAAACTCTTTTCCTCAACTGGTGCAGTGTCTTTGTGAATACATCAAAGATGAATGTAACACATATAATTAACCAAATATAAATAGAATGTTAAAATATTTCCACACATACCTCCGCCGTCTGACTTTGTGATTTGAGTACATGTATGAAATTACACTAGGTCTGCCAGAGAAATACGTCGGTAGGAAAAAGGTGTGTCAACGGTAACGATAATACCTGTTTAAAGGATGCGACGTCAGATAGAACTTTGCCGGGACTGCAGAGCATTGCATACTTCAGTGTGTCTGCTCGGAGTGCCCTCCACTGGCACAGAGCGCGAGTGGGACTTACTGCGTTCTGCTATACCCATCCTCCAGTGTCAGCAAGCCATCCGCGCCTCCCTCCACCCAGCCCAACCAGCCTCCTCCTTCTCCTCCTCCCTTCCTCTCCCCCTCCCCCCTGCCCCCTCCCCCCTTCCCCACACACAGACACACACATATTTGATTCTTCAACTTCCAGCAGGGAGAGAGGAAGTTTTAAAGCTGCATGCCTTGAACTTTACCTCCGGAGCAAATGGAATCAAGCTACTTTCTGTACGTTCTTCTCCTCTGCCCGTATCTGGTTGTAGCAGTGTAGAAAGAGTGGATGGTAAACGGGAGAGGGTGGGGGTTTATAGTAAGTGTTCATGCACAAATATTGCCCGACATTCGTTGTGCTGGCTCAAAACTGCAGTATTCGAAAGTCGTACCTCAAAGAACTGCTGTTTTTTGTGAAGCCGGATTGTGAGCGGGCAGCTTCGTGGTCGAATTACATTTGCTATGGGTTCTTCCGGTAAAACTGCATGGCGCCTGACTTTCTCACGCCTAGTTTAATGTTGTCGTCCCTTCTCAAATCTCCCTGCACGGAACCTAATGTATCCATAACGGTTGCAAGACTGATTCCGGTGAATGGTCGCTGATCGTACATGCAACAAGAGACAAAATGCCACGTAAAAATATTATACCTACGGTTGAAAGTTATACATATCTACAGAATCTGTACTAAAAGTTCAGAGACTGATTTTATTCATGGCGCATAAGCGACGTCAGAGCTGTAATTATCTACATCTACATCTACATTGATACTCCGCAAGCCACCCAACGGTGTGTGGCGGAGGGCACTTTACGTGCCACTGTCATTACCTCCCTTTCCTGTTCCAGTCGCGTATGGTTCGCGGGAAGAACGACTGTCTGAAAGCCTCCGTGCGCGCTCTAATCTCTCTAATTTTACATTCGTGATCTCCTCGGGAAGTATAAGTAGGGGGAAGCAATATATTCGATACCTCATCCAGAAACGCACCCTCTCGAAACCTGGCGAGCAAGCTACACCGCGATGCAGAGCGCCTCTCTTGCAGTGTCTGCCACTTGAGTTTATTAAACATCTCCGTAACGCTATCACGGTTACCAAATAACCCAGTGACGAAACGCGCCGCTCTTCTTTGGATCTTCTCTATCTCCTCCGTCAACCCGACCTGGTACGGATCCCACACTGATGAGCAATACTCAAGTATAGGTCGAACGAGTGTTTTGTAAGCCACCTCCTTTGTTGATGGACTACATTTTCTAAGCACTCTCCCAATGAATCTCAACCTGGTACCCGCCTTACCAACAATTAGTTTTATATGATCATTCCACTTCAAATCGTTCCGCACGCATACTCCCAGATATTTTACAGAAGTAACTGCTACCAGCGTTTGTTCCGCTATCATATAATCACACAATAAAGGATCCTTCTTTCTATGTATTCGCAATACATTACATTTGTCTATGTTAAGGGTCAGTTGCCACTCCCTGCACCAAGTGCCTATCCGCTGCAGATCTTCCTGTATTTCGCTACAATTTTCTAATGCAGCAACTTCTCTGTATACTACAGCATCATCCGCGAAAAGCCGCATGGAACTTCCGACACTATCTACTAAGTCATTTATATATATTGTGAAAAGCAATGGTCCCATAACACTCCCCTGTGGCACGCCAGAGGTTACTTTAACGTCTGTAGACGTCTCTCCATTGATAACAACATGCTGTGTTCTGTTTGCTAAAAACTCTTCAATCCAGCCACACAGCTGGTCTGATATTCCGTAGGCTCTTACTTTGTTTATCAGGCGACAGTGCGGAACTGTATCGAACGCCTTCCGGAAATCAAGAAAAATAGCATCTACCTGGGAGCCTGTATCTAATATTTTCTGGGTCTCATGAACAAATAAGGCGAGTTGGGTCTCACACGATCGCTGTTTCCGGAATCCATGTTGATTCCTACATAGTAGATTCTGGGTTTCCAAAAACGACATGATACTCGAGCAAAAAACATGTTCTAAAATTCTACAAGAGATCGACGTAAGAGATATAGGTCTATAGTTTTGCGCATCTGCTCGACGACCCTTCTTGAAGACTGGGACTATCTGTGCTCTTTTCCAATCATTTGGAACCCTCCGTTCCTCTAGAGACTTGCGGTACACGGCTGTTAGAAGGGGGGCAAGTTCTTTCGCGTACTCTGTGTAGAATCAAATTGGTATCCCGTCAGGTCCAGTGGACTTTCCTCTATTGAGTGATTCCAGTTGCTTTTCTATTCCTTGGACACTTATTTCGATGTCAGCCATTTTTTCGTTTGTGCGAGGATTTAGAGAAGGAACTGCAGTGCGGTCTTCCTCTGTGAAACAGCTTTGGAAAAAGGTGTTTAGTATTTCAGCTTTACGCGCGTCATCCTCTGTTTCAATGCCATCATCATCCCGTAGTGTCTGGATATGCTGTTTCGAGCCACTTACTGATTTAACGTAAGACCAGAACTTCCTAGGATTTTCTGTCAAGTCGGTACATAGAATTTTACTTTCGAATTCAATGAACGCTTCACGCATAGCCCTCCTTACGCTAACTTTGACATCGTTTAGCTTCAGTTTGTCTGAGAGGTTTTGGCTGCGTTTAAACTTGGAGTGGAGCTCTCTTTGCTTTCGCAGTAGTTTCCTAACTTTGTTGTTGTACCACGGTGGGTTTTTCCCGTCCCTCACAGTTTTACTCGGCACGTACCTGTCTAAAACGCATTTTACGATTGCCTTGAACTTTTTCCATAAACACTCAACATTGTCAGTGTCGGAACAGAAATTTTCGTTTTGATCTGTTAGGTAGTCTGAAATCTGCCTTCTATTACTCTTGCTAAACAGATAAACCTTCCTCCCTTTTTTTATATTCCTATTAACTTCCATATTCAGGGATGCTGCAACGGCCTTATGATCACTGATTCCCTGTTCTGTACATACAGATTCGAAAAGTTCGGGTCTGTTTGTTATCAGTAGGTCCAAGATGTTATCTCCACGAGTCGGTTCTCTGTTTAATTGCTCGAGGTAATTTTCGGATAGTGCACTCAGTATAATGTCACTCGATGCTCTGTCCCTACCACCCGTCCTAAACATCTGAGTGTCCCAGTCTATATCTGGTAAATTGAAATCTCCACCTAAAACTATAACATGCTGAGAAAATTTATGTGAAATGTATTCCAAATTTTCTCTCAGTTGTTCTGCCACTAATGCTGCTGAGTCGGGAGGTCGGTAAAAGGAGCCAATTATTAACCTAGTTCGGTTGTTTAGTGTAGCCTCCACCCATAATAATTCACAGGAACTATCCACTTCTACTTCACTACAGGATAAACTACTACTAACAGCGATGAACACTCCACCACCGGTTGCATGCAATCTATCCTTTCTAAACACCGTCTGTACCTTTGTAAAAATTTCGGCAGAATTTATCTCTGGCTTAAGCCAGCTTTCTGTACCTATAACGATTTCAGCTTCGGTGCTTTCTATCAGCGCTTGAAGTTCCGGTACTTTACCAACGCAGCTTCGACAGTTGACAATTACAATACCGATTGCTGCTTGGTCCCCGCATGTCCTGACTTTGCCCCGCACCCGTTGAGGCTGTTGCCCTTTCTGTACTTGCCCAAGGCCATCTAACCTAAAAAACCGCCCAGCCCACGCCACACAACCCCTGCTACCCGTGTAGCCGCTTGTTGCGTGTAGTGGACTCCTGACCTATCCAGCGGAACCCGAAACCCCACCACCCTATGGCGCAAGTCGAGGAATCTGCAGCCCACACGGTCGCAGAACCGTCTCAGCCTCTGATTCAGACCCTCCACTCGGCTCTGTACCAAAGGTCCGCAGTCAGTCCTGTCGACGATGCTGCAGATGGTGAGCTCTGCTTTCATCCCGCTAGCGAGACTGGCAGTCTTCACCAAATCAGATAGCCGCCGGAAGCCAGAGAGGATTTCCTCCCATCCATAGCGACACACATCATTGGTGCCGACATGAGCGACCACCTGCAGATGGGTGCACCCTGTACCCTTCATGGCATCCGGAAGGACCCTTTCCACATCTGGAATGACTCCCCCCGGTATGCACACGGAGTGCACATTGGTTTTCTTCCCCTCTCTTGCTGCCATTTCCCTAAGGGGCCCCATTACAATTATGACGGCCCCATTACAATTATGACGGCAGCTTGAGCTGATAGCTATAAACAGATGTGCAATCGACCAGTCAGTTGGAGCAGATAGTGTTAAGCAGTGGTCCCACAGCCATAAGATGTCAGCGTTCTTGACTCTCTAATCGGAGACGTGTCTGAACAGAAACAACAATGCGTGGACGCCCGCCGCGATTTAATTAAAATGCAAAACGTGGATTATTCTGGAAAAAACCGTCACGGGTGACGAATCTTGGCGTTATCAATATGGACATACTACAAAACGGCCAAGTGTACAAACTCACGTGCAGGGTCAACACTTTGATGATATAACCGACATTCAAGACAACTTCGTGCGATAGTTGAAAAACATCCCAAAGGAAGGCTTTTGTGACAGTTCACATTGTTGTATGAACGTTCTGTGCGTTGCACTCAAATGGTAGGACACTATGTAGAACGCTTGAACAATTAAAACCACAATCTTAGCGTTTCTCTATTTTTTTTTTCTTATTAACGCAGTCTCGAATCTTTTTGGACAGGCGGGGTATGTTACTTACAGTTCAACGTTAAATTTCGTAACTATTTTAATCGGTATCCCAGTCCGCTAACTGCAGAACATATATTTTATCACTGGATTGCAAATGTGCCAATAATAAAATCTACATTATGCAGTTAGTGAACTGGGAAACTGATGAAAATCTGCCAGAAAGTTTCATATTAGCCCACACTCCGCTGCAGGGTGAAAATCTCATTCTGGAAACATCCCCCAGGCTGTGGCTAAGCCATGTCTCTGCAATATCCTTTCTTTCAGGAGTGTTAGTTCTGTAAGGTTCACAGAAGAGTTTCTTTGAAGTTTGGAAAGTGGGAGACGAGGTACTGGCAGAATAGAAGTTGTGAGGACGAGTCGTGAGTCGTGCTTGGATAGCTCAGATGGTAGAGCACTTGCCCGCGAAAGGCAAAGGTCCCGAGTTCGAGTCTCGGCCCGCACGCAGTTTTAATCTTCCAGGAAGTTTCAGATGAAAATAGTTTACGAAAATTAACGATACAACAACAAAAAATTTGAAATTTGTGGTAATGTCTATGGAATCAAACTGCTGAGGTCATCAGTCCCTATGCCTACACACTACTTAATCTAACTTAAACTAACTTACGCTATGGACATACACACAACCATTCCCGAGGGAGGTCTCGAACCTCCGATGTGGGGAGCCGCAACGATACAACACATAACTGTAAGTAACATACGTGTGTTTTCCTTCTAACCATAGGTATAAAATTTATTTGTATGTCACTTGTGGTCTCTTACCGGATATTTAAAAAAAATATTCAGAGACGAAAAACTCCTTTCGGAGAGCTTCAAATGCCATTTATGCAACGGTATCTCGGTTCTACAATACGTAATACCAGTTCTGATAAAGTCTCCTCCTATAGAATAACTGTTTGACATTTCGCTGTCATTCGTGGATGTTGGCAGCCGTGTTGGCGGCCAGAGGACCCCGTACCACAGGGCGGTGACATTTACCGCGACCACCACCTGCGCGCCTGGCCCGATCTGCATACGACACGCTGGCCCAGCCTCACTGGAGGTAGCGGCCAGCTAGCGCCGCCTTCCCTCCAACTACGTGCACAGACGAAATTTTTGTCCCGTACCAATCAGACTACAGCAATTCAGTGTAACTCAGTACTGTTACATTTGAGAACGCAGTGCTTGTTTCCGTACTCCGTCTGTATTTTGCGCGTATTTAACATTTTCAACCGTAAGCACGCACATGCAAAGTTTTTCTAACCCTTTTTTTAAAGAGAAGAATGGCAATCTTGTACGGTATGAAGAACTCATTTATCTAGACGAAATGTGGAACACTCTTGAATTACTCTCCAGGCAACCTTAAATTAAATGTTCTTTTATTCTTTCTCCAGCATCCTTGATTTTATTTCTGAGATGCATGCCCCTTTCTTGACGGAGTGCTACGTATAATGTCATTATTTGATTGTTATGGATGAGAATCGAATCCAAAGAAAGATAAAACTGAAAACCTGGGTTGGTACGTAACTTTCGCCAAAACAACCAAAAACAGTATCCTAGCTGAGAGTACAAAACATTTTTACACTTTTCCAAAAAAAAAAAAGCTGGTGATTATTAAACACATACCACCACCGCGACGTCATTTTTACTCTACTGCTTCGTAATCAATCAGTGGTACGACAGGCTTGTTAGCGGGCAGACTGGATTCAAATACAGCTCTTATAGTAATCCATAAATACATAGCGCAAGGCGAACGTCAAGCGTTGAGATTCACATGGATTTCTACGTAAAAAGAAGTAAGCTAACGAGGTGTTTCAAAGTCCGTGAAAAAAGTAGTAGTCCTCGAGAATTTCACGTTTGTCATCATTACGGCAAGCGTTCACCCCATTTCTCTGCCTTACAATCTTGGCCCACCACACAACTGTACCTGCTAGGGAAGATAAGTACATATATGTCGATTTGCTGTTTCTTCTCCATTTCTAAAAAAGAATGATACCTCTAACAACGGAAGTACCACAGCTGTAGCGGCTAAAACAAAATAAAAATTATTTTCAAACACAGGGATAGGTCTCTACAATCCATCAGGGTTATTAATCTTTAAACAATATATATTTGCAGATTCACGTATGTAAAGACGGAAAATTATCTGAATAGCATAGTTATGACCAGCATATTCATAAGAGACATAAATGACGTATTGTTTGGCCCCAAACAATGAATTTTAACGAATGTAGTACTTAAAGAGTAATATTTCACAAAGTAGAAGTTGTGTTGCAGTACGTTCTTCTCTTATACGCCATCGAACTGCAAACGCAAAGTTTTAACGAAGTTGTTAAAACGCAACGAAATGGAACAACAAGAAAACTTGACAAGGGCAACGTGTCGGGCCTGCTACACCATTTTCAGTGTGTCCATGCTGCGGTAGTACAATGCCAAAAGTCACAGTGATTACATTACCCGTATCTTTGGCACGAGCTGTTCCATTCTCCTGTGTTTAAATAGCTTGCTCACATTCACACCCCGATGACTAATAAGGAAAGAGCACACGACAACATAGCAACTTCATGTTTTGGGCGATATGACTCTGTAAATACTGCATGTGGTAACACATATCGTTTCAACCAGATGTTCACTTTCTGTCAAATGATTCTTGTATCTGTTGGTCACATTGCCTGTTCTACGGTATTGTTTCGTGAGCGTCGTGTGCAAATGCAGTATTCAGATTCGTTAACCTTCAAATATAGATTATAAACAATTGGAGAGTTTCACACGCAAATGCCGATGATGAATAGTAGAGAAAACACACACACATTTTTATAATCGTTTCTGTTCGGTTTAGCCTTTCCAGCTGGGTACGTATGCTGTAAATATATAATTCCAACGACGTGATGACAGGAAAATAAAGAAAAATAGCTGTTCTAGGACTTCGAGATGAAACGTGTTAGTGACGATGTAGGAGCCACTTCGCGATAGTTTTTTTGTTCAAGCGTTAGATGTGATAGAAATTATTCTTAAGGCGGTAATCTTTTACGATACATTTAGTCGAGAAAAGCAGAATGGTTATTTCTGCCGATATTCTGCCGTTCCAACAATGTTGCGGCAATGCCTCCCAAGAATAACACTCTCAGGCGCGTGTGCTCCCCTGATGTTTCGAAAGTTGCGCTCCACTGTCCGTGAACTTGGAGCAGGCCACAGACGCACTCTCTTCGCTCTGACTTTGCATACGATTCTCGTCATCCATTCCTTATCTGCATGCGATTCACGTACCCAAGCCTGATGTGCACCTGAACGAGCTGTGATGTCACTGGATGTTTGTGATGTGCATTCGAGCCATTTCGTCCAAGAACTGGCTTGTGTCTCCGTGACAAAAGAAAAATATGTTGTCTTATTAGGCAGTGCTTATGATGCAGCCCACTTGCAGTTGCGTCACTTCGACGTAGAGCACTTCGTGATATGCCCGTTTGCAGCATTTATTACTCTGTAGCCTGGATAAATTCATAAATAGTGTCGCTAACTACCTTAGAGCATGTGTTCCTGACTAGATTCAAAAAGACTACAAACGAATGACAGTTTTCTACTAATATTTTCGTAATGCTGTATAAGAACGGAAACGGAAACATTCGGCGGATTCCAATTACTATCTTGGTACTGCAAAAATATATCAACATGTATACAGTCATGGTTAATGGAGGCTGTGTCAAATGTCATACATCGAGAGGGATTGCAAAATTTACAGATTCATAGTTTGACACCATGAAAAAAATCTGCAATTGGGTTCAGCGACAGACAGGATAACCAAAGTTATCTGGTGGATTTCTGCTGTTATCACATTCCCGAGCTTAATCTTTTGTCTTCTGTTATTTGGCCTCTATAAGTCAAGTGAAGTTCGTGAGAACAACATCCGTACTTCATATATATAAAATCATTGAATTATCCGTTCACGATAAAGAATAATCTATAATTGTGACTGATTACTGGTCGCGCAGCTGTAACGTCAGGCGAGTAGACCTTACTGAATTGTCGCCGAGAGCACGCTATATATTTGGCAGCAACAAAATGTTTTCTAACTAAATAGAGCACGAATGTCGTCAAAAAGTAAATGGTAGTCAGAACGGTTCAAACTTAATGACTGAAAGTTCAGCTTGCATTAAGAAGATACGATGCAGTTGTTAGGAACTGTGGACTGTAAGAATGAAAAAGCTGGTAGAATAATTAGAGCGTAGCTCCTCACAGCACACACACCTAAAAATTCACTTCCTTACGATTGGTATACAAAAAGCTATGTAAATATTTTTAATGTATGTATACACAAATTCAGTAAACTTCCTTCACTTCCTGAATGTTGGAGTGGTAAAGGTATCTTTTACACTTTGGCCAAAAAATGAGTATAACTCAAAAGAAAGGCGATTACATAAATAAGCAAATCAACGCAGATCTTGTTAGTATAATCTTACTAGGTAGTGGTTAAAAAATTGTACTCGAACTAAGGAGAACCTCAGTTCCAATCCACGTGTTCCTGTTCCAATTAAAGCTTTCTTTGGGTCCCTAGTTGGAGGAACAAATACCGGCAAATGATGGGCTCGTTCAGTCAAGATCACTATCGATTTCCTTCTCCATCTGAGCTAATGCACTGTCACGAATGACAAACGTGCTGACTAGACGTTTCCTCGCGCCCTTCATTGTATTCCAGTGATTATATTGGCAGTTCTTAGGTGCAGCAACCTGCATTATTTGTTTTGTAGACTATTTGTAGTGTATGCGGTTAATAAAGAAACTTGTTTCAGTTTAAATTTTGCTTTGAAATCGTAGAAAACAAGGAAACAATAAAAAGCATGATCTCGAAATACAAAATCACATTCGAGGATACAAACTACATGTCGTACGTTTCTAAAAGCTCGCTGGTGTTTCATTTAAACGCGTCTGGCTGGTAACGTTGTGTATTATGCCCTTGGTTCACTGTTTTTCGTCATACATTTAAGGCACAGAGTTGTGACGAAACACACCAGCTGATGCCGGTGATAGCTGTCTGCTTATCCAGGTTTTCGATCTGATGACCGAGTTCGGTCGAAACTGGCAATTGCAATAAAAAGTCGTGACCTAGACTGTGTTCTTCACAAAAGTGCAAGTGCCATTCATCAGTGATACATTTAAAAACAGTTAAAAAAAGACTTACCTCATTAATTCACGCCAGCACTACACCCTCCTTGGAGATCAAACAAATATAATTCATTTTGTAGCAAATTGAATGGATAAATAATGAAAGCTGATAGTGTTGAAGTACTCGGCAACCTGAACGGTTCCCAGCAAGACATGAGGCAGATACTAAATATGAATGGGGCGCACTGAGAAACGTTCTGTAATGAATGTGTGACCTTAATCCAGTGGTAGCATTCAGAGGAGGTGAGACTGGGTGACAGAGCAATTTGTGAAACGGGACGACGTGGAGGAGCGGCCGGTCCCCGCTGGCAACGGCGAGGGTTTGCGAAAGCGACTGCCGGGGAATTGGCACGAGGCCGCCATCGGGGTCGGCTTGCCACTCGGGGCCTCTTGCTACATGACGTGACGCGACACAAGTTCACTGCACGCCAGGCCCTGCGCCAAGGTTCGAACCGGGCAGCTGTGTCCGAGCTGCCAACACAGCGGCACTCCGCTGGTTCCCGGAGGTAATTAAATCAACCGCAGCATCGTCAAACAGCGTGATAAGTTAGTGCAGCACGAAGCAAAGCCGCTGCTCGGTCCCAGGCCCCAGTAGTTAGGGCTCATGTATAAAGTTTCTCGAAATAAACCGGTTCTGAAATTTTTTTAACTCAGTACGACGATCTCGTTAAACCGGTGGACATAGGGCAGCGAATTTGAAGGACATAAACGCAGGATTAAAACTGAACCTCCCTTCAACATAGAGACAGTACAGATGGAACAGTAGCTGGATTTGGACAAGTGTAGTGGGAGAAACTGACTGCTAAGTTCTTGCAGAAACCGTGAAAACACGGAAATCCAACTCCGTAATGCTGAATGGGAATTTCAGTTCCACCCTCCTGACTGAAAGTCCATTGACACAACATTAAGCAACCTTATTAAGTTCCCGTTGTGGTTATGAAATGTGCACCCTTAGTTTAGTCTTACTACAGTGACGTTTCGGCATGATGTTGACCGCAGAGCCATTGAGTCTTGCTTTTCCTGCATTATTGTGGTCTCAAAGGCGTGAAGCACTTCGAGCCAAACGAGAGTGTTAAAAAAAGAAATAAAAAGCACGCGTGTAACTTTTCAATTGCCAAGGAAGTGACGTCATCGGGGTCATGGACTCTGAGCAACGTTTTGGAGTAGACAAACAATGGAGGTCTAAATTAGCCGCGGTCTTAATGTAAACCAATCCAGCACTAACATTAAGTGACTTTCAGTAACTAAAGCAACTCTATGCTCCTTATTTTAATCATCACACCATCTCTCGAAAAACTAATTTCAGAAATAAACCGTGACATCTTGTGATGGAATTTGGCAACTTTTCAAAAACCTGATTTATTGAATAAATACGGTATATTCGCGGCATCATATATTTCATTCACCTGTCGTTTATATATGTTAAATATATCTGCATAACATGATATGTATTTCTGTAGAGTCCTTTCTCAGCTTCAAACATTGTCCATTTTCCGTTGCAAGCCATCTCACCGGATAAAACATTAGGAACCTTCTTAAGAGCACACTGATCGCTTTGCAGTGCTACGTTGTACATTATCAGTCAAGTGATCCTACACCACTGACGTAAATCATGGCAATGGTGTGTGTGTGTGTGTGTGTGTGTGTGTGTGTGTGTGTGTGTGTGTGCGCGCGACGCCATTGATTACGTGGAATCAACACAATAAAATGGATCTACGTGGAGACGTGAGAAAATGGCAGAAAGGAGCTACCGTCTCTGTACATGCCAATGACCATCTCGTGAATGAAGTTACCTGATATGTTCGTGCAACAACGCGGACTGTCCAAGAACAGTGGTGGCAAAAAGATCCTGACCGACAGGAAACGGAAACGGATGTTATACCTTGTCGATGACAGTTGATCTCCACGTGATAGAAGTTGCTGCTTTCAGTTAATGCAGGTCGATCTCGGCCAGTTTCCAAGGGAACATTAGGGAAGGAACTCTATGCGGTGGACATTTGGAGTCGGGTACCTCGCAAACGGTAAATGAGACTGTTTTCAGTGTACCAACCAACATATAATGGGCAGTAGCTGACTGCTGACGTGTAGTGCGGTCTGATGAGTGGCGAGTTTGCCTCTCTTGCTTTGATGATGCGAGACGTGGGGACCATCGACCGCCCAATAGGGTGTTTCCATCTGCAATGTGTAGGGGCCGTAGCGCAGACAGGAAGTGGCTCTGTGTGTTTTAGGGATGACTTTCGTTGTGAACGAACTAATTCACGTTACCATGCACATGAACCACGATGTTGATTTAAACGCTGTGGACGAAACGTTGCCCATTTTTCCTCTACATCTTCACGATGAGTATGCTGTGCACATTCCAGTCTTAAAAGATGAGAACGTCTGTTTCACAGGACTGCACACTACGTTCCTGGTTTGATGAACTGAAGCACGTTATCGCGCCTTGACTGCGCCGCTAAATATCCTGATCGTAATTCCGCAGAAAATTTCTGGGAATATTTGGAATAGCAGATCTGACGTAGTAGAGGGCATCCCCCGCTATTCAGCATCTCTACCGGATCCGATCACGAATCAGTTATTTCTGCTGGTTATGGCATACCTGGATAAACTTGTGGACTCTCTTCTTCGCACAACAGAGGCCTTTATCAAATCTAGAGGCGGTGTTACACGGTATTAGCGTGATGTCTCCATGGGATAGATTAAGTTTTTGTCCCGTTTGCTTATCTGGATCAGCTGTGAATGAGTTCTTACGGCATATCAGCTGAGAAACATACACTTGTGTAGCTAGTCACTGTCAAGACTACTTCTTGCATTTCGTAAAGTCCCTCCCCCCTGCATGTGAGTTCAACTAACGATAGTGTGTAATATTTTTGTGCACGATTATGCGGGTAATCTGTGACTCTGTCTTTCAGTGCACTCGGTAGAGTTTTCAGGATCATGTACAAATTACGAGTCGTCGATTTTTACAAAACGGCAACACAGGAAAAGCATACGCTACAATCTGTGTCACTGTGTTTGTAGTTATGTACCGCGAGACTCCACAAACTACTCATTCATAAAGTATCGATGTATAAAGGAGCTAAGTTTATGAGTGCCACAACTCGAGAATAAGTTCACTCTGTTGAGGTGAAAAGTAACAGCGATTAAAGTTTTCCTTGTGGCGGCCGGTGCGAAACTGCGATAATAACCGGTTTGGTGCGGACGTAATTAATCTTAATGGTGGACGCACGAGGCTCGCGGGAACGTCAAAGTGAAAACCAGGCCGCAATGCCCGCCCCCATTTCTTGGAACTTGACGCTAGCGGCCCGCGTCCGTCCGTCCGTCTGTCTGTCTTGTTTTCATCGCCTGCGGTTCACGGCCAGCAGGAGAAAGCGACGGATGACAGGCTGGACCTCGCGTCTCGTGCTGGACAAGCGGACACTTCTCAGCGCGCGAGGAGCAAGCTGGCCGAGACTAACGTTACACATGACTGGGGAGAGGGGTTAAGATTCCCATCATGGGGTCCTCGTTTGGATATATAGTCGTTTGTCGATGAATTTCGACAAACGCTCGCATCATTTCTTCAACAAGAGCACATCTAGTCTTTACAAATTAACACACAACTATTTCCAACGACAAAGGCACGACGCTCAACTACAATCTTCCTAATTTTTGAGACTCCTTTCGTACAGTGGTGTAGGGCTCTCCATTTACGATAGGTGCGCAGTATAACCCTTTCTTCACGCTTGAACCTTGTTTTCCTACACACAAAATGTATTTTAACACAAAACTTCTATTCTAACAAGAAAAATAATGGTATGTTAAGTAACACAATGGATCAGGTTAATATCACAACGGCTAATTTGTACACGGGTAAAAACTTTGCCTTCAGATGAATTGTGTCTCGATTATTCGACAAACATATTTCCCTCCTACGTCTAACCACCGCAGCTCAAGAGCGGAGGAACTGAACTTACAGAAATTCCAGTTTAGAGCTGTATCAGCAGCGTTTACTAACTGCAGTAAATACCAAAATTGTATCCAGTGTAAAATTTTTCTCCCGCTGCACAAAGCATTGTGACAGACTTTGTTTCGCGGATTTTGACAGCATCTGTAAATATCATATGGTTTTCACATTAAAGGAGTTCCGTCACTTTCCTGACGTTGACACTAAATCCTGCTGATACAGTTTTCTCAAGGACAGTTGTAATAAACGGCCCTATGATGACACCACGTTACGTGATGTCTTTAGGCCGCGTAGAATTGTGGTTGGTACTGAATCGACTGATGATACTGTGTAGTGAAGGCAGTCTTATTCTTGGAGATGAACGTTATGTTCATCTATATTTCATCAACTATCGTCATTCCTATTACGAACAGATATGCAATCAATATTATGCAGCTGCACAGGAGAAACGCTGGCGAAACTAAACGCTGCTGTTGAGAATTCCATGAATTTAGTGATGACTCCAAATGATTGTATGGTACTGATGTAAGGAATACGGAGATGTAACTGTCGGTAGCGCTGCGAGGACATGTGCTGAATGATTATTCTTAAAGCTGAAGCCGAACAACTGTCAGTTCTAACAGTAGAATGAATTAAAGAGCAGGTGTTCTTAACGACCCATCCTTAGTTTATAAACTGGTTTATCATTTTAAGTAACCAAGTAGAGCAGTAAATAAATAAATTAATTAATTCTGCAGTTCCATTTCCATGGCTAAACTAGTTTGGAGTTGGCCTTGGGGATTCCATGGTAATGTGTCAGACTACGGACACTAAAGTCTCTGGTTCGATCCTTGGCCACTCGTAAGAGTTTTTGGTCACTTATCACTTCTTTCACCTCTGGCAATGAGTGTTAATGTGAAAATGCAGAGTTGCACCTCAGTTCAGAGTCCACATTGAGCTGTTGGTCCATGTACATGTGGGTGGGTGGGAGTCAACGGCATACCACTTCCTGTAGGACCATGCCTAGTAAAGTACAATGGTGTTCAAACCAACCGTCGAGTCTATAACAGCTTTACCTTGAAAAATTAGGTCGAATTTCACTCTAGGCTTTGTCACCACAGTCATTGTGAGCCACTATTATCGCAGTGGAGACGTCTAGTAGTAAATTATGTAATGATAGTAATTAATTTTAATTGCCATAACCTAGCTAGAACGAAAAGAGCTGACGTCCGCCCGCTGATTTTGTTTCGTATTTCCAGCATGACAACAAGGTTACGAAACGTTGTGTATGCACATTGGCTTTTCTGTTTCAGCGATATGCATCTTAATTTCTACGTAAGTGATCGGCTATGCTGCAAACCTGGCTGATAATTGCGCAGTCGCAGCGAACGGCGTCCGTAGTGACGAGCAACTATTTTTAGACTTTTGATAAAAGGGAAGCAAGCTGGGATTCAGAAGTTGCAACCTTGAGAACGCAGTCCCGTTGAAAGACCGTACGTTATCTTTAGGTTCGTCCGAAAGGCTTGTACAACCCTTTCGCGTGTTCAGTTCTGCGTGTGCTAACCGTGGGTGCAAAGTGAGCACTCCAACAGCGGCCGAAAAGATTTGAACTGACACGTGGAGGAGAGATAAACTCGAAGGTTCAAATTGTATGTTGGCAATCTCGATCGGGATATTTACAGATGTGTTACTCAGAGCTCGTTCAACACTGTCACATTTAGTTTCCCTTGAGTGCACTAGTGTGAGTTCCAGCTGCAGTTAAAGAAAAACCTTACATCAATGAAATAAGGCTGTGTTTGATTCATCTCACAAGTAACGTAAGCCAGGAAATAGGTGACATGGGTGCACCGAAGCAACCGTATAATATGTATATTCAGGGTGATTATTATTAACTTTTAAAGATCCACGAAGCTAAGTAGATGACACTGAGAAAAGTTATTTAATAGAAGACACGTGATGCCGCAAATATCGGGAAATGCCCCAAAAATTGACATAAATGTTGAGGGTGTGACGTCACCAGATGACCTACCTCGCCGCACGTGCGGACGTTGGGCTTGTCGATCCTGCCGCACCTATCTCCACTAGGCTTCCCTGGTTTCGTACACCTTTCGTAAAAGTGATCTGTTGTAAGCGTAGAAGTTCCAAAATCACTGTCCTAGCTGTAATCAAGCTAAAGCTGTTCTTATTTTGTTTCTTTCCTTTTGTCCCTCCGTTTTTCGTTTACAGATTTTTATTAAAGAACACGTAGTTGTTGACTGGTAGCGATGCAGTTCGGAAGCTTGTACTTATTTACTTGTGACGCAATGTAAGTTTTTGTTGTACTGTACTTTGCAGTTAACCAGTGGAGACTGCAATGCAAGTAAATAAAGTAATGAATGTTACCTCCATGTAAATACAAAATTGTCGAAAGCAGCGCGAAACAATACTGCCTGCCAGACGCAAGACTCGAACCCTGAGCCCAACACGCCAAAGTCGCGCACTTCACACCAACGTGAATGCTTTACTTGGGTTTCGATATCAGGTGTGATAACCGATAGGCTCCTCCGCAGCACGTGCAGCAAGATACGTCATATGGTAATCTCATATGCTGAACATTTGTCATCCACTTTTGGGGTATTTTCAGGCGTTTGCGGCACCAGGTGACGCACATTAAATTACTTATGTGAGCGTCGTATACGCCGCTTGGGGGTTGTTAAACGTTAATAAGAAACACCTTGGATGGAAATCAATGTCTTGGTCACATTAGCCTATTTTCATAAACTTGTATGTGACCAAGGCATTGCTTTCTATACTTTAATCTGTTACAAGGGTCACCAGTCCTCCCAGCAGGTATAAGCGACCTCATTTCTCGTAACCTTATACGGTGGCTTGCGGTATGCATGGCCCAGCCAAGTCGTGGGTGTGTACATGTAGAATGTCAGTATGTCTACTTAAGATTGTGGAGTTATCCAGTTTAACTGCCGTGGTTGTTCCTAGAGATGTTTGTGCTTGGAAGTCATGTTTCTTGAGTAATCTTGGGACGAATATTTGAATTCTCTTTCTCGTTGGAAAAAATGCCGAGCTGGTGAACAATACCCGTGAATCTACGGCATGAGCTTTTAGTAAGAGACTTTATCCGTGGGACGGTTCCACTTTTCAGGGTCCCGTACCTCAGTCGATTAAAACGGAACCCTTACAGGATCGCTTCATTGTCAGTCTGTCTGCCGGTCTCTTAAAAAATCCTTTTCTCATGAACGGGTGGACTTATCAAGTTGAAATTTATAACACATACTGAAGTACCGTCCCTTGATGGTTTAAAAAGCTGAAGCATCCTGAGACAATGCAGTTAAGACATATGGCCATTTCTGTCAATTTTAATACTCGCAATCTCATGCATCAAAACCTGTAGCATACTTCCTCTGGGCCTATAATCGTGATATTTGGTAAGAAGGAAGATTTCACAGTACAAGTAAAGGAAAAAATCCGAAAATTGTTAATTAGTAATTATATCATACGACAAAAACATTACTTTTATCATTTGTTATCCGATCTCGAACTTGAAATTAAAACAATCGGTAGTTCTGCATTCAGGCTGACCGGGTCGCAGTGATAAAGGTCAAACATCAGGCAAATCATTATTTTACTCCTGAAATGACGTGTTTCGGAATTTATACAGGAGTGACTGCTGCGAATGTTTGTTTCACATATAACTTGAAACGCCACATCTACCGCTCCTGAATATCTGGTGGATAAATTCCGAACCGCGTCATATGAGCAATAAAGTATTTCCTTGCCTGATGTTTGACTTTTATCATTGCGGCCCAATCAGCCTGGATGAAGAACTACAGGTTAATGAGGCCGCTTAGACCGGCGAAGCACTGGTGACCCTTGTAACGAATTAAATAATGGCCAACTACCTCTTGCTTGACTTTGTGGCATGTATATTATTGAAATTAAAACATTCTCTAAAATCTTGGAATCTTTGAGGCCGATTACCTGCCAGTATCAATGTCGATAACAGGCAGAAATGGTCGATCTTCTCGGGATGGATGAACTGTCTGTATACATAACGAAGCTCGTTCGGAACCCTCCACACGCGAGTCCTACTGAAACGTCCCCTTAGAAAAATAAAAAAATGACTGCGCTGGAAAACCTCTTAAGTTATTTGATTTTCAAACAGCTAAACAAAACTGAACGTACTCAGACATTTCTGTCTTTACTTATTTTGATCACACAATATTTTTTTAGTGCAACGCAATCTGACTTTCAATAATCCATACAAAGGAATGGCTCTGACTAAAAATAACCTATACCTTTCATGAATCACTTACCTCACAAAAATCTTCGTTACTCGAACTTCTGCAATACAGCGAGCGCCAATACTGCCAGCTAAATAAGTCTAACTACTGAAGACACTAAACGCTGATGGCATAGTTAGCAAATGAAAGATTTTGATAGAGAATAAACAATGTATTTACCTTAATAATGTTCAAAAGTTATCATATATATATAATCTCAATTCATGCTATCCATCTTCACAAATTTCCTTTTTCTGGCGGACACACGTCCAGATCGTCCGCTTTAGTAACCTCTCAAAACTCTGGCATCTCTCTCTCTCCACATCCACCACTGCTGGCGGCTCACTTCCAACTGCCCAACACTACACAAGCGAATATTCCAACAATGAGACCAACCAGCCACAGACTGCAACCAGCTCAGTCAGTAATTTTCATACAGAGCGCTACGTGGCGTTACCAACATAAAAGGCTACTTACACCACTCGCACCTGGCCAGTCTTTCACAGAAATTTACCGAACTAATCCGTGTTCCTCCCTTACAACTAGTCTTGTAGGTTCATCCCAAATCGTATCTGCTCCTATCCCAAGATATACATATATTTGTTGTTGTTGTTGTTGTTGTGGTCTTCAGTCCTGAGACGTTTGATACAGCTCTCCATGCTACTCTATCCTGTGCAAGCTTCTTATTCTCCCAGTACCTACTGCAACCTACATCCTTCTGAATCGGCTTAGTGTATTCATCTCTTGGTCTCCCTCTACAATTTTTACCCTCCACGCTGCCCTCCAATACTAAATTGGTGATCCCTTGATGCCTCAGAACATGTCCTACCAACCGATCCCTTCTTCTTGTCAAGTTGTGCCACAAACTTCTCCCCAATCCTATTCAATACCTCCTCATTAGTTATGTGATCTACCCAGCTAATCTTCAGCATTCTTCTGTAGCACCACATTTCGAAAGCTTCTACTCTCTTCTTGTCCAAACTATTTATCGTCCATGTTGCACTTCCATACATGGCTACACTCCATACAAACACTTTCAGAAACGACCTCCTGACACTTGAATCTATACTCGATGTTAATAAATTTCTCTTCTTCAAAAACGCTTTCCTTGCCATTGCCAGTCTACGTTTTATATCCTCTCTACTTCGACCATCATCAGTTATTTTGCTCCCCAAATAGCAAAACCTCTTTACTACTTTAAGTGTCTCATTTCCTGATCTAATTCCCTCAGCATCACCCGACTTAATTCGACTACATTCCATTATCCTCGTTTTCCTTTTGTTGATGTTCATCTTATATCCTCCTTTCAATACACTATCCATTCCGTTCAACTGCTCTTCTAAGTCCTTTGCTGTCTCTGACAGAATTACAATGTCATCGGCGAACCTCAAAGTTTTTATTTCTTCTCCATGGATTTTAATACCTACTCCGAATTTTTCTTTTATTTCCTTCACTGCTTGCTCAATATACAGATTGAATAACATCGGGGAGGGGCTACAACCCTGTCTCACTCCCTTCCCAACCACTGCTTCCCTTTCATGTCCCTCGACTCTTATAACTGCCATCTGCTTTCTGTACAAATTGTAAATAGCCTTTCGCTCCCTGTATTTTACCCCTGGGACCTTCAGAATTTGAAGGAGAGTATTCCACTCAACATTGTCAAAAGCATTCTCTAAGTCTACAAATGCTAGAAACGTAGGTTTGCCTTTCCTTAATCTAGCTTCTAAGATAAGTCGTAAGGTCAGTATTGCCTCACGTGTTCCAATATTTCTACGGAATCCAAACTGATCTTCCCCGATGTCGGCTTCTACCAGTTTTTCCATTCATCTGTAAAGAATTCGCATTAGTATTTTGCAACCGTGGCTTATTAAACTGATAGTTCGGTAATTTTCACATCTGTCAACACCTGCTTTCTTTGGGATTGGAATTATTATATTCTTCTTGAAGTCTGACGGTATTTCGCCTGTCTCATACATCTTGCTCACCAGATGATAGTTTTGTCAGGACTGGCTCTCCCAAGGCCGTCAGTAGTTCCAATGCAATGTTGTCTACTGCCGGGGCCTTGTTTTGACCCGGGTCTTTCAGTACTCTGTCAAACTCTTCACGCAGTATCATATCTCCCATTTCATCCTCATCTACATCCTCTTCCATTTCCATAATATTCCCTCAAGTACATCGCCCTTGTATAGACCCTCTATATACTCCTTCCACCTTTCTGCAGTTATAAGTGATTCTATTGTTCGGTGGGAGTTGGTCTAATTTAACGAGATAAGGTCACGAAGTTCTGTGGCGATACGCCGCATCGTGGCGGTGTGTGGTATCGCGTGGAATGTGTTGCTGCAGCTGACAGCGTGCACACAGGTCGGCCCAGCAGCTGATGGGCGCAGCGGCGGCGGCTGCTGCGGCGATCGGTGCCAAGGCTAGACGCCAGCTCGCCGCACCCGGCCGGCCGTCGCTTTCGTCAGCCGGAGCGCTGGCCGCAGGCCACCAGACCCCAGCTAGCTCTGTAGTGGACGCTGCGGAAGCTCGGTGACTAATCCGGCCGCGCTGCCGGACTCCCAACCGCCCTGCAATCTCGTCACAATGCCCCACCAGATGATTCACACTGGCGTGTTTAGACCACTTCCTCTGCGCTAACTTGGTGGTCTATCCAAAATTCCACATCCCGTCCCTTCCACAGCGCTCGTCGCTAGCTGTCGTCCAAACAAACTTACACCATTTCCTGGTTTATTAGACACGAAACTCGATCTTCATGTTGTAGAATGAAGTGAATCATAATAAACTAGCTATTGGCTTCTGTATCGGTTTCTTCGGCCGATGATTTTACTGACGTTTCGCAGCACGAGTGGCTGGCATTGTCAATGCTTCACCCTCCATTACCGGTGGTGAACTGGAGCCGAGCTCGCGGCCGCAGACTATATGTACCTGGCGCGCCAACGTCCGAGGGCTTCTCCTCGGTCATTTCCGGTGCGGTTCTCCTCTTGTTACCTGCGACGGTTGTTCGCTGCAGTACGGGAAGCTAGGATCCGTTTACCTTAAGGCTTTCCTCTTTCTTGTTGAAACTGTTCGCGTGTTTTGTATTTCTCCAGCTTCTCTGAACAAGCGCGTGTGATAGTGCTTCTCTACAGCCAGAACTTCCGTGTCTGCGAATTTTATTACGGTCTCACTCAGTGCGTGCTCTACCACGGCCGATTTCTCCACCTGCCGCAACCTGCAATGTAGCTTATGTTCTATGATCCTGGTGTTGATTGATCGTCCAGTCATTCCGAAATAAACTTTCCCGCATGTGCATGGTATACGGTATATTCCAGACATTGCAAGTGGGTCCCTTTTCTCCTTTACCGATCTAAGACACTCTTTGATCTTCCTTTCGGTTTGATAATCGTCTTTACGCCGTGTTTGCGCAATATACGGCCGATTCTGTCCGTCACTCTGGGAATGTATGGCAGAAAGGCCGTACCCGATATTTCTTTTTCTGATTCTTACTTTTCTGAGTGTTTGACTCTGTTACACGTCTAATATAACTTGTGGAGTACCCATTGCTCCTCAGAACACTTTCCAGGTGTCGCATTTCGCGTGTGAGTTGTAGCGCCTCACATATTCGTCCTGCTCGCGTTACGAGCGTATTAATCATGCCTCTTTTCTGGCTCAGGTGGTGGTTTGATAGTTTGTGCAGGTATCGGTCCGTATGTGTCGGTTTTCGATACACGCTGTGTCCCAGGTTTTCACCATCCCTTGTGATCAGCGCATCTAGAAATGGCAGTTTTTTGTCCTTTTCTACTTCCATGGTAAATTTTATGTTGGCATGGAGGCTGTTCAGGTGTCTTAAGAAGTCACCGAGCTGCTCTTCACCATGCCTCCACAAGTGGCCACGAAAGCCTTAACGATTATAATAGACTGTAGGTTGTGAACCAAGATATTATCATTCTCAAATAGGTTTTCGGAAGCTTCCTATGACCGTATAACATCACTGAGAGCCAAGCTACGTCAGAGACATAATTTGTCTTCCAGCTGTCTTTTTCACTATATAAATTAGTCCTCGACCGCGGTCTCTGTATGTCCGGGCTAACCTTAAAGTATTCTGTAGGGATTTTGATACGATTTTCAATAATAGGTCGGCTGATTTACGAGGAAGTTTTGTGTATATAATTTATAAATACTTAGCGCAACTGAACTGATCTGCGATGAATTGGGCCCCCACAGCTGTGTAAACGATGCCACTGCCACCTAACAGTGAACGGCTGAAGTCCTTGGAATCCACTACACATATTAGGTGGCCCGAATACAGTGCCAGGTCAGTGCGAGCTACTGCCGATATTGTAACGACCTGCGATGCGGATAAAGTTTTTCCCTCGTTTTTAATCACAGCTTTACATAGTGGCCTGTAAACAAAATTACCACTAAGCCAAACAGGTGGTTTGACCATAGATAGTTAGTGCTATATGTGTGAATCTGCAGCAGGTCGCTAGTCTTCGTAAAGATAAAAAACTATTACAACACAAAGGGCAACGTCAAGCCTGAGAGCAATCTAGAGTTAGATATTGCAAAAATAATTACTTTCAATTACAATTTATCTGTGACATACGGAACTGCAGAACCTCTGTAACTCGTGTACAAAATTTGTGAAGTCAATTTTCCACTTTGGTACAGTTTTAATTATGTCCAAGATGAGACGCTCCTCTACTAATTATAAATTATTTTGCGTAACATTTGGCATAAGGGCAATGTTTAAATTTAATCGAAAATTTAGTCATACAAAATAATATATACTTAGTTAATGAGCACCTCATAATAAAACGTGTTGCCGAAACGCGTCGTGCCAAACAAAATGGCTTTATCTAAATGTGACTGAAGCGTAAGAGCATATGTTCAGTGAAGTACATTTATGAGCACCCACGCCTCCATCTATGCTCTGTTACAGCATTTGTCGCCACATTAAAATAGGGATGCCTGAAACAAATCGAGGACCACAGTATGTCTGCTCTGTCCAAAAACCTCCAATATATTGTTTTGCTAGAAGTCGGAGGCATCCATAGCAATGAGAATCCATAGTTCTGCCATTTTCTTCATCATATCTGACACCTTTTCCTTTATGCTCTACATAGCTGAGTTACAAGCAACAGTAACATGGTGGGAATTAGATACTTAATCAGCACAAAAATAAGTAACATACAGTGAATTATTCCATAAATATATTGACGTTACTCCACTCTAGACGCTTTTTGAGAAAGTGAACGGTTGCGCGTTCAAAGTTAGTGTCCTTGAGACACTGAGAATGGTGGAAAAACGCTCCATTTTTTCCACATTTGCGAGCTCTCTATTACCTACAGATATACTGGGATAACACGAAGAAAATGTATACCCCGAGTATGGAGGCTTCTGCCACGAGCAGCAAAGCTACGCTTGCCGATTAGCGCAGAACTCTTCCGTTGACGTTTGATATCTCGTACGCAAGACACGATAATGAGGTACATCAAAATAAGCAAGGCTACAGCACATCCTCCACTACACACCATTTAGTGCCGTATACTTGTACGCGAATCATAAAAATGAGGTGAAAAACTTTGTGGATCGTAAGAGCCGTAAGCATTCTTCAAAGGAAAATGCTTTTTCTCACAGCTAGTCTGAATTCATACGTAAATGAAATTTCTCATATATTTATATACAACGCTTTAAAAATAGGTAGTTACACGCTTCTTGGAAAATTATTGTATAGAAGTGTACCCTAAAGAAGACTCGCTGGCACTAACTGTGGTATAGGATATGAAAATACTGCCAAGAATGTAACATAAGACACTAAAAAGTTAATTCATTCATTCAAGTTAAAGCTTCTTTCGTTTGCTCAGTGTATCCTATGAATTACGCTGTAATGTATTCAGACACGCACAGTATAAGATCAAGCATCCTTGACTGAGGCGGGACTCTAAGGCGCAGCATCTGTTTTACGAGTCGATGCCGAACAACTACGGAAATCACCTAAAAAGACGGCATTAGAACGAGTACGAACGGAGAAGTCTCGGTCAATCATAGGAATTAAATGGAGGAGGAGGAATAACTTTCTGTGACGCAATACCTTTTCATCAAATCGTAATATTGTACGGACGATGGTGAGCGGCTTAGGGCCCGCCAGGGATAGGCGCGCCGGCCCCGGATCGAATCCGCCTGGCGGATTAACGACGAGGGCCGGTGTGCCGGCCAGCCTGGATTTGGTTTTTAGGCGGTTTTCCACATCCCGCTAGGTGAATACCGGGCTGGTCCCCGCGTTCCGCCTCAGTTACACGCGTCGCAGACATTTGAAACATGTTCGCACTATTTCACGATTTACACTAGATGCAGACAGCTGGGGTACACTGATTCCATACCTGGGGGTACGGGGTGGCGACAGGAAGGGCATCTGGCCACCCTTAAAACTAACCTTGCCAAATCCGTTCTAACCACGCCGACCCTGCGATCGCTGCGGGACTATGACGTAAGCGAAAGAAAGAAAGAAAGAAAGAAAGATGTTGAGTGGCTTAGGCCAGTGGGTCATATATGATTAATGCAAAATAAAATACCGGAACACCCAACACACTTTGTGATGGAGTCACAGCACATCAGCAATCCGCTATATATGTCTCCTACTTTCTCAGAGCCTTGGTTGGTTATAGAAGCAACATGGCACTGGTGGGAACAGAACGGATACCTTAGTGCAAAACACATTTTCCTTCATTTACTGTATTTCTGAGCGTCTAGCCAAAGTAAAAATGGCTACATCTGAACAAAGCGGTTGCTAGCTGAATGTTGTTTTCCGAGGACGAAAAATGGGATGGAAAAATGTCCCGCGTAACTCCTCCACACAAATGCTGTCTCATACCCTTATCCAGACAATGCACGAATACATGAAGCTATAAACCACTGCTGCGCATGGCTTCCGAAGCAGTGAGTGTGGCAACAGTCAGAGTGCTTGCCCGTACTCTAGATACTGACAGCAAACTGTCACTGAATTAATTCAGCTCAGCTGATTGCCGGCGGCCTCTTTGTTGAGTAGGATTCCACACTATCTTGTTACAAGCGGGTACATCAAAGGGCAGCAGTTTGACAAATGCCGCAGCTATCACCACAGATCTTCGCACATGTACTCGGTTTTGTTTACTAGATACAACATTATCGCGAGCGAGAGAGCGAAGTCCGCGCGGCGCTGCCGGGGTAGCGTCGTGCCGCTCTGTTGCTAGGAGACGGCGACCAGCTGTGCGCCTCGGGCCGGGCGTGCTTGGCGGGCAGCCTTCAGACCAGCGGCCAGGCATTACGTAACCGCTTGCACCAGGTCACTGGCCGTGCCTTGCAGCAATCGGCCACTGGCGGAGCGTGTCGTTCTTGCTCGTTTGGCTTCCACAGACTGTGCCAAGGATCGAAGTGCTCTATTGTGTGACGGCGGAGTACAACTGCAGATGGGGCCTTACAACGTAAACCTTACTGGCGATTTGAATTACAATGTACGCTTCACGAATTGGAAAGAACAATATTTCAGACTAACTGGAGCTGTCAGCGATTGTTCAAATGCTTGTTTTGAGAAGTTTCCTTTCCGCCATAATTACACAAAGATTCAACACAAAGTTACGGTTTTCGGCCATCACAGCGGTAGGACTGAACTGCCGCATCCCTCTTGCGATATAAAGATGATCTTAAGAGGGATGAGCACTGTCTATTTATAATTTTATTGCGATACTCAACCAATGTTTCATTATAACCTAAAGTTAACAGCTTTAAGAAAATTATCAATAAGTTCAAAGCATTATTATAAACTGTCATTTTCAAAAATCCCCAAAGGAATTAATACTTAGAAACACATTTAATTTATTAAAATCGATCTAAGATCTGAAAACGGAAGTTACGTAAAGAATGCCTTGATTCAGAGAACATGTTGGAACCTTCGAGAAGAGTTAGCATGATTTAATATACCTATTTGCGATAGTTATTTATTCCATGAACTGTTTTTCGAATCTTTGCAAACTCATCTTCAGATTATGCACAGGAGGTTACACGACTATTTCAAATCGTAATAGTGGTTGTTGGTCCTGTGATAAAAAGATAGAACATACTTTGATGTTCTTATCTCCGATGAGTACCCGGCATTACGCCTTGAAATAGTCAAGAACCTCTTGTGCACCATCTGAAGATGAGCTTGCAAAGGTTCGAAAAACAGTTCATGCAATAACCCACTGTTTCAAAACAGTGGTTAAGTTCCCGTATTTATATCGAATAAAAAGTCACGGGTTCTTAAACATCAGTGTTGGATAAGCTTAATCTACCTTCGTTTGTATTATCCTTGGTCGGCGCCAGTTGCGTCAGACTCTTTTTGCTGTTGAAAAGGTTAACACATATGAAGCTTTTTGGAGGTGCGAGTTCAGATAGACAATGAAACTGTTGTAATATTTTTGTTAATTCTGGACCTATGTTCTTTCTTGTGGTAGTGAAATGTGTTGATGACTGTGGAATGTTTTACATTGAATGAGAATAAATCATGTATTTTGAAAACAAGAACCATTGCTTCAAGCTTGGCTTAAAATTCCATGCCTTGATCGGTGGAACTGAAACGACGCGGACCCCTAGACACTAACGCTGTTTGCAAGTTAAACAAACTACTTCTTATAAAATATGATAATGTTTCTTACAGAATGAAAATACGTTGTCATTTCAGTGCTGCTCACTCACATGCACTGTCAGCGAAAATAAACATTTGCTACGGGCGTTGTTAAAAGAGGATCATTACAACGTTCCTTAGACAACCAAGACATTTGAAACGGAATCCAAGCTAGGATTGTGGAAGTAATGGGCTGGAAATCAGCCTGTCTGCTTCGAAGGAATCATCCCGGCATTTGCCTTTGGTGATTTATAGAGATCTCGGAAATGTAAATTTGGCTGTCCCGACGTGGATTCGAAACTCCCTCAGCCCGAACGTGAGTCCAGTGGCTTACCATTGCTCGGTAAGAGTAGTAATGGAGATCGGCCGTGATCTTTCTGGATGTAGCATTCGTAAGTGCCTGGAGTGGTTTATAGAAAGCTCGAAATTGTTAAATCAGGATGTCTGGAGGACGCTTTGAATTCCACTCCGACCGAATAAAAGCTACTATACAACTAGGTTCTATTTGTGCAACAACCAGTTCCTCTAAAAGAAAAATCATTTTAATTCGCCACCAGAGGACAAGGTAATGGTAGCATAAAATGGGAGAGGTAGTTTTTTGTGGATGTACTTTGATCACCAACGGACACTTGGCAACAGAGCTGAAATCTCGTAATGTGAAAAATCTCGATAGTGCACTGTGAGTACGAAGCTGTCATAAACTTTTGGTTAATTAGTCTTGCGAGAAACATAATTTCTGGCTACCTTTTCCCCTTCTTCAGATATATGTAACAAATTTAATATTTACATAAACCGGTGCTGGATATCTTAAAGCGAAAAGTTGCCTTTCTTGTAGTGTAAGAGACCAACTGTTAACCTTGCCAGTTTTGATTAGACATTCTAACTGTCAACGTACCATTTTAGGCATTGCGCGATATGAACAAGTGACACGGTCGTGCCGACGCATAAGTACTGTTGTTCCCAGCACGTGAGGTAACATACAATCGACTGTGTACAGGGGGTGATTAACGTAGTTTCTGTTTGCCCGCCTTAGGTCATGCAGCGTCTCGGCCAAAGAAGTGAAATCCTACCAAAGCGTATTGTTTCTTCATTGGGACCGTCACGTGTGTTTATGACGCTCTTACGTTATCGCAGAGGAATTTCTAACTGTTCACTAGTGGTTACCACATACTACACGTTGCCTCGCAGTCGGCTGGTGTAAGACCAAACTGTCAGCGTAATGTGGCACCAAACGCAGACTTCCGTTACTCGTAGAATACAGCTCTTAAACTATTGTTTTAGGAACCGACGTTGTATCGCCGTCAGCTGCAAGAACCGCAAGTAGAGTCTGGTAGTTCATTGACTGAAGCACAACGTCGTTCTCTGACAGCAGACTGACATGTATTTTCAGCAGTTAGCCCAGACGTGATTACGATGAGTCCACAGCGCCTCGTGGGCTAACAGGCAACAAAGCAAACTTTGTGGTAGCCCGCCGAGTTATCGACTGCATGCTAATGGAGGGCGAAATGGAGCAGCGTCACCTTTCTTGTTAATGTCTGCGTACTTTACTCTTAGCAAAGGTTTAACATATATGCAGAAGTTGTAGTTACTTCCGAAAGATGTGGTATTTACATTCCCTGGCATATCGTTTCTCACTTTCGTTTTAAAAAATGTCAGATAACAGATCTGCAATACAGTTACTGTAAATCACATAAGCTTTTTTTGTGCTTCACCAGTCAAGTAAAGAGTTCCTGACAATCAGTCGATTATCGATTTAAAAGTGCGGTAGGCTATAGGCGAAAAATGAAAACAGTATTTGTAAAACGCGACTTTATTAAGACATACTATTGCCTTGCCAGAATAGTCATATTATATTGTAGGTAGTATGCCTTGCCTTCCACTGACCTTTGAACCGACACACACACACACACACACACACACACACACACACACACAGTCAGTTATAGGAGACCTGTAGTTTCAACCGCGTTCGGAACTACGGTGCAACTTGGAATTTTTCACACACACTAGTCATTACAAGAGGTAAAAGAAACCACAAATTAAAGAAGAAACCCTAAACCGAATGGATACTGAACCCGGGACCTTTGGATTTTTAGTCTGGTACTTGGCCACTAGTTTACCCCTTTTCCTTGTAGCTGTCTATTTCTTAGTCATTTTTCGCAGCAGTCTTACGCGGACACCACTCAGATTTCACCTACAAAAATTTCACACTTTTTTTAATAGAGGGTGGCCAGTCCGCTGCCTGACAACGAGCTGAGCTACGGTGCCGGCTCCCAAGCCACATGCTTCTGTTGACAATGGCAATAAAATTGCGGCCTCTTCTCTAATCTGACGTCAGTTTTATAATGCCTTCATTAAGCATATTACTTCATTGGTCATACATTGATGTCTGCATAATAAAGACAAAAACGAAGGAAGAAAGGAATTAATATATCGCTCTCAGCCTATTTTTTCTCGATTTCTTTCCATTCCTTACTCCTAAAGACAGAGCGGGGTATTCCAGGCACGGCTCGTTGGGCAGTCAGAAATTTTACGGCCAAGTGCCAGGCGAGATGATAGTGGGAGGTAGAGAATCTCAGCTGGGGGATATTTCAGAAGGGATAGGACCAGAACCACTTTTAATTCTGGGACTATAGATCCCAGATAAAGATATAAAGTTCAGGTGTATACTTCGTAAAGCTGGTGGTTTCCTTGACATGTAAAATCTATCTGACGTGATAGGACTGATGATGTGCGGCCGAATGAGTTCATAGAGCTTTCTCACCGAGAAAGACAACGAGAAATAAAGTAAGGTTGCGATTTGTTGACAAGGGCAGTCTAAGTGGAGCAATACCTCACTGAGACAAAGGTCCCCATTGCTCGAGGCCGAGGCTTGATTAGTCTGTATCTATGCTACATCAGGAAGTACGCCCACATCGAAAAATAGATGGCTCTCTATGTTACTGGGCCGAAATATCGTGGACTTTAAACCACTTAGCGTGGGTTGAAGCCCGAGTGAATTTTATCAGTATACATCACTGCGAAATCACACACACGCCTGAAGCTGCGTCGTTGTGTGTTAAATTAGTATCAATCGTTGAAGCTGCGAATAACTACCTTCTACTACTCTGCAATCTCTATCAGTTGTAATGCCGCTAAAATTCTTTCCGTGTCAACGTTAACCCATTTATGCACGTTTTGCGCCTTCAGCAATGTCTTATCTGGACGTCACGTGTCACTAAAACTAAAGAGGCTGTAGTGTTGCATTCAGTCACTGAAAAAGATCACACACATCTGTGCACAGGAAGAGATACCGGTATATTGCCGTCGAAGACACAAACGATGACCTGGATAGTGGTAAAGCGAGACAATGGATGCAGCGATTGAAGATGGGGGAGCGGAGGGCCACCTTCCCGAAGCGCAGTCGCGTCTTATCAGTAGCGGTCAGGGGTCTCGCAAACAAGGCGTCGTCCGCCACCGCGGTTGGGTCGTCGAGGCAGCGGCGTACAGCTGACACTGCCGACAAACGATGTCGATTTAAGACTAACTACGTGGAAGATTGTGTACTAGGCCCAGAGTCGCAAGTTGTCTTGTCTATCGACAATCATGCTGATCGGCTAGGTCTGGAACCTCCTATTGCAGGTTTCTTCCGAATACATCCTTTTATAATTGCTAGATTTTTCTTCTTATTCTCCCCTACTGCTCCTCCTTCTGCCATGTTTCTACTTCCCTCTCCTACCGCCATCCTCCAAACCCACCTGCAGTCTCCATGTACTGCCCGAGTTACCGAAGTGATTGGTTACACTGGATTCTCATTCGGAAGGAGCAGGCCTCAAAGCCCCAACCCACAATCCTGTGGTTTCCTGCAACGAACTTGAATGAATATCAAGACTCCTCCTTTGAGGAGGACTTAACAAAGCTCTCTATATTCTCATCCTCAGTCTTGGAAGACGTCATCGTCGATGGGTTGTTAACCACAATTATTTCTTTCTTTACAATTATCACAGGTTTTTAACCTCTAATACAACTAGGGGTTGGACGGAGCTGATCATATTTCAATATTAACACACCTCTGTATAAAATTTGTGACATTTCACAGAATTTACATAACGTAATGGTCGTGGATAAACGCAGCAATTAAAATACCGTCGACTGGTGAAAGCAGCAGCTGGAACACAAGGATTTAGTTCTGGTATGTCGTGGGCCTTCTTTTCCTTGGACCACATAAATAAGATACGACGATGTACAGCATTTACGCTACACGCTTTCTGCAGATCGTTGTAAGCTTGTAACCCTGTATACCGTAAATGAAAATGAAGTCATTCCTACCATGTCGTTGTCTTTTCTGGCGAACTGACATATTATAAAGTTCTTGGGGGTCGTCACACTCACACAGTTGGAAACACCAGGACATTATATTAGAAGCCATTCGTATATTTCAGCTACACTTCTGTTTTATGGTCCGAAAAATTCGATGAAAATAGCAGAAAAGAATTTGGCTTTCGACTGAACAGAATGACATGACAGCGCTATAGTCTACTGATGGTAACGTAAAATAACTTTATTTCCAAATGATCAAGCATCAAGTAAAATGAAGCGGAGGAAAATAGTCGATCATGTGCATCCCGATCAAGCCTCATATGTCACCAACATCTAGCAGAGCAGTAAGTTGGCTGGTTTCGAGTTGCGCTGGTGATTACAGTTCTGTACGTGACATTCAGACAGTTGACCTAGTTGCCTTCCTCAGGTTTAACACGAGGCCCTCCTGTGCATTAATGTTGCCAGGACTCCGATTCTCCGTGAGGTATCGTTGGTGTCACACCCCAAGCGTTCTTCAAGAAAAAAAATGGCGGGTCAGATACAATGGGAGCTCCTGGATTCTACCGTTCAAGTATACTCACGTTGAGCGAGTCATCGACCGCACTGTTTTACATACACACACAGGGCAGTCAAATGAAAACGAAACAGGTGGAAAAAAGTAATTCAACCGTGTATTATTTCAAAATTTATCGCTATAACTGTTACTACATTTATCTCAATGTGAGAGAGGTCGATCAGTTCCTCCGTGAGAAAAACGTTCGCGGTTGCCTATGGAACCATGATCGTACCCAGCAGTGCAGGAAATGTATAGGGCAGGGATCGGGACTGTACGGAGGATGTGTGAGGTCGTTCCAGCGGAACTTCTGCAGCATAGACTAAACAATTCTGGCAACACGTGGGTGAGCGTTAACCTGCAACAGAATGATACGGTCCGCCGACATGTTACCAAGGTTGATTCGAGAGTGCTGCAAAAATTTCGCTGGGAAGTCCTTGCACATCCTCCATTCAGCCCCGATCTCTCCCAATGCTATTTCCTTATTTTTGGAGCCTTGAAGTCAGATAATGGTAGCCGTCAATTTGCTTCGGATTAAGTGCAGCACGCCTGGGTACAATCATCGTTCTGTAAGCAAACGTAAACATTTTCCCACTAAGGCACTGACCATCTTGCCTCATATGTGATAAATGGAGTAACAGTTACGATGATTACTTTTGAAATAATAAACAGTTTGGTACCTCTTTTTCATCTGTCTCGTTTTCATTCGATTGCCCCTTATCAAACACACATTAGGCCTGCATATTTTTTATCTAGACAATATTATGTCGCCTGTAAATTAAACAGTTCCACTCCACCAGTCTGACCAAGCTATTTTGGTGATTTCGTTTGATTATAAGGGAAATACTGTCCCACATATTATTTGTGAACTCGCTGTCGCAATTCGTGTTGCTGAAATAACCAGGGCTCTCAATCGACAAATTTCATAGCCTCCTCCCCTTCCTGCATCATTTTCGGGTGGGGAACAAAAATTAACACACGATCGTCAAAACATCGAGAAAGAGGGCAAAAGTAATTTCGTTAACAGGGTTAGAAACCCATAAATTTATGAAACAGTCGCGTCGACCAAACTCGGGAAATCACTGTGTTTTTCTGTCAACAAGAGATTAAAGACTAGGTGGAAAAAATCGAAAATTAATGTATTAAACGAAAGAACTTCTGAAGCAAAGGCATAGACAAATCAATGGCTGCATTTTAGGGAATTTTAGTAATTTACTTATGTATCCAATAGAAATGGAAAAAAATTACGTAGGAAACAGGCGTCCTGCGATTATGTGCGCGGCTGGAAAAGACACACACAGCTACATCTAGCAAAACTGTAACTGTCTAATCTAAACAGGTTATTATATAGTTAAACACAAAAACTGAGAATTATCAGATAAAGGTTTCTGAAAAACATTAAAACTTCGGGGAAACGACTTGTAGTATGAACTAGCTTATTTTCCGTAATCAGCCACTTCGATTATTACCACAGCGGATGTCATTTTTACGTTCCTGTCAAGGATCCGATTAGTTCATCAGAATTAATGTGCGATGTGAACTGAAACTAAACAGATACTAAGTTGAAGGACATAGAAGCTCTGATGAAACCTATCTTAACGCTTTTGTAATTACAGCCTGGACTCTTGTTTCTTGTTCAAATGTTGATAAACGCAATTCTGACGAAACTACTTTACAAATTTTCAAATCTCATTTTATTTAGGTCTTGGGCAAAGAAAACCATTTCAGTGTATTACACTAACTGTGAGTGCAAAGCCGTGTGATAGGAAGTAAGTGGTACTTCTGCATTTTTTTTCTTCGAAAGACCGATTTTCGTGAAACGCTAGCGATGCTTCTGTGATTTAATAAACACGATGGGAAATGAAATTCCAGTGTTGAACGGACCACGAAAGGTGACAAACTAAGTAGGTCGGTCAGCTGGGCTAACGAGCGATACGGCGCGGTTTGTGGCCGCAGAGGTCGCCTTTAACGGCGAACAGTAAAAGCGTGACTCAGGCGGCTCGCCGGGAAGAGCAAGAGCGTTTGCCCGCCGCCCGCGCCACGGTCGCCGTGTCACTCAGGCTGGGAACTTCCTGCTCTGTCCCCGGCCGCGGCATTCTTTGCAGCCCGTGACAGTTCCTAGCGCTTGACTCACTCATTGTCCCAAGTCCACGTGCCGATGATGCAATGTGTCTTTGCTAATAGCGTCCAGTTCGGTACATTCCTCCTTCGTTGCGTGTAACTGCACTTCAAGAATCGTTAAATAATTGCTGCCACAGTAAGCACTCATCCTACACATCATCGCACGCTAGCTGTACGGGCCTCAGTATTACTCGCACGAACATTGCGAAAACGCACATCGCATCACCGTATCTGAAATTCGCACTAAGGATTTTCTCTCATCGAAGAATGTTGCAGTAACTGCGGCTTTGTAATTCTCTGTCCCCTCCTCTCCCCCCTCCCCCCCCCCCCCCTCTCTCTCTCTCTCTCTCTCTCTCTCTCTCTCTCTCTCTCTCCCCCTCCCTCCCCTCCCCTTAACATGGCCAAATGATGCCTCACATTTTTCATGATGTTCCTCATTATTTTCGAAGGGGAATTTTATTTGCTTGTCCATGATTTGATGTAATATTTATTTTATTAATTTATATTTCTCTCTTTGCAACTAGTGTCCTGGTCGAAGCCGCATTCACAGGACAATAAAAGTGTAGCTGAGAAACTTCTATTAAAAAAAAACGCACTACCGATCTTCAGACAAAGAAATATCGGGCTAAGAACAGAACAGCAAAACTTCCTGGCAGATTAAAACTGTGTGCCGGACTGAGACTCGAACTCGGGACCTTTGCCTTTCGCGGGCAATTGCTCTACCATCTGAGCTATCCAAGCACGACTCACGCCCCGTCCTCACAGCTTTACTTCTGCCAGTACCTCGTCTCCTACTCTCCAAACTGTGAGGACGGGGCGTGAGTCGCGCTTGGGTAGCTTAGATGGTAGAGCAATTGCCTGCGAAAGGTAAAGGTCCCGAGTTCGAGTCTCGGTCCGGCACGCAGTTTTAATCTGCCAGGAAGTTTCATATCAGCGCACACTCCAGAGTGAAAATGTCATTCAGGACAGCAACATCTTCCCGTCACCCTGAAGCACTAAAACATTTCTGGAGGAAATGAAGCCTCTTTCGAAAACCAGTGAGGGTTCAGGAAAAACAACTCCCATGAAACACACTTTTTTAAATACAAACTATGTTTTAGATACTGGTATGCATGTAGAGTCAGTCTTCCTAGACTTTTAAAATGCTTTAGACACTGGATACAACACTGTCGATTGATTACCAAAATAGATTCTCACCAAGCATGGTTGTAGCTGTGGCTTACTAATTGTTTTCTTTTAATTGGTAGAATGAAGTAAGTTATACGAAAAGACCAATCTTAAAGAGAGACAATGAGGTGGCGTAGTGGCCAAGACGAGATTCACATTCGAGAGGAGCGGGCTTTAAAATCTTCGTTCAGCCAGTCAGATTTAGGTTCAAATAGTATCTACATCTGCAAATCACATTTAAGTGCCTGGCAGAGTGTTCATCGAACCACATTCACAATTCGCTATTATTCCAATCTCGTATAGCGCCCGGAAAGAATGAACACCTATGTCTTTCCGTACGATCTCTGATTTCCCTTATTTTATCGTGGTGATCGTTCGTACCTATGTAGGTCGGTGTCAACAAAATATTGTCGCATTCGGAGGAGAAAGTTGGTGATTAGAATTTCGCGAGAAGATTCCGTCGCAACGAAAAACGCATTTCTTTTAATGATTTCCAGCCCAAATCCTGTATCATTTCTGTGACACTCTCTCTCATATTTCGCTATAATAGAAAACGTGCTGCCTTTGCTTGAACTTTTTCGATGTACTCAGTCAGTCCTGTCTGGTAAGGATCCCACACCGCGCAGCAGTATTCTAAAAGAGGACGGACAAGCGTAGTGTAGGCAGTCTCCTTAGGTCTGTTAAATTTTCTAGGTGTCCTGCCAATAAAACGCAGTCTATGGTTAGCCTTCCCCACAACATTTTCTGTGTGTTACTTCCAATTTAAGTTGTTCGTAATTATAATACCAAGGTATTTAGTTGAATTTACGGCTTTTAGATTAGACTGATTTATCGTGTAACTGAAGTTCAACGAATTCCTTTTAGCACTCATGTGGATGACCTCACACTTTTCGTTATTTAGAGTCAAAAATGTCTCTGAGCACTATGGGACTTAACATCTTAGGTCATCAGTCCCCTAGAACTTAGAACTAGTTAAACCTAACTAACCTAAGACATCACACACATCCATGCCCGAGGCAGGATTCGAACCTGCGACCGTAGCAGTCGCGCGATTCCGGACTGCGCGCCTAGAACCGCGAGACCACCGCGGCCGGCTATTTAGAGTCAATGGCCACTTTTCGCACCATTCAAATATCTTTTCTAAATCGTTTTTCAGTTTGTTTTGATCTTCTGATGACTTTATTAGTCGATAAACGACAGCGTCGTCTGCAAACCACTGAAGACGCTGCTCAGATTGTCTCCCAAATTGTTTATATAGATAAGGAACAGCAAAGGACCTATAAAATTACCTTTGGGAACGCCAGAAATCAATTCTGTTTTACTCGATGACTTTCCTGTAATTTAGTGGATTGTTCCACTATCTTTCTTGAATATTGGTGTGACCTGTGCAACTTTTCCGTCTTTGGGTACGGATCTTCCGTCGGGCGAACGGTTGTACATGATGTTAAGTTTGGATCTAATGCATAAGCATACTCCGAAAGGAACCTAATTGGTATACAGTCTGGTCCAGAAGACTTTATTTTATTAAGTGATTTAAGTTGCTTCACTACTCGGAGGATATTTACTTCTACGTTACTCATGTTGGCAGCTGTTATCGATTCGAATTCTGAAATATTTACTTCGTCTTCTTTTGTGAAGGCTTAGTTTGCTTAGGTACATTAATGTAAATGCCGCGATAGTTCCTACGAAAGTGGCATGTCCCATATGTCGAATAGCTGCCTGATTGTTCGTTTCCTATGCAACTGCTTGGTCGATGAAGGACTATAAGAAAATGAGTAAAGACTTAAATGGTAATTTCGCTTGCTGTACGGAATAGTAGAACCTTTTACAAGTGTATAAGGAGAAAAGATTCTCGTAAGCAAGAGAGAACCGTATGGTATCCGGTTACAACTACTGTCAGATCTCTTAAGTATCACTCAATAAAGCGAACCACACACGCGGCACTAGTAGAAACTACACTGATATGCAGAACTTAAGGACGAAAGTAACTTCCACATGATGTGACACTGCTAAGTGACATAAATCGATGAAACTTTGGCCATACATAGGAATAACTGCTGCAGTAGCGTACAGTACAGAACGTAACTGAAAGAAACACTCAATTTGCGAAACAGAAATTACACATTTATTCAAAGACAATGATTACACTGAAGGAATCCCGATTTATGACAGTCCTTCGGACACTGCAAAAGGCAGGGAATGGTTCTTAACAGAGTGTTTGGTCGTCAAGGGCGCCAATGCATGCTTTTTAACGTGCTAACATGCTGCCCACAACGTTTGTTCGAAGTGGTGAAGTGTTCCATCCCTCCTCCAGCGCGGTTAACGAAGAGTACAGTGTCACAACAGTGTTGACCGGTAAGTGTATCATGTTCAAAGCTTTGGAGGTCTGTACGCCCACGCAACATTATGCCACCTGGACCACCAAAATGATCGTCATAGATAATTATTTCTGGTTGCATTACGCGATACCACCTCTCACTACATGATGCTAGATGCAGCGCTTTTGTGGATGACAATGCGCGACCGCATCGAACAGCGCACGTGGAGGAGCTCAAGGACCGAGACGATATTCAGCGAACGAACTGCCATGCCCAGGCCCTCAGCTTAAATTCCATCGAAAACCTTTGGAATGCGTTTGGGAGACGTATTGTAGCACATCTACATGTACCAACGAGCATCCAGCAGTTGTCAAGCGCTTTGCTGGAGGTATGGAACACCTTACCCTAATAACTCGTGTACAGCCTTGTGGCCAGCATGTGAGCCCGTTGCACAACCTGCATTACCGTCCTTGGTGATGGCATACCCTATTAAAAATTATCAAAAACTTTGTAATATCTACTGGACCATCATCAATCGCGGTGACTTCCGTGTAATTATCGTCTTTCAATGACAACGTCATTTCTGTTAGTCTCATTTCGTATTTCTTCCAGTTACGTTCTGTACTACACTGTAGCAGTTTTTCCTGTGTGTGTCAGTTTCATCGAGATGAGTTACTTAGCTGTGAAACATCGTGCGGAAACTACTTTCGTCCGTCAGTTTTGCATGACAGTGTACGAGGAGCGTTTGAAAAGGCCGTGCAAAAGTAAAAACTACTTACGTGTTTGGTGCAAACCTTTTTTATTTTTCGACATAGTCTCCTTTTAGACTTACACACTTCGTCCAACGCGGTTCTAATTTGTTGATCCCTTCCGAACAACAGGAATTGTCCAAGTCTGCAAAATAGCTACTAGTTGCTGCAATCACCTCCTCGTTTGAATAAAATCTTTGCCCCGCCAGCCATTTCTTCAAATTGGGGAACAAATAGCAGTCCGAGGGAACCAAGTCTGGAGAATAGGGAGATGTGAAACGAGTTGGAATCCTATTTCCAATAACTTTGCGACCACAACTGCTGAGGTATGTGCTGGTGCATTGTTGTGATGGAAAAGGACTTTTTTGCGGTCCAATCGCCGGCGTTTTTCTTGCAGCTCGGTTTTTAAATCGTCCAATAACGATGAATAATATGCACCTGTAATAGTTTTACCCTTTTCGAGATAGTCAATGAGGATTATCCCTTGCGAATCCTAAAAGACCGTCGCCATAATCTTTGCGGGTGAAGGAATGGTCTTCACCTTTTTTGGTGCAGATTGTCCCATGGTAACCAATTGTTTAGATTGTTGTTTGGTCTCAGGAGTATAGTAATGTATCCATGTTTCATCCACGGTGACGAAACGACGCTTAAAGTGCTGCGGATTCTTCCTGCACAGCTGCAAACCATCATTGCAACACTTCACACGATTATGTTTCTGGTTAAGCGTGAGCAATTGCGGAACCCAACTTGCGGATAGCTTTCTCATGTCCAAATGTTTATGCAAAATATTATGTACCCGTTTATTCGAGATGCCCACAGCACTAGTAATCTCAAGCACCTTAACTCTTCTGTCATCCATCACCATATCATGGATTTTATCAATGTTTTCTTGAGTCGTAACCTCCACAGGGCGTCCAGAACGTTCAGTATTACTTGTGCGCATATGGCCACTCCGAAAATTTTGAAACCCCTTATAAACTGTTATAATCGAAGGTGCAGAGTCACCGTAATGTTTATCAAGCTTCTTTTTAGTCTCCTTAGGCGTTTTGGCTTTCTTAAAGTAATGTTTAATCACCACACGAAATTCTTTTTCGTCCATTTTTTGACAATCACTCGACTTCCTTGATTCATTCGAGTGCCAAACACAAAGAAATAGACCAATATGGCTGAAACTAGGTGTGCGTTCTTTCCAAAGATGCTACTAACTAAATATGACCTCGATACACGCCGGTGGTGCCATCTCTCTGATTTTGCGCGGACTTTTCAAACGGCCCTCGTAAGTTGTTCAGGTGTGTAGGTGCAGCCTCGTTCCAGTTCAGAGTGGCGTACGTCGTTACCACACACTGCTAGCACGGAAGGTGATGCGGAAAATGCCATTACGCAGGCAGCCGAGACGGCTTGCTGAAAACATCGACGACGAAGCGGAAAACGGGGTGACGGCGCTGGAGGAAAAGGTGACGTAACATGTAAGCGTTTTTAAAAGTTGAGCAAACTAATGTGCAGTGTACTACAGAAGGAAAGGGACGCGATGCTGAGCGGTGTGGGATTAAAGTATCCACCCAAAGAAGAAGAAAAACAGGAAAAAACAAGCAAGATAGCCAACGCGATGAATAGCTATAGATGACAGCTCTCCCAGCATTGCAACACAAAGGGAATGAAAGATGATAGAGATATTTCGTCTTTCCTAATCTTTAACTGTTGAGTTAAACGCATGTTACTGTGGTCCTCACATCTTCGTCTCTTTCTGAGAGAGAATAAAAACAAATACGGCCTCCGGACTTATTGTGCAAAATCATTCCTAGAAAACACACGATACAGAGTTGCACAATCGATCCAGCATCAGCTGAACTCAATTATGAAGAAACACGCACACGCGCCGGCACGCGCGCGCACGCACACACGCACACAGCTGGCAGCGTTTGTTCGTCCTCTACACGAGTGCCACAAAGCGCGTACGTTGTGGCCCTGGGACAGGAGACCCGTGGCGGCGGGCAGTCAGGCTCCATACATTTTGCAGGTTTCTGCGGGCGTAGCGACGATTTACGAGAGCAGTGGGCAGCATGTCGCCTAATGCGGCCTTTCCTCTCACGTTAGCAACAGCGGAGGAAAGCTCAAAACAAAACAACCAGAATGTGTACAGTCGCCCTGCAGACTAATTTCTCGGGTTCTTAGCCTTTTATTTCTTTTCGCGCGTCCGCATTTCTTCTACTGGCGTCAGAATTACGTACAGTGCTCCGCGCGTGAATTTAGCAAGGAAAAGTGCGCTATCTCATCGCTTCGCAATAAAAGTCTACTCGTAACTTATTGCCCTGAAAACCCGTCAGTACTGGAATTATGGGAAGATTATTCACACAGATTGTTACTGTTTACCCAGCAGATATGACGATTAGTTAGAGGTGGATGTCCTACATACACTGTAAAACATCCTCCAAGCACAGTCATTTCTGCGAGATGTATTGACTTGCAGTGAATTTTTTTTTAGAGCCAGTGTTCTTCACTGCCTCGAATCCAACTGAAACTTTTCAGGATTCATCTAAAAGACTTCTTACAGCACGGTTCGTCCCTACGGTGACAACTGTAAATATCGTTAGCATTATTCTAGACGGATAGCTAAGTTTCTTTCAGGAAGCCATCGCTAATCTCTTAAAGAGTCCACTCCTAACGCGTGAGATTAGTGACGCGCTCTTAAGGGAGAAACATTAAACGTGGGATTTCATTTATACGACTTTCATCTTTCTGCTTTATATTTTATTGACGAGTTTCTCTTTCTCCCAGCTGATTTCTTTCTCATCGTAGAGACTGTCGAGGTGACTCCGCAATACCGTTCCGTCACAGGGTTATTTGGTAAGCGTGATAGCGTTACGGAGATGTTTAGCAAACTCATGTGGCAGACTCTGCAAGAGAGGCGCTCTGCATCGAGGTGTAGCTTGCTGTCCAGGTTTCGAGAGGGTGCGTATCTGGATGAGGTATAGAATATATTGCTTCCCCCTACTTATACCTCCCGAGGAGATCACGAATGTAAAATTAGAGAGATTCGAGTGTGCACGGAGGCTTTCCGGCAGTCGTTCCTCCCGCGAACCATACGCGACTGGAACAGGAAAGAGAGGTACTGACAGTGGCACATAAAGTGCTCTCCGCCACACACCGTTGGGTGGCTTGCGGAGTATAAATGTAGATGTACCCACATTTTCGCCGCGTTTAGCAACTGCTCACTCACTTCCCGTCTTCTTCCTCTATGGAGCAGTAGACTTGAGATGAGAATTACATCCTCATCCTTACATTTATTAACTGTTCTTTTTTGTTAATATTGGCCGGCCGGGCTGACCGAGCGGTTCTAGGCGCTACAGTCTGGAACCACGTGACCGCTACGGTCGCAGGTTCGAATCCTGCCTCGGGAATGGTTGTGTGTGATGTCCTTAGGTTAGTTAGGTATAAGTAGTTCTTAGTTCTGGGGGACTGATGACCTCAGACGTTAAGTCCCATAGTGCTCAGAGCCATTTTGTTAATATTTATCCACGTGTATACTATTTAAATACACTAGCCAACAGTTTCAGCAATCTATCATTTTTTCTTCAAAACTCCCTTGCTATATCATCAAACTGTATACAGCGCAGCTGTACCTCTATTCATTTTGACTGCCTTCGTTCTGTTACGAAACCGTATTTCAGTAAACACGACGATAAAGTTAGGTGAACAAAATAAACCGCTTATCTTTACAGCCGACTCCGTCTGTGCGTGGAATTAAACCTCAATTGTCAGGTTACCACGCCAAAGCCTTTTCGACAGTAAAAGGTACAAACTCTGTCCGATCACTTCAAAATCTCTCCAGTAAGCTCAATTAGAACTGCTGAAATTGATGGGAGCTGAGCGTTTGTCGACTGCTTTAGAATTTCAGATAAAGTCTCATCCGAGTTAATCGCCCTCTCCAGCGTCGAACGCACGTTTCGTCGTTACACACGTATCGTTGGCATGTTATCAGCATACAGATAAGAGGAACATGCGTGCCGTTTCTGACATACCGAATATTCTCGTTTCTGATAGCCGTAGGCAGAAACAAGAAATGTGCTTTATCGCGAGCTCTTTAATGACTTGGCTTTTCGATCTGTTCCACATTCTAAGTAGCAAAAATTATGAAATTTTATATGGAGCGCAGTTGGTCCGGGTAAGAGTTATTTCATATCGTACCTGGTAGAGGATCTTGAGGGTATTTCGTAGTCACGTAGACTTGCAACAAAAGACAACCTGTCTAATTTTTTGAAAAATATTACTTATTTCCGAGTCATAATAACGGAGCAAGTGTTACTGAGTGCTGGAGACAAGACACAAATTCGTCTGATTACTTTGTAGAAAACTTCTTGAGATAAGAGCTGAAACGTGTAAACACTTTTATGCGTGCTTATATAACGTGCAAATTTTTATGACCATACAGTCTGGTGTAGAGTTGGGAAATAGTTGGTTTCTCTCTGTTCAAATATTCGCTGAAAAAGCAAAGGTACAAAAACAACTCTGTATTATTTTGGTGATTGTTTGTCCTCACTCAAGAGAGTGTCTTAAGAAAGAATATTCTCACACGTAAAAGCAGCGCTTCAGTCTTTGTCAAGAATAACAACACTCTGATTTGATGCATTAGAAATGGTTTGTGAAACCTTCTACTGTGATAACTGGTTTTGTTTATAAATAACTTTCCTCATACCAGTCACATCTTTTCTTTGTTTTTGCACGTAGCCTTTCGCGAAATGATTCTCATTTTCAAGTGCGTAATTCTCTGTGTATTATGCCATTTTACGCAGTGTTTTTGATGTGTGAAGATCTGCTTTGTTGACTTCACCGCAGTATAGAAAAAAATATAGAAAAAAATGTGCAATTTCTAGTTGATTACAGGTATAATTAGTGGCGAAATTTGGAAAAACTTGTACTTACAGTTTTGTTACGGACCATTTGTGCACAGTCTCACACACATTAAATATCAAACACAATTTTCTGTGCACAGTCTACATCAATAATAAACTTAAATCAACAAACAACTACAAAGATGTGTTTAGATTTAGTCTGTGATGTTGTATGTCTTCCGCAGAGTATATGTTTTTGTACAGAGGGTATTTATCATAATAATCTGGATCATAATCTCTTATATCTATTTACAATGGTGCTTCTTTCTAGGAGTTACAATTTTTTACAAGTAAATCTACTCAAGGGCTATACTTAGACTTTGATCGGTTTTGAATATGTTGCATTGTAGAACGAAATTACATTTTTCATACGTGCCCATACGGCCGTTAAGGGTGTAAAACATACCCACGAAAAAAAATTGAGTTTAATGTTTCTGAATGAATAACCTCGGAACGGCAACAGATATAAAAAAACTTTAAATAAAAATCCTACGGTCTTAATGTACCCTACAACAGGGCATCCAGATTTGCCGAAAACGTCATTTTTTAAATGCCCTCTCCCTCACTATTTTGTTTTTCATTCCGACAGTTGACTAACAGCAAAACGTACAGCATCGCTAATACCAAATTGTCTCACATGATGAAGTGGTTTCCAAGGATGCGTTTGTCAGTAATAAACTAGAAATATCTCTATATCCAAGAGCATTCAACATTTTCTGGCTCGAAAACTTCTGAGTCTTTTTCATTATTGTACAGATTTACAACAATAATGTACAAATAGTTTCAAATACAACTGCTACTTGAAAATAAAAGTATAACATGAAATGTAAAAAGAAAACACAAATACAAGACACTTTATATCTCACAAAATTAAAAGAAAGTATATATGTAGAATATACATTTATAACACATTTATCTGGAAGAGACTTAAAAAACAATCCGATAAGACAATTGGCATTGAAGCAGACACACATAGAGAGCGCGTACAGTGATATAGATATGTATCTAGCTTATTTCTGACAAATATGACATTGGAATGCCATTTCATAATATACGATTGAATTTGGTATTTTCGATGCACTACCTTTTCCTGCCGGCCAAATTTCTGAATGAAAAACAAAATAGTGGCGGTGAAGCGGACATCGAAAGAAATTACTTTTTCGACAAATTTGGGTTTACTGTTATAGCTTACATTAAAAACATAGAACTTTCAATAAAAGTTCTTTTTTATGTCTATTGCCGTTGCGAAGGTATTCATTCAGAAATATTAAATTCACATTTTTGAAAGGAGTATTTCATCTTCTAACGCCCGCATGGGCACGTATAAAAAGTCTTATTTTGCTCTACACTAATATTCAAATCCGATCAAAGTTGAAGTGTATTCCTTGGATAGGTTTACCTGTTAGTATTACCTCAAACACTTATACAATTTGATATTCATCATTAATTGTACCCAGACATTGAGTTATTTGTTATAGGTGAAACCTAGAGCACGAATCACCTTTACACACTCCGATATTGGTCATTCGCGACATCCAACTGTACTTCACTGGCACATGCTAGTCACTTGGCCTCTTACCCGGAAGAAGCGTAAAAGTCTCTCCCAACTATAGCCTGACGACATGAGTTCAAAGAGCTTCTTAAAAATAGTATACAAATGATTTGTATGTATTGCTTATAGAGCAGTGTTTTACAAAAATTGTTATTGACATTAAAGTTCGCCCTTAAGACAATAATCTGATCTAATTTTCTCTTCCAAGGTGTTAAGCATTTCATAAGTCGGCTGAAAATGTTCCTCTCCTGCTGCGTTGCTTTGTCGTCTCTTTTGAAACATTGACAAATATATACGAGCATTCACAACGATCACTTTCTTTCTCCTTGTATGATTTCGTTCAGACTTCAGTCATTCTCACGAAAAACGAATCATAACTTCCGATCGGACTGCATTGCGGATTACAGTAATGAAGGCACGCGGCTACAGATGCGATCTGCAAAATCATAAAACCGGCTGTGTGCGTGCTGTGTGTCGCGTATGTTGGTACCGCTGGTGCGGCCGGCTCACAATGAGCGAGATTGCGCTGGCTTTGCTGCGGTAATCAGCAGAGCGCTGGCTAATTGACTAACAGCATTACGTCCGCCCAGCTGTTCGTTAAATATTGGACATGTCCCGCTACCAGCGGGGCTGCGCGCATCGCTCGCTTCGGCGAGCAGGTCACTGTCCACAGAAAGTAAACTTTCCCTAGAGTAGAACTGTGCAGCTGGGTCGCTTCGGAGCAGAGTGGAGATTAGATTTAATAATTTTTTACATAATGTGGGGCCACAGTCATAATATATTTCTTTAAAGGCAGTACCGCCATTATACTGTTTTTTATTTGCAGTGTTACATTTACACGATCATGATTTCGGCTTCAAAGTGCCATTATCAAGAGTTTTTTTTTTACAAGTGTTATACAGTGCCTAAGATGGCATACTGTCGTATTTAAAATACACTATTAGACACATTGTCAAGGGTCGATATTTCTAGTAAAGCCTACTGCTTTGTTTTATCACTGAGTATACCATCTTGACTGAATGTCAGTCAAGATGGTATACTCAGTGCTAAAACAAAGCAGTCAAGATGGTATACTCAGTGGTAAAACATAGAAGGAGGCTTTACCAGAAATATCGCCCCTTAGACAAGGTGTCTAATAGTGTATTTTAAATAAGACAGTATGCCATCTTAGGGACTGCATAACACTTGTAAAAAAAAAAAAAAAAAAAAAAAGAAAGAAAAAAACACTTGATAATCGCACTTTGAAGCCGAAATCATGATCGTGTAAATGCAACACTGCAAATAAAAAAAGTCTAGCGGCGGTACTGACTTTAAAGAGATTAGATTTGATTGGTAATAGCTCTGATATAGACTCACTTAGAAACCGATCCAGAGTGAAAACTAATATCCCAGCAGTGTTCCTCTGGCGAGGAGGTGGTTTTAGGACGGAGGTAAAAAGTGGTTTGCTGCGGTACGATCTATTGTTGGGATAGTTCAGCGCTTCAAAGAAAGCTCTTGTTTCCGGCGAGTTGCCGGCGAGACAGATCAGTAGGAAATTTCAATACTCTCGTAATGAAATTTACTGCTGACAGATTTGCTTATGAAAAACTCTCGTTAGAGATTTCAAGTTTACCTCCCCCACTTAATGTGATGTGTACTTGAGATATGAGTTGTGGAAAGGGGGAGAACATCTTAGAAAAGAAAATGAAATTCCAGAAAAATACTGAACTTGGATCTATAGATTTCGGTGATGTTAATTCTCTACATATTGCCCTTCACTGAGACAAACTTCTCCCAGCGGATGATGCCTTGATGGAGAGGCTTGCTTGTAGAAGACAGACTTTTGTCTGTTCAGAAAACGTTCCACATCGAAAATAATCTGCTCGTCATTCTATCTTTCAGTGGTCGATAGAGGAAGGAATGTGTGGGTGCCATAGCAGGAGAATATCTGGATGAGGCAAAATCTGGTAACACAAAGAAGCGGTACCTGCGACTGTCTTGTGCAGAGTGAAGCGGGTTGTTTGTCGCGGAGCAAAAGCATCCCGATGGACAGTCTTTCGTGATCTCTTTAGTATATTTTGATAGTATAAGGGGCGATCAAAAAGTTTCCGCCTTAGGGCGTTGCTGCACCGCATCTGCAACGTAGCGCGACTCCGATGCGGATATACGTGGTGGTTAAACATTACCCTTCTAGCACTTGTGGAGGGACTGAGTAGATATCCAGAAATGTACCGTTTCCGTGGTGCAACCATTTGAAAACACGTTGGTAACGCGACCACTTTGAGTAATTTATTAGCCGTAATCCAGTACATCACTTGTTTTACAGTTGCTTTCATTAATAACCAAAGAAACAAAAATGAGAGTTAATAGTTGTGCAAAATCGGTTGGCATTAGTGACTGTATCCTCCGGAGGCGGTGTGAATGTAGTTGTTGGTCATCCAGAACATACCAAACGGTGCTGGGAGCAACATACATTGCACGCGCAACTGCTAGTGTACTTGACGTGTTCGCTTCAACGTGGTGCAATACCGTCTCTTCCAGTTCGGGTGTACAGCTTCTCCTTGAAGCACCACAGTCACGCTTGCTGACGGTGAAGCTACCCCCTTTCTCCAAGACGTTTACTAATTGTGGCGAAAAGGGTATGCGATGAAGTCGGACGTTGTGGGTAACTATCTTGATAAATACAATCAGCAGCTCTTCAGTTAACGTGTGCTTCGTCGTACAGAAGGATCATGTCGGCGTATTCTGCAAACGTGTCCCCAACTATGTTGCTCTAACACTCACAGACGCATGAATGAAGTTCGAACCAGGTCAGAGATGTAGGACAGACGTCAAATGACATCAGCCGATCAGACATATCTAGCAAACACATTTTCAAACGGTTGTAGCACGGATACGGTACATTTCCGAACATGGGTTCCAGTTCGAAATATTGTATACTTAGTTCCCTCTACAAGACCTAGAAGCTTGTAAGAGGAGTTTTAGAGCACCTTGTATGAGCATCGACTTCCAGGCAAGAGACTAGTGTGGTATTCGCGTACTTCCGACCTTTGGCGGTAAATGCCGTAAGGTGGACTATGGCGGCATTATCAACAAATGGGTCCAAACAGAACAAACGTGCTGTTGTTCCTTTGGCTGCTGAAGGCCCAACACCGATAGGCATCAGCCGGAGAACGAAAAATGTGTATGAGACAGCCAGTCGGTCGAAAACCATGGTTGCGAAGTGGCGCACTAAGTTCCGTGCTGGTTGTGGTTAGACACGAGACGCCGGCTGATCTGGGAGACCAGCCTCATGATTACGGACAAGTGGGGGACACCTGAGCATCCGTCCTGTAGTCCTGATCTCTGCCCATGCGATTATCACGCCTTCCGTTTCTTACGAAGGGCCTTGAAGGGTCGATGATTCCTGTCGAACGAGGATGTGCGGCAGTCAATCACGGACTTCTGGACTGGTGTTTTACCAAACCTTCTTCTTCGAGAGTCCATTACCGCAGCAACGTATTTTCGCCATATGTCCCTGTCTTCGGCTATTTCCTTCCATTCACCTTCAATACTTAGGCTCCTCAAATCAGCCTTCACATCGTCCTCCCATCTACGCCTCGGTCCCCCCACAGGACGTTTACCCTTTAAGTGCCCTACCAGTACTCTGCGCGCTGCCCTGCCCTCATCCATTCGAGCTACGTGACTTAATAATACTGATTATGTCAGAGCTTGAATAGATTTCGTGAATCTCTTCGTTATGCAACTTTCGCCACTCTCCGCTAATTTCATCCCTTTTTGTTCCGAAAATTTTCCTCAGTTTTTGTTTTCAAATGCTCGAAACGGCTTTTCATTTTGTACAGTGAGAGACCAAGTCTCACACCCATACAGCGTAACCGGTAGAATAATAGTTTTGTATATTCTAATCTTTAAATTCCTAGACAATATCCGTGATGAAACTAATCTATTCAGTGAGAAGTTTTACCAAACCAGCATCTTCAACCCGATGCGTCGGTGGGATGATTGCCTCAATGCTTATGGCGATTTTGCCCGATTGGCTTACCGATTCTGGATTGTACGGCCTTCGAACGGAAACTTTATCGCCCCCTACATGATCCTTTAAAACAATGGTAGTTCCAAAAAAAAGGTTCAGCATCATCTTGCCAGCATTTGTGCTGCTTTCTAGCTCGGCGGCCTCTTGAATGGTGTGAACAGCCGCGGAACGCCGCGGACTTCGAACATGTTCAGAATGTCACACAAGATGCTGAAAGTCAACGCATGACTGGTTTCCACTTTTCCCGCTATTCGGTTGGTATACTTCGATCTTTGAGCAACAGAGCATCCGCTTTTCTTAAGATTGACAGTTGTTGACAAAGAAATAGTCTGCCCTTCTTTCTTCGTTATTTAGATTCGTTTCAGTGCACTGAAAGCATTGTCATCCCCTCACTACTCTGTCGTATGATGGTGCGTTATAGATGTGCACTTCGACCAACCTACTGTAGATTGTTGTACAGTTGGCTCATAAGCACACATTCGCCAAAATGCTAGTTTTTGAAGCCGTGTTTAATTGAATGTTTTTGTTTCCACAATCTTATACTTTAAACTGCTTCAGTTACTAATTCTGGAATGCCGTATACATGCTTTTGTATACGTAAATGTAAAAGCAGTACGTGATCTTGTTGTCAGAACATCCCGGGATTCACCTAAAATTCTTTAGTCGAGCCCCAGAGACGGATGGACACGCACTATAACTCAGCTTCTCCGGAAAGCGAGTCCAGGGTTTCGAACACGGCGCCCGATCTCTCGGTGACTGGAGAAGTACGCCGCAGAGGAGATCCACGGGAGCAGGTGGGGGGAGCCCCGGAGCGCGGCAGCGTTGCGTCATCGCTAATGGTATTCGGCACCTGCAGAGGCGTCCCTGCTGACGCGCCGCGCCGCATACATCGGCGGCGGTGGCTCGCTTCGCCGCGAGTCGCGGGCCGTGGGCGTGGCTTTGGGCCTTCCAGGCCGCGCCGCCGCTCTCATAAATCAGCCGGATATATACTGCCCTAATGTCCACGCAGACACTCGGGTCATTACGGACATCCATTTTAACGAAGATGGACGAACTAAACGAGCGTACGAAGTGTCACCGGCCGCCGTCACAAAATAAATTACGAACCACAGTGTTTCTTGTACAAATGTATGGCACCTTTGGTTTTGCATACGCTACTGGTTTTATCGTTTATATCGCCTTTGTCGAAGCTTTATTTGCAACATCCATATTTATTGCTCTAACCGGGGTCGAATCTGCCTGGCGGATTTGCGATAGTTGGTTTTATTCACCGCCCAGCCTGAGTGTGGCTTTTATGCGGTTTTCCATGTTCATTAAGGCTAGTGCTATGTTGGTCACCTATCCTACCATCAGAAAATATGATAAGCAAACAGAAAACACGATAACACATACTAGAAAGTATACATGAGTCAGACAGGAGGCTCACAAGACTCCCCGATAGATTAAATGATGGCTTTGGTGACAGCGAACGCGGCGCAAACTTAAAATAAAAATACATTTTCCAAATTGTAAACAAAGGATCCCGGAAGTGGAGATGCCTCTCCCCCCCCCCCCCCCCCCCTTATAAATTCTAATCTCTGCCTTTCCCCTATAATGTTTTGCCTCTTCAGATCCATGTAGTACGAAGTAAATTGTTCACGTCCATTCTGCGGAGAAACTCTTCATTTCTTACCTTGTCCATCTAGGCATCATAAAAATCGTGTTGCCCCAGTTCTTTGAAAGGAACATAAGAGGGGGCGTTCAACAAGTAGCGCAACACTTTTTTTTTCTTGGTCACTTTCGGTTGAAAAAAATATAAAATTTGCTGTGGGACGTCGTGGAGTACCACTGTTTCAGCTGCTATAAATTCATGAAGTTCCAATAGGTGTCGGTGCTAAGCGTAGCGCCGGCCAGAGTGGCCGAGCAGTTCTAGGCGCTACAGTCTGGATCCGCGCGACCGCTACGGTCGCACGTTCGAATCCCGCCTCGGGCATGGATGTGTGTGATGTCCTTAGGTTAGTTAGGTTTACGTAGTTCTAAATTCTAGGGGACTGATGACCTCAGAAGTGAAGTCCCATAGTGCTCAGAGCCATTTGAACCATTCTTGCTATGCGTAGCCTTCAAAATGGCGTCTGTAACGAAGATGCGTTTCAGGCAGAGAGCCGCTATGGAATTTCTTTTGGAAGAAAACCAGAGCATTGCAGATATTTATAGACGCTTGCAGAATGACTACGTTGACCTAGCAGTGAACAAGAGCACGGTGAGTCGTTGGGTGAGGCGTCTGTCATTATCGCAACAAGGTCGCACAAACCTGCTACATCCCTCGCGTGTCGACCGGCCGCACACAGCTGTGACTCCTGCAATGCTTGAACGTGCGGACACTCGCATTCGAGGTGATTGATGGATCACAAACACCTCGCTGTACAAGTTCAAATGTTCCGATGTGTGTGAAATCTTATGGGACTTAACTGCTAAGGTCATCAATCCCTAAGCTTACACACTACTTAACCTAAATAACCTAAATTACCCTAAGGACACACACACACACACACACACACACACACACACACACACACACACACACACACACACACACACACACACCCATGCCCGTGGGAGGACTCGAACCTCCGCCGGGATAAGCCGCACAGTCCTTCCTGTACAAGTGGACGACTCTTGGTACACTCTCGTTCACCAGTTTGGGTACGCAAAGGAAAGGTGTGTGGCCGCTGGGTTTCTCACCGCCTAATAGAAGACGATTAAAAAGGAACGAGACTGGTCCAATGAAGGATCCACTCCGTGGGAAACAGTACGTGGATGGCGGGGAGACTACTGATGCAGCAAGACGTTGTCTCTGATATCGACCAGTAGTGTGGTAGCGAGCTGGCATACAGCCTCTCCCAGTAAGGTGGCGTAAGACTGTCGCACTAAATGGAAATTATGTTGAAAAAATATGGTTTTATGCCTAAAAGAGTGGCGAATAATATGGTGTGTTGGAATCCTGAACAAAATTAACCTGCTTTCAGAAAAAGTGTTATACTACTTATTGAACGCTCCTCGTAATAACTTCCAGAAAGTTAAATATATCTTAACAGTAGATGGAGAGAGTGTGATAAGATAACCCACTTCATAAAATTATATGATAAATTCCTGTACGGCGTAACACAAGGCAACATAGCAAAAGAAAAGAAACAAATTCATGTGCGACGACTAATAACAAGTAGAAAATTTCGTTAATGCCACTTACCCAAAAACATTGTACTAATATAATAGCAACTGATGTAAATAATGTATCTTGTCCCACATTCTAAATGCTCGTACGTCCTCATCTTAGTTGGCTCGCTCAACAGATTCTCAGATCCCAAGACCAAGGAGAACATACCGTCTAATAACAGGACCATATCTAGTAATACAATGTCAACAAATCCTGGAACTTGTGGCTAATACACTTGTATTTTAGTTTCACTGCTACGAATAATTTTAAAACTGATTAGCAGAAAATAATTGGGGTGGAAAATTTTACATAAAATTCGGTGCAACTTCGACCCTAAAAAGGAACTCCGGAACCTCGTCTACTCAATTTCATAATCATCCTATTCCACGTTGCTTTCACATTTTAGCATTATTTCTGTCAGCAGATTACAAATCGTCATTGGATGTAGGAATGGATGCTGCTCATCGAGTGTATACGAAATAGTGTCCCGACTTAAAATATCATAAATATTTGCACCAAATGAAGCCGACAAAACGATCGCGATAGTTCTTAGAGTACAGACGCTGTACGATTATTGAGAAGAATTTTGAACATTCATAAACACAGCTGTAACGGTATTAAACAATTAAGATAAGGATGTAGCGCCCCTTAATCGTCGAACCATTAAAGACGGAGCGCGGCCTTGGATTGGGGAAGAAACCATCGGGGTACCGACCGTGTCTGTTTAGGAGAAGGCAACTCGAAATACAGGTTAAAAGATCTAGGGAATTTACGGGAAACCTACATCTGGATGGCTGGACGGACATTTGAATCACCGCCTTCCTGAATACTACACTACCATTCCCACCCTCGATTGTCACAACATTAGAGGTGAATTTTTCTGCTACAGCGTTAAAGAAAAGCTGTAAAGACAGTACACAGCACAGACAGTACACATCACAGACTGTGTGTTTTTAACGTAACATGAGGAAGGTTATATTCAACCTTCGCCAAGAACGGAATGCAAATTCCTGCTCCGTTATAAACGTCTCGTGGCCAAATGGAATGCAACGTTTCTCTCGCCAGACAGTCGTGTCATGTGAAATTTCGAAATCAGGAAGGAGCCAAGTAGCGGGTCGTACAACGGCCTTTGGCAAACTCTCATTAGCTCATAGAACGCCCGCTCTTGCGAAAACGTAGCTGTAATGAGCAGTTTGCCATCACTATATCTCAGTCGAATCGCCATCCCAATTGGGTTTTCCCTTCATCAAACGAGTAACGAACTGCTGGCGAGGATAAGGACAAACTTGACAGCATGGCTAGAGATCAGAAGATAGTCTGTTTTGCACTAATCTCGCCATAAACCAGATACGGGATGTTGGCATGTTCCTCCGTCGGAGAGCAAAAACTCTTCCGTTCAAGTGTTGGTCGATGACGTGTTAGGTAGAATCTGACAATAACAATTTCAAGTCAGGAATGCATTTATTGGTGCATTATCAGTCACGAATGCAGTATTTTAATGATTTCTAATTACTAAAGTTTGCTAAAGCCATGCTAAGGAAAAACCAATTTTGTCACTTGACCGAAACATTATTTTGACAGTCTAATTCCTTGGTTCCCAGCGTTTCTTAGGCCATTATCCCTGAGTGGAGTCAGACATTAGCTAGTACTCCCGCCCTCCCCCCCCCCCCTCCCCTCCCCGCCCCCCCAGCCGAATGTTACCACCCACCCCCTTCTCCACATTATTACCAACTTTAGCAGGTAAACTGTAGAATGAAAGTAGTTTCTTGGAACACTTCTACTTTTCAGCATTGAGGATACAATTGTTATAAAACATACTTTCCCTGCATTACTCCTCTCCACTGTGGCACTTGCTTGACTTGCACAATGCAACCCCATTTAAAGTTCAGATGTGTGCACTATACTTACAATCCGCATATCACTTCATTTCTGCTCTCCTTACTTCTGAACTGGCAGAAACTGGATAAGTTCAGGCTGTTAATGCTTTGTGTCTAACCTTTCTAATAATAATAATAATAATAATAATAATAATAATAATAATAATAATGTGCACAGGACTATTGTAGTTGTTATGTAGTTACTGTTGTGTCCTGCTATCAATTAAATTTATCTGTTTCGAAGCGAGTAATGAAGCAATTTCTGCACGACTGCAGGTACTATCTAAAACTTGGAGAAGACATTTTCTTGAGATATTTAGCGTTTTTTACGTATATGTCTCACTTCTATCATCAGCAGTGTATGGGAAAAAGCACAACCTGTGTGTCCAGTGGGTGGACTATGAGAGGAACATGTAACCTACAGTGGATTAACGCAGTAATTATTGATAACAAATATAATAAATATTAGTCTTACAAAACTGTGATAATAGTAATGATATTTTGAAAATAATTTAGTTTCGTGACTGAAACAGAATCGAATCGTTTAGTTTTTACCCCTCGTAAAACTGCATTTTACCCCTCAGGGTATAATTATCCCTTGGTTGGAAACCACTGGTTTAATTTAACACGCTACTTTCATTTATCACTTTCTTGTCGGAGCTTTTAGTGACACCATATACAGAAGGCCTGCTCGGAAGTCTTAAAATGTTTGTCGCTACTGACATGGGAGGGAGGAAGCCGCAATCAAGATTTCAATAACAGGTGTATTGTAATAAAATGGTTTTCTACTTTTCAAAGACAATTATTAAAATATGCATTGTTAAAATATATAAATAGCATGTTAGATGCACTACACATTTTATGCTGTAAAATTTAGGGATGACGCAGATAATTGCTAAATAACTAAGCTGCCAACACAGAAATATATCATTCACTTTCTGTAGTTGGTGTTCCTCAGGGCTCTGAAATTGTTGCAGTGTCTTGAAGTTAAAAATCTATGTCGAACAGCAAACGGAGTAGTCTATTCCGAACTCTTTTTGTTCCTGGGCCTGTTGTAATTTTCAGGCAGAGGGTGCTGTGTTTGTTTCGCGTTACAATTGGTCCAGTGTATGTAGCTCTACATATTTAAACGGCAACAGCAAAAAAATGTTCGCCGGAAGTATAGCTGTTTCAGCGGTTATCTCCAATAAATATTTGCATCGACCTGTCCCTGATTTTCACATCCGTTGCAATGGCGAGGGACAAACTCGTACCGATAAATCAATGGGTTTGCGGCCGGCGCTGCGGTTCCAGCAATTTGCATATCTGCGCAGATTAATTAGAGGCGTACGGCAGGGTGGCCGGAAGGGCACGGCTGAAGGAACACGGCCCGTCAGTGGTGGGGCGGACCAGCTGTCGATCTGTATGGCCCGCGTGTACCTCTGCGGCAGTCAAAAGCTCTGTGGAAGCTGCATTGTGTGTGCAGCAGAGAGGTGGTATTTTCTTGAATGTAACACTTCAAAAATAAGGGGGGGGGGTGCGTTATGCGTTTTTAACTTAACACAGATTTCAGCAACTCAAACAATACGTGTGTTGAATTTCTCTTACGAAAATGTAAACGCGCAATTCAAAGGCCTGCCTGGTCACTGATATCACAACCCTCAGAGCCTAGTGCATTTGAACAAAGATTCGCTGAAGAGTGTTACGAAGCTCAACAAAAGTTCCAGACGTTCTCTTAGTACTGCTTTGGTTGGTTACAAAAGTAGTAGAGTATACGGAGTAAAATCATTTCTTATGTTTTGGCCACATCATTATAAAACAATAGCGACGCGGTCAAAAATGGGAAATGAATTATTCAAATTGACACTACCCGCGCCCTGGTTCGATTCCCGGCGGGGTCAGGGATTTTCTCTGCCTCGTGATGACTGGGTGTTGTGTGCTGTCCTTAGGTTAGTTAGGTTTAAGTATTTCTAAGTTCTAGGGGACTGATGACCATAGATGTTAAGTCTCATAGGGCTCAGAGCCATTTGAACCTTGAACCACTACCCGTGGAAGACTACGGACTTGGAATGGATTTTCATTCAGATGCAGCGAAAGTAATTTTATTTATTTATTTATGTGTTTCTGGGGGCAGAGCTAAGTGTTGTGATTATGTGCACCTACCTGTGCATTTCATTTGGCAGCCTATACTAGTACTCAAACATTCATCCTACTTTCGTTGAAATTTAATATTCAACCTCTGCACTATCAGACAAATAGGGTTTAATCGCAGCGCGCAAGCGTTCTTTTTCGTCTTCCTGAAGCGCCGTAAAAATGTGGGCAAGTATTATACTACGAAAAGGATAGCAGGAGACAACTGGATTAAATCATGGTGATATTGACGCTGAAATAAGGTATTAGATTGTAAGACGTACCGCGGAACAGATAATGACTCGTCCTATTCTTCATCATACTAAGCTGCAATCAGAGGTATAAGAGAATCGACTGGAACAAACAACGTGCAGGGCAGTGGGATACTAACATGCTGAAGAATCGTATGTGATGATCAGTAACAGCAGGTAGTTCACTTCAGAAGGAATGGGCATCTCTGAAAAGGGCAGCTACAGAAGTTGGACAAGAAAATATAGCTACAAGAAAGGTAACTTCGAAGGAACTTTGAGTAATACACGTTCTTGAAAGATCGGCGAAAAAAAAAAAAAAGGAATGATGAGGTAAAGACGAACGAAACCAGGACGACATAAAAAGTAAAGTAGTGCAAGCAAAGAGCATTTCTCGCCAAACGAAGTCTACCAGTACATAGACCTTAATTGGCGGAAGAAATTTCTACGATTGTTCGGAATGGAGTCATAGATCTTGGGAAAACTGGAAAAGAACAGAGTTGAGGCGTTGGCAGGTATGACGATAAGGATTCTAACAGTTAAGTGACGAACAGAAAATGAGATGGTTCTCCGCAGAATCGGCGAATGGATGGATTTCTGTAAAAATCTAGTAGAAGGAAGATGATGGTAGGAAATGTGTTAATAAGCCGAAGAATAAGATCCGTGGTAATAGAGAGAGCCATAGAGACAAAAATTGTAGGTATGTCCCAACAAATGGTTGATGGAACAACTTCATGAAACCTTCAAAACTTGGTGTAATAACATTTATTTACTGAGAACTGTATTCGGTCGAGCGTACATAAGTCTCTGATTGACACTGCATAAAGTGTAACGAAGGTCGCTTTGCGTAAAACTTAGTTTATGGTACGACTTGGGCGAGATAGGACGGTAAAGACTATTGTGGACTACCGACTTATGCCCTTCGTTAAGACGCTAGTGTATGTGATATATGCTGTAGTGGAAAACGTTATTGACGCCAAGGGACGTTGTTTGAATTTTATGTAATATTAATCCGTGACTTGAGATGGTCGCTTGAATTAAAGTTGTTGTATGTGAATAAATGGTGTTATAACAGTTTTTGTCGTTCCATGAAGCCATTACTTGAAAGCAGTGAAACTGTGCAGCACTGGCTACAAAATATATTGTAAATAGTTAATGATATTGGAGAAAAAATCTATTCTGAAGCGAAAAGATTCAAACAGAACGAACGGCAAACAGTGGCGGGCAGCATCAAACTAGTCAGAAGTCTGTTGAGTCGGTGTCCGCCAGACTGCACTAAGGGAACGTCCACTAATTACGAGAGGGGTTTCCTTTAAAATTTGAATCCCCCTGACCCCTTGACGAAATTTGGTGGGACCCGCCTCCCCTCCTCACATGATGGTTTACGCTGTAGAAGGGTAACAACACGTAAACATATTTTCTTTTAAGCACCGGCGAAAATGGTTTAACCAAACAACGTTTATTTTAAGACGAGATTAAAAAACTGTTTTAAAGGTGCTAATATCATTGTATTCGCACGGACAGACAGACGGAGACAGATGGACAGAAAGGTTCGACGAAAATAGTGCTAACCGTTTTGACGGATCCTGAGAAAATTGTCCTTTTATTCATATATTATATGCATTAAATGTCTTGAAACATTTTCTTACTTCGCAGATGAAAGTCAAATTGTAGCTTCCTTTGAACTGTGTGATTACTTAGGTTTTCAGGCTCTTGATGTATATGCTCACGAACGGAATTCTTTTCGGTGAACTTCAGCTTAGCTTCCTTCCACAAACGTTTAACTTCTTGCTCGCGCGTGTGTTTAGACTCTTGTCGGCATGTCGACTAACATACGCACTGTAGAAGTTCTGATACCAATGCATATGCATGTTGAATGCAATAACATCGGCTTTATATGCATTGCAGAATATCCCTTGGCGTTAAACTTAGTTTCTGGTACGACTTGGGTGAGATAGTACGGCAAAAACTGTTGTGGATTATAGACTTAGGCCCTTCATTAAGACGCTCGTGTATGTGATATATGCTGTAATTGAAAACGTTACTGACGACAAGGGACTTTGTTTCACCTTTATTTTGCACGGTTGGGACCTCCCAAAATTCAAATGGCTCTGAGCACTATGGGACTTAGCCTCTGAGGTCATCAGTCCCCTAGAACTCAGAAGTACTTAAACCTAACTAACCTAAAGACATCACACACATCCATGCCCGAGGCAGGATTCGAACCTGCGACCGTAGCGGTCGCACGGTTCCAGACTGTAGCGCCTAGAACCGCTCGGCCACCCGGCCGGTGGGAACTCCCAGAATGACATCTAACACTTGGACGGAACTTGCTTCAAATCGGGAAATATCAGGCATGGACACTTGTAAAGCGATCAGTTCAGAGAGGCCATAAAGATTGGTGGTGCACTTCGTACTATCCGTCAAAATGTCTGTGTGTAAAAGGCGCTGTCCCGACTGACTATTTGGCTCATCATTGCCCAGTTCAAACCACGAGAACAGAAACCTGAAATTTATAGAGGTTGTTGATCTTATACTGGAGACGTGTTTAAAGATGGAACGATTCGAAATTGCACCCCTAAGAGGGTGAAATAGGGGATGAAAGTTTTTTGAAAACCTGTCGCTATTAAGACAGTTTTGAAGCTAAAACTACGAAAATTTGAATTTGGTTTCTCAGCATTTTTGGAAATTCTCCCACTAAGGGGATAAAACAAGGGACGAAAATTTTTAAGACATTTCGTTACATTAAAAGTATATATATATATATGAAAAATGGTATTTGACTTCTCGGTTAGACATAAAGAAATATGGGATGGGGGATGAAGAATCTATGGAAATACCATCACAAGAACGCAAAAGGTATGAACCTCGGACTCCAGCTACCAGAACATCTTTCTAGTCAGAATTTCATTCGGGGAAAGCCATGCTTCTATGGCCTTATCTAGCATGGAAAGTTTCGGTGTTGCATTTTGTGAACATAAAAATTCTACTAAAAAAAAATGTGCAGACCGTTCAGTCAACGCTAGCGTTGCGTGCCACAGGGCAGTGTTATGGGACCATTGCCTTTCACAATATATATAAATGACCTAGTAGACAGTGTTGGAAGTTCCATGCGGCTTTTCGCGGATGATGCTGTAGTATACAGAGAAGTTGCAGCATAAGAAAATTGCAGCGAAATGCAGGAAGATATGCAGCGGATAGGCACTTGGTGCAGGGAGTGGCAACTGACCCTTAACATAGACAAATGCAATGTATTGGCAATATATAGAAAGAAGGATCCTTTATTGTATGATTATATGATAGCGGAACAAACACTGGTAGCAGTTACTTCTGTAAAATATCTGGGAGTATGCGTGTGGAACGATTTGAAGTGGAATGATCATATAAAATTAATTGTTGGTAAGGCGGGTACCAGGTTGAGATTCATTTGGAGAGTCCTTAGAAAATGTAGTCCATCAACAAAGGTGGCTTACAAAACACTCGTTCGACCTATACTTGAGTATTGCTCATCAGTGTGTGATCCGTACCAGGTCGGTTGACGGAGAAGATAAAGAAGATCCAAAGAAGAGCGGCGCGTTTCGTCACAGGGTTATTTGGTAAGCGTGATAGCGTTACGGAGATGTCTCGCAAACTCAAGTGGCAGATTCTTCAAGAGAGGCGCTCTACATCGCGGTGTAGCTTGCTGTCCAGGTTTCAAGAGGGCTCGTTTCTGGATGAGGTATCCAATATATTTCCAGAATGAGATTTTCACTCTGCAGCGGAGTGTGCGCTGACATGAAACTTCGTGGCAGATTAAAACTGTGTGCCGGACCGAGACTCGAACTCGGGATCTTTGCATTTCGCGGGCAAGTGCTCTGCCAACTGAGCTAATCTGCCAGGAAGTTTCATATCAGTGCACACTCCGCTGCAGAGTGAAAATCTCATTCTGGAAACATCCCCCAGGCTGTGGCTAAGCCATGTCTCCGCAATATCCTTTCTTTCAGGAGTGCTAGTTCTGCAAGGTTCGCAGGAGAGCTTCTGTAAAATCTGGAAGGTACGAGACGAGGTACTGGCAGAAGTAAAGCTGTGGGGACGGGGCGTGAGTCGTGCTTGGGTAGCTCAGTTGGTAGAGCACTTGCCCGCGAAAGGCAAAGGTCCCGAGTTAGAGTCTCGGTCCGGCACACAGTTTTAATCTGCCAGGAAGTTTCATATCCAATATATTGCTTCCCCCTACTTACACCTCCCGAGTAGATCACGAATGTGAAATTGGAGAGATTCGAGCGCGCACGGAGGCTTTCCCGCAGTCGTTCTAGCCGCGAACCATACGCGACTGGAACAGGAAAGGGAGGTAATGACAGTGGCACGTAAAGTGCCCTCCGCCACACACCTTTGGGTGGCTTGCGGAGTATATAATGTAGATGTAGAGCGAAGCAGCGGGCGCTGAGCTAGAGATGTATAGTCTCGAATTACAAAGATGACGTGAGATTTTCATTGCCCTCCCGCCTTAAATGAGATTTGATGAGATTTTTGCCGGACTTCCACTCCCCCCACCCATTTTGAACCCACCCAATAACAGACGTCTCCCAAGCGAGATGGCATGTACTGGGGGTGTTAGACAGCTCGAGAGGATGGAAGCGTACGACACGAGAGCAGAGTAGGACGGAACAGAAGGCGGTGAGTGAGCCCGGCGCTCGGCGCGGCGTGCTTAGCCAGTAAACACGCGGCTGGCTATCTGGCGATAGCGGCAACCGCGGCCAGCCGCCAGCTGTGACCGCGAGTGCGGGCTCGCTGCTCGCTTCGCCTTGCGTCAGTCGTAGCGCAGCCGCGACCTCGCCCGCCACGCCACGCCGCGCAGCTCCGTCCGTCCGTCTGCCTGCCTGCCTGTCTGTCTGTCTCTCCTCCACAGCCAGGTAAGCATCACGTGGCAGAGTGCCGCTCGCCTGGACCAAAGCTGTGGCGGCTCGCTCTACACTACCTCAGCGTCGTTATCTGGACTTGCGACTGACACGTGGACAAACGGAAGTATGCGACCTTATAAATGTGTGTGTAATTCTTTAATACGTCAAGATGACATTGTAACTACGATGTCCACATTACGCTTTTCGGCCACTGATTGCCATTTTCAGAAGTGGCTAATCCACTAACAGCTCCATGCTAAATGTTGTTGTGGTCTTCAGTCCTGAGACTGGTTTGATGCAGCTCTCCATGCTACTCTATCCTGTGCAAGCTTCATCTCTCAGTACTTACTGCAACCTACATCCTCCTGAATCTGCTTAGTGTATTCATCTCTTGGTCTCCCTCTACGATTTTTACCCTCCACGCTGCCCTCCAGTACTAAATTGGTGATCCCTTGATGATGCCTCAGAATATGACCTACCAACCGATCCCTTCTTCTAGTCAAGTTGTGCCACAAACTCCTCCTCTCCCCAATTCTATTCAATACCTCCTCATTAGTTATGTGATCTACCCATCTAATCTTCAGCATTCTTCTGTAGCACCACATTTCGAAAGCTTCTATTCTCTTCTTGTCCAAACTATTTATCGTCCATGTTTCACTTCCATACATGGTTACATTCCACACAAATACTTTCAGAAACGACTTCCTGACACTTAAATCTATACTCGATGTTGACAAATTTCTCTTCTTTAGAAATGCTTTCCTTGCCATTACCAGTCTACATTTTATATCCTCTCTACTTCGACCATAATCAGTTATTTAGCTCCCCAAATAGCAAAACTCCTTTACTACTTTAAGTGTCTCATTTCCTAATCTAATTCCCTCAGCATCACACGACTTAATTCGACTACATTCCATTATCCTTGTTTGCTTTTGTTAATGTTCGTCTTATATCCTCCATTCAAGACACTGTCCATTCCGTTCAACTGCTCGTCCAAGTCCTTTGCTGTCTCTGACAGAATTATGTCATCGGCGAACCTCAAAGTTTTTGTTTCTTCTCCATGGATTTTAATACCTACTCCGAACTATAACATTCCATTTTGCAATCTGAACCTCCTGAAGCCGTATGAAATACAATGGACCACACATTATCGCGTCACGTGTTTAAAGGGTAAATAATAAATTATGTGGACTTGCAACGCACGAAATGGACGCTGCCCGCTAGTAACTAATGCATACGATTGGGAACACGCACGTTTGAATATGCGCTTATTGACAGATACACGCTTGAGTACATAATCGGTCATTCTCAGGATTCCTCTGCCTATCTTTTAAACCAAAGGACATAGCTTCCAGTAAGTCGATGTCAACGTTGACTATACGTCATGATATAAGTTAACGTATTTTCAGCGTTTGGAAGCTGCAACTGGTTTTTCTTCACGTGTTGCATTCTAATCTCCGAATCCACTACATCGTCCTTTTTTTTTCTGACATTGAATGATAGCCACCATAAAGGTTGGATTAAAATATCCTAAAATTTATCAGTGCTCACTTGAAATTTTTAATAGCTTAAACTGACTAGTCACTGTCAGTAGTCAATTAACACTAGGTAGCCGATGTCTACGTCAAACATTTCCATGAGGCTACTACCGTTGATAATGAACTGTCATTGGTAATCGGTGTACCCATTAAATTATTTATAAGAGTGGTGACTTAAAATACGCTGTGTAGCTAAAATTTGTCATTGATGCTCTGTGCCAGTAATATCACAAATTTGAAAAAAAAATGGTTCAGATGGTTCTGAGCACTATGGGACTTAACTTCTGTCATCAGCCCCTAGAACTTAGAACTACTTAAACCTAACTAACCTAAGGATATCACACACATCCATTCCCGAGGCAGGATTCGAACCTGCGACCGTAGCGGTCGCGCGGTTCCAGACTGTAGCGCCTAGAACCGCTCGGCCACCCCGGCACAAATCTGAAAGACCCACATGTTTTCACTCTGCCTCAGAAGCATGTGTTGTCATTCAGTTATATTTCTCCATTGCATTAGTATCATGGAACTCGATATCAGATTAAAACTTTGTGACCGACCAGAACTCTGATCTGGAACCTTCGCGTATCGCAAGAGTTCTACCGACATCTTTTCCTTTTTCGGTCGATCTGTTTCTTCATTGGTTGTTCGTCAGGGGTTCTATGCGGATGTCGCACGACATCTTTGTCAGTCGATGAGTTTCTCAGCTTCTGTTTTGCTACAGTGTGTTTTGCTACACTCTGAGCTACAGTGCCGACACAGGACGAGTTACCCAAGCACCACCCACAGCTTCACTTCCCCCAGCGCCGGTCGTTGTGGCCGAGCGGTTCTAGGCGCTTCAGTCCGGAATCGCGCTGCTGCTACGGTCGCAGGTTCGAATCCTGCCTCGGGCATGGATGTGTGTGATGTCCTTAGGTTAGTTAGGTTTAAGAAGTTCTAAGTTTTAGGGGACTGATGACCTCAGATCTTAAGTCCCATAGTGCTTAGGGCAATTTGAACCATTTGAATTTCCGCCAGTACCCGCGAGAGCGGCGGAGCATTTGTTTGAGAAATGCAAAGGCACCAGCTTCTAGATCCGGTCCAGCAAACAGTTTCAATCTGTCACGAAGTTTCAGTTCACCGCACACTCCGCTGCAGAGTGAAAATTCATTCTGGAAGCGTGAGGATCGTTTCACTTTAGTCCCGTATCAGCGATCCACCATAACAGATAACAAGGTTAACTTTTGTGACATATGCTTATGACAAATCACTGTGGAAAGTGAACATGAAATAATTTTCTTTAATAAAAAGCAGATGAGGAGAACCAACTTCTCTCTGTGCAAGCAGGAGCTGCTAGTTGCTGGAAATTCATATTCCACGATTCTATCCTTGTTTTTCGAACAATAGTCCAGGATACGACACATAAGTGTGTTCTACGTTGCGACGGTACACTTTCCCAGTATTTCTGTGCTGTCCTGTCCTCTAGACACGCTCCCTCAAGCTGTATTCGCTTCTTAAGACGGTCGCTTGCTACTGCCCACTCAACACAGTACAAGAAAATAAATAAAGGTCGGCAAAGCCGCCGTTGCAGTGATGTAGCAAACGTGTGCGAGAACTGGAAAAACCTGTTTGGAGCAGACAGCGAAGTCTAGCGAGCTGTGAAATGTGTTGACGACTTTCACTGAGTGAGGGACTGCAACATACACTTGCTGCTACTGCCTGAACTCTAGAGAAGGCCACACTTTCGACGTTCCATATGAGCGAGTTTCAGAATGTTTTGTGGCTTTAGATAATTTTCTTACAGTCGTGTTAATTTTCAGTTGGATCCATGAATACTCCACCTGTGCTACTTTCTTAAATTTACGCTAACGGGACTCCGTTTATACACTACGTATTTCCCTGTAGTACGTGAAGAACGTCAGAGATACTTGTAATGGCAAATTAGTTTAATTTGCGATACAAGGTTGTGCTGGAGATCCAGCACAGTTACACAAACCACTTAGCACGCCATAATTAATGCTTTAAGTCGCTTAACAGCAAGAATCGCTTGTTACGAAATCTTTATCGAAGCGTTTCGGATATGGCTCATCAGTAGAACATCACAAACACTTTATACAAAGGATAGTGTCAAGTTTCTGATCTTCTGCTGATAGGCCATTCCCGATAAGCGTCAGTGAAGTTATTGCCAGTGATCTCTTGCTGTTTAACGATCTGAAACAGGTTAAAATTCTAGTACCGTTCCAAATTTGATAGAAATTAGAGTGAAGTGGCGGTGTATTAGCAGCACATCAGCACAGCATTAATACACTTAGTCATTTCTTAGATCTTGAGGCATATTCTGCAGAACCACCCTCAAGGTACAGCGATAAATTCTTACAGTGAATCATAGATTTGCAGGTGTGCGTCAATTATCATCGTTACTGGTTGGTAATCTGATAAGCTTTGAAAGTCTTGCTGTAATCTCGGCAGCTGTTTATCTGCTATTCAGTCTACCGTAAATGACTGTTCCACATGTGAACAGAAAGAGTTGGAATTGACAAGACGTAGTTTCCTAAATTTGCGCAGGTTTTTGGACAACGGCTTTGCTGTTAAAGGCGTCATTTCATGGCTTTGACCTTATACGATTCTCCACGTAACAAGCGTTAGAGATATGGATTTAAAAGGTCTCTCATTTCCTTTGGACGCGATATTTCTTAGTTTATGCTCCATATATCGTAAAATCAATTGTACTGGAACTTTCTGTAAGCTGTTAACTGGAGAAACTTTAGTCATCTGTTGTTGTTAAATGTTTTCTTTCGTGCTGCCTAGTGTAACCTCAATGTGATAGTCTGATTTTGCAGAAGCTGTTTCTGATGGCCAGAATAAGCATGGCGAAATTAACTTAACAAAACAACTTGATCCAGAACAAACTCGTAATGAGCTTTTTGGGTGATCACACCTTTTTCTCATTGCGGCAGGAGCCATTGCGTGTAATTCTGTTTTATTAACGATCTTCACAGCAAGTAAGAACACTACTGAAACTTGACATCTGACCACGCCTTTTCTTTTAGATTAAGAGTTCGGAACAAACGTTTGGACCATTTTAGTCAGAAAGTGAAGGGTTTCATAGGGAAAAGTGCCACTTAATTTTCATTCTCGAATGACTGTATTTATGACTGTAAGACATTATCACATCTTCTCACATCTTCCGGTACAGGGAGTGTTCTTATAAAAATCTTCTACATTTTAACTTTATTGATGTTCGTGAATTGGTTCTGAAGATACAGGGCATTGTTTAATAAAACGCATTAAAGTTCTTTAAGAGTAAGAGTCTTGCATCAGGTGCAGTACTGTTACGTGCTTAGCGGAACAATGTTGGCAGCGATTGCAATGGACGCAGTGGTGTTGTCTCAGCAGCTGATAGTAACTAGCCAACGAGAGAGAAAAACTAGACTGTTTCGTAGTAGTACACGTCAAATCCTTATGTCAATATAATGACTGAATGGGCAGTGAATTAGAAAGCAAAAAGAGTTTTAATTACGAAAGTTAACAACATAGAAAGAAATTAATGGCATGTGATGTTGCTGAAATGACAACGTAAGGTAATGTGAGATGTACATAGCTTGTGATGCCGTTCAGGAAATGTAGCCGAGCTTCTGGTCATATCACCATGTTCACTGGGATCGTCGCCCCACGACCAAACTACCGCATTTGATTTACTACCAAGGTAAGAAAAATGCATGCGATAGTACAAAGATAGACGCAATACGAGAAATATGTAAAGTGAAAGTATATATATGAAGATGGTATCTGTTTTTTTCGGACATGTCCGAAAGAACAGATAGCATCTTGATACATAGTTAAGGCTGACCGGCCATTGACCTCCTTCTATGTGCATGCACACATTATGCCCGAACTCTTACGGGACTCGGTCAGATTGTCTGCCGCGAATAATGAGTATAGTGGGCAGGGGCACTACGAATGTAGTGTGTGGACATTGCGTTGGGAATGTGGGTCTCACGGGGAGCATGCAAGGGATTTAAGTCCTTGCAGTCGCACTATCCGCTGTGCCCTCGGTGGCTCAGATAGTACTTGCTTCGGCAGTACATATACTAAAATTGGAACGATACAGAGAAGATTAGCATGGCCCCTCCACAAGGATGGCACGCAAAATCGTGAAGCGTTCCACATTTTCAGCCGGCACGGTAGCTCAGCGTGTTCGGTCAGAGGGCTGCTCGCCCTCTGTAATAAAAAAAAAAAATGAGTAAAGGCATCAACAATAAACTTGAACGAATGTCTTGTGACGTCCGCCCAAACCAAACGCAACGAACAATACCGAACAAAATGAAAAATGAAAAAAAAGGTGGAAACAGCGTCTGCCACGTAAGCAGGAGATCCCGGGTTCCAGTCCCCGTCGGGGCACACATTTTCAACTGTCCCCGTTGATGTATATAAACGCCTACCGGCAGCGTAGTGTCTTGATTGAATTATTTCAGTGAAAGTATGCTAAATAAAAATAAAACGTGAAGCAAATTACACCAAATTACTGTGAATCGCAATTCTGTTGGCAAAGATTCAGTTGAAACTGCTGACTTCATGAAAATTGAACTGCAAAGAAGTTTATGCACATATTGTCACGTGGTTGACAGCACTTTCAGCACCTCCGTACAATAAGCCATGTTATGATACATCAACATTTTAAAGTAAAAGCCTAAGCCAAATAAAGATTAAAAATACTATCGTACACCTTTTCCTTCCGTTTTTAATAATCGGTGAGGATAACCTAAAAAAGGGTCGAAACTGGTTATCCAACAAAATGTGACCTATAGTCTAGTCGATATAACAAGTTAGCTGGCCACAGCTGCATCGTGCACCTACCTCAATGTCACGTGACGCCATTTTGTGAAAGTCTGTATGGCAAGCCTTAATTTTAGCGGAGCTCTACAGACGACTATTGTTTTCGCCCGCAGTCGTTTGCGCTTCGCAGTTAAACTGCCAACAACGCTGCTAGCTGTGAGAGATCATCTTGTCCTAACATTGCGCTACAAACATGTGTTCTCAAACTTCATTACATACCTCGAATAACACGTGAAGAACATGGAATGGTCTCAGTTTCAGTGCTCGGAATGACCACTTTCCCCACCTACCATTGGCTGCGTGAAACTGGCGCGTTGCCAAGCTATATGCCTTGCAGGAAAATCGCCCTGGCTGGCTCACCCCGCATTCTAGACTAGCCTTCTTTCAGATTTGACGGGGAAGGAGTGTATAGGAGCGCTGTATTGTAGTAGGGCTACAATAGACGTTAAACAGCGCACATAAAATTACGGCCGAGGCGGAGCTTTTGGCCTCTCATTAGCGGCCAGAAAGCGAGCAGCGCGACGAGGATCAGGTGAGAGGGCTATCGTGTGCCGCTGCTGGCGTGTTAATCGTTTACCGATACTCCGGATCGTTAGCATTGTTTACCGCTGCTCCGGCGGTTAGCCTCTCTGGAATTTTATACGGGCGCCGAGCTATAATAAATCATCATGGCTGCTGCAGCTTTTCGAGTCGTACGCCAAAGAGGCTGCGCGCCCTCAGCTTACCTATAGGCTACGAAAAAGGAAGCTAGCGACAGTCTCGGCTATCTCGAGTAGCGAAACCTCTCCAAGTCGTGCAAGACGGACCACTGCTCGCTGCGTTGCAGACTTATTTAAAACCAGAATGTACATATGCGGCATTTTTACGGGACAAGACAAGATTAAATAACGTTATAATACGGATCACTCCGGAACGGAAACCTCATATAAACTCATCCGTTCTCGTCTGTTTCCGAGATACAATTGTCTGAAAATAAGGTGTCTTACAGGTTCATCTAGCGAGCGCGAAAGCGTCATATTGCTTAGCCAACTCTAGCGGCAAACGAAAGTTCCGAGAGCGTGTACGTTCCTAGGAGAATCAATCAACATGTTGCTTGCTCCTATTCATATCTCGTGAAAAGACCGTGGAGGTAAGTTGGAGCTCGCACAGAGATTTACCAGCTATCTTTCTTCCCGCGAACGTTTCGTAAATGGAACAGGAAAAGTAATGGTGGAACACACAACTTCCACCACACATTAAAACGTGACTTTGCGGAGAAAGCTGACAGCGAGCCGTTTTCCAAAATCTCCGTTTGCCGCATTCGTCGATTTTCATTGAGAAGATTTTCGTTTCTCCAAAAACGTACTAATGTGAGAGCATAGAACGTGTTACATAATTCTGTAGCAGTTTGACGTCTGCGATATGTGCCAATAATTACGCGGGTCTGTGCGACGGCCTTCCTTGAAGACAGGAGTGCCCTCCGTGTTTTCCCAACCGCTAGGTACATTTTGTTTCTAAGTTATCGATCATAAACTACTGCTAAAAGGGGAGCGACTTCTTTCGCTTAATCTTTATAGACCATCACGGGTACATCATCCGGTCCAGTTGCCTTTAGAATGTTGAGCAGTTTTCTTGAGCTTCTATTCCGTGATCGCTTGTCTCAACGTCTGCTATTCCAGCATTCGTACGATAGTCGAAAGGAGGAACCGTATTACGATCTTCAGCAGTGAAACAGTTTTGGAAGATCGATCGAATAGAGGATTTCGATCTACTAATTGTCTATACGCGAACAAAAATTGCTTAGGATTTTTAGTGAGATCGTTTGCCAGAATCCACTTTTAAATACATCGAATGCTTCTGTCATCACTTTCCTCGCGCTATTTTTGCTTCATTCAGCTTCTGTTAGTCTACAAGGCTTTGACTTTGTTTAAAACAAAAATGAAGATCTTTGCTTTCGCAGCAACCTTTTAACACGGCTATTGGACTACAGAGGATCTTTTACATCCTTCGCAACTTTTCTAGGCACATACTTGTGTAAGGTATGTTGTACAACGCTCTGAGTTTTGCCCGTTTGTGCTCCACATCTTCGTTTTCTGAGCTGAATAAAAAATCAGCTTTTGCTGACATTTTCTTCAAAGCTACCACCACAGTTGCAGAATCGTCACTAGTATGTTCCATATGCTGGACAAGAGACTGATGATTACTTAAATACTGTGATATTTGTCTTCGGTCACTCTTCCTACCAAAAATAATTTCCTGTCGTTTTTTAATATTCCTTGTAATACTTGTATTCATTGATGCGGCCCCGGCCTCATTAACACTGTTTCCCTCCTCTGCACTATATGAAGGAAACAGGCTACGATTGTTGTCATCTGATTGTCTAAAATAAATAACTTCTGTTAGTGAGACGCGAAAGGTTTGTTTGCTGCAAGCAAGCGCAATTTCGGAGTTCCGAATAGCGAATTCAGCAAATCGAAGAGGCGCTGAGAACGATGCTGTAACAACATAAACAGCCAGAATGCAATCTCCCCAACCGAATAGAATTTTTATCTGAATTCATGAATGTTTCATTGTATCGGTCTTTTAAGAATTCTCGGTCTCCTGTTTCGATATTTATTCTCAGACTGCTGCATAGGAATGTAGCGGAACGAAGAATAAGACCTGCGAGAATCACTGGAATGGCAGCACACTCGCACTGCTGTGTAACGGCAGCATTACATGCGGAAATGGATGCTACCACAGAATAGCGGCCCGGAACAACGTCACACACAACTAGATTTCAGCGTTCCTGTTGTGCATCAAAGAAGTCTGAGCCACTGTCTGTGGTCGACACTGAATAACTTTATTACCCAAAACAGATCAAATTGGTTTAATCCTTCTCATTCGCGAAAGTGTCAACGCTGTTAGATGACATCTGCCGAAAAGAAAAAGATAAAATACTAGACAAGGACTGTTAAAAACGTGTAATACCGTGATGAATTCGCACTCGGTAACGGACTTACTGTTGAAATTCCGGTGCATCACTGATTCAAACAGTCCGTTGTACCAGAGCTCAGATCTGAGTGTGAATCCCCTACACGTCACCGCTCTGCTGTCCGCCCCCGGTAGCTGAGTGGTAGCCGGCACGGTAGCTCAGCGTGTTCGGCCAGAGGGTGAGCTCCCTTCTGCAATAAAAAAAAACTGAGTTAATGGATCAACAATGAACCTGAACGGGTGTCATCGGACGTCCGCTACGAACAAATCCAAAGAGCAACATAGAACAAAATGAGATAAAAAAAAAAAAGTGGTCAGCGTGACAGAATGTCAATCCTTTGGCCCGGGTTCGATTCCCGGCTGGGTCGGTGATTTTCTCCGCTCGGGGACTGGGTGTTGTGTTGTCCTAATCATCATGATTTCATCTCCATCGACATACAAGTCGCCGAAGTGGCTTCAAATCGAATGACTTGCACTCGGCGAACGGTCTACCCGACGGGAGGCCCTAGCCACACGACATTATTATTACCGCTCTGCTTATTCTGAATCTTACAACATGGGAACGGTTCTGACACAAATTTCATGACTCAGTTCACCTATCGTCTGTCGGAATTGGAAGAACAGCTTTTGTTGTGTGTTATATGTACTAAGGATCATCTGTATTTACCGGTTTTATTTAGTTTCGGTGTATCAGTACTCCAGCTTCAAACCCACTCTAACTCAGGGCGACCATGTTGAGACACTTTCTGTAGAAGGTCCAAAACATTGACGTCTTCTAAACTGACGCTTTTTACCGCTCGAGCTGTGTACTGTAACAGTACATCAACTCTGCATCATAGGGGATAACATTCAGTCCGACGGGCGCCTCTGTTTTGGAGCTTCTGCAGAAAATGCATGTGATTGATGGTACCGACATAATGGTCCTGAGGCATGGAGGGGGTGAAGAGGTGTAATTCAACATCCAAACCGTATTCGTATGAAGTAAAACCAGTGAATACAGCTGATGGTGTTATCATTTCTGCATACGAGCTAAATTTCACGAGATTGGAAGAAGGAAGATCAGGGCTTAGTCTTGCCGGCGACGAAGTTACACAAGACTGTGCCCATATTCAGACTGTGGAAGCACAGATTTCTCTAGCGGTGTGCGGCAGTACCGTGGTGGCGAATTTGTAACAGGTCAGGCCATTGTTAGATGGAACACGGAACGCTATAGCGTGAGACAATACTAGCAAAGTAACTCTGTGAGAAGAATATTGTCGAATCAAAGTACACTGAGGTGACAAATGCCAACATACATCCGAATTTCGTGTCGGACCTCCTTTTGCCCGGTGTTGTACAGCAGCTCAACGTGGAATGGTCTCAACAAGCCGTTGGAAGTCCCCTGCAGCAATACTGAGCCATGCTGCCACTGTAGCCGTCCATAATTGCCGGTGCAGGATTTCGTGCATAAACTGATCTTTGGATTATGTCCCATAAATATTAGATGGCAATCATGTGTGGTGATGTAGGTGGCCAAAACATTCGTTCCAACTGTCCCGAATGTTCTTCAAACCAAACGCTAATAACTGCGGCACAACGACCTTGGCGCACAGTCATCCATAAAAATTCCATTGTCGTTTGGCTGCAAACGGTCTCATAGTAGCGGAACAAAACCATTTCCAGTCAATGATCGGTTCAGTTGGACAAGAGGAACCAGTTCATTCCACGTAAACCCAGCACACACACACCAATAGCGAGCCACCACGAGCATACATAGTGCCTTGTTGACAACATGGGTCTGCGCCACCTTCGAATGCTACAAGCAGCGCTTACCAACTAAAATCGGGAGTCATCTGACCACACCACGGTTTTTCTGTCGTCTGTGGTCCAATTGATATGGTTAAGAGCCCAGGAGAGGCGCTGCAGACGATGTCGTGCTATTGGCAGAGGCACCCGAGTCGGTCGTCTACTGCCGTAGCCCATTAACGCCAAGTTTGCCCGCACTGTCCTAATGGATACGTTCGTCGTACGTCCCACATTGATTTCTGCTGTTAATTCACGCAGTGTTGCTTATCTGTTAGCACTGACGACTCTACGCAATCGCAGATGCTCTCGGTCGTTAATTTGGGCCGTCGGCCACCGAGTTGTTCGTGGTGAGAGATAATGGCTGAAACGTGGCAGTCTTGGTACACTCTTGATACTGTGGATGGCGGAATACTGAATTCCTTAACGATTTCCGAAATGGAATGTCCCAGCTGCGATTCCGCGTACGCGCGCGCGCACACACACACACACACACACACACACACACACACACACACACTACCATTCCGATAGCGTAATAACATGAGTACAAAAAGAGCAGTAAAGTATGGATATTCCCTTGTCACCTCCGTCATAAGAGAAGAGCACGCTTCTGCTGCAAGCGTGTTGCTACCTGGAGTAAGATGAAACTGACTGCTACATGTAAAGGGTGTCGGTTTCCAATACCGCGCCAAGAGCACAACTGATCGACGCGCATCTTTCCTTCTTCGACCTCCACTTGCACGGTTTTTGCATCGCGCCCGCAGACGGCCCGATAGTAGCAGACTGTAAATCAACGGGGAAAGGCGACGAGGGACGAACAAGACGGAAGACTGGCGCAGTGCAGAGCCGACGCGACGCTCCAAAGTCTCATTTCGCGCTGAGGCCCGGACGACGGCTGTCGTGCAATTAAGGGAAATGGGCCGCAATGAATTCTGGGAAGCGGCAGGGGCGCGAGCGTACAGGCGCCGGCGAGAGTCACGTGGTCGCGCGTTGCCGGAACAACCGCCCACACGCAATAAGGCGAGGCCGGCTGGCCAGCCAGCCGCAGACTTGCCGACTCGCATTGATTACGCCGCCTGGCTCCGTGTCCGCCAACCCTAAACAGGCGTGCGGTAAACACCGCTAAGCTGAAATTTCTTATCGCTCACGGCGTGTGTGGCGGCAGCACATCAACTCAACGTCATAGACGCGAAGCTTCAGTTTAACCGACGCCGATGTTACGGAGCTTCTACAGAAAGGCCATCAACTAGTTTAACAATTTATCGCATTTACCAGAACAACTGGATCAGTAACAATCGTCACCGAAATGTGGGGTGGCCTAGAACTGGCAGAAGTGAAGTAAACGTAGCTATAGTGCGGGAGGTCATGCCTCAGAGTCCATCAAAAATCGACGAGACGTTGTAGTCTGGAAACCGGGATTTCACAGAGGACAGTGAACGGAATTGTATCCAAGGACCTTGGCATGCGACCATATCACGTACAAATCCTTCAAAATCTGACTGCTCGGCAGAAGCAGGTAGGATACAACCCTGTGAGATTCTGGTAGAAATGTCACGGATGAGGCCGGGCATTTTTAGGCAAATGATTTTTAGTGACTAAACTACATTTTATACAAGTGGTCATATTAATCGTCGTTACAGTTTTCATTCCATAGTAAGAAAGCCGAGAAACAGAGAAAGCATTTACTCAGAGTTTTCGTTATACAGTGTCTCAACCTGACCACCAAACCAACATTCAAAAGTACAGTTTAGTTCCAGTCCACACATTTCTGGTGAATGTTGGACGTCACACTATTTTGACTCTGAGTTCATAGAAGTCTCACTTTTGTACTACAAAGCGCGTCGTTACCCTACTCCATAACTGGTAGTAACAGGATGTAAGATCCAGAGATTGGGGAGGCCATAACAATGGTCCGTCGCGACCAATCCAACGGAACGAGCAATACGGGTGGGTGGGTGGGTTGGTTCTTTGGTTGCGGGTGTAGCGGACCAGAAAGCGAGGTCATCGGTCCCATCGGATTAGGGAAGGATGGGGGAGGAGGGGAGAGTCCGCCGTGCCCTTTCAAGGAACTATCTCGGCATTTGCCTGAATCGATTTAGGGAAATCACGGAAAACCTAAATCAGGATGGCCGGACGCTGGTTTGAACCACCCCGAATGCAAGTCCAGTTTGCTAATCACTGTGCCATCATGCTCGGTTGCAATATGGGGCAGTGCAGCATCACGTCGGAAATACCGTCCTCGTCGAAGTTGTAGGTACTCTCTTTCAGCATTTGCAAGTAGTCGTGTGCATTCACCGTTGGGGTTCCACCCTGCGGGTCCGGGGATTAGAATAGGCCCGCGGTATTCCTGCCTGTCGTAAGAGGCGACTAAAAGGAGTCCATCCCCCTCACGGGGGTTGTTAGCGCCTGCGTCCGGAGACGGACGGTTCCACGACCTATAATCGTGGTCTTTTTGGTTTTTCACTTCTCGTTTCTTCCTTCCTTTTGTTGGTTCCTTTCCTTGCTCTTCTCGACCTCACTGTCTTCCTTACTCATTCCCTTGACTTCTCCTTGCCTTCTCATTGCCTTTTTCTCCTTGCCTTCTCATTGCCTTTTTCTCCTTGCCTTCTCATTGCCTTTTTCTCCTTGCCTTCTCATTGCCTTTTTCTCCTTGCCTTCTCATTGCCTTTTTCTCCTTGCCTTCTCATTGCCTTTTTCTCCTTGCCTTCTCATTGCCTTTTTCTCCTTGCCTTCTCATTGCCTTTTTCTCCTTGCCTTCTCATTGCCTTTTTTCCCTTGCCTTCTCCTTGCCTTTTTTCCCTTGCCTTCTCCTTGCCTTCTTCTCCTTGCCTTCTCATTACCTTCTTCTCCTTGCCTTCTCTGGTCTCCGCCTCGGCGTTTGAGACAGTCTGTCCTCTTTCTCCCTCTCTCTCTTCTTTTTCCTCTTCTTCCTTCCTCCCTGTGCGTGCCTGAAGGCCGACCCACGCGTTCGCACGCGTAGCCGGTGACGGGGTAACGCGTAATTCCCCGCCCTGGGTAGACATGTAAGGCACGCGCGTACCCCCTGGTAAAGGCCAGGCCCGGGGAGGGGTGATTGCCTGAGCTGATACCTTCTGACCATGCCGATTGGTCCCTCCGTCTGTTTCTCGGGAGGTGTGACCTGAGGTGTAAACATTCACCTAAGGCGGGAGTGCCCTCTGAGAGGGTCCCCACAAGGAAGGAGCGCGCCATCGGAGACGCTGGCAATCATGGGGGATTCCTCCGCAATGGATTCTACTCCATCTCTTTCGACTTCGACTCAAAAACGGAAACGTGACCAGCCAACAGTGACAAAAGTACTACCGCCTGCCCCACAGTTTCTCGTAGTTTCTCGATCTGAGGACGGAAAGGATTTTTCCTCTGTCAACCCTTTCGTTATTCAGAAGGGCGTAGATGCCATAGCCGGATCTGTCAAATCTTGTACCAGGTTGCGAAACGGCACCTTATTACTAGAAACTGAGAGTGCCTTTCAGGCACAAAAACTGCTTCGGGCCACCCTCCTGTACACGTTCCCTGTCCGGGTGGAGGCCCACCGAACTTTGAACTCGTCTCGTGGTGTAGTGTATACTAGCTCCCTCGACGGATTGACTGATGAGGAGCTTCAATCATTCCTCGCTGAGCAGGGCGTGACGGCTGTCCATAGGGTCATGAAAAAGGTCAATAATGACCTTGTACCGACCCGGACAATTTTCTTGACCTTCGATAGTGTTAAGCTGCCATCGCGCATTAAGGCGGGATACGAGGTTATTTCTGTTCGCCCCTATGTCCCGACACCTACGCGCTGTTACCAGTGTCAGCGTTTCAATCACACTAGACAGTCTTGTTCCAATGCAGCTAAATGTGTCACTTGTGGCAGGGATGCCCATGAGGGTGACTGTCCACCTCCGTCTCCTCGTTGTGTGAACTGTCAGGGTGACCATGCCGCATCCTCCCGCGACTGTCCTGTCTATAAGGAAGAACGCTGTATCCAAGAAATTCGGGTCAAAGAGAAAGTGTCCACCTCGGCTGCTCGCAAGCTATTGGCTAGTAGGAAGCCCACGCTGCTCCCAGCGGGGAAATACAGTACTGTCCTCGCCTCTCCTCGGACTACCCGGGAGGTAGCAACCCAGACATGCGATCTGACCTTCAGCACCACGGTCGTCCGTTCGGCCAGTGCTAAGATCGCGCGGTCGACGTCTCCTCTTCCTCCCATCACCCCACAGACACGAGCACCTTCCTCAGCTTCTGCTAAGACGAAGACATCGAAGTCAGATGCACGGGCCTTCAAGAAGGAACCATCCCGTGCAGACTTCCTCCGTACCTCGACCTCCCAGCCTTCGACCGGTACTTCCACTACACGTCCTTCCAAAAAGGCGCATAGGAAGCACAGTTCTCCTTCCCCGCCACGGCGCATTCCTTCTCCTGCGCCACCCAGCGGTTGCCGCCCCAGGCCGTCATCTGTTTCGCCTGGCCGCACCGCTGGTAGCCGTACATCTGGCCGTTCACTGGCGGAGGAAGCTCCCCCTCCCGGCCATCCTCCCGAGATGGCCGATGACCCTATAGACCACATGGACGATGACTGTCCGCCTACTGATAGCGGCGGCAGTGCTCGCTCGAAGCCAGGCCCTAAGCGGCCTTCGAGGTGACCACTTCTCTCATCTTCCTTTTCTTATGATGGCACTTATTCACTGGAATATTCGCAGCATTCGCTCCAACCGAGAGGACTTGAAGTTGCTGCTCCGCTTGCACCGTCCGCTCGTCGTAGCCCTCCAGGAAACGAAGCTACGCCCATGCGATCAAATTGCCTTGGCACACTACACCTCTGTGCGTTTTGACCTACCCCCTGTGGTAGGTATCCCAGCTCATGGAGGGGTTATGTTGCTGGTCCGGGATGATATTTACTACGATCCCATCACGTTGCACACCGGCCTGCAGGCAGTTGCCATCCGCATTACTCTCCCCACTTTTACGTTTTCCTTTTGTACCGTTTACACTCCATCGTCATCTGCCGTTACCAGGGCAGATGTGATGCAACTTATTGCTCAGCTACCTACACCACTTTTGTTAACTGGAGACTTCAATGCCCACCATCCCCTTTGGGGCTCTCCAGCATCCTGCCCGAGGGGCTCCTTGTTAGCAGACCTTTTCAACCAGCTCGATCTTGTCTGCCTCAATACTGGCGCCCCAACCTTTCTTTCGGACACATCTCACACCTATTCCCATTTAGACCTCTCTATATGTACTCCCCAACTTGCACGCCGGTTTGAGTGGTATGCACTTTCTGATACATATTCGAGCGACCACTTCCCGTGTGTTATCCATCTCCTGCAGCATACCCCCTCTCCGTGCTTCTCTAATTGGACCATCTCCAAGGCAGACTGGGAGCTCTTCTCTTCCAGGGCGACCTTTCAGGATCAAACCTTTACAAGTTGCGATCGTCAGGTCGCACACCTCACGGAAGTCATTCTCGCTGCTGCTGAATATTCCATCCCTCACCCTCCTTCTTCTCCACGTCGCGTACCGGTCCCCTGGTGGACCGCGGCATGTAGAGACGCTTTACGTGCTCGTCGACGTGCTTTACGCACATTTAAACGCCACCCTACAGTGGCGAATTGTATCAATTATAAACGATTACGTGCTCAGTGTCGTCGTATTATCAAAGAAAGCAAGAAAGCCAGCTGGGCTGCTTTCACAAGCACCTTCAACAGTTTTACTCCTTCTTCTGTTGTCTGGGGTAGCCTGCGCCGGCTATCCGGCACTAAGGTCCACTCACCAGTTTCTGGCTTGAAGGTCGCGAATGACGTCCTTGTAGCCCCTGAGGCTGTCTCCAATGCCTTCGGCCGCTTTTTCGCAGAGGTTTCGAGCTCCGCTCATTACCACCCTGCCTTCCTCCCCCGCAAACAGGCAGAGGAGGCTAGGCCACCTAACTTCCGCTCCTCGAATTGTGAAAGTTATAATGCCCCATTCACCATGCGGGAACTCGAAAACGCACTTGGCCGATCACGGTCCTCTGCTCCAGGGCCAGATTCTATTCATATTCAGATGCTGAAGAACCTTTCTCCTGCGGGTAAAGGTTTTCTTCTTCGTACATACAATCGCATCTGGATTGAGGGACATGTTCCCGCATGCTGGCGCGAGTCTATTGTTGTCCCAATTCCTAAGCCGGGGAAGGACAAGCACTTGCCTTCCAGTTATCGACCTATCTCGCTTACCAGCTGTGTCTGTAAAGTGATGGAGCGAATGGTTAACTCTCGATTGGTTTGGCTGCTCGAGTCTCGACGCCTACTTACCAATGTACAATGTGGATTTCGTAGGCGCCGCTCTGCTGTTGACCATCTGGTTACCTTGTCGACCTTCATTATGAATAACTTCTTGCGGAAGCGCCCGACCGCGGCTGTGTTCTTTGATTTGGAGAAGGCTTACGACACCTGTTGGAAGGCGGGCATTCTCCGCACCATGCATACATGGGGCCTTCGCGGTCGCCTTCCTCTTTTTATTCGTTCCTTTTTAATGGATCGACAGTTCAGGGTATGTGTGGGTTCTGTCCTGTCCGACACCTTTCGCCAGGAGAATGGGGTGCCACAGGGCTCAGTCTTGAGCGTCGCTCTCTTCGCCATCGCGATCAATCCAATAATGGATTGCCTCCCAGCTGATGTATCAGGCTCCCTTTTCGTGGACGATTTTACCATCTATTGCAGCGCGCAGTGTACACGTGTACTGGAGCGCTGTCTTCAGCGTTCTCTTGACCGTCTTTACTCCTGGAGTGTCGCCAATGGCTTCCGTTTTTCTGCCGAGAAGACGGTCTGTATTAACTTCTGGCGCTACAAAGAGTTTCTCCCACCGTCCTTACGACTCGGTCCCGTTGCTCTCCCAATCGTGGAGACAACCAAATTTTTAGGCCTTACATTTGACAGGAAACTTAGCTGGTCTCCACATGTGTCCTATTTGGCCGCCCGTTGTACCCGTTCTTTAAATGTCCTCCGTGTTCTCAGTGGTCTGTCGTGGGGAGCGGATCGAACCGTCCTACTTCGTCTATATCGGTCGATCGTCCGCTCCAAGCTGGATTATGGGAGCTTCGTATACTCCTCTGCACGGCCATCCATCTTACGCCGCCTCAACTCCATACAACATCGGGGTTTACGACTTGCGATCGGAGCATTTTATACCAGTCCCGTAGAGAGTCTTCATGCTGACGCTGGCGAATTGCCACTCACCTACCGGCGCGATATACTGCTTTGTCGGTATGCCTGTCGGCTACTGTCAATGCCCGACCATCCGTCTTATCGTTCCTTTTTTGACGACTCTCTTGACCGTCAATACGGGTTGTATGTCTCTGCCCTGCTACCCCCTGGAGTTCGCTTTCGTCGCCTCCTTCAACACCTTAATTTTTCACTCCCTGCAACCTTTCGAGTGGGCGAGAGCCGCACGCCACCTTGGCTCCAGGCTCAGGTCCGCGTTCACCTTGACCTCAGCTCGCTCCCAAAAGAGGTCACCCCCGGTTCGGTCTACCACTCCCGTTTTTTAGAACTTCGTTCAAAGTTCATCGACATGACATTCATTTATACAGATGGCTCTAAGACCAATGACGGGGTCGGGTGTTCCTTTATTGTTGAGGCACAAAGTTTCAAATACCGGCTCCATGACCATTGTTCTGTCTTCACAGCTGAGCTCTTTGCCCTCTACCAGGCTGTTCTTTACATCTGCCGCCACCGACATTCTGCTTATGTCATCTGCTCAGATTCCCTAAGCGCCATCCAGAGCCTCAGTGATCCGTACCCGGTTCACCCTTTCGTACACCGGATCCAACGCTCTCTTCAGCAGCTGGTGGACGTCGGTTCTCCAGTTAGCTTTATGTGGGTTCCTGGCCATGTCGGTATCCCTGGGAACGAAGCTGCAGATGCCGCGGCCAAGGCTGCGGTCCTCCAGCCTCGGACAGCTTTTTGTTGTGTCCCTTCGTCCGATTTTAGCAGGGTGATTTGTCGGCGCATCTTATCTCTGTGGCATGCCGATTGGGCTGCACTTACCGACAACAAGCTTCGGGCCTTAAAACCTCTTCCTGTGGCTTGGACGTCCTCCTCACGCCCTTCTCGGCGGGAGGAGGTCATTTTAGCCCGGTTAAGAATTGGACACTGCCGGTTCAGCCATCGCCATCTGCTGACGGCTGCGCCGGCGCCGTTCTGCCCATGTGGGCACTTGCTGACGGTTAGACACATTTTACTGTCCTGTCCAGATCTTCACACACTGCGCCTCGATCTTAACCTGCCAAATACTTTCGATGCCATTTTAGCGGATGACCCACGAGCAGCTGCTCGTGTTCTTCGTTTTATCAATTTGACACACCTCGCTAAGGACATTTGATGATGCTGTTTTCTAATCCTATGCCTGTCAGTCTGTCTTTTATCGTGTTTTCCCTTTTAGTTGTTGTGGTCAACTTGTGCCTCGCGGTGTATTCTTAGAGTAGTCAGGGCGCTAATGACCATTGAAGTTGTGCGCCCTAAAACCACAAAAAAAAAAAAAAAAAAAAACCGTTGGGGTTTTGAAGAAAAGTGGGCCAAGTACACCAGTAGCGGTCACCATACATTTACCTTTGGGGATGCTCACGAACGGTACGAGGATTTTCTTTACCCCCAGAAAATAGTCTTACGACGATTAGAATGACTACCGTTATGAAAGATAGTTCCGTCTATGAAAATGATTTGCCTGACAGTGCCCGGCTTCATCCGTCACTTTTATGCCAGAATTTCACAGCGTTCTACTCGTACTTGCTTCTGCAGAGCAGTCAAATCTTGAACGATTTATAGATGATGTGGTCGCATGCCAAGGCTATACTTCGGTTCACTGTCCTATGGGATCCCTGTTTCCCGACTGCAACGGCTCACCGATTTTGATGGGCTACGTAGTACGGCCTTCTGCACTACAGCAATGTTCACTTCTGCCAGTTCTAGGTCGCCCTGCATTTCCGTGATAATTGTCTGCCACTGCTCAATTGCTGCAAACGTCTAGTAAACCCGATAAACTGTTAAATGAGTTGGTCGCCGTCTGGAAATGGTTCTGCAAATCTTCGAGGCATTTTGGCCGCCGCCTGCACAACTTCCATTAAGCTTGCAACCACTCTTCTCTGCTCCAGTGCGAATGTCAGCCATGGGCACTAACAAATTAATATTCTTCATCTAATTTTGAATCATCCGTGGGTACTGATAGCCTGGAATAGAAAAGGAAACAAGATTGTTCACAAAATCTTGACTCACCCTGTACTTATCAAATGAAACTGTGTCCTCCGTCTTAATGTTATCAAAAAAATCATGCACCTTGCTTAGTCACTCACTTGAAGGAATGATGGCACATCTGTGAATGACTAGAAAGCCTTCCAGGAAAATAGTTTCATTTAATAAATTCATCAAGGCTGTGAGCCCATGTAAAAATAAAAAAATTACTTATTAAGAATTAAATGCGCACAGGAAGCCTTGCTCAAATGCGTGAGAAGGTAGCAAATACTCATTTACCTTACTGTATCTCCAAATTCTAAGTTCGAAATCCACTGAACGCTATTTTATTGTTTGTATGCGTTATTTCACCAATTACCCCCAGCTGTTCGATTTAGGGGTGCCAAACGCAGATTTCGGTTACTTTGGTCTGTACTTTACCCAGACCGTTTTCATCTATCGGTAGGATTCCCTATTAGTGTTGGCGGTCTGTTTTTTCGTCAAGGGTTTATTCTGCTATTTAGGCACTACTTTAAAAATTGATGTTGGGTGACGTATTTGTTTCATTTCACTCTTTACTTTCTGGGGTGAGGAACTCTCCCGATTAAGGCATTTGCTCGTATGCTTGGACATCGATCCAAGCTGATATTTGTCTGGATATTGTTCTTAGATGGATTCGATGGTAGTAGTTCCAGATTGTATTACAGGCTAGTTAAGTCCTGTGTCAAATTTGCGTGACAGAAGTGGAAAACTTCCTCTTGTGAATGCGGTCCTTTAAAGACACAGGCTGTGGATCAACAAGCCAGCCCTCGAGGTGTTTCTCGTATCTAGTTGATACTTCTTCTGTCAATAAGTGATAAAATTATATCACTAGTTAACGTAATTTGTTTCATTTATTGATACAGTTCTTAAAAATAAGACCAATCAAGACGGAAAATTACATTTAATGTTGCCGACGGAATTGAAGAAAATTGAGAGCTGTATCCCACTAAATCTTACTTTCCATATTCCTCGTCTCCTTCATTTTAAGTTAGTTTTATGTAAAACTTGGGAACCGATGCACAATTCGCTTCGCCCTAGACGTAAAGTATATGGTGCATGTTTTGATCTAAAGACGCAGTGTGGTTAATACTTACGAATGAATTGGTCACCAAAGTTAGTAGGCTGTAATTTACTGACAGTCCAAAGTAGAATTTGAGCTTTTCATAGCCGTTTATTATATTGTCTAGGCCTTAAATTTATGAATACAGACAGCTTGTTTCCATTTCCCCTGTGCAACTTTCACGGAAGTGCAACTGAGCTCAACAGGAAGCGGTGAGCTTAGCTTCTAGATAAACACTGAAAATGTTGATACGCAGCTGCACGCATTTCTTCAGGGAACAGTCGTTATTGCAAAAACTAAAAAAAAGGTCTCATTGTATGCGTATGCTTAACGGAAAGCTGAAGTTCAGTGTAGGACCGTCTTGTATTTAGTGAGGTACTGATACGTTGCGACTTGGCAGGCAAAAGCGTCTTTCAACAACATTCGCCATTAGTTCACATCTTGTTTTCGGATTGGTTGCGGAAAGTGCGTGGTCCCTATTTTTATTGTTGCTCATAATGACTATGTTGACGGAAAATTTTCTTTTACTCATCGGATTTTCTTCTCCAGCAGCAAACGAAACATTACGTTTAAGATTATTGCGTAGTACATTAGAATTGCAGAATCTTGTGAAGACAGAATAATTTATGTCCTATTATTTCCTCTGAGCTCAAAAGTTTTGCTAGACTGGAATCAGAAATAACTCGATATAGAAATTATTAACATTACAAACATTTGGGTGAATGGTGTTGTGCGGTTTGTATAAATTTACTGAAAGACATTTCCAAAGAAACACCTTCCAGTTACCTTTAAATAATTGTCATCCGAGCGATGTTCGGGCTTAGCCTGGATGAATTATTTCATTACATATTCCTGACCTGGTGATACACGTAAACGCTGTGAACACTGCCATATTGGCACCATATTAGCTTCTAGTCAATGGTATCCGTCCAAAACAGTCCGGTGTAGTTAATTGGCATCTTTCAAAGAACGTTAAGGGAGATTATGATCTGTGGCCTTCTTGCAGGAACTTCGTGAGTTTGGGAAACTGTTCTAGGCGCTTCAGTCTGGAACCGCGCTACCGCTACGGCAACAGGTTCGAATCCTGACTCGGGCATGGATGTGTGTGATGTCTTTCAGTTAGTTAGGTTTGAGTGGTTCTAAGTTCTAGGGGACTGATGACGTCAGATGTTAAGTCCCATAGTGCTCAGAGCCATTTGAACCATTTGAGCTTAACTTCACACTACCTGCAACTTTGCCGGTGGGTGTGAACCCTTCACCACCTTGGCTTGGTGAAACGGCGCATGTTAACCTTGGCCTTCATTCGCTTCCTAAGGACACTACTCTAGCCTCGGTCTATCGCCTTCAGTCTCACGACCTTCGCATGGGACTTCGCGGTAGTACCTTGGTATACACTGATGGCTCTCTGATTGCCTATGGGGTCGGGTGTGCCTTCGTCATTGGCACCAGTGTCTTTCGATATCGGCTTCCGGTACACTGCTCTGTATTTACAGCCGAGCTCCTCGCCCAGGCCACGGAGCACATCCGGCGACACAGCCTTTTCAATTGTCCTCTGCTCAGACTCGCTCAGCCCCCTTCAATGTGCGCTGTACACCGCCTATCCCTTAGTGCAACAGATCTAGGAAAACTGTCACTTTCTCACTCTTGGTGGAGCCACCGTGCAGTTTATGTGGGTTCTTCGTCATGTCAGTCTGCCAGAAAATGAGGCCGCTGGTTCTGCTGCCATGGCTGCCCTTAGAAAATAAAACTAAATACTGCTCCAACGGTAACCACCGGCTGCCGTGTCATCCTCAGCCCACAGGCGTCACTGGATGTGGATATGGAGGGGCATATGGTCAGCGCACCACTCTCCCAGCCTTACCTCAGTTTACGAGACTGGAGCCGCTATTTCTCAAAAAAGTAGCTACTCAGTTTGCCTCATAAGGACTGAGTGCACCCTGCTTGCCAACAGCGCTTGGCATACCGGAAGGGCACCCATCCAAGGGCTAGCCCACCCCAGCAGCGCCTAATTTCGGTGATCTGACGGGAAGCGGTGTTACCACTGCGGCACGGCCATTGACTGTAGAAGCCCTCGAATCAGCATTTCCGTAGAATGCTCCAACGCCACCTCCGTCGCTTGCGAGACACTGCCTGGTACGATTTTGCTTCTGTCGGTGGGGAGATCAAAACAGCTCAGTCGCCAAATACATTGGCAAAGAAGGGGAAACGAGCATCTGTTCCGTCGTTAGTGGTATCTGAGCGGAAACCAGGAAAAATGGAACTGTGTTTGTCGAATAGGAGTAGGAGCTATTTCCTCACGAATGCGGGACCAGGTCGAGTGAACGCAAAAGGCTGTTTCCGTGAGTTATACACAATTGAGGAAAAAACCGTCAGGAGGAGAGTTTAGAGAATATGAGCGATGAAGCGGTTAGTGCCACTTAGTGGACCCCCTGCGGTCCAGTTAGCTTTGATTCCGTTACGCCGCTATCTGGGAGGCTGTCAGGATAGCGCGGGTCACGGGCTGCTGTTGTGAGAGCGGGTGCCGCGTGGAGCAGCCGCCGTGCGTCACCGAGGGTCACGCACCGGGCCATTGCTGCCTTATCGCTGCTGTGCGCCCCCGGCCTTTAAACAGCTGCTGTCCTGCCGACGCACAGGGTCCTAAGATAAAATGTGAACTTTCGGCGCCGGAAATGCTACAATTACCAAAATTTTCCAGGTTATTAAACGGTGTTTTGTTTTTTACCCAACTGTCAGCTAAGAGACATCTGCAGCGAATCGAATCAACGCCTTTCCTTCCCCCGTCACCCTCTCCTATTGCGCCGAGGACGTTCTCCGCGAAGGGGGCCAAGTGTTTGGTTTATTAACAAAATCCATTCGACGATGGCTTAATACGGCGTACAATTTTAATTATCATCGCACCCGACCCTGCCTCTGTGTCGTGTTCACCAAACGAGTTTGGCACCCAATATAGAGGTAGCAGGAAGCAAACTTCTACCACGGAAAATTGTTACTGTATCGAGGTGATGTGACTGCACGTCACAGAGCAACTTAGAACTATTACGAAAATGCTGGTAGCACAATAAGTAACAACAAAGTTTAGTACTTTATCCATCTTCAGCAACTGTGGTTGAATACGTCGAAATAATCAGCAACAAATTACATGAAAGATATTTGATTTCTTAACAGATTTCGGACACTTAGTCCCCCCCCCCCCAATGCATTATTTGCAAGTTTCAGCAATAGGATACATACAGCATATTGCAGTTGTCATGCGATTCACAGTGCACTACGATCCATATGACCACTGCAATATGCTTTATGTATCGTATTGCTGACACTGGCAAATAATGGGTTAGATGTAACCTTCTGAAAATGTGCACGTAGAGACTTTCCCCGGTGACTTCCCATGCAGACGTAGTGAGGAAACAAGGTGTCTTTGCGCTGGTACATGTAAATAATCAAAAGCCCACAAAATTTTTCCTGCTGCGTCTGAGACGATAAGAGAGCCACGCGTCAGATGAAGATTGGCGCTATATTTAAATCTTCCATCGAGCGAGTCACTCGTTGGAGAGACGGATTCTCCGGCAGGCGAGCAGACACCATCGGCAGTAGCAGCAGCAGCAGCAGCAACAGCGGCAGCCGCAGCCGCACCTGTGCCCAGCCCAGCCTCCTCCCTGCGGCCGGCCAGGCGTTCGCACCTCTGGAGCGGTCCCCATTGTACGCGCCGGCCATTGTCTCGCTGCAATATCGCGCTCCGGCGCGTTTAATACGCAAAGAGCGGCACGCCTCTGGTCCTGCCTGCACCCCTACACCCGACGCTGCACCTGCCTCGGTTCCACCCCCCCCCTCACCCCCCCCCTCACCCCCCCACCCTCACCCCCACCCCACTTCTACACGCCTCACTACGGAAAGAAGTTGCCGCGGGCAGACAGTTCTCGCCTGGGACTGACGAGACGGCAGCGGAAAGAACATTTCAATTCGCACGTTCCCGCTCGGCTCGTACGAAATACTTCTCATAAAACTCCTTATTGATGGAAACTACCCTGTACGCCTTCACAGCGTCCGACACGGAAGGCTGCGAGCTAAATGGATTACTCTCTTCATGCCATACACCTTCTTTTTAAATTTAAGACGGCCCATCTCTGTCTCGTCCCTCGCGCCGTAGCTTCTGAGTAACACTGTTGGTAACAATCTCTGGTTAGAGTACATGTTCACAAGTCGGTCTCAGTTTCCGGAAATTTCTCGATATGTGTAGATCAAAGCGAGTCAAATTTTCGCTGACGTACTCCAAATCTTAATGCCATTATTGGTTTTCAATTAAGTTTAAAATTTCATTCAAACTGTTTGACATAAGGTAACGTGTTTTAGTTAATGCTTTGAGAGCTACCAAACAGTAATTACAAACACGTAACAGAACGCCATAGGACTTAAACATTCTACTTTCATAGCACTCGAAGCCGATCTAGATTGTTAGTATGAGGAACGATGTTCAGTCAGTCTTTACTGATTAAGTCGTCCAATTCATTACACCTTTCTTTGCAGCTAACGGCCATCTTTGTATGTGAATGCCCGTGTTGCCGAAATATTTAGGTTTGAGATTGGTCCTCTGCACTGTGTATTAGAAACTTGCAGAAACGTGTTGAATCTTGCTGACAGTCCGGTAACATGTAAACTAAAACAGTCAAGTGCTATTAAAAAAAAGAGTTGCCGATGACACAACCACTACCCCAAGGAGCTTAATTTTGCGACAACGAAGAAACAACCAGTCCCTCATGTTCAGCATAAGGTTCATGTATTTTTAAACGTGAATTTCAGTCATACGTTGAACCTATCGGCACGGTACGTTCTTAACAAATAGCATAGCAGTGGTTGTTGCTGCTTTTACTTTAAGAATTTTCCTGTGTTACTATACAGCCACGGGCCTCGCCATGTCAATTTTCGACAAAAGAGCATTAACTTTAACTTCAGCGTAAACGTTGCTACAGGGTGAAAGTTTCGGTCTCGAATGAACTCTGGAGGGGAGCGTGTTTAAGAAATATGGCTCAGGTTTAGAAGAATGGTTGGCTATTCACTTGGCAGATACTTGCTAAGGAGAACAGTTAAAGATGCGACAGGCCGACATAAAACCGCTGTAAATCCAGGACTACTATCATAGTTTAATTCTCTGGCTACTGCAAAAGTGATTGATGTAGATACTGTGACAGTGGTGTTGAGAAATATCTCCAAGCGCTAAAACTGAACAGAGCTCCAGGGCGCGATGTAATCGCAGTCAGATTATATACCGAATTTGGGGCTGTGTTAGCCACCGTACTAACTATAATCTATTTTAGATCTCTCGAATAAAAAAAGTCTACAAGAACGGTATCAGAAGTGATCCACAAAATCACCATCCAATACCCTTGACATCAATTTGTCAAAGAATCTTAGAACATATTCTAAGCTAAAACATAGTGAGGTATCTTGCACAAAGTCACTTCCATTCCAACCAATGTATATTCAGAAAAACATAGATAATGTTCAATCCAGCTCGCACTTTGTGGTACATCATCCTCAAAGCCATGGATGAATGGAGTCAGGTAGATCCAATATTTTTCGATTTCCGAAAAACATTTGACTTGGTACCAGATCTACGCTTAATATCAAAACTGCAACCATAAGGGCTATGTAGCGAGATTCGTGACAAGATCGAGGACTTTACAGTAGGGAGGACGCAGCATCTTATTTTAATGGACAGTCATCGACAGATGTAGAAGTAGCTTGATATGTGCCTCGGAAGTGTGCTGGGATCCTTGCTATTCGTATATTGAAAACTTTTCGCATAATATTAATGGTGATCTCATATCTTTCGCAGATTTTGCTTTTATTTATATGAAGCACTGTCAAAAAAAGCTGCGCAAATAGTCTGTCAGACCTAGATAAGATTTCAGTGTTGCGATGATTGGCAAATTGCTTTAAATGTTCAAAAATGTAAAATTATGCACTACAAAAAACGAAAAAAGAATCTTATGAGTACTGCCGGCCGCTGTGGCCGAGCGGTTCTAGGCGCTTCAGTCCGGAACCGCGCTGCTGCCACGGTCACAGGTTCCAATCCTACCTCGGGCATGGGTGTGTGTGATGTCCTCAGATTAGTTAGGTTTAAGTAGTTCTAAATCTAGGGGACTGATGACCTGAGATGTTAAGTCCCATAGTGCTAACAGCCATTTGAACCATTTGACTACAGCATCATCTAGTTAACTCATACAAGTACCTAAGTGTAGCAATTTGCAGAGATCCGAAATGGAACGATCATATAGTCTCAGTCGAAACTGGTAGACTCGCTTTATTAGTAGAATACTAGGAAACGCGATCTACAAAGGAAACTGCGTAAATATCACTCTTGCGACACATCCCAGAATATTGCTTAAGTGTGTGAAATACGTACCAAACAGGACTGACAGGGGATATTGAATATATGCAGAGAAGGGCAGCACGAAATGTCAGAGGTTTGTTCGACCCCTGGGAGTGTGTCACACAGACTCTGAAGAAACTGCATTAGCAGATACTTACGAAGGTAGATGCAAACTTTCCCGAGAAAGACTACATAAAAAGTTTCAAGAACCAGCTTTAAATTATGACTCTAAGGATATAAAAGCTCCTGCCTATCGATCCCGTAGGAATAGTGAGGACGAGGTTAGACTAACTATAGCGTGCACAGGGGCAATTAAAGTCATTCTCCCCTCGCTCTATAACTGAGTAGAACTGGAATAAGCCCTAATAACTGGTACAGTGGGAAGTACACTCTGCCATATAGTTCACATTGGTTTGCGGAGTATGGATGTAGATGGATAAGAATAATTCTAAGGTATTTCTTGACAAAAACTGGCAGAAACTTAAGCCTGTAACACGCACAGGTCCAGAATAGCGACAAATAACGTTAAATCACTGATTCGGAGATGTGTTGGCCCTTGCAGTTTGTTGGCAGTCCAGTAACTGGTCGGGCGCCACCAGACAGAAGGCTTTTGTTCTCTGGCCATACGAGTGTCTGTGGCTCTGATTCCGCAGGCTGGCAGCGCAGCGGCGACCGACCAACGGTGGGACAAATTGGCGACGATTTAGCGGCGCGCGGTTCGATTGACGTAAACGGATTGTCGGCTGACCTCTGGCCGACCTCGGGCAGAGGGCGACAAACCGCCGACACCGCGCCAGAAGCAGACCGCTCTGTCATCGCTGTTCTGGCCCCCCCCCCCCCCCCCCCCCACGGCTCCGCACAACGCCCCCTCCGTCACTGCACCGCGACCGTTCTCTCCACCCACCTAAGCATTACATACTCATCACATAGTGATGAACAGTTTCGATTTAAAAAGTAATCGTACAACTAAAACGCGAAACACTTGTCTAAAGTGGCAGAGGATTTTCACATTTTTTACTTATTATAATGGAAGTCAGACATTCTGCCTCGAATGTAGGAGTTGACATGGTACACCTGTGAAAACAGCACACAGTTCACATCATACAGCCTGTCAATTACCTCACCCGGCTAATTATGAGACATAGACTAAGGTGTAGGAATAGTGAGGACGAGGTTAGACTAACTATAGCGTGCACAGGGGCAATTAAACAGTCATTCTCCCCTCGCTCTATAACTGAGTGGAACTGGAATAAGCCCTAATAACTGGTACAGTGGGAAGTACACTCTGCCATATAGTTCACATTGGTTTGCGGAGTATGGATATAGATGGATAAGAATAATTCTAAGGTATTTCTAGACAAAAACTGGCAGAAACTTAAGCCTGTAACACGCACGAAATGTTAAGAGTACTATACATACGTGGTAAGATACATAGTTGGGCCAGCTAAAAGAGGAGGATAAAATTTCCTTCTAACTGTAGAAACTGCATAATGTGGTTGATGGTGGTGGAGTACATTCATTATTATTATTATTATTATTATTATTATATCGGTAGGCAATGCCATTCTCGAACTACCTCTTGGACCCTTGGACAATCACTTCGTCGTGCGAAGTTCTCACTTCAGAATGAGTAAGCATTAGTCACAATTCATCTTGCTTGCTTTTACCATTTAAATATCAAAAATGTTCAAATGTGTTTAAATTCCTAAGGTACCAAACTGCCGAGGTCATCGGTCCCTAGACGTAATACTACTTAAACTAACTTACGGTATACGCACACACGTGCCCGAGGGAGAACTCGAACCTCCAGCGTGAGAGGCTGCGCAACCCGTGACATGGCGCCTCTAACCGCGCAGCCATTTAAATGTCCATTTAAGTCAGTGCGACGTATTTTGTGAATAAAATCGTGTATATCGCTTACTATGTGTCTTTATTTCGAAGTCTTTTCGGCTACTGCTATCATTTGATAAAAACGTCCTACTTTCTCTACGAAGTTCGTCAGTTTCAGCAAAACGTATGGCTAATCAGGGCGCCACGATTTGGCATAGGTTTCATTGATACCGATTATGAACATTGATCTGAGAGTCGTATGTTTTGATCTGATGATAATATTAGAGAAACAACTTTAGAAATCACATATATTAACCGATCTAGACGCTTTTATGTACAAAATTACCGTGGAACTCATATACGAAATTTTTCCTTTATTAACAATGCGGCGTACTTATTCTTCGACGTTCCGCATACAAGTATGCGTAAAACTGGAATTCGAAACCGCTTCGAATCGTGAGTTAGATGGTAACAGGCTCAGAAAAGAGGATACTCCAGTGTCCACTGAAACGGTGTGCTATAGTGCACCAGCCACATTGTCTCTGAAGAGTTCGCAAGAGTCCGTACTCCCCCTGCGTGTATATCCTGGAAGATCGTAAGTAGTAATAAGAACCCATATTATTTCATACATTCAGCTTCGGAGCGTGAGAAAAGTTTAGAAACGGGACTATCAGCGGTGGAGTAGTCAAGAAATGAGAATGTCGTCGCGGGAGGTATATATTAGTTTGGAACATCTAATTTCAATTTGTTGTTGTCATCACGAAGTTAAGGTTAATGCAGATTCCTCATTATCAGTGTGTAGGAATGCTGAACACAACGATTGCTCATTCATAAAACAGACAGAAGCGAGAAAATATTGTTGTAATAATAGACGAAACTAGATGAACAAGATAATAGATAAAGTTGTGTATCGTGACCAGGCAACCTTAAACGGGGAAAGTTGTCGAGCTGTACGCGAAGAGACGCGGCTTGGTAGTGCAAGGGACTCTCATGTTTAAGGAAAATGGTGTTGAGGTCCAATCGTAGAGACCAGCGAGTTATCGCTTGGCGACCTTAACGGCTGGGAACGACGCAGTCTAAGCAGATAAGACGCGTCGTCAAGTGTCGTGTATCGGTGCTGCCGGAATGTAACGGCGCGTGCGGCATGACAGCATCGGTCCTGGCGAGGAGAGGCGAGGCCGCGATAGCGGCCCTTGTCCCTGAAGCGGCCAGCGAATGCCACAACACACTCCACTACGTGGGCTGCCGGCACTCCCATATATATAATCTCTGGAAGCCGATGAAGCGGAGGGATATTTAACGCCACTGCGTCGAAAGAGAACGTATATGCAGACGCTTTCCCTGGATAAGTGTGTCGTTGTCGTCTTCAGACTTGCGCAAGTTTCTCCTGTGGTCTTCAGTTAACTTCTTTACTGACCGCGTTTTGTAACCCACTTAAGAATCAATCTCCACCGGCAAGGAAATTCACTTTCTTAATTATGTAACACCCTTCGTAATTAATTGTAAAAGAATGTTGCTGCAGACTTATCAACACGAGAGATAAAAACTGGTAGGAGAAAAGCATACATATCGACTGTGATTAAATTCAACTTCCTCTGCTGTCAAATACCTGCCTATGATCAGCGATTAATGTATATACGTAAAAAAATTTCAAAACTCGCGTTTGAAAATACGATCAATCTTTACAGCCTATTTAAAATATTTTACAGACTTTCTCTTAGATGCTTGTAAAAAAAAAATCTGTCGTAACTAGCCGCCGTCATATTACAGTAATATCTATATTATTTAGTTGAGCTATTCTTTAACATCACAGAAATAAGTCACCAACTTGCGCTCGACACACACTTTTATCCACATTGAGTTAAATCTGAGCGTAGCTCAACATCGTTATGGTATTCAAATAGTCATCATAGAACAATAAGATCTAACTTCGTTAATAGAAAATACCTCTTTCCTAAACAAAAAGTGCGAAAAGTCAGAAGACGCGCGCGCTTCTCCGTGCATTAGCAGCTAGTGACCGGCCGCTGTGACCGAGCGGTTCTAGGCGCTTCATTCCGGAAACGCGTTGCTGCTACGGTAGAAGATTCGAATCCTGCCTCGGGCATGGATGAGTGTGATGTCCTTAGGTTAGTTAGGGTTAAGTAGTTCTAAGTCTAGGGGACTGATGACCTCAGATGTTAAGTCCCATAGTGCTGAGAGCCATCTGAACCACTTTGAGAACTACTCTTAGAGCATATTAGACTGAAATTAAATACGTACATATCCGTAATCTACATCTGATGTAATTCAGAGTTTACTTCATAATCATGTGACGTATTACAAACTTTCCAGTTAAACTGAACTAATTAAATTCAGGAATACCTCAATAGACTCTCTATTTATAATTTTACTGGGTGAATTTTCCTCGCCGTTTTAAGGTTTTCGGCTCTTCGACTGAAGTAGAAACTTGGTTAAAACTTCACTTAATATCGATGAAAAAGGGTATAAAACGTAAGAATAGGTACAGTGTGAAACGAAAACTTGCGCCCATCCTAAGAGTTAAAATTGCTTTGATATTTATAAACCTTATCATACTAGTCAAAATACAGATATTAAATTGATCTAGATGCGATTTTGAAATTGTAAACGGATTTGGAAAACATTTTTTTTAATTGTACTGTTGTCCCTCATCTGCGTAGGGTCGGCACGGTTACTTACGGATTCGGTGTGGTTGGTTTGAGTGGCCGGATGCCCATTCCGTACACCCCTGACGAAATATGCGTACCCCCAACAGTCTGCGTGTAGTTGTACTCACGTGAAAGGAAGCGAAAGTTTTCTAAAAGTTTACAAATCATGTAACTGAACGAACCAGTCCGGTATTCACCTAGTGAGCTGTAGAAAACCGCCTAGAAACCACACCTAGGCTAGCTGCCCACAATCTCTCGTTCTTCGTCCATCGAGCGGATTCTATTCGAGGCCAGCGCATCTCCCCGACCCGGAAGCGTCGGTTTAACACACACGGCTACCGAACAAGTGATCTGGAAAAATATAAATTTACATTTATTGGAGAGGTAGGTCCAATACACACATCAAAGGTAACTCTGCAGATAATACTGAATGTGTCCTATAATTTTTATTACCCTTTGGAAGAGAATTTTATTTTTCTTTCTAGTAATTTCACACAACACATTCGAAGTGTGTGACACTCTATCTACATTCCACAGTCACAATACGACGCGGTAGAATCTCCGTCACAGCGCTCTGGCTTCCAGTACTTCGTCATGCTGTCCGTAAGATTATTTGCGCGGCAGCGGTTTTCGCCGTGAGTAAACTAACCAGCAGAAAGACGTCAGAAATCTCTGCGGCTGCTGGACGCGCCTAACACTGTCAGAATTGCAACGACGCGCACCAGCCGAGTCAGGTAGTAAAAAGTCCTGAATATTAGTTTCAAATCTGAAGATGGCATAATACGCCCTAAGCCGGTCATAATAGTTAAGGGAAACTTGAACTAGTCTGTTTTGCTTATACAGCCAGGAAATATTCTGTAAATGATTACACATTTTTCACTCGGGGCGTTGGTGAAATAGCAAAATTAGAGGGGCAGTCTTAACAGATGACTGAAATGGGATGCTAGCGCTCGCTAACTGTTAGTGAAATATATATTACTTCATATAAATCGTCTGCTGTCGAGGCTTCTTACATGTTATCGAGTAGAAATATAAAAGCCTGGCCAGGGCTTATCGGAATTCTTTCCTCAAAGACTATTCACGCTCTTCTGTGCCAACCCAGCTCGGGTCCTGTCAGCTACCCGTTGAGGTTCGCTTCGCGCTATCGGAGCCATCTGATTGCGAATTGCTCTCGACGCCGCTGCTCCTCTTCATCAGATAATGGCTCCCATTTCTTTGTACCACTCTGTGCAGGAGCTGGAAGAGAACTCGTTGCTAGGACGCGCTGGTTACGTAAGATGAAACCACGGTGACGTAATGGAGATCACGCTGTTTACAGCGTGGCTGTGCTGTAAGCGATACTATCTAGCTTACGTCCGCGACCTTAAGCGCCGTCCGGCAGTTCCGCAGAGCGAAAACACGGGTTGCCGGCTTCTAGCCACGCCCGGCACGGATCACAAACACTCTGAATATGCATGTCGCCACAAAAGAAACGGCACGCGAGCACTCTGCCGCGTCGTGTTCGTTTCTAATGTTAACACGCTCCAAGAGCGACCGAGAACCAGTTCCTAAATATCAAGGCCTGCCACACTCATACACTCACGACAAACTTCTTAGCAAGTCGTAGTCGTGTAAATGAGCCAAATGGCATTCAAATCAGATGTTTACCTGCGCGTCTCTCTCTCTCTCTCTCTCTCTCTCTCTCTCTCTCTCTCTCTCTCTCTCTGGGCCAGTTTGGTGAGTCTTTCGATATGACGCCACATTGGCGGTTTGCTTGCCAGTTTTGCTGCCATTTTATACGAACAGCATCCCATTTGGCCTTACGAAGCTGAACGGGCCCTGTTCAAAGTATTTTCACCACAGAAAAACCTGAGATGAGTACGGGGAATCGAACCCGGGACCTGCGAATCACTCGACAATAACGCTATGCACTAGACCGAGGAGGCAAGCTGTGACCCGTAAATAACAAGAAAACGCTGCACTGGACCGCGATCTCTTTGTTTCAGAGAAATGGCTTTATCAATCTGCAGGCTTTTGTGGCCATTTTTAAAATATTCTGAGTTTTTAGGCCGCGTCATATTTCTTCAAACACTCGCCGTTCCGACCCCCTGCTGAGATCTTCAGGATGTTGTGGTTCCACTGTAGACTGACCACTGTCAGACCAGTGTCACCTTCCCTTATTAAGGGGAGTTCCCCGAGTTTGTGCTGGAGAAGTGGGATTATTAGGTAAAAATCTTGAGTCACCATTGAAAGGCCACCGTCATTGCATAGCAAGATCAGTTTTCCTCCGCTAGTACCTAAGAAGGGGTTATTGGGCGAAACTCCTGCGGCTACGATTGATACGCCAATGTCATTGGCTAGAAAGGGATTTTTCCCGCACTTAGCTAATAACTCTCCTCCAACTTAAGTGAGGGGAAAATGTTTCTTTCCAATGACGTTGGCCTACAAGTGGTAACCCAAGTCTATTACCCACTAATCCCACTTCTCCGGCACAAGCACGGGTAGACTCCCCCTTATAAGGAAGGCGACACTGGTCTCTGGCATTGCTCAATCTACAGTGGACACAACAAGATTCTGAACAAGATCCACGCAGAGGGGTTGAAACGTAGATCATTTGAAGAAATACGACGGGACCTAAAAACCCAGAAGATTCGACTTCAATGACTACATCGTCTGTACCTGTGCGCACGTTTGCCGGCAGCGGTTGCCGAGCGGTTTTAGGCGCTTCAGTCCGGAACCGCGCGACTGCTACGGTCGCAGGTTCGAATCCTGCCTCGGGCATGGATGTGTGTGATGTCCTTAGGTTAGTTACGTTTAAGTAGTTCTAAGTTCTAGGGGACTGATGACCTCAGATGTTAGGTCCCATAGTGCTCAGAGCCATTTGAACCATTTTGTGCGCACGTTTAATTCGGCACTCTAAAGGCACAGGTTGTAAAATCTCAGTTGCGCTCTGTGATTGGAAGATGCTAGGAGCGCAATATTATACGCAAGTGATGGCGGGACCAAGGTGGTTTTGATTTGCCGCGAATTACAATAGAATTTTACTTCTGCTGCCCATACGTATGTGGTAATTTATCATGGCCGACTACATTCCAAGCAAAGAACATTTGTCAGCAGCTGGTCTTTAGAGAGAGAAACCGGTCGCAATGCGCCTCTGAAGGTTATTACTGGTAGGCCGCGACGTCGCAGGAACGTTGCAGTGGGTCAGTGGGACGAGGCAGCTCTGGATTCTGTGCAACGCTAACTGCACGAAAGTATTCGAAAATCAGCTATGCGCCGTCAGTTGTTACAGTCGTTCGTGTGGCAAATGGTACTTAAACAATTCATGTCTCCCTTCCAAACCTTACATGAGGGGGTTGAACTCACACCTTCATTTTCAACGCCGCAGAAAATTCTGCAATTTCTTGTTGTACCGACACCACAAACATGTAAACTGCTTAACAGAGAGCTAACAATGGCCGAAGCTACATTTGCCGTTACTGACATTTCTCGATCGCCGCGACTAACACATCTGGACGTTCCGTCTTGGAGAGCCATTCTCAGTATCAGTTCACCGTCACGTTTCGAAATGGAATTGTTTCTAATTGCCTACTCGGACCATTTTGACTCTCCGTACGACTTCGAAGGGCCGTACCGTGCAGTTTCCTCGGATAGTTCGTTCTCCGTCAATTACGGGAAGACGTTCACAGGCAAAGCGTCAGAACACGTGGCAGCTTCTGGGTAGAGCCTCTGTGCTTGACGAGACTGACGTGGCAAGGTAATTGAGCGAACATTATCCCGGAGCAGCTCGATTTCCGATCTCTCAAACCATGACAAAGTCCTGGGGGGGGGGGGGGGGGGCGGCGGCATGAAAGGCTCGAGTACTTCAAAAGGAGTAACATACATCATCTATAGAAATGAATAGGGCCGTTGTAAATCTTAGACTAAATGTTTCATTAGCAAGGTCGGTAAAATTCCTGATGGCGTAACTTTTATTAGCTGACGAGTCTCCCTCTGTTGTACCGATGAGCTTCCAGATATGAGTATAGATGTTACAGCTGGGCCGTCTTACCATAAATAAGTTTTAACAAATAGTAACTGTAGCATTCTAGTTCAGAGACCTAGACGAATAACAAATATATCTGTAAACAGACAATGCACAGAATCTAGTTTCTGTTTGAATCGTAATTCTAAGTGCTGTAGATCTGATAAATCTGTGTGCACGAATCTACAAAGAATGCACGTATCAACTCATAAATCTCAACAGAAATGCATAATGTTACTAAGAACCACATCACTCATATTTAAGTACATTTATTGTGTCACGCCCGGTTTAGTTCAGTGATCATTATCAGGTGAAACTGCCAACAGTCTTGGAAACAAATTCTCAAACTTTCGTTGAGTAGCACCATCTAGACAGTGTAGCGCGCATCGAAACCAAACTTTACACAATAAATATACCTTAATACAAGTGAGGGGGTTCTTAATAACATTAACGTGAATCTGCTGTGATGCACAAGATGGTAAAGGTTAAAACATGTTTACGCTCGTATGTTTCTTTTTTTCCCCCTTCCTGATGTTTCTTTTTTTTTCCTTGCTGATGTTTTAATATGCCACCATAGTAAGTTTTCAGAAAAAGTGTTGGTCCTTCCCATCATTAATAACCTCTTTCTGTTTTACATTCTTGCTTTTAAACTCGTCACTGAAGGTTTTGCTGGTGAAAAAGCAGTAAAGGCGTGAAAGCATTCAATAGCGGCAGCAGGGTGGTGGTAACTGCGATCGAAATTGCGAGTTGATTCGTGGCGCGGCGGCTGTCAGTGCGTGGCAGGTGAGCTGAAGATACAATGGAAGGCGCTCGATGAGGCATTCGTGCTTCCCGTCTGTTTGCCTTCTGTCACGCGGAAGACGTGGCCGCCGTATTTCTGCGCGCTGGCAGGCGATGCCCAAGACCGCGTTCCACAACAACGTCCTGTCATACGTCACAGTGGGTCCCTTCAAATAGAAAAATTTACATTAGCTTTAGTAGCGTAATCGTCGATCAAACTGCTTGACTTCCCCTCCCATACCCACATCTGCAGCAACTGTGCTGTTTTACATTCTAAGCACAATACACGCACTCATAATATGACTGTCACAATCCGATGTACTTAATTCCGTTGTTTAAAAACGTTTGTTGATGAATGTCGTTGTTGGGGTGTCGCTCATTTTCGCTTCTAAATAATTATAAAGCAGAAAAAAACCTTCTGTTCGCTCTGTACAATGTTAAACGTCTGGCAGTTACGACCACGTTCTGAGACCAACGAGATCAGAAGCAAAGTCACGAAAACTGTTACTCAAACTCTACTAGGTAGTCACAATGTCCACTGAAGGACTTGTCAATAGATTGGTCGTGTGTCCCTAAGAAAAGCTGGCGCAGATACCATCTTGGAAATTACGACAGACAACTTCCCACACTTGCAGCAGCTTCTGCCTCTACAGTGGATGTTAAAAAAAAAGGCACATGTTCCTACAAGAGATAGTACTGGTCAAACCTACAAGAAAAGATCCCATACAATGTTTCCGGAAAACAGTATCTGTTGAGAAATGGACCGTTAAAGATTCATTATTCAAGGCTGTATTTTATTTACAGATGAGGCAGCACTGACATGAGATCGCGTAGGAAGTTAACACAATGCGTCGTGCACGCAGATGTACACTGAGGTAGCAAAAGCCATGGGATATCTTCTAATATCGTGTAGGACCCCATCTTGCTCAGTGTGGTGTAGCAACACGACGTAGCATGGAGTCAAGAAGTCGTTGGAAGTCCCCTGCAGAAACACTGAGAAATGCTACCTTTATAGCCGTCGATAATTACAAAATGTCGCCGGTGCAGGATTTTGTGTACGAAGTGACTTTTCGATTATCTCCCATAAATATTCACTGAATTATGTGGGGCGATCTGGGTGACCAGATAATTAGCTTGAATTATCCAGAATTGCTCTTCAAACAAATCGCGAACAGCTGTGGCCTTGTCGCATGACATCGTTCTTTGGGATCATGAACACCATGAATGGCTGCAAATGGTCCCCAAGTAGCCAAACATAATCTTTTCCAGTCAATGATAGGTTCAGTTGGACCAGATGACGTAGTCCATTCCATACAAAATCAGTATCAAATTATGAGCAGAATTTATCAGTAACAAGCTCATAAGAGCCACCCACTTTTCACGGTTAACAGGTGTGTCACCGATAACTTATTCACAGTATGAAGAAGTGGCTCACTGCAAACCATACCCCGCTCAAAGGATAAATACAGTGTCTTGTGTGAAGGGTAATTTCCACGTGGATAATGGTCGTAGGGAATGCCACGGGATAGAACCTCAGACCTAGATGCACACCTGCCTCTCTCATAGCTTTCTTCCATTATCAATTCCAGGGTGGTGATACCCCACATCTCCCACCGTCATGTAGACGACCATCCGTTACAGCCACAGATGATGGTCATTTTCCGCAGTCCATTTCATTCTAGCCTCTCCATTAACCGTCACATGCACAAATCATAACTGACGTTCACCTCAGACAGCAATATCTCTAGCAGTCTCCGTAGTTTTCTCTGTGTTGATTTATAATAGTTTCGTTAGTCCATTCGAAATAGGCTTTCACCATACTGGCTCAGAAATAGCTAACAAATTGAAAGTACCACTTCCTAGGTCCTGAAAAAAAAAAAAAAAAACACACACACACACACACACACACACACACACACACACACACACACACACACACACACAACCCCCCTTTCCGCAATCCGCAACTTGGGTAAAACGCTTGTTTTTAGCCATTATAATAGTGTGTGAAAATATTACGGCCATTTTTATCGAGGAGCTTGCTTCCAAACAGACGCGGGTGGTGTCGGTGCCAAGAATGGCAGACAAATCACCATACTGTGATGTATCACTCCCTGTCAGAGTGGAAGGGGAAGGTTAATGGTTGCCTTCGGATAGTATTTGTTGTGTTTGAGTTTGAAGGAAAGGGAAAGGGATTTTCTAATACATGCAGTAACGGCTTAGGGTTGAATAATGGACATATGGTGAGGTTTTGTTCTTAAAATTTACGAAAGTATGCAATTTAATGAGATGTTAGAGGAATCTGAAGAGACGAGAGAATATAATAAGCTACTATAGGCGAAAAGTGGAAGACGAAAGACGGATACGAGCATAGAGGTGTAATTCTCCCACCTTGATTTCTTACCGGAAAATTTGAGAGCGTTAAGCACTGAATAGAATTAATCCTTTTACATAGGCATGCGTACGATGGAAGGCAGTTACCAACGTCGCTGGAACCCGTCGATGATAAGCGATTATTTCTTCTTAGGTAGTGACGAAGCAGCAAACAAAAAAAAAGCATCGCTGTCGCATTTTTTGAATACCAAAGAAAATTAAAGTTCAAGATGATGTGAACTAATCTAGAGCTTCCACTGGTATCGTGTGCATACATACATATTAAATAGTATTCAATTCTGAAGTTCTGAAAACGTATTTCTTATTTTTTTTAATTCTGTTAATGTTCACCAGCACTGTTTTTGATTCCGCTCAGTATCTAGGAAATTAGCGGTGGTTCAGGAAAACGGATTTTTACCAGTGATTTCAGCAACCCCAAAATTTGGCAAACCCACCAATTTACAGACCAGATCCAGAAAAAGGTTAAATTTGTTGACAAGTGTTATTTTTATACGGATACCAACAGATGCTCTGACTACAGCTACATTGGCAGAGATCAGACAAAGGCTTCGTGCGTATTAACGGTGGAAACGTGATCTCCTCTTGGCCAGTAATTGAGCAGTTTGCTTTTGTCGAGCTATAGCTACACAGTTAGTAAATGTTGACATGTTTCCGCTCTAGACACTGTAGTACTTACAGCTTTTCCATGTTGACGAATCATGTGTAATCCTTCACTTGATTCCGAATACTGTGTCCCACTTTCGTGGGTGAAGATGAGATACAAAAGAAATACTGATAGTGCATCTGGCCTTTTCTCAGTCACTTTGTATACCTACACTACTGGCCATTAAAATAGCTACGCCACGAAGATGACGTGCTACAGACGCGAAATTTAACCGGCAGGAAGAAGATGCTGTGATATGCAAATGATTAGCTTTTCAGAGCATTCACACAAGGTTGGCGCCGCTGGCGACACCTACAACGTGCTGACATAAGGAAAGTTTCCAACCGATTTCTCATACACAAACAGCAGTTTACCGGCGTTGCCTGGTGAAACGTTGTTGTGATGCCTCGTGTAAGGAGGAAAAATGAGTACCATCACGTTTCCGAATTCGATAAAGGTCGGATTGTAGCCTATCGCGATTGCGATTTTATGTATCGCGACATTGCTGCTCGCGTAGGTCGAGATCCAATGACTGTTAGCAGAATATGGAATCGGTGGGTTCAGGAGGGTAATACGGAACGCCGTGCTTGATCCCAACGGCCTCGTATCACTAGCAGTCGAGATGATAGGCATCTTATCCGCATGGCTGTAACGGATCGTGCAGGCACGTCTCGATCACTGAGTCAACAGATGGGGACGTTTGCAAGACAACCGTCTGCACGAACAGTTTGACAACGTTTGCAGCAGCATGGACTATCAGTCGGAGACCATGGCTGCGATGGCTGCGATTACCGTTGACGCTGCATCACAGACAGGAGCGCCTGCGATGGCGTACTCAACGAGGAACCTGGGTGCACGAATCGTAAAACGTCACTTTTTCGGATGAATCTAGGTTCTGTTTACAGCACCATGATGGTCGCATTTGTGTTTGGCGACATCGCGGTGAACGCACATTTGAAGCGTGTATTCGTCATCGCCATACTGGCGTATTACCCGGCGTGATGGTATGGGGTGCCATTGGGTACACGTCTCGGTCACCTCTTGTTCGCATTGACGGCACTTTGACCAGTGGACGTTACATTTCAGATGTATTACGACCCGTGGCTCTACCCGTCATTCGATCCCTGCGAATCCGTATATTTCAGCAGGATAATGCACGACCGCATGTTGCAGGTCTTGTACGGGCCTTTTCTGGATACGGAAAATGTTCGACTGCTGCCCTGGCCAGCACATTCTCCACATCTCTCACCAACTGAAAACGTCTGGTCAATGGTGGCCGAGCAACAGGCTCGTCACAATACGCCAGTCACTACTCTTGACGAACCGTGGTATCGTGTTGAAGCTGCATGGGCTCTGTTTTCCTCAATGCGCAGGTGTATCAAGACCGTTACTACGGCCAGAGGTGGTTGTTCTGGGTACTGATTTCTCAGGATCTATGCACCGAAATTGCGTGAAAATGTAATCACATGTCAGTTCTAGTATAATATATTTGTCCAATGAATACCCGTTTATCATCTGCATTCCTTCTTGGTGTAGCAATTTTAAAGGCCAGTAGTGTACTTTACCAGTAACATTTCAGGTAGCCCGCGCTGTAGAATCGCAGCTTAGTGTCGACGGTAATAGTGTGGTTCACATGTTCACGAGACAGAGTGCAGCACTGGTGGTGGCCAACTCTGCAGTAGCCCTCCCTCCTTTTACCTCCCCCTCCCCGCCATTCTCTAATCGAATTAGTAAAAGGATAGGCCGTGGCAGTCCTCCGGCAGAGCCGCGTCCCGGGCTGCAGCGGCTACGGCTGCGTCTAGCCAGCAGCAGGCAGCTGGCAGGTAGAGCAGAGCAGAGCACAGTAGCACAGAGGGTAGATCGATGGCGCCGCTGCGGCCGCACGCGACTCTCCAGCGCGGGCGCCCGCGCCTGCGTCTGCAGGAATGGCTCCTTTCGCCTTCTGTACAGCGCCGCCTAATTCTGGACGCCAATTAGTTGGCCTCATTTGCTTCTCTTTGGGCAAAACTTCGCGCACTCCTCCTGTAATGAGGCACGCGATCGCGGTTTTCAAGTGGTTCGTTTCAGCGCTCAGAGAGGAAATTGCTGTAAGGTACTGTGGTAGGTAGTTGACTCGGTCATGCACGCTTACCGAAGTCAGACTTGGGTGTAAACCAGAAAAACACAGGTGAGGCCTCTAACGCACATTAGCACGCTGGCACAAATATTCAATCGATTTCCGGTCAGATGGTCGAAAAGTGCCGTAAAAAATATTTGTGGCACTCTTGTCCGTAGACGGACTGAGACGCACAAATATGGTCCTCGACAGCGAGTGTTCATCAGAGACAAGGGTATCGTCAGGAGTGCCCCATGGACGTGTGATAGGACCGCTGTTACTATCTATACACACAAATGTGGAGGACAGGATGGGCGGCAATCTGCAGTTGTTTGCTGATGATGCTGTGGTGTACGGTAAGGTGTCGAAGTTGAATGACTGTAGGAGAATACGAGATTTAGACAAAATTTCTAGTTCGTGAGATAAATGGCAGCTAGCTCTAAATGGAAGAAAATATAAGTTAATGCGGACGCGTAGGAGAAACACAAGCATAATGTTCGGATTCAGCTTTATTAGTGTCCTGCTTGACACAGTCATGTCGTTTAGATATCTATGCGTAACGCTACAAAGCAATATGAAATGGAATGAGCATGTAAAGACTGTAGCAGGGAAGGCGACTTCGGTTTATTGGGAGAAGCATAGGAAAGTGTGCTTCATCTGTAAAGGAGAGAGCATATAGGACACTGGTCCGATTCATTGTTGAGTACTGTTAGTGTTTGGTATCCGCACCAGGTCGGATGAAAGGAAAACATCGAAACGATTCAGAGTTGGGCTGCTAGATTTGTTACCGGTAGGTTCGAACAACACGCGATTGTTACAGAGGTGCTTCGAGAATTCAAATAGGAATTCCTGCAGGAAAGATGACGTTCTTTTCGGGAAGCACATTTCAGATAACTTAGAGAAAAGGCATTTGAGGCTGCCTGCAGAAAGGTTCTACTGGCGCCAAAGTATATTTCGCGGAAGGACCATGGAGATCAGATCAGCAAGGTTAGGGCTCGTATGGGGGCATATAGATAGTCTCTTTTCTCTCGCTCTATTTGCGAGTGGAACAGGAAAGGAAATGTATAGTACTAGTACAATGTACCCTGCGCTACACATCATAGGGTGGCTTGCGGAGCGTGTATGTATATGCAATTGTACAATGTTGGATTAGACCAATTACTGGTAGCAGTAACTACCAAAAATACCTAGGAGTAACCAGTCGAAGCGCAGATCAGTGTTACCAAATAAGATAAATCGTAGGACAAACAAAGCCAGACTGTGAATCTGAAGGAAAAAGAATTCATCCACGAAATACGTTGCTTCCAAGAAATTTAAATTATTGCTCAACAGTAACAGTAGGGAGAGAGAGAGAGGGAGAGAGAGGGAGAGAGAGGGAGAGAGAGGGAGAGAGAGGGAGAGAGAGGGAGAGAGAGGGAGAGAGGGGGAGAGAGGGGGAGGGAGGGGGAGGGAGGGGGAGGGAGGGAGGGAGGGAGGGAGGGAGGGAGACTACAGTAGCACACGGTACAGTAGAGGAGCTGTTCTTCACGGAGAGGTTTACTGTTTAAATTCTGAGACCTCATTTTCGAAGAACAATTCTTCCTTCAAAATTCTGTCGAAATGACCACACAGAGATAACCAGGCTTCGCACGGAAGTTTTCCGACGGTTATCCTTCCTACCGACCATTCGCTAACGGAACAACGAAGGAGCAAAAGGTAGTTGTACCAGAACTACGCTCCGCCACATAATGTAAGATGGCATGCAGAGTATAGGTGTAAAGGAGAAGAGCGTGCGTCTTCCAGGTTGCGATCAAAACCGTGCCAGTTAAGCAGATTAAATTTAAAGCTCCTCCACGTTTTCTTATCACGCTGTTGGTGGGCTGCCGGTCGAGTTCACTTAATCAAAAGTTTAGTCCTATTGGAGACGATCAGGCGAAGGACTGGTGCCGGGTATGTGTAATTGCTATAAAAGGGTACTTAATTCTTAGACGTGACACATTACGAATGTCAAACTGATACCCCATGTCGATACACCACAGAGCCCAGAGTCATAAACTCTAAATATTTGCATAGCTCTACACAATATGAGAGAGAATTCCCATTGTCTTGCATTTTCGTTGGAAGCAAATTTCAGAATTTAATTAAAGATCCAAGTCATGGCACAGTCATTGATACTACGCCGGTCTTCAGGGATAGTCCTGAATCGTCTTGTAGCAGGAAGAAGTAATATATCATTGTCAGAGTGACAGTGGATGTTTGAATGGGAACTGCGTTTGCGTATTAATTTAATGGTAGAACACAGATTGCTGCCTTTTGAATTCACCTAGTCGCTCAGTGACGTCAGTGTCATAAGAGTGAATACAGCGTACTGTTCAACATGACTGAGATACTCTCCTTAACGAAGTACTTCATTTTATTAGCCTCTAGAGGGTTCTACGTGATTTTCTCATAGTTGAGCACTACTCTCCACTCAAAACATTTAATTCGAGATGTGTCTGAAATTTTCTTCCAGAGGCGAAGTAGCCCCCATAACTGAATATATGTGAAATTACCATTCAGGTTGTGGTTAAGTTTGTCATATGAAGACAAGATCGAGAATGAATATATATATCATGTCGTAACACTGTGCATTTAAATGCACACTTCTCGCTACAGTTCCCATTAAGAACTAAACTAATATTGAAGTGGAACATTGTCAGTATCCTGCCTTGCAGAAGACTAGTGTGTAGAACTGTCTTACTTTAAGACAGCATGAAGGTCTCGTGGGTTTGGTGGCTGAGATACGGTACCATTGAAGTTGGACAAGATGCGATCACAAACCAGCTTTAATTTCTGCCTCGCGAACGGATGGCATATGCCGCTCCGTTTGGGCTTTATTAGAACCGGTACAGGTGTGAAATCACGTCACGTATGCGGAAGTGAAGGGATTCTAGCAGTCAAACGGCGTAATGCTCTTCGCCTGTTATCACGGGAATGTGGCATAGCCATACCCTACACACGATAATAAAACTACAGTCACGTGATTCAACAGGCGACCAGTTCGTTATATCTTTAACTACTTGCATACGCGACATTTGCCTACATGACTTCTTATTAGTGAAGAAGGCTATAAAAGTCATTGTTAGCATACCTGTCATTTTAGTTTTGTTGAATGGGATAATAATTAAACATTGGTGGCAAATCGCTTGTCGCTGTGAATTAAATTCAATCTGAGCACTGTATCTCATTTTCATCTCATAGTAGATACATCAAAATTTGTCTTTGTATTTTAATGCATGCGACCATGCTATGAATAGACGGGAGAGGGGAGAAGCACTTTGCAGCATCGATGTAATTTCTATACAGCGTATTTTATGTCCGCTACTTAGGTAATTTCTTTCCTTTAAATTTACTGGCTTTCGGGGGAGCACATACACCCATCTCAACAGCGGAATGACATTTATGACCATACAAACGTTAGGACAACATAACACCCAGTCCCCGCGGAGAAAATCTCTTTCCCGAAGAGAGAACAGAACCCGGGTCGCTTAGCTAGCAACTCGCTGCGGTAGATAATTTCCTTATCCGAAATACCAGCTCCTTCACTTACCAAAACCAGCCAGCATAAATAAATTCTGTTCCAATGACTTTTACAGTAAGATGTGCCATGGCCACCTTGAAGTACTTTGAACAGTGTTCTACTACTAATGCTGCTGCTGCTGCTGCTGCTGCTGCTGCTGCCGCCACCGTCAAGGAAAGCAAAATCGATGTGGGATTGCGTCTGTCCACTTTAGCACTGCTCCGACGCCTTCGTATCACGGCATTAACTGCCAAAGTCGGACATTGTCATCATTTGGCCTTACATTGGTTAAAAGCAAAACGTTACAGCTCTCGGCTGAAGTGTCCCCCCAGTACGCTTAATGATCGTACATTTGTCTTGTTGCAGGATGGCCATGGAGACGCTGGCGCAGTCGCCGAACGCGCGGATCTGCAAGACGGTGCTGGAGAAGTACATGCGACTTCCGCAGCCCGACAACAAGGTCCAGGCCACGTACATCTGGATCGACGGCACGGGCGAGAACCTTAGGGCCAAGGATCGCACGCTGACTTCACTGCCTAAGTCCATCAAAGGTGAGTCTACTTAGCCAGATTATCAATCAGTAGTCGTCATAAGTAAATACACCGAGGTAGCAGAAGTCGTGAGATACCTCCTATCATCGTATCGGATCTCCTCTTGCCCAGTGTAGGGCAGCAACTCTACGTGGCGTGGACTCAACAATTCGTTGGAAACTCCTGCAGAAAAATATTAAGCCATGCTGCCCCTATAGCTGTCCATAATTGCGAAAGTGTTGTTGATGCAGGATCTTCTGCACGAACTGATCTCCCGATTATGCCCCCCCTCCCAAAAAAAATGATTCAAATGGCTCTGAGCACTATGGGACTTAACTTCTGAGGTCATCAGTCCCCTAGAACTTAGAACTACTTAAACCTAACTAACCTACATCACACACATCCATGCCCGAGGCAGGATTCGAACCTGCGACCGTAGCGGTCGCGCGGTTCCAGACTGTGGCGCCTAGAACCGCACGGCCACTACGGCCGGCGATTATGCCTCATAAATGTTCGATAGGAGTCATGTCGAGCTATCTGGGTGGCCAAATATTCACTCAAACTGGCCAGAATGCTTTCCAAACCAATCATGAACAATTGTGGCACGGTCACATGGTGCATTGTTATCCATAAAAATTCCAACGTTGTTTGGAAACATGATATCGATGAATGGCTGAAAATGGTCTCAGAGTAGGCGAAAATAGCTATTTCTAATCAATGATTGGTTCAGTTGGACCAGAGGACCCAGTCCATTCCATGTAAACACGGCCCACACCATTAGGGAGACACCATCAACTTGCATAGTAACTTGCTGACAACTTGGGTCAATGACTTCGTGTGGTCTGCACCACACTCTAACTATACCATCAGCTCTTATCTGAAACAGGGACAATTCTGACCAGGCCACGGTTTTCCAGTCGTCTAGAGTACAATCGACACGGTCACGAACTCGGGAAAAGCGCTGCAGGCGATGACGTGCTGTAAGCAAAGATACTCGCGTTGGACGTCTGCTGCCATAGCTCATTAACGCTAAATTTCGCCAAACTGTCCTAACGGATACGTTCGCCGTACGTCCCATACGGATTTCAGCGGTTATTTCGAGCAGTGTTGGTTGTCTGTTAGCACTGACATCTCTACGCGTACGCCGCTGCTCTCGGTCGTTAAGTGAAGACCTTCGGGCACTGCACTGTCCGTGGTGAGAGGTAATGCCTGAGATTTGGTATTCTCGGCACATTCTTGACACTGTGCATCTTGGAATATTGAATTTCCTAACGATTTCCAAAATGTAATGTCCCATACGTCTAGCTCCAACTATCACTCAGAGTTCAAAGTCTGTTAATTCCCGTCGTGCAGTCGTAATCATGTCGGAAACCTTTCCACAAAAATGGAAATGTCTTGTGGCTAGGGCCTCCCGTCGGGTAGACCGTTCGCCTGGTGCAGGTCTTTCGATTTGACGCCGAATCACCTGAGTTCAAATGGGGAGCTCCGCCAATGCACTGCCTTATTATACCTCGAGTATGCGGTATTACCGACATCTGTATATGTGCATATCGCTATCCGAAGACTTTAGTCACGTCAGTATATAAACGTTCGTGAACTTAAGCCTTCCTCGGCCTTTCTCGTAGATCTCGAACTAAGTTTCACACTCTTTGTGCAATATATCCAGAGTGCATCATCGTAGTGGACCAACTTTCGATATCGTCCGAAATCCACACAATCGATGCAGCTCCTTAAATTCCTTTTTTAAAAACAAAAGTAACAATTGTCTTAACAATAACTTCCCAACTCCCGAAATTAGTGAAGCATAGACTCTGACCTATTTAATGTTGTAAGAGGTAAAACAAACTACGTATTTAATGTGGTTTCCAGGGTAGTGACTATTGACCTGTACGCAGAAATGCTATCAGAGCTGTCCGTTTCACAGACAGGAAGAACAATGTGGTGACAGATTGTGGCCTGAGGTAGCTCTGAGATGAACCCTCAAGACCCCACACTCAACTCCCTAACGTCTGCGATCGCTCCATCACTGGGATTAATAGAGCCTCGCCAGATCAGCGCAGATTAGTTCGTGGCTGTGGGATCCCCAGCGGCTAGCCACGTCGGCAGGATCAATGTCCAACAGGCACGGCAGCTGTGATGGCCGTCTTGTCGCTTGTGCCGTGCTGAGTCAGTAGCAAGGCGAAACAATGGCAATTAACCGTGATGCAAGAGTGACCAGTTCTCAAGCAGTGTCAGAACGTCCGATAACGTCTCTTCTTGTAATAAATACGACAGATTAAAGTTTAATTATAACTGTTTCAGATTATGAGTTCCGACATTTATTATCTACGTAGTTGGAAAGCAGCTTATCTAACTGAATTCTCACAAATAAGCTCCAGCAAGGAAACAATAATCACTCTAATGTCTGTTAAGGAACGAATCAATCATTTTTATTGTCGTCTACCAATACAATCGTGAAATGGTTCATTTGCTCGTAATGGGTTTTTACACCTACAAAACTACTGCGATTGACAATTGAGAAAGAAACTAAACAGCACACGTCATGATGTATTACAAAAGATCGACAGAATAATACACACCAATTAAAGGAAGAGGTACATTCCCTATTAGAGTAATAAAGACGTGAAAAATAGAACAAATCTTCTCCGATTGACTCTTCTACACTGCATCGGAGTGTACGCTACTAAAAAAAAATAGCAATTTAAAATTTTAATATTCTTGCAGAAAAATCTATACCAGTAATAAAGCTGTAAGACCGTCGTATCTGAATACACTAAGGTCCAAAACAGCTAGACAAATCATGATCGAGTTGTCACAGGCACTTAAGCGTCGTGTGCTACGTACAGGTTTTAGTAGATAAAAAACTGGAACACGGAAAAAGATATCGTAATTTAAAGTTTTATGTAAAATCGTCTACTCAGTAGCTCGGATGTTTAATCGTCACGGCATAGTACACCAAAGAAGCAATAGATGAACTGTTAGTTCTTTTAACACAGAATTTTTGGACGCTTACGCCATCAACAGAATTAAGCGCTGCAATCTTATCTTTATGAATACAAACTAAAAACGAAATTAGTTGGCTTGAATATACGGTTTTACTGATTTAACTTCGTGTATTAAAAACTTGACTTTGCTTTGCTTCTTTCGCTTGGTTTTATATTTTTTGACAGGAAAAATGAATTTATTAAGTTTGCCTTGTGATTTACGTGCCTAGTTATTACATTTCGATTTCGTTTTGTTTACAAATAAAAACGCCTGGAAAACGGTAGTCTTTTTGAATACGCAGAATGGCTAAAAGACGGAAGACTGTGCGGTCTCAAGAAACCAGTGGAGATCACGAGAAAATACTTGCTGCGACTCACGCCTAACATCGGGCTTCAGCTGACTCTTTGGGGACTCGTTCCGAAAGTGAGGCGCAACGTAACTCCGATTGAGAGTGTCATGCATTATCTATCTATCTCTCTCTCTCTCTCTCTCTCTCTCTCTCTCTCTCTCTCTCTCTCTCTCCTCGAACCCTTCATTCACAGAGGCTTAAAGTTACTTCTCTCCAAGGTAACATCATAAAAGCGGAAATTTTGGCGGGAAGTGGCGCTGCCTAGCAAGCTTTTATACCCCGAATCCCGTTCATTTCTAGGAATTTCCCATTTCGCTTTAAAAGCAAAAGTTCAGATGCTGCGTGTTGCGAGCATGGACCTTAGTGTCACTTGCTTTCAGCACTGCCAGCTCTACACTGCTCTCTCCCGTGTTAATGAAACAAACAAGCTCTTCGTCAACGCCCCTATTCATATGCCTTCAAACTTTGTATACAAAGAAGCTTTATAAATCAAAAATAAATTCTACAAGCACCGAGTCTTGGAAACAGCTACAAATAAATACCCGGGCAACGCTGGGTTTTTCAGCTGGAATTAAATGGCAATTGCTTACTGGGATTGTAATTCTATACGTAATAATGACAGCTCAGCTGGGAGGAAGATGAGGAGAGTCCACAAGTTTCTGCAGGTATGCCATATCCAGGTGAAGGCGCTGATGATTGTATCCCTCAGTGCTACCAGATTCCAGAGGTGTTAACTACTACGTTTCTCCCACTAGTCAACATTTTCCTAGACAATTTCTATGGGATTAAGATGGGTGATTTAGCGGGCCACTGCAGATGCGTCAGGGCGCCTCAGTGATTGTCAAACCAATCCTTGGAAGCAGCTACGAAGGGGGAATCCATACTACACTCCCCATGAAGATGTGGAAGAATGGGCGGCGGATGATCGCCGAGAGTGTTGCGATAATCCTGGCTTATGATCCCGGTAACCTGAATAAGTGTGCCCAAATCATGATACGAAAATCACCTCCAAAATATGACAGAATCACCTACGATTTGAATTGCATCCTCTGCAGGCTGCCGCTTTAAACCACTCATTGGAGACGAGACACCTTGCATCATTTGAAAACAGGCAAAATGACGACTAATCCAATTTCACTACACGCCTCCTCTCACCAGCTGTCCAGCTTGTGTGTTGTTTGACCCACTTAAGACATGTAACTTTACGTGCCACTATGATCAATGGCCTTTTGCGAATTATCAGACTCCAAATGTCAATTAATGAAGTTCTCTTCGTAATTTTAGCTCGGAAATCTACACCTATACTCTGTAACCACCGTGAAATACATAGCAGAGGATGCGATCCATTGTACCAGTTAGTCGGGTTTCTTCCCGTTCCATTCACATACGGAGCGCGGGAAGAATTACTTTTAACTGCCTCCATGCCTGCTGTAATTAGTCTACTCTTGCCCTTGCGATTCCTAAGGGAGTAACACGTACGAGGTTGTAGTATATTCCTAGAATCATCGCTCAAAGACGGTTCCTTATACTTTGTAAACAGACTTTCTCGGAATAGTTTCCTGTATCTTAGTCTGCCAGCTCAGTTTCTTCAGCGTCTCTAGGACTCTCTCCCGTAGGTCGACCAAACCAGTGACCATTCATGTAGCCCTTCTGTCTATACATTCAGTATCCTATTACTCCCATTTGTAAGAGGGCCACACCAACTTGAGCAGACTAGTTGCATTTCCCCAGTATTCTGCCAATAAAATCTACTACCTGCTTTACCCACGTCTGAGACTACGTGACAATTCCAGTTCATATCCCTACAAAGTGCTACACCCAGGCATTTGCATGAGTCGGCCGAATCCAAATGCGACTCACTGTTATAGGATACTAAGTTTCTTCGTTTTTTGAAGCGCACAATTTTACATTTCTGTACATTTAAAGCAATCAACTAATCTTTGCAGCACTTTGAAATCTTATCAAGAATATTTACGCAGCTTCTTTCAGACAGTACTTCATTATAGATAGCTAGGTATCTACGAAAAGTCTGATGTTACTAGGAATATTATCAGCAAAGTCATTAATATAAAAAATGTATAATAAGGGCCCTACACTCTCCGCTGGGGGCACACCCGCAGTTACTTCTATATCTGCCTATGACTCCATCCAACATAACTTGCTGTGTCCTCAGTGCCAAAAATTCTCAGACCACTCACAAATTTCTGTTGATACCCTATACGATCGTACTTTCGACCATAAGATTAACTGTGGTACTGAGTTAAATTCTTTTCAGAAATGGAAAAATGTTGCCTCTAGTTGAGTGCCTTGATCCAGGACTTTCAGTATGTCATCGCTAAGCATCTTCATACGAGAGCTGGTCTTATGTCGAGTGGTACATCTCGCCTTCTAGACACGTTGGACGGTTTGCGCTGATACACCAGAAAATCGGACTTCATTCATGGTGCGGAAACTACGCACGCACCTCTCTTCAGTATAGCTGCCGTCAGCACTGCAGGATCATATGACGGCCTTCTACCAGATGTGCCTTCCGCTCTTTTAAAGACGTAACTCATATTTTGTCCGGGTACTGGTAAAGACATCAATCCGCTTTATGAACATATTCGCAAAAGCTAAAAAATATATGCAATTATATGTAGTCCTGGTGCAGCAGCTTCTCACAAAGTTAGCACCTTGTTGATAGGACTTGGCGTGCTTGCGCTGTTTTCCTTCAGCAGCGGGGCGCAAACAGTGAGTGTGCTATCAGATGTTTGGAGCGGCGAGATAACGGCAGGGACGACCGTCTGCCTGTTGCCAGGCAACACCGGTTTCTTCTGGCGTGGCGCACGTGTTTGCGAATGACATAATTCACGACTCCGTCCTTGCCTCTCATTCCAATCTGTGGCAAACAAGTATAATTAATGCCAATGAAAATACCCTTCGTCGCCAGGTTTAAAAGACGCGCGAACATTAAATTTTAATGGCCCAACCAAGGTCACGAGACAAACAAGTTGGAGTCGTCCTGTGAAAGCTCAGAAAATGGGAAACGTTCTACGGACGTTGCTATTCCCCTACGACTGATATACAGTAGTGTTTTCGCAATTCGTGTAGTTCAAGACCGTAAATATTGCTTCAAAGTTTGTCGAGTGTGGCGTCGGACGACGTTGTTCAAATTACGCAATATTTCTGTGAAGCCGCCGCATGTCATTTTCATCCCCTGCAACAACACCCAGCTACTGTCGCACCTGAAGATAAAGACCAACTGCCTCTTCGAAATATTGTGACCGGGTAGCGCAGCGTTCAGCACAGTGACTGGGATTTGAGGACGACGGTTCAAACCCGCGTCCGGCCATCCTGATTTAAGTGTTCCCTGATTTCCCTAAATTGCTTAAGGCAAATGCCGGTAATGTTCCTTCGAAAGGGCACGATCGATTTCCTTCTCCATCCTGCCCTAATCAGATTTTGTGCTCCAATCACTTAGTTATCGACGGGACGTTTAACACTAACCACCTCCTCCCTAGCAATATTGTGCTGTATACATTAGCACCTGACACATCACCAAAGAACCTTTCAGGCTGTTACGCTGGGAACATCTGGAATAGCACAGTAATTATTACATTATGCTCCACGTTCTCTGAACGTCCCCTACTGTTTAGATAATTATCCCTGCTTACATAACAGATCTTGAAAGTTCTCAGTACTTTGTAAGTTATGCAAGGTGAACCCAAACTAACTCATGAATGTCCTGAGTTTCTGCATGTACATTTCCCGAGTGTTTCGGTATAAGGGACTTCTGGTCTCTGGTGGCTCGTTACAGAGTGATAACGTGATTGATTTGAATTGTTACTACAGTTTTCTTTGTTTCTGCGAACGTACCTTCAAAACGGTTAGAAAACTTCTAGCATGCAATGACCAAAACGTACAATAAAGAAAGTAGAATAACACAACCATCATACATGCACAAGGTGTGTTCAATAAGTAATGAAACACATTTTTTTCTGAAAGGATGTTGGTTTTGTTAAGAATTCCGAGACACCATATTATTCCTCACTCTTGGCTACAAAACCCTACTTTTCAGCATAATCACCGTTCAGTGCGACGGCCTTATGCCACCTTACTGGGGCCGGCCGGGGTGGCCGAGCGGTTCTAGGCGCTCCAGTCTGGACCCGCGCGACCGTTACGGTCGCAGGTTCGAATCCTGCCTCGGGCATGGATGTGTGTGATGTCCTTAGGTTAGTTAGGTTTAAGTAGTTCTAAGTTCTAGGGGACTGATGACCTCAGATGTTGAGTCCCATAGTGCTCAGAGCCATTTGAACCCACCTTACTGGGAGTGGCTGTATGCCCGCACGATACCACTCTACTGGTTGATGTTGGAACCAACGTCTTGCTGCATCAGTAACCACTTCGTCATCCACGTATTGCTTCCCGCGGAAGTCTGAACGTGCGAGACCTGAGCTGTAGGATGGACGAGGAGGAACAGTCCAATGAAGTTCTGTGAGCTCCTCTCGGATGCTCAGACTTGTGTGAGGCTTCACGTTGTTCGTTCGCATTTCTGTAGCGATTAACACACTAAATTAGTTTCTTCCATTTCCTGACTGTAGCACGATACATTTGAGAGCTCATCGTTGCACCGTGGGAGAGAACATCAAACTGAATAACCACTTAAGAGCCCCAGAACACCGTCCTGACTTTACCGGCTGTGTGTGTTGCCTTGAACCTTTTCTTCGGAGGAGAGGTGGTTTAGCGCCACTCCGTGGATTGCCGTTTTGTTTGTCTGAAGTGATGAATCAGTGTTTCAGGGCGAGAGCAATTCTGCACAGATTTTCCTTCGTTGCTCTTTGTCTTCTGTTAGGCGGCGAAGAACTCAGCAGGCACTCACCTTTGAGTACCTCAACCGATAGACGAGTGCGTCAGCTCTACCAACAGAGACGTCCAGTTGTGCAGTGAGATGTTTATGATCCGTCAGACAACTAGAGAGAGTGTGACCGCACGCTCCAACATCGCAGGATTCCCCGCTGTGTGAGGCCGATGGCACACAAGAGAGCGGACAGGTTAGCGCAACCTTGTTACGGTGATGACGGACGCCGCGCTTTTGTTCACTCCCAGGTCTCCGTAGACACTAAGCAAGCGCCTGAGAATATCTACGATGCTCTGGTTTTTCCGCCAAAAGAAAATGACAGCTCTCTGCCTGGAACCCACCTCCGTCACAGACGCCATTTTGGAGGCTACATACAGTGCCGCCACCTGTCTGAACTTCATGAAACTATAGGAGCTGAAGTGGGAATATCCACGATGTCCCATAACAAATTTTGCCTTTTTTTAAATCGAAACTGGCCCAGAAAAAATGTTGCATTACTTACTGAACGCCCCTCGTATAAGAACTCAGCATAGCGTTAATGTGCCGCTTATACGAGTACATTACATTCAGTGAACCGATGCCAGAGGCGCGTGTCAGACTGCTCTTAATTAGTGAATCCATCCATACCGCACAACTACAACACTGCCAGAGAAACAAACTCAGGACAGAAACGGTCTGTAATGAATACAATCTAGAGGGCAAGCAGTAAAATGATTACTATTGTCAACAGAAATCAGGGTGAGTGGATGTTCTATCCTACTCGGCGTAGGAACGCAGCATACCTCAGTCACCGCGGTTTTCACGCAGAGGCCGGTGGAACAAACAGGTGGTTTCTGCGGCCAACGACGATGGAGTTCACGAACTGAACGGCTGCTCAGCAGTCCAGAGCGTCTCGAAAAGTCGTCGTAAGTGTGTGCAAACTGTCTAGGGAGAGATCCGAATCGAGAAACGTAAACATAGGAAAAGTCATACTACGTTATCGAAGATGCGTATGGAAGGCTTCAGAAATAGAGAGAATTGCCTGAGAAGTGCGGAGCCACAATGATTCACGGACTCTGTCGCATCACTGGATGGACACACGTGACATGCCTGCTCGGAGCAAGCTGCAGTCGTGGTGTGAAGGTATCTTCGGGCTTTCTGCCGTGTCGATATTCGCGCTAGGTGGGGAATCCAAATCACTGCCAGATACTAAAATAAACGAAAGGAATTTGGGTCCAAACAAGACACATCCCGCTTATTAACATTTGCACCGTTGTGCAGACGTTTTCAGTGCAATGCACATACTAAGAAAAATAGGCGTGGAAGAGAGTACGAAATGGTTACCCTGTGACGAGCGACTGGAGACCATTGGCCCCTTGTACTAAACTCAGAAAATATCCTTGAACAGTCTCCAACATTTTTGTCGGAGTGTGTATTCACCATCTTTAATAGGTCAGGGTTAAAATATTTTAATGCTTTCTATGATGTATTTAATACAGCTGCGGGAAAAATTCTCCCATTCGATTATACATATCTGATGCCCAATTCTTGCGGCGTATGGCGCGAGTGTAGCCAAGATATGCAAGCAGCCCGTTGCAGACGGAATGTTTAATGGACATGGTAGTTTGTAGCGATTTAACCACCTTTGAACGTGGGATGATGATACGTACAAGACTCTTGAGTCGTAGCATAGAAGAGAATACTGAAGCATGCGACCTTCTGGAGTTACGTGTTTAAGATGGATCTTCAGTATCTCAGAAGCCGAGTTTCAAAACGCGTAAACCGCCACCCAAGGACAACAGTGTTTGACGAGAGGGCGCAGAACCATTTCGTATGACAGGCATTCGACTCAAAACGTACATTCGTCACCAGCTTACGACTCACTCTTGTCAGAGTGTATTCGTATATATATAATTTGTGAGAGTGTACAGGAAACTCATTACTTCTAACTAAAACATATTGTAAGAGAAAATAACAGAAAGAAAATACATATACAAAATAAAGGATAAATATAAGAAGTACTAAATAAAAGATTTTGCTTCAAGATTCTGTTGTTTATAGAAGAGGTTTTCCAAAACAGGAAATAAGGGGGAAGCAGCAGTCGTATTTAAAGGTTTATTTCCTCTGGAATGACGACCGAGCTTGCTGGCATAACACTTCTATTGTCCCGTCGCCGCCTTTAGAGTGCTAATAAACAGCGTCGGGAAGCTATCGGGCGTTTTATGGCATACTGTCTCACTCTACGTGTATGTCTTCAGCACCGTGTGTTACACTTCATGAATATCAAATAAACAATATGTAAGCTGCTCAGCTATTTCAAGTTATGCTCCTAGTACATCCTGGGCGGCACAGTTCACTTGGTCGTTTACTTGCGTTCCCTACGTCGCGGAGACACTGCAGAATGCTGTGGCTCTAACTTCACAGGGAGATTCGTAAGTGCTCTCATCGAATCGCAGAATTCGGGAAGACGAGGGTTCAAATCCCCGTCCGACCACCAAGATTTAGTTTCTCCGTGATTTCTGTAAATCGTTCCAAGAAAATGCCACGACGGGTCCTTTGAAAAATGCACAGCTGATTTCCTTCCCAATCCTTTCGTAATCAGAGTTTGTGCTCTATCTCAAACGATTGCAGAGTCGATGGTATGTTAAAATATCCGATGAGTCGTGAGAATTTAAGGAAAGTGGGAGATTTAGGTGGTAAAACGAATAGATTATGGGTGGAGATTATTTGAAGACTAGCAGGGAATGAGAGGAACGAGAATTCTGTAGCAATATTTTAGTGACAATTTGGTACGATATTGTTACACGAAACACGGAGTCCTGACCCGAATGTGTGTCGAATTTTCGTTAATATAGTGGAAGCGACTCTTTGAGCATGTGATCGCGAGACAGGATGAACACAGATAGTCAGGACAGGCAAACAAATACAGTTTCATTCATGTAAAATCATATTGAACGCAGCAAAGGCTCGAATAGGCAGAAAGATAAGGCCCTGTAGAAGATCTAGAATAAGACAAGAAATATACTAAAAGCACCGGCGCAAGGAGAAATTTATAAATGCAGCAAATAAAGTAGGCAAAAGGGAATATACGGGCCAAATACTTACTGATGGAAATTATGTAATGGCAACGAGGAAGAGCTGGACGAGAAACGAAAAGCATGAGAATGAGAAAGGTAGAGGTTGCAGATAGTACACCTGAAAGGCCTCTGGAGAAAAAAGAGCTCAGACGGCCAACCAGTACTAAGTAAAGGAGAGAAGGCCGAAAAGTGAAAAAGGGATTTATCGTAGGGCTACATGAAGGTCAGAAACTTGACAGTTTCCTGGAAAAAGAACAAGAAATAGAGGACGAAATACTGAGACAAGACTGTGACGGCACTGACAGATGTAAGTAGCAACAAGTCACTTGGGTTAGCAGACATTTCTCAGAACTATTGAGATCCCTGTGAAAAAGTACCATGGCAAAACTATTCCACCTGGTAAGCTTTGTACGTGAGAGAGGCGAACTAACATCACACTTAAAGAATCGCAATTCCAAAAGACGGAGGTGCTCACGAGTGTAAATGCTACAACAATCATCAGTTTAGTCAGTCATAGTTACAAAATACTGATACGAAATATGCACATACTTACTTTAGGAGTTAGGGTTAAGAGTAAACCCACGTTTAAAGCATGTATGTACTCAGGAAAAGCTATACAGATACTGTTCACTAGAACACTCTTTCAAATTCTGAAGGAAACAGGAATAAAATGTAGGAAGCGTTTGGATAATTACGACGCGTAGAAAAACCAGGCTGATAGTCATGATAGAAAAGCAGTTATTGAGAAGGAAATGACATAGTTGTATCCTATCATCCCCTACGTTATTCATTCTATTCATAGAGCTAGCAATAAGGAAAAACAGGTAGAAATTTGGAAAGGGAATTGAAATTCAGGGATAAAAATAAAAATGGTCAGGATTGTCGATGATATTGCAATTCTGTTACATCCAGTAAAGGACTAGGAATATCAGGTGAACTGAATAAATAGTTGCTTGAAAAATTTATAAGATGAACATCAATAAAAGTTCAAAATGGTTCAAATGGCTCTGAGCACTATGGGACTTAACACTGAGGTCACCAGTCCATTAGAACTTAGAACTACTTAAACCTAACTAACCTAAGGACATCACACACACCCATGCCCGAGGCAGGATTCGAACATGCGACCGTAGTGTTCGCGCGGTTCTAGACTGTAGCGCCTAGAACCTCTCGGCCACTCCGGCCAGCTAATAAAGGTAAAACAAGGGTTATGCACTGTTGTCGAACTAAGTCAGACGATGTTGAACTACATTAGAAAAACGGACTAAAAACAGTAAGCGAGTTTTGTTATATGGGCAGGAGAACAACTGAAGATGACTGAAGCAGAGAACAAAGAAACTCTGACAATAGCAAGAAAAACGTTGATAAAAAGGAATATTTTTAACATAAGTACTAGGAACTCTTCTCTGTAAGTGTCTAGAAGGTAGCCATACATGGAAGTGAAAGTAGTTTAGAATAGAAGGAAATAGCTTTTGAAACTTGGTTCTGCAGAAGAAATTCTGTTGATTACATGAGCAGACCGAATAATTAACGACAAGGTACTGAATTGGAGAGAAAATAAATATATGGCAAAACCCGGCTAAAAGAAGCTAAACATGCAGAGGTATCAAGTAATCGTTAATTTGATAATGAAGGGAAGTGTAAGAGGTAAAGATTGAAGAGGGAGACTAGGGCCTGACTACAGTAAACACTTCCATAATGGATGTGGGTTGTCGTAATTACGCAGACATGGAAATGCTTGCATAGAGTAGACTTCCTGCGTCATACCAGATTTACCACTACCAGGTGGTTATAATTAAAGTACAGCTACTCAGAGGTGCAGTGTGGGCTGTAATTATCTTAGGGCCGCTAAACTTGGTTATACAACTGTATTAATCCACAACAATTTACACAAAAATGTTTGTTTTTGCCACCAGGTGCAACTACGGTGCTGTGCAGCATGTCGTCGACGTCTCTGGTGCTCACACTCATCAAATTGTGTAAATGGCGGTAATAATATCGACATTATGCCTGTCTCACTTTGCTGACCTTCTCTGCTCATGTCCCATTCGTAATAAATTACAAACGGAAAATTTTCTAGGTATCTTTCTTGGATTAGCAGCGCCAGATCTGCACGTGGTGGCCAAAATTTGAGCTAATTTTTTCCACCCTATATCGGTTCCGTATTAACGCATGAGAATATCTACAAAGTTTCGGTGCCATGCCATAGCTATAACACACACTGGATCTCTGTGAGTAGCTCCATGTGAACTATAACCCTCCGGTACACCAAAAACAACAACACCAACAACAACAACAATAACCATCATTATCTTCAAGACGCGAAATCTGTAACACATGATAAATACATCAACAGCTTGAGGCATTTAATATTCCAAATCACTCGCTGGAGATTCCTTTCTCATAAAAGGCGGAAAGCTTGTGGCAAATTATGTACTAACACTGCAACAAGAAAAATCTGTTTCATTTATAAGCAAATATTTATATAGTCGGTGCGGAAAATGACTTAACAAACAAAGGTTGCTTGGTTAACCGTTGTAGAAGTGTTGCTGAGCGGTGCGTGATGCGGGCCGCGGTGCTTGACCTGGTAGGGGGCGTCGCCGGGCCGCTATATATATACATACACCGGCGCGCACGCCGCACGCGCCGGTCACGTGAGTCCCACGGCACGCTGCAGGCGCGCTGCACGTGTCGCCCTGTGAAGGTCCTTCGCAACGCACTTCTCGTCTCCCGTCGCCAGGTGGATGCTTCCTCCAAAAACACACGCACACACACACACACACACACACACACACACACACACACACGTGTTTTGAATGTCTGTGCAGAAACGTTTCAATCCCGTACGTACAGTGTAGTATACTGAGATACATATTACAGTACAGATACTATTTTTCAGCACTCCGTTCTCGCCTGTGCTTTCTCGTAAGTTGTTCAAATCATTTAACAAACTACTTTGTATGACTGGCAACTAGTCGTGATTTATTAATCAATTTGAAGTACCTCTAGCGGTTTTCATTATTTTAATTTCAAAAATTCCTAAAATCTACCTGAATATGCAGATACGATAAGATACAATATTTAAGACTGTTAGAAATTGTACATTATTAAGAGTTGTGAGGAGACAAAATTATTTCAAAAAGAACATATTAATAAGCTGTAACATAAAAGGAACAGCACTACAGACGATTTGAAGCAACATTCCATAGCATGAACCAAATCCACTTCACGTCAAACAAACCCGCGCATCATGGATGATGGATAGGGGAGGGAGGGAAGTGAGATGGCTAAAGAAAAGCAAGAATACTGCGCTGTATTAAGAAGTTACACGGATATTGTCTATAAGACAATTACTTTAAAACTAAAGAGCAATCAGGATAAAGCAGCTAGAATTGGTACATAAAGTATCTTGCTAAAATTAATAATTAAATGAAAACACTGACGTGAAATATTTAGTGGACGCAGCTTTTACCAAAGGCTGGTCTGGGGAGTGTTAACTGCTTGTGCACAATGATTGGGGTCAGTTTACCTGCGACCATGCCGCGACTTAGACACGCTGCCAGTAAGGGCGGCGACCTGCTAAAGTTGTCTTCTGCCGAGTAGGGCCGGCTAACGCCACAGTGAATGAAACATCAAAGACACTATGCGATTTCTCCGCCGTATCTCTCTAGCTAATCTCTATCAAATGACCTTGACGTCGTAGCCGTTAAATAATAGACCGAGCAAGGTGGCGCAGTGGTTAGCACACTGGACTCGCATTCGGGAGGACGACGGTTCAATCCCGTCTCCGGCCATCCTGATTTAGGTTTCCCGTGATTTCCCTAAATCGTTTCAGGCAAATGCCGAGATGGTTCCTTTGAAAGGGCACGGCCGATTTCCTTCCACATCCTTCCGTAACCCGAACTTGCGCTCCGTCTCTAATGACCTCGTTGTCGACGGGACGTTAAACACTAATCACCACCACCACCAACGGTTCGCAAAGATCGCGTACTGAATGAAACAGCTGTGATCTACTATTGGTCTTACCCAAGGAGCCAAGGCATCTTTCCGGACATGGTTTAGATAAGCCTCAAAATACTTAAACTAATATCACCACAGCAGGATTTGACCCCTGGTCCTACCAAGCATGAAAATTTGTCATTACGCCACTGTTCTCGGCGTTAGGAATCAATTGAGTCACTTAATATGGAGTCAGATGTATCAGTGAAGTAAGCTAAAACTTTTAAATAAATAAGTTTAATGTACCATCTTCTGTGAAGTATGGAGAATTAAAGAAAGCTTTCGAATATTCCAAGTAAAACAATTTTTACCCTTATGGACACCAATATAGGATAGACAGTGTTCTCGGGAAGTATTATTTTCCGTGGTTATTGTCGTCTTATAAAACGTTTTCTTGATGATGAGGAGGAAGAGGAGATGGAGATCAGTGTTTAACTGCCCGTCGATATCGAGGTCATTAGAAACGGAGCACAAGCTCGGATTAGGGAAGGATGGAGGAGGAAAGCGGCCGTGGCCTTTCGAAGGAACCATCCCGGCATTTGGCTTAAGAGGTTTAGGAAAATCACGGAAATCCTAAATCAGGATGGCCGGACGTGGGTTTGAACCGTCGACCTCCGGAACGAGAGTCCATCTTGCTAACCACTGCGCTACTATGTTCGGTACGTTTTCATGAAAATGAGGGTTCAGTGTGTAAAGCTTTCACATGTCTTGTTACATTCTTATGTGCTCTTATTTGCTGAAGTAAGTTATTCGTCATCTATAAAGTAGGCACAGACTTCCACTCCAGTGGATTGTGCACTGTTTCGATAGTTTCTGGCGGATTAAAACTATGCGCCGAATTATGACACTAACTCGGAACCTCTCCTTTAACGGTCCATGCTCTTACTGAGTAAGATATCCAGACACGATTTGGACCCTCATCGCTTTACTTCCGGCAGTACCATATCCCTTCCTTCCAAACTCACATAAGCTAACTTGAATCTCGGTGAACGATCACTCCTGGAAGGAAGTATATACGGAGACATGGCTCGGTCACAGTCCAAAAAAGATTCTGTGAAGTTTCTAAAGCTGGAATAGTAAAGCTGTGGTGGCGGGTCGTGAATCGTACCTGTATATCTCATTCACTAGGCAAAGTTCTGGGTTCAAGTTTCGGTCAGGCACACAGTTTTAATCTCACGAAGTTTCATCTGTGAACGTGCTCACAAGTTCCCCTAACTAAACTAGTTTACTCCCTCAAGTTCCTGTAAAACTAGTTAAATCAGCTTCGTTTGTCTACGGTAGCCAACTCAGAGTAGTTATCAAACTGCAGCAGAAATTACGACGCTTTTAAAATAACTGCGTGCTGTCGACTGAAACAGCCGACCGGAGTCGCCGCGCGGTTCTAGGCGCTACAGTCTGGAACCCCGCGACCGATACGGTCTCAGGTTCGAATCCTGCCTCGGACATGGATGTGTGCGATGTCCTTAGTTAGGTTTAAGAAGTTATACGTTCTAGGGGACTGATGACCTCAGAAGTTAAGTCCCGTAGTGCTCAGTGCCATTCGACTGAAACATGTTGTCCTCGGAGGTCCAGAAAAATGCTTAGCAACATAAATTTATACCAGCGTTTCGGGGCAGGAAACATGTTTACAATAAAGAGATAGAGAGGAAATACATTTCTGTGCTCGGTCTGCTAAACAAATGCATGGACGCAAAGCGGCTTTTTACATCATGAGAAGTTTACTCAGCAGTGATTACGGCCAGATTACGACATGCGATGCGACAGCTATCAGCTATTGACTAATTCAGGTATATTTGCGCAGCGATGGGATACGGATTTTGCATTAACGAACACAAAGCGAGAAGCTGTCGTTACAGACGCACAACAAAATCGTCCGTACAGAAAAATGGGTGGTGTTCAGATTTTGTAGGAATTACCCTTGCTATAGCCTAATTTAAGATGAGTTTCACTGAAAATGAACTGTCTGAGATTTTTCACAGCACCTGCTGCGCCATGTCGCTCATTGAGCTATTGATAGTGACTAGTTTTTGGCCACTCGCTACGATGTAAGAAGATAATGGTTATTGAGCTATGTAACTACATTACTGTGCAACATTGGATATTAAGCTGATGGGATTCTTCTGAAGTATTTGTTTTGGACAACACTTTAAACAAGGTACCCAAAGCACGAAGTTTTCTACTGCTCGTACTCTATTCGCCTGTAAGGCAGGTGACCTGTCACACATCTGCTGAGCTACCTTGTGTCCAACCTTTATACGTCGAGCGTCCAAAGTGTAGGGATGTACTAAAGCACAATAAACTACGGCGCACATACTGATGACAATCAGCCGTTCTTACGACGTATCTGATTCACCATTTCTTCCTAGCCGGAGAAGCAACTCAGCTGCATTTACTTCTGTACGCGACTGATCTGCCAGTTTATTTGGCGTAGGAGACAGAATTAATTATTTTATCGTCTAATAAAAGTGTTGTAATTAAACACTAATTTGTAAAAGTGCTGTTGCTTCAGAAATCGTGCTGTGTAAGAGTGAACTTGCTTTTAATTTCAAGAACACGTACTTCATGAAGTTTCGTTATGCGAAAGAGTGTAACGTCATCGATGTAGTTTGTAGAAAGCAGTTGACGCGACGGGATCGATACGTAGTCAATAAGAGGTTTTGACTGACCCGGAAAGTTCATGTTACATGTATTCTAGAGAAAAAAAAGCGGTGGATAAATGTGTTCTGCACTCTTGTTAAAGTAAATGGAAAAACTAACAGCCAGTCACCCATGTCACATTCAACACTACAAGCAAAACGATCTGTGTTATCCTTTTTGGAAACTGTCGCTTACGTGCCAAAGTTAGATACTAGCCCATAATACCCCTCGATAATCTGTGTTTGCGAGTAAAGTGTGTAGAAGAGCGGAAACAAAGGAAGTAGACGACGATTTAATGTCCCGACGGCAACGACGAGATCATTAGACACGGAGCAGAAGCTCGGACTGTGGAAGGTAATTCGTGTGACCTGAGGATGATTGTAATGGCGGTCCTCTAGAAAGCAAGTCCAGCATCTTGGCCACGGCACGGCTTACTCTGTACACACAGCAGAAATCAGGTTATCTGATATGGCAGCGATTGGACATGAATCAGACTGCTCGCTGCGCTTCGTAGAGGAAATCCATGGTTATTTTGTAAATTCTAGGTTCTTAAACTGGACATATGGAATAGGCCGCGAAAAACCTCAGACTAAAATATAACGGAGTCACAAGCACGTGCTCGCCAGACGAAGAGTAGGATTAAACGTGTTCACAACGTTAATGACTGGAATAACATCTTGCAAGTTTTGCTATTTCATAAAAGGACATGACAGATGAATCTGCCGAAACGCAGCTTACGCAAGTTTAATATTCTGTATTGAAATATCGGTGCACAGGACTTGGGTAGTTTTTAGATCGTTACCTGTGTTTAACAGATTGAAAACAGTATTCAGGCGACGTAAAGCAGCTGGGATCTTCCGACCTCACTTGACGATCTTGTAACAGAACATTATCTGCTTAGCATTACACTGACGGCGCGGTCAGTTGGCCTTCCTGCGTAAGCCGTTAGACAGTTATTGGAGTCACCGCATCTCTCTCTCTCTCTCTCTCTCTCTCTCTCTCTCTCTCTCTCTCTCTCTCTCTCTCTCTCTCTCCGTTTCCAAAGTGCAACGCGGAGACAGAAAAACAGGTGAAACCACTTATTCCCATTACAGCAGCAGTTTATCGTAGATCGCTGGAGCAACGAAGGGTACCTAGCGACTGGGAAAAACCGCAGGTCATTCCCATTTTCAAGAAGGATCTTAGGATAGATGCACATAATTATGGGCCTATATCGTTGACGTCAGTCTGTTGTACAATTTTGGAACGTGTTTTATGCACAGGAATTATGAAGTTCCTAGAGAACGGAAGTCTCCTTTGTAAAAATCAACATGAATTCCGCAGAGATCTCGCGAAACTCAGCACGCTTTGTTCCTGCATTGCCGACCGCTGTGGTCGAGCGGTTTTAGGCGCTTCAGTCTGGAACCGCGCGACCGCTACGGTCGCAGGTTCGAACCCTGCCTCGAGCATGGATGTGTGTGATGACCTTAGGTTAGTTAGGTTTAAGTAGTTCTAAGTTCTAGGGGACTGATGACCTCAGATATTAAGTCCCGTAGTGCTCAGAGCCATTTGAACCATTTGTTCCTGCATTAGATCCATAGCGCTGTAGCCGACGGCGCTCACGTTGATATCGTGTTCCTCGACTTCTGGAAGGCATTTCAAACCGTTTCGCTATTTACTGAAAAGTGCGAGCTTACCGAATATGGAACCAGATTTGCGACTGGATTCAAGATTTCGTTGCATATTAAACTCAATACGTCACTCTTTATGAAACAAAATCAGCAAATGTAAAGGTAATTTCCGGAGTACCCAAAGGAAGTGTGATAGGACCGTTACTGTTTACAATGTGTGTAAATGGATCCAGTAGAAAGCGTCGAAAGTTCTTTACGACGACGGTTCGCAAATGAGGTGGTTGTCCATAAAAGGCAGCAACGCCGGAAAACCGTTTGCATAACGATCTACAGAGGGTTGATGAATGGCACAGAGTCTGCCAATTGACAATCGTAAATAAATATAACATTGCGCATATATAAGAAAATAAAGCCACTACTGTACAATTACGCTATTGATCACAAACTGCAGGAAACAATATCTACGGTAAAAATCTAGGGCTAAAACTATCCCGAGTGAACTTAAGGGGAATGGCCACTTAAAACATAGTAGGAAAAGCAAATGTCAGACTGAGATTCATAGGAAGAGTATTAAGGAAATGAAACTCATCCACGAAATAAGTGGCTTACAAGGCACCTGTTTGGCCGGTCCTTGAGAATTGTTCATCAGTCTGGTACGCTTACCAGGTAGGACTAATAGAAGAGATAGAAAAGATCCAACGAAGAAAGGAGCGTTTCGCCACGGAATCGTTTAGTCTCCTCGAGAGCGTCACAGAAATGCCCAGACTCCAGTGGCAGAAGATACAAGAGAGGCGTTGTGCACCAGGGAGCGGTTTACTACTGAAATTTCGAGAGAGCGCTTTCCGAGAAGACACCTCGCGAAATGACCACGACGAGAAAAGTTGAAGCAAAAAAAAAAGGGCTAATACAGCAGCTTACCGTCGACCATTCTTCTCATCCTCCATTCGCGACTGTAACAGGAAAGGAGTGACAACCTAGTGGTGCCAGAAGTACCCTCCTCCACACACATTCAGGTAGCTTTTGGAGTATTACTGATGAGTGAAATTAGTACTATTTCAAGAACAAAGTATCTTAAAATGCTCCGACCAAGTAAAGAATAGAAATTAGATGAGGAAATTAGAGTATCACAAATAGCAAAACAGATACGTTGTCAGCCAAACTAAGTACGTAAGTAGGTTCAGTAAAAACTTTCCTATTAGCAAATCGATGCGTTTCCTTAATAAAGACCTTCTGATTAGCGTCATTGTAAAAATGACAGCCCGAGAAAAAACAAAATTACTATTTGTGAAGAGTAAGACACCAGAAAGCACAAATACGCAAATATTAGACCCGCAGGACATTGAGGGCGATACGTGACACGTCACTGATCAGAATTCCACCGCAGCGAGTGTGTGCTGAACAATGCCCTCTCAATGTGTGTGTTTCGCTCGCGTCTGAAGGACCTTACAGGAACCATATCCGCAAGCAGTAATCGCTACGTGAGAGACGGTTATGCAGCTTGAACGTCAATGGGCTCCATATGACTACATGCTCATGTGCCCATGTTCCTGAGCGTCGGCGAGGGGCGAATGGTAAGCTTGCACAAATATAGTTTGTTGCATCGTGAAATTGATGCCCGCGCGGGCGAGCTAACGAGACAGCCTTTGTGGAGGGAGTCAACGGAAGACAACTGGACATGTCGTGTAAGCGGCAATGGAGCACGAAATGGGACGCCAGCAACGTGTCACTAATGCCTGCCTCTTCTGCCCAGCTGCGGCTGAACTCACACTGCAGCCGGTGTATTAAGCGACGCCATCAGTTCGCCGTCGTAAATTACAGGCAACTATCGAACCAAGCATATGATATACAAGAGCAGTTCTCTCTTCATCCCAGACGTACGAGGGCCGTTCAGAAAGTAACCTCCGGTTGATTTAAAAAAAATACACCAAGTTAAATAAAAATATTTTAATATATACATCTTACAACTACATCTTTGCACAATTTTTCTACATAGTCTCCATAGCGATTGAGGCACTTATCGTATCTCTTCACAAGCTTTCAAATTCCTTCTGCATAAAAATCACCCGCTTGTGCCTGGAGCCAGCCTGTGACCGCATCTTTGAGCTCTTCGTCGTCATCAAACCGCTGTGACCCGAGCCATTTCTTCAAATGCATGAAGAGGTGATAATCACTTGGCGCCAGGTCTGGGCTGTAAGGTGGATGGTTGATAGCGTCCCACTTGAAGGACTCAAGAAGGGCCGTTGTTCTGCGAGCAGAGTGAGGACGGGCGTTATCGTGCAAAAAAGCAATACCGGAAGTCAGCATACCACGGCGTTTGTTCTATATAGCCCGTCGTAACTTTTTTATTGTTTCACAGTACACGTCTTGATTAATGGTCGTACCACGTTCCATGAATTCAACCAACAACACCCCTTTGGCACCCCAAAACACCGTTGCCATCAGTTTTCTGGCAGAAAAATCTTGCGAGGCTTTTCTTGGTTTGGTAGGCGAATTTGAATGTGCCCACATCTTTGATTGTTCTTTTGTCTCAGGGTTCACGTACTTAATCCAGGTTTCGTCACCGGTCACGATTCTGTTTAACAATGGTTCTCCTTCGTCCTCATAACGTGACAGAAAGTCTAATGCAGAGGCCATTCTTTGAGTTTTGTGGTGGTCGGTAAGAATTTTGGGCACCCATCGTGCACAGAACTTACGGTAACCCAATCTTGCTGTCACTATCTCGTACAAGAGAGTCTTAGAAATCTGTGGAAAACCAGTAGACAACTCCGACATTGAGAAACATCGATTTTCACGAACTTTTGCATCAACTGTCTGAACGAGTTCGTCAGTCACCAATGATGGTCTACCACTCCTCTCTTCATCATGAACGTTTTCTCGTCCACTTTTAAATAAACGTACCCATTCACGGACAACTCCTTCACTCATAACTCTTGGTCCGTACACGGCACAAAGCTCACGATGAATAGCTGCTGCAGAATATCCTTTGGCTGTAAAAAACCTTATGACAGCACGCACTTCACATTTGGCGGGGTTTTCTATTGCAGCACACATTTCAAACTGCCACAAAAACTAAACTAGCGCAGGTACGACGTTCACTCGACCACGGCTTGATGCCGACTGACCTGTTGAGTGCGTGAACGCACAGATGGCGTAGCTACTCCCCCCACAACCCGCACTGTGACCAATCGGAGGTTACTTTCTGAACCGCCCTCGTATTTCTTTGTTTGTTCCCCCCATAGCTTGTCTTCATTTGCAGCACCATTGGCTTCCTGTACATATTCGTTTTTAAGCCGGCCGCGGTGGTCTAGCGGTTAAGGCGCTCAGTCCGGAACCGCGCGACTGCTACGGTCGCAGGTTCGAATCCTGCCTCGGGCATGGATGTGTGTGATGTCCTTAGGTTAGTTAGGTATAAGTAGTTCTAAGTTCTAGGGGACTGATGACCACAGATGTTAAGTCCCATAGTGCTCAGAGCCATTTGAACCAACCATATTCGTTTTTCCAGTGCGACATACTAAAAATATCACATTGTCTCTGTGTTTGTGTACGACCAACTTATAAAGTTCGTTGGCTGCTTGTTTGTCTAGGGGACGGCCACACACCTGTTGGATTAGCCTGTTGTTGTTCTGCTAACTTCCTACAATTTAAGTTGCAAGTAGGGTTATGATTCGTGAAATGAATAATTGTCCCTAACAGAAGCTGGATACCGTTCATAATGAAAATATTTATTCAATCCTGAGTCGCGATGGAATCACTCACTTGATTATGAAACCCAGACACAACGTTGCTGTTCACAGTTAAAATTCGAAAATTAGCAGTGGATACATTTTCAAAGTCCACAAACTTACCCAGAAATTTCGCAAGTATCGATGCACAGCACTGTAGTTTAAAGTCTACGAAGCTATACGGAATTTTCACAAGTCTTCAATCGCTCTGCTGTTCACAATTGAAGAACACGAGCGTAACTACAGAAAACGTAGCTATAGAAAACTTAGTTCCCGAACTACTACAGAAATTTTACAACTCCCTCGTCTTGACACCAGAAAATTTTTCGACACTTTTGTTATGGCTAACGTGTCTCTCATCCGCAAACGTCTGAACTCGTCAACCTCTCAAAACGAACTGCCCCATGCCAGCATTGGCCGCTGCCGCTACATAGATTCGACCTATCGTTAAAACACAAAATTACACACTCTATTTATTAGTATAGAAACTGCATATAAATATTCTACATGAGTCGCACTTCGATGTTGATCCACTTACGCTGTTAAAAAATGTTTCATTGACTTCTATCAAAAGTCATTTGCTTGTTAGACAGGAACCTGATAAGGAATAAAAATTCCATTAAACTTATTGGTACCATAAGTATATTAATTTGAGCTAAACTTTACCAGATTTCCGGGGTTGAAATTTGTTTTTTGCTGGGATCCTCGGTTTCTGAGCTATCTTATTCAGTGGGAAGGTCAAAATTATTATTTAGTATCATCTATATTAAACCTAATGAGAATCAAACGTCGATATAGTTATTATAGTCTGTTATCTAAACTGCTGCCACATTTGTTATGCAATTTATTTGGCACTAAAATGCGTTTTTTTAACCCTCAGAATTAACATTTCGGCTTATCAAATTGCACTTCGTTAAGACATTCGGAAACTGATTTTAAACAAAGCTTCTCAGGCCCTACCTGTAGACACTGTTCTTTAAGATCGCTTTGGGAGTTCAGAAGTAATTGTAATAGGTATTCATATCTTTTATCGTAAAGTATTATTATATCAACAGAGTGGGAGTTAAGAAGTGCTTCCTCGCCTCGAAGCTGTTTTTCATGTGGTGTCTTCGTCTATTCGTATCTTTATTAATATGGATTTCACTTATGCGACGGACGTGAAATAGTTTGCGGCCTTCAAATTTGCATCGTGGTGGCACTCACTCTGCACGTTGAGCAGCAGAGGGAGAAGCAACTCACATTAATCCTTTGGACAATCCGATGCCTCGCCACAGCTGGCTTATTTCACGCGCAGCATATTTCGCCAACAGCAGACGCTGGAGTGTCGCCTAGCGGACAACTCCACACTCTACCTCCTCCTTGGCAGTGTCGGGACTCTCGCCCCGCCACCTGCCAAAACAGCGTGCATCTAGCCGCCTCCTGTTTGTCATCTCGCAACGAGATATCTATGACTGAAAGTATTCCCAACAGGCCATACACCGCTTGTTTCCAATTTCAGTGCATAGTTCTTTCCCATTGAAGATTCGTGGGGGTTCATCTGTCAGTAACTAATTCGTGACACTCATCCTGTACCCAGTAGAGCTGAACTTCATTGGTACATACAAACTCTCTGTAGTAGTTTACTCGGGAAGACTATCAGTTCGCGTACGCCATCAATTCCACAACCTTTTTTTTTTCCTATATAAATTTTGTACATGCTCATTTTATATCTCACTTTCATGTACCTTGGAATGAAAGTTTCTATTTTGTTAACCTTGTGATCACCGTGGGCGTATTTTGTTCCTTGCTTTGCAAAAAAAGAATACCGAGACACTTTCACAGGAATGGCTTTTAAGACTTCGTATTCGCTTGTCTTGACGTGTCACAGCGTTACAGTCACACAGCTACACGAATACTTTCTTGAACTCACTGCAGCGGATAGGCACTTGGTGCAGGGAGTGGCAACTGACCCTTAACATAGACAAATGTAACGTATTGCGAATACATAGAAAGAAGGATCCTTTACTGTATGATTATATGATAGCGGAACAAACACTGGTAGCAGTTACTTCTGTAAAATATCTGGTAGTATGCGTATGGAATGATTTGAAGTGGAATGACCATATAAAATTAATTGTTGGTAACGCGGGTGCCAGGTTGAGATTCACTGGGAGAGTCCATAGAAAATGCAGTCCATCAACAAAGGAGGTGGCTTACAAAACACTCGTTCGGCCTATACTTGAGTATTGCTCATCAGTGTGGGATCCGTACCGGGTCGTGTTGACGGAGGGGAGAGAGAAGATCCAAAGAAGAGCGGCGCGTTTCGTCGCAGGGTTATTTGTTAAGGGTGATAGCGTTACGGAGATGTTTAGCAAACTCAAGTGACAGACTCTGCAAGAGAGGCGCTCTGAATCGCGGTGTGTAGCTTGCTGTCCAGGTTCCGAGAGGGTGCGTTTTTGGATGAGGTATCGAATATATTGCTTCCCCCTACTTATACCTCCCGAGGAGATGACGAATGTAAAATTAGAGAGAGATTCGAGCGCGCACGGAGGCTTTCCGGCAGTCGTTCTTCCCGCGAACCATACGCGACTGGAACCGGAAAGGGAGGTAATGACAGTGGCACGTAAAGTGCCCTCCGTCACACACCGTTAGGTGGCTTGCGGAGTATAAATGTAGATGTACGTAATGATGCAGCACGAGGTGCAATGGGGAGTAAGGGAGACGTCTCGCGTCTATATACAACTGACTCTTTGTAACTACTGTGCAAGTCAGGTACAGCTCCGTGAAATCGGCGTGGTCGTATATACGCCGATCATGTTGCCGCGTCATGAGGCGAGGAGGTATTGGTCATCTTCGTTAACTTCCGACAAGCTTTGTGAAGTTTATTAGCCCACTCCATCGCGCACCGTAGCCGAGCACACGGATCGTCCACGCACCTGTAGGGCTCCGGCAAAGAGCGTAGATGCGGCCGCGCCTGTGGGGTGTAGTTGGTGCGCCCCAGTTGCACGGTTCGCAAAAGGCCGGCGGATCAGCGTCTCTTGCGGCGCCGAACGGCGGCCGTTCAGTGCGGTGACGCCAGCCGGCCCCGAGCTGTCCACGCGGCTGGCGAGGCGCCAGCCCAGCTGGTCGTTGTGTACAGCCAAACCCATGCCCAGCGTTTTCTATCTTGACCGCCGGCCTGAAGCAATGCTTTGCAAGCATGTGCGCTCTGTTGGCATTGGGACACGAAATGTGACAGCCGAAGACACCGTTTGGAAATGAAATGGAATTAAATTCTCTGAAATTGATGGCTCGATGAGGATGAGATCAATAAATATGCCGTGACACAAAATCATGTGTGTCAACCTTTCAGATATGCAGACCCTCCAGAGATGACGAATGTAGAATGTAGAATCACAGAACAGGAAGTGATCCACTCCATTTAAAACCTCAAAAACAAAAAGGCAGCAGGCGAGGAGCAGATATCAGCAGAGATGTTAAGAGGGTGGAAGCAAACTACACAAAGAAATTTATAATCTTATCACAATGATCTGGAAAACTGAAACACTGCCTGAAGATTGGAAAACTGCAATAATTTGTCCCATACACAAGAAAGGAAACGGAACGGAATGTGGAAATTACAGGGGAAACAGTTTGCTGAACATAACATACAAAATCCTGTCAATGACCATTCTGGAAAAACTTAAACCTTACGCAGAAAACATTATTAAAGACTACCAGGCTCGAATTCGAACAAACCGTTCCACAACTGATAATTTGTTTACTATACGACAGATCTTTGAGAAATACTGGGAATTTAACAAAAACATCCACTGTCTCTTCATTGACTTCCAGCGAACCTACGACAGCATCCACAGAAGTAGCCTCTACAACACTTTACGAGAATTTAGTATACCCAGTAAAATCATTAGGATGATACAACTGTGCATGGATGGCTCCCAGGCAGCAGTGAAGTTCAGAGGATCCATGTCCCTCACCTTTCCAATTAAAACAGGCTTACGACAGGGAGACGCTCTTTCTTGTGTCCTCTTCAACCTTGCATTAGAGAAAGTGGTTCGAGATAGTAATTTACATCTATACAATGGTCTCCGATTTGAACACAGTGAAGTAAAACTCTGGGCTTATGCAGGTGATATAGTGTTGCTGAGTGAAACTGAAGAAGAACTGAAAGACATGTACAGATCTATGAGTCAAAGTGCCAGCAAAATCGGGCTTTCGATCAACCAAGAGAAAACCAAATATATGGAAATAGGTCAAGTCATAAACCCAAATCCTTACTTTGAAATTGACCAACATTCTAAATTCAGAAAAGTTCTCTGGTTTAAATACCTTGGATCACGTTTCAACAGTAAAAATATCATAACAATGGATATAAATGAAAGAATAGCCTCCGGGTCGAGATATCTGTACTCATTAAGCAACCCACTCAAAAGTAAAGCTTTGTCAATAACCACAAAGATGAAGATATACAACACTATGATCTGCCTCACAGTACTGTACGGTTCAGAAAGCTGGACGCTTACAAAGAATGAAAGAGAAAAACTGAATGTTTTCGAAAGAAAAGTAATGAGACAAATCTGGGGACCTGTGTTGGAGAATGGCGTATGGAGAATTAGAAAGAACAATGAAATTTATTAGTTAATTAAGCAACCCACTATCATCCAGAAATTAAAAAGTAGGAGGCTGCATTGGGCTGGACTTGTGACCAGAATGGGAGATAACAGAATCACCAAGAAAGCAATTGAAGGAACTTTCCAGGCTAAAAGACCATTTGGCCAACCTCGTACAAGGTGGAAAGATGACATAGAGAAGGACATCGCAGCATTAGGAATTTCCGCAGGGTGGAGAGAGGCTGCGAGAGATAGAAGGCCGTGGAAGCAGATCGTTGATGTAGCGCGTGGTCTACAGGGCCTGTGATCGCTACAGGAGAGAGAGAGAGAGAGAGAGAGAGAGAGAGAGAGAGAGAGAGAGAGAGAGAGAGATAGATACATAAACATGCCGTGTCAGTTGAGAATTTGTTAGACGGGGACTGCAAACCGAATTTACTACTTACTGCTAGCACTCGGCTTAACCATAAAACTAGCAGAATGAAAAATGCTCCTGTCATAGCACAGAAAAGGCGAATATGTCCTGCGCAGAGTCAGGAATTTAAAAGAAGGGAACTAGCCTTTCGACTTATCTGGCCGCTTCAAAAACATTTAAATCGTCTTGACATGTACGCGCTTTTTTGTTAGTATCACTTGATATACATAATACGTGGTGTCATGTCGGGTAACATAACACAAGTCAACATGTCACCAAACGTGGCATTTGTCATACCGTGCAGTATGAAAGAGTCATCGAAGTTAAAGATGCATGAATTGCGAGATGGCGTGCCACCACCTTGGAGCCGGCCGTGGTGACCGAGCGGTTCTAGGCTCTACAGTCTGGAGCCGCGCGACCGCTACGGTCGCAGGTTCGAATCTTGCCTCGGGCATGGATGTGTGTGACGTCCTTAGGTTAGTTAGGTTTAAGTAGTTCTAAGTTCTAGGGGACTGATGACCTCCGATGTTAAGTCCCATAGTGCTCAGAGCCATTTGAACCATTTTTGAACACCTTGGAGCTAAAGAAAGCTCACTGCGCTGGGGAAGTAGGGATTAACTCGTGGTGTTACATACATTTAAGAGAATATAGTCCTGACGTTCCACTGGCGTGCACAGTTTTCAGACAGTGCGAATTAAGTTTTCCAGCAGACAAGACAGCCTCGTGTTAACGCAGACACCCATCTCATTGTTTACAGCAAGAAAAACTGAAAACTTTGGAAATAATTACAGCTGTCTTTGCTTAAATCTATGATCTCTAATTATATTTAAGGTGTTAACGGAATCTAACATACAATTCAGCCTTTAATTATCACATTTCTATGGACATACAGGAAGTGCCAAAACTGTTGCGACACACATCGAGGGGTTGTAGTAAGTGTGATAAGGGGAAAATACGAGGATAGGACTCCGTGTCTGGAATCGTCATCCATCGACGCTACAAAGTGTCGAAGTTACATGCGCTGCCACCAAGCCGCCTCTTCCTCAGAAAACGTGACTTTGAACAACATATTTGTTTTTGTGGCCATCCTTCGCAGCGAGTACAGAAATATTTGTTTTGTACATAAAAACCGCTTTTTCTTGCTGCACTGTATTTTACACTCCTGGAAATGGAAAAAAGAACACATTGACATCGGTGTGTCAGACCCACCATACTTGCTCCGGACACTGCGAGAGGGCTGTACAAGCAATGATCACACGCACGGCACAGCGGACACACCAGGAACTGCGGTGTTGGCCGTCGAATGGCGCTAGCTGCGCAGCATTTGTGCACCGCCGCCGTCAGTGTCAGCCAGTTTGCCGTGGCATACGGAGCTCCATCGCAGTCCTTAACACTGGTAGCATGCCGCGACAGCGTGGACGTGAACCGTATGTGCAGTTGACGGACTTTGAGCGAGGGCGTATAGTGGGCATGCGGGAGGCCGGGTGGACGTACCGCCGAATTGCTCAACACGTGGGGCGTGAGGTCTCCACAGTACATCGATGTTGTCGCCAGTGGTCGGCGGAAGGTGCACGTGCCCGTCGACCTGGGACCGGACCGCAGCGACGCACGGATGCACGCCAAGACCGTAGGATCCTACGCAGTGCCGTAGGGGACCGCACCGCCACTTCCCAGCAAATTAGGGACACTGTTGCTCCTGGGGTATCGGCGAGGACCATTCGCAACCGTCTCCATGAAGCTGGGCTACGGTCCCGCACACCGTTAGGCCGTCTTCCGCTCACGCCCCAACATCGTGCAGCCCGCCTCCAGTGGTGTCGCGACAGGCGTGAATGGAGGGACGAATGGAGACGTGTCGTCTTCAGCGATGAGAGTCGCTTCTGCCTTGGTGCCAATGATGGTCGTATGCGTGTTTGGCGCCGTGCAGGTGAGCGCCACAATCAGGACTGCATACGACCGAGGCACACATGGCCAACACCCGGCATCATGGTGTGGGGAGCGATCTCCTACACTGGCCGTACGCCACTGGTGATCGTCGAGGGGACACTGAATAGTGCACGGTACATCCAAACCGTCATCGAACCCATCGTTCTACCATTCCTAGACCGGCAAGGGAACTTGCTGTTCCAACAGGACAATGCACGTCCGCATGTATCCCGTGCCACCCAACGTGCTCTAGAAGGTGTAAGTCAACTACCCTGGCCAGCAAGATCTCCGGATCTGTCCCCCATTGAGCATGTTTGGGACTGGATGAAACGTCGTCTCACGCGGTCTGCACGTCCAGCACGAACGCTGGTCCAACTGAGGCGCCAGGTGGAAATGGCATGGCAAGCCGTTCCACAGGACTACATCCAGCATCTCTACGATCGTCTCCATGGGAGAATAGCAGCCTGCATTGCTGCGAAAGGTGGATATACACTGTACTAGTGCCGACATTGTGCATGCTCTGTTGCCTGTGTGTATGTGCCTGTGGTTCTGTCAGTGTGATCATGTGATGTATCTGACCCCAGGAATGTGTCAATAAAGTTTCCCCTTCCTGGGACAATGAATTCACGGTGTTCTTATTTCAATTTCCAGGAGTGTATTTCTCCCAGACATGTTTCGCCATGTTACTTTTAAGGAATTTTCAGTGGGATCTCGAAAGATAGTTTTACTTGATATATGATATTTGTAGATTATAAAAACATTCGTCTCGAACCGTTGGCGGAATACCTTACCCTGTTGTTTTTCAGTAATCACGACTGAGTGCCCCGACTGTCAGTGCAGAAGATGGAGATAGCTGCTACGTAGGAAGGCCTAGTCTCATATGAATGAGATAATCCGCTGCCTCAGTGAAAGACTGTTTCGGACACGGATTTCCACACCGGTTTTTCTCCTGTATTCTTCCAATATCTCCAATGTTTCTCGGTGTACAGAAGAAAAATGAAATGCGTGTCCGAAGTAGTCATTCACCAATGTAACAGAGCATCGCATTCATAGGAGACGATGCCACGCTACGTACAGCTAGCCCCATCTTCTCCACTGACGATCGTGGTAATCAGTCACTATCATTGAACAATAAGAAACATTGCGAGACGTTCGGCCTATGGTCCGCCGGCATACAAAGTAACGTCTGATACCGAAGGGGTGGTCTAGTGGCGAGAGCCGGCGCTTATAACTTCGCCGCTGTGTAGCGTCGTTGGATGACATTACTGCACAAGGGTTTCTATCCCCGAGTTGTTCCTGATGACACCCTCTAAAACCCCTCGAAGTTGTCGCAATATTTCTGGGACATCCTGTATAAGCTGCACGTAAACTATATGATCAAAAGTATCCAGACACCCCCAAAAACAAACGTTTTTCATATTAGGGGCATTGTGCTTGCACCTGATGCCAAGTACTCCATACCAGCGACCTCAGTAGTCGTTAGACATCGTGAGAGAGCAGAATGGGGCGCTCCGCGGAACTCACGGACTTCGAACGTGGTCAGGTGATTGGGTGTCACTCGTGTCATACGACTGGACGCCAGATTTCCACACTCCTAAACATCCCTAGGTCCACTGTTTCCGATGTGGTAGTGAAGTGGAAGCGTGAAGGGACACGTACAGCACAGAAGCGTACAGACTGACCTCATCTGCTGACTGACAGAGACCGCCGACAGTTGAAGAGGGTCGTATGTTTAATAGGCAGACATCTATCCAGGCCGTCACACAGGAATTTCAAACTGCATCAGGATCCACTGGAAGTACTATGACAGTTAGGCGGGAGGTGAGAAAACTTGGATTTCATGGTCGATCGTCTGCTCATAAGCCTCACATCATGCCGGTAAATTCCAAACGACGCCTCGCTTGGTGTAAGGAGCGTAAACATTGGACGACTGAACAGTGGAAAAACGTTGTATGGAGTGACGGATCACGGTACACAATGTGGCGATCCGATGGCGGGGTGTGGGTAAGGCGAATGCCCGGTGATCACGATCTTCCAGCGTGCGTAGTACCAACAGTAAATTCGGAGGCCGTGGTGTTATGGTGTGGTGTTATGGTGGGCTTGCACCGCTTGTTGTTTTGCGTGGCACTATCACAGCACAGGCCTAAGTGATGTTTTAAGCACCTTCTTGCTTCTCACTGTTGAAGAGAAATTCGGGGTTGGCAATTGTATCTTTCAATACGATCGAGCACTTGTTCATAATGCACGGCCTGTGGCGGAGTGATCACGCGGCATTAACATCCCTGTAATGGACTGGCCTCCACGGAGTCCTGACCTCAATCCTATAGAAGAGCTTTGGGATGTTTTGGAACGCGACTTCATGCCTGGCCTACCGACCGACATCTATGCATCTCCTCAGTGAAGCACTGTGTGATGAATGGACTGCCATTTCCCAAGAAACCTTCCATCACCTGATTGAACGTATGCCTGCAAGAGTGGAAGCTGTCATCAAGGTCAAGGATGGGCCAACACAGTGTTGAATTCTAGCATTACCGGTGGATGGCGCCACGAACTTGTAAGTCATTTTCACCGAGGTGTCCGGATACTTTTGACCACACAGTGTAGATCATTCTTACAAAATAGATTTTGCATCAGTGTTGTTATATTTGAGCCACACATCCGGCAGTCATAGACGTAAAAGTATGTAAATGCACGGAATTTTAACATCAGCTGCCTCTAGGTCGTGTGTGGAGAAGAAGGCGGAGGTAGGGCTGACTCAGACTGAGCGCCCATTCTGGGATATCGTCTGCTTCCGTCTCGGTTTTCGCGGAGTACACACGGCGGTGTGGTGCTAACGTTTGCCACTCGTGTCCTAAGTCGGCAGCTAAACGCTAGTCCATCAATAAGACCTTGCGACAAATTAGCAGCTTCCTCAATCAGACTGTGCTCTGTCAAGTTGAGTTTGTGACTCAGATTTCATCCGTCATTGCCTTAGAGGCACTAATCGCTGTACACGCGCCGCTTTGCCAACGTTGCTGACACACAGTACTAAGATAGCTTTCGACTGAGACAATAGCCAGTTAGAATTTTGGGAGTGGAAGAAATTTTCATCGCCAGTTTTCGCAGATGAGAGGACAGGAGGTGAGTGCGTACAGCTGGTTACTATGTCACATTTTGTGTCAAATCCTACACCTCTCCGCAGTGTCTAATAGAGCCAGAACGTCTGTGGTTGTTATGATCTATTAGTCGCACGAGGACATTCAGCCGGGCTGTCACTCTTGGTCCCACTCAAGAAGAGTAAACTTTGTGCAGCACCGGATTTGAACATTTCACTTTCACAATCGTCCAAAACGTCACACATAAAAAATACAAAATCAATAATCCATTAGCAACGCTGCAGATTAATTATCGAGAGCTTGCTCTCGTCTTAGAGATAAAGCTCCAGTACTAGTTAGAAACCATATTACCTTTTCACGCAAAGATCTCTCGAGTAATGATCGAAAGAAGATAATTAGAAAATTTGGATTTGGACAGAGCGGTACCGGCAATTCTATTGCCGTCCCAGGAAGACGGGGGAGTCCACCACTATAGTCCTTCTTTATGACCCATAATACTATGTCTTCAGGAGGATTGAGTAATAAGACCTATCGGAGTCATTATTCAGCGAGAATTAGAAGTGCAGTTAGAGGGAGGCAAAAATACAAAATGACCTTTACATATTTGGATATAGCGAAAATAGTACCCAAACAATAATATTCTGGCTTTCATCTTGAAAGGAACAAAGTTTTTTATGTCCTAACAAAGTGCGGAATTAGCGAAAGTGTAATTGTTTCAGAACAGGTATCACGAACTTGTCTGCAAATATTGTACAACTTCTCAAACCGAAACATCGATGTTGCCAAAAAGCATGTTATACCGGGAGAAAACACAGAACATGAAAACATAACAAATATATTTCCCTAAAATATACTGCCATTCCATTCCCTAATATTACTGTACTGCGTAAGCTGGAAAAATTGGGTAACATGACGGGGTGCCCAAAAGATTAACTAAGAGGCATGTGGCTCTCCACTTAAGTCAATAGTCAAGCACTTCTTGAACAACAAGCAAGGTAGGAACCCAATATTCGTGGTGTCACGTAACCAACAGTGAAATCTGAAACATATATCTGTAGCACTATCTGCGTTTTCGACTATAGTGCGACAGACTACGATGACTACATAAACCCAAGAGAAAATACTTCTGTACGGTGCTCCTTATATCTCTTGAGCTCATATCTCGTATACTTGACAATACTCTCTGGTGGATGAAGTATTGAGCGCCACACTTCCACTTTGTGCGAAAAGTATTTCCTCAGTTTTAAATTCGAGGACTTTACTTGCGCTGAAGATCAGTTTGAGACAATCGTGCCGACCAAAAGAATATTCCAATTATGGTTTCTGTTATTGGAATAACTTTCCGGCACACAATAGTTGAAAACATCGCATATCGTTTACGTCGAAATACACAGAAAACCACCGAGCGAGGTGGCGCAGTGGTTAGACACTGGACTCGCATTCGGGAGGACGACGGTTCAATCCCACGTCCGGCCATCCTGATTCAGGTTTTCCGTGATTTCCCTAAATCACTCCAGGCAAATGCCGGGATGGTTCCTTTGAAAGGGCATGGCCGACTTCCTTTCCCGTCCTTCCCTAATCCGATGAGACCGATGACCTCGCTGTCTGGTCTCCTCCCCCAAAACAACCCAACCCAACACAGAAAACCAGTAGATTCGAACGATTTTCCGATACAAATCTGGCACCATGCTTCAAGATTATTCGCACACCATTAGATGTAATGTTAAACCGAAATCCGTGCTTCTTCAGAAGCGCTCCGCGAGGAAATTAAAAGATTTGGGAGAGGTGTTAGTATTATAAAAGCATTAGGCTGCGGCGAAAATCCATTGTAAATACTATTAACTTATACCACATCCTGGAGAATAATAGTACGGTTCCTTTACAAAATGACTATGTGAAACATTTTAAAATTAGTTTGCTTATGAACTACGAAGCTGGCACGGCACAGAAATATTTTTCATCTATCTAAAAAATTCAGCATTGATAAATATTAAGTTACTGTATTTGTGGTATTTTTGGAAAATAGCTGTTACTCTCAATATCACACTACAATTTTTGCTAAAAATCTTTCAGCGAATATGAAAGTAAAAATACTGAAGTTGGCAGTAGGTCTAGAGACCTTCTGTTTCTGGTATTAAAATGTAAAGTCTACGTAATTCCAACATTGTTGGTATCGGGATCGAGAACTTAATACATTCTGAATTTATTTGTAAATGTTTCCGTCAAAGCTGCATTTTTTATTAGTGACTAATTTCGAATATTTTCGTTCATTTTCAAACAATGCCCTGCATTATTATGGACCTATTATTGACACCACATGAAATACAAAATTTTGAAACATTTTGTGTGCTCAGATTACAGCGATGTAACAAATCTTTTATGACTTAGGTCATACTTGCATTTGTAATGGTTCACTACACACAATACATTTGCAATACATTTGTTTTTGCCCTAGATTGGTATAATAAATGTTATCTTACTGTATTACGATTATCTCGGTACATTCAAAATTAGATAGGCGTCTGTTTTTGTTTATACATAAAAATTTGACAGGCGTCTTCAGTTATTCATTCTGTGTTCATGTGTGTTCTCTGTGCCTGAGATCACAATGTTACATATAAATACATATCTACTGTGTTGATAAAGGACTCGGATATTATCGCACTATATTATAAGTTACTAATATGTTAATAGCTAATTACTTTACTGAATCATTAATCATTTTTTAAAAGAGTAAGAAATATTCGTACTGTTCGTTCATGAACTTGTCACACCCTCACCTTCCGTTTACATATTACGAATACATAATACACAACTGAAGGCGCGTGTCAAATTTTCATGTATAAACCAATTAAGACGCCTATCGAATTCAGAATGCACAAAGACAATTGCAACAAAATCAACTAACATTTATTATACTGAGCTGTTATAAAAACAAATGTACTATATATAGTATAGTGAAACATTACAAATGGAAGCATGTCGCAATAAACTACCGCAATCTATGTACACAACTTTTTTTAGTCTCGTACATTTTAATGTAAATAATGTTTTGAGAATGAACGAAAATGTTCGAAACTAGTTACCAATAAAAATATCGTATGCAACTCTGACGGGAACCTTAACTAATAAATTCAAAATGTAGAATCCACTGCGATATTTTCGTCTAATAATTATAATCACTTTGTGTGGTTGCTGTTCTCAGCCACAGACAGTTTCCTTGCAAAACAATTTTTGCCTCTTGATTATTTAATGCACACAGAAAGTTAGGTTTTCAATCGAACTATATATAGCCTAGCAACTCGCCCCGGTTTCGCACTAGTAGACTAAGCATCTACTGTCGGGCAGCTTGTCTGACATTTGTAATAAGTTATACGCACAAATCTTCCTCATGAATTAGTCTATTAGAGTGAACACTGCAGTAGTTTTTGAGATTAGGCTTTAAACGTAGACAGAAAAATGTGGAGGGAAACTTTACAAAAAGTAGTGATTCAGTTTTAACTAAAAACATTGGAAAAAAGTTAAATATTTGTTAAATGTACTAAACCCGACATTTTCCCCCATAAGCGATATTCTTGCGATGGTAAGAATTCGATCTGATCCCTAGCTGTAAAGCTTTGTAAGAAGTGTGTTGTGTATTGTAGGGTCACATTACATTGATCACTATCCAGTTATTGAGTCCGCATCGCGCAGCTGATGAAAGACTGGCAGCTATTTAGCAGACGTGCGGCGTCTGCATCGATGCTAACGATTGTGCAGCGGCAGGGGAAAAAAAACGTACGACCATATCGACGACGCACTGTCGGCTGTTGAGAATGGGCAAGCCTTCCCTGATTCCACTTTGTTCCGGCGAGGAACTCGGGGAAACTCTGCAACGTCTTCTGGAGGACCACTGGCCGTGGGGGCAAGGTCTTGGCCGGTGAAAGTTCAAGTGGCACACTTTAAGTCCAGTGATCCACACAGTAGGCACTAAGCATTTTGTTACGAACCCACACTCCCGTCATGATCCTCGAGAGGAAGGTAGTATCTTTCAGCAAAAATGCGCATTGCACATTGACACGCCGCTACAACTCTCTCCATTTACGTGGATGAACACAATAAAGCCCGTAAATTTCATTTGGGAGCATTTTGATTCAAATTCTCATCCAGCCATCCCGGAAGAGTAATCGGTAGTTTCCCTAATACAGGCCGAGGGAGTTTTTGTGAAAAGGACACGGCCGGTTTACTTTCACAAACCAACCGTATGTTCCGTGTCTGATGACGTCTTGTCCTTTTCCAGGTTCTTCAGAACTTAATCTAACCTTGCTGCCTGCATTTGTTGTTTGAATGCCGTGTCATCCCCGTTGGACAGTGCGAGCAACAGTGTTGCCGACACAGCTATACAGGGCTATTGCAAATGATTGAAGCGATTTCATAAATTCACTGTAGCTCCATTCATTGACATATGGTCACGACACAGTACAGATACGTAGAAAAACTCATAAAGTTTTGTTCGGCTGAAGCCACACTTCAGGTTTCTGCCGCCAGAGCGCTCGAAAGCGCAGTGAGACAAAATGGCGACAGGAGCCGAGAAAGCGTATGTAGTGCTTGAAATGCACTCACATCAGTCAGTCATAACAGTGCAACGACACTTCAGGACGAAGTTCAACAAAGATCCACCAACTGCTAACTCCATTCGGCGATGGTATGCGCAGTTTAAAGCTTCTGGATGCCTCACGGTTTAAAGTTTACGGCCCCTTTTTCTTCTGCAAAAAAAACGTTACAGGACACGCGTATCTGGACATGCTGGAAAATTGGCGCATGCCACAACTGGAGACCGACAGCGCCGACTTCATCTTTCAACAGGATGGTGCACCACCACACTTCCATCATGATGTTCGGCATTTCTTAAACAGGAGATTGGAAAACCGATGGATCGGTCGTGGTGGAGATCATGATCAGCAATTCATGTCATGGCCTCCACGCCCTCCCGACTTAACCCCATGTGATTTCTTTTTGTGGGGTTATGTGAAAGATTCAGTGTTTAAACCTCCTCTACCAAGAAACGTGCCAGAACTGCGAGCTCGCATCAACGATGCTTTCGAACTCATTGATGGGGACATGCTGCGCCGAGTGTGGGAGGAATTTGATTATCGGCTTGATGTCTGCCGAATCACTAAAGGGGCACATATCGAACATTTGTGAATGCCTAAAAAAACTTTTTGAGTTTTTGTATGTGTGTGCAAAGCATTGTGAAAATATCTCAAATAATAGTTATTGTAGAGCTGTGAAATCGCTTCAATCATTTGTAATAACCCTGTATATCAGCAGAGACTTTATCAGCACCTGGGGAATCGCATTTATTAATTTAGCTGCCGTGTGTAAACTCGTGACTAGTATGACTTTTCCAGCGCTACTAAAACTCCATTTCTGGAAACAGAATTCCCAATGGTACAATAACTACCCTGGCATAAAAACCATTATATATTTTCGGCGATGGTTCGGCCAAAGACGCTCAGCGAATATTTTCCTAACGTGGCCGCCTGTTTGTTCACAGAGCGTTCCTTGACGGGCCTCTTTATATGTGATAATGTAGTAGTCCTGGGTTATAATATGATAAATAGCGTTGCGGTAGGTGGCTTTATCAGTCTCAGGAGAACAGGTTCAATATTCGGTCGCCGTCGCGCTGAGCAGCGGCCGGAGCCCGCTGTCGCAGATTTATCGCTGCGCGCGTCATTCAGGTCACAGCTGCTTCGAGAAGTAAATCGCCCTGCCTGCCGCAAAGGTGAACGCCCGCCGTGCGACTGATAACGCTGCCTAAACGCGAAAACAATCGTGACCTTATTCTCTGTGAAGTCTTTAATGTGTCTTACCCAGCTCTGTATACCGTTAGTACTTCCACTGACTGGTGACTGCAGAAAATGACAGACCTGGCAGCCCGTCTTGATGCTACGCGACTTTCGTTCTCTGAACATGATAAACTATTATCTAATAAAAATGTAAGTAAATATCAGTAAAACCTTTACAGAAAATGAGCCATGTAAAAGTTGTCAATTTTTATAATCTAAAAATATGACTGTCGCATATTCAAGTAATTTCCGAAACTCCTTCACCAAAGATCAACTGCCAAGATGAGAAACATAGAAGTAGATATAATCGGTTTAACAAAGCAGCTTAAATCACACAATAAAGGCAAGGCCTCAGGTCCAGATTGTATACAAGTCAGGCTCTTCTCAGCGTATACTGACACAATAGCTCCATATTTAGCAGTTATATACAACCGCTCGCTCACAGAAAGATCCGTACCCAAAGAGTGGAAAATTGCTGAAGTCGCACAAACACCAAAAAAGAGAAGTAGGAGTAATCCGCTAAATTACAGGCCTGTAGCTGTCTTAGATTGTTTGCAGATGATGCTGTCATTTACCGTCTTGTAAAGTCATCAGATAATCAAAACGACTTGCAAAATGATTTAGATAAGATATCTGTATGGTGCGAAAAGTGGCAATTGACCCTGAATAACGAAAAGTGTGAAGTTATTCACATGAGTACTAAAATAAATCAGCTAAATTTCGATTACGCGATAAGTCACACAAATATGAAGGCTGTAAATTCAGCTAAATACTTAGGGACTACAATTACAAATCATCTAAATTGGAATGATCACATAGATAATATTGTGGGAAGAGCAAACCAAAGACAGCGATTCATTGGCAGAGCACTTAGAAGGTGCAACAGGTCTACCAAAGAGACTGCTTACACTACGCTTGTCCGCTCTATTCTAGAGTGTTCCTGTGCGGTGTGGGATCCGCATCAGGTGGGACTGACGGATGACATCGAAAAAGTACAAAGAAGGGCAGTTCGTTTTGTATTATAGCGAAATAGGGGAGATAGTGTCACAGGCATGATATGTGAATTGGAGTGGCAATCACTAAAACAAAGGAGTTTTTCGTTGCGACTGGATCTTCTCATGAAATTTCAATCACCAGTTTTCTCCTCGGATTGCGAAAACATTCTGTTGGCACTACGTAGAGAGAAGTGATCATCACGGTAAAATAAGAGAAATCAGGGCTCGCACAGAAAAATTTAAGTGCTCGTTTTTCCCGTGTGCCGTTAAAGAGTGGAACGGTATAGAGACAGCTTGAAGGTGGTTCACTCAACCCTCCGCCAGGCACTTTATTGTGAATAGCAGGGTAATCACGTAGATGTAGATTAATTATGAGCGAGTGTTTGAAATGGTACGGTAGGAGCTCAGAGGCAAGGATAAACCAACAGTTTCCAGGTTTTGCTTATATTTCGGACAACTGTTCGTTCATATGTGCACGTAACACACGTTGCTCTACTCCAATGCACTCCTCTTGCATTTTCGGGGAATCGTGGTTCAAAGTTCGAAGCTCTTGAATACCGTTAAGTGTGTGCCAGCCGTCGGGCAGCGGACTAAGCGCAAGCGGCTAGGGCGACAAAGCGTACTCGTACTGCGTTGGAAGGACAACATAATAGGATAATAAAAGTTTTTGATGGCGCTGAGCCACAGTCATGCAATACTATTTAAAAGAGTAATCCGGCATCTGACTGTGTATTATTATATTTATCTCTTTACTATCCAGAATTCGGCTGTTACACCATTATCAAGCACAGCGCTAAAAGTTGTCGGACAATTTTTCCACATTTTAGCACTGTACTTGATAATGTGAAAGCTGAAATCTGGATCGTAAATAAGATAAACACAATAAGACACAATCAAATGGCGGTTTACTCCTTAAAGAAATATTAGCATATGTAGAGCTGAATGACACCTGTGATGAGCTTCTATTATATCTGTCGTGTCCGCCCGCAGTAGCTGAGTGGTCAGCGCGACAGAATGTCAATCGTAAGGGCCCGGGTTCGATTCCCGGCTGGGTAGGATATTTTCTCCGCTCAGGGACTGGGTGTTGTGTTGTCCCAATCATCATCATTTCATCCCCATCGACGCGCAAGTCGCCGAAATGGCGTCAAATTGACAGCCTTGCACCCGACGAACGGTCTACCCGACGGGAGGCCCTAGTCACACGACATTCATTCATATCTCTCGTAAATAGCATTAATAAAATTGCCGTTAGGTGGCACAGAGCTTCTTCATACTGTTCAAAAATAATAAATCAATTATTCTATCTTAAAGGAATCTTGGAATTATTAAATAGTTCACTTATCTTTTTTCCGTACGACCCAGTCACCTCTCCTGCCCTCCAGCGTATAATAAAAATTATAATTTGTGCTTCGAAAAACAATTTCCGTCTCCTCCACAAAATTCCATAAATGCAAATCCAGAGCAATTACTTAATTAGCTTTCCAGCTTCAATAATCATTTATGCGTTTCAAGCTTTGTACTTTTCAGTGGACAAACTAATCGCATAAAACTAGACTTCACCCAAAACTAATTCTATCGACTTAAAGTTACAAAAAGTAAGATAAGTCTCACGGAAAAACTATGCCAATATGTGATCGTTGCTCTGAGTGGCGATAACTTTCGGCGCATTAAGGGCTGCAGCGGAGTGTGCACTGATTTGAAACTTCCTGGCAGATTAAAACTGTGCGCCGGACCGAGACTCTAACTCGGGAGCTACAAGTTTCGCAGGAGAACTTCAGTGAAGTTTGGAAGGTAGAAGACTAGGTACTGGCGGAAGTAGAATTGAGGTCGGGTTGAGAGTCTTGCTTGGGTAGCTCAGGTGGTAGAGCACTTGCCCGCGAAAGGCAAAGGTCCCGAGTTAGTCTCGGTCCATCACACAGTTTTAACCTGCCAGGAAGTTTCACTTACAGTATATTTCAAAATTTTAGGAACTTTGTTCCAGGAAGAACAGCAATCTATTAATAGTATTATTTCAATACACACACTCGTGATAGCATTAAACTTGGTTATTTTTAGATGACCAGTTTCCATCTTCTAAGAGATCGTCAGACCTTACATTTCTTTGACGACGTGGGAACCATTGTCGTGGAGAAAGCCGGCGTATGTAGGCAAGGAGAGCCCTACTCGCAATAAGCGGGAAATCAGAGTTAGTCTGGCACAAAAGTTTCATGGTCGCCATTCCATTATATAGCTGATGCTTGTCCATAATCGCAACTGCGAATACATTTCTTGCACTTAATTATTAATGTAATGTGTCTAATTTCTATATACGTTACGCGCCAGATAGGCTCCCCCGTCTGGTCCTGTAGGCTAACATACAGCCTACCTCTTTCAAACAGAACCAACGCGGCTGTCAAATTTAGTGTCTTCATGCAAGCAAATGATCACCAAGAACTGTTCTTGGTCATTAGCGCAGTCGAATAAGTAGGCGTTTGCTGACCAAACACAGGTAATAATTTCTTCCACCTCCACGATTCGAACTGGTTACTTCCACGTTTAGTACAACAGTAATACAGCCAAGGCCCTCCGTTGACACAAAATGATGGATTCTGTCCCACGTAGAATACTTTATCTTCTACGGCCTCTCTTGACAATGTAGGGGGCTAAAGAGGGAAATGGAGCGCTGGAAGGTTCTCGGCACAATAGCCGCTGACGGAAGCGGGGACAGGCCGGCATGAAAGACAGTCCCGTAGAGCGCCGCGCCTGATGAAAGCTTAATCCCGCGCTCGGCCGGCCGTAAGCCGCCGAGAACTTTTATAACGAGTTGGCTTAAACAGCCGCCGCAATCTCCGCCTAAGTCTCCCAGGCCTATATTGATCTCTTCCCTGCAACTAACAGCTCAAGTTCAAGCCAATCACTTCGCCAAGAAAGTAGCTGCGAGCTGTGCGACAAGGGAAAAAACGAGACCAACCCGTTTACTTTAACGTCTCGGGGCTTTAGTCGCCAGTGCGTAAAATGTAGTCTCCCGCCGCAGTTAGAGACGCGCGAGTGATCTCCTACGTTTTTCGCGGCCAACTTCTCAGTTTGCTATGGCAAAAGTTGTTAATATAGTAGCAGTAACTCTCCCAATAAAAGTTTATGCTGTCGTAGCAGGTGCATATTAAAGGCTAGTCGCTGCCTGCTATTTTTGTACACTAGTTATGCCCTATGTGACACCATACAGCCTTACCAGTTGTAAAGAAGGCACTAAATATGGAAACGGAAGGCCAAAATCACACATGTTCTTTGAAACCAAACCATAAATTGCCATAGTCTTAAGCGTGATGTGCAGTTGTCAGCTGAATGACAGAGTGGCTCATGCAACGACGTTACTACAATGGCAATTAGGGCTCTGTTTCAACGAATATTTTGGCCTGTATTGCCATTCTAGCGAATAAACCCGGCGTTGTCCAGGTATTTATTTGCAGCTCTGCGTCTACGCCCGTACCACGCATCATCTGGCCTTGTGTTTAATGTTCATAATTTCATATCTCCTGAACTATGTGTCGTACAGTGATATAATTTCGTAGGCACAGTCAGCGGCACATATGAATGTCTGCAAAATGTGTTACAAATTCAGTTAGTGAAACGAAGCAATAAATTAAAATGTCATGAACGATGCGGTAGTTTCCACGCATCTCGCTATTCATGACGTCATATCCCCTGAACGATGTGTCGTAATATGATATAATATCGTAGGTAAAATCATAGGTAAGTCAACAATCAGCCGCAGAATTAATTTCGATTGTGCAGCTGATTGTTGACGGGTAACGTTAGCGACACCCCCGGACATTTGCACAAGCCCCGCCCATTTACCCCCCTCCACACTTACCCCCGCCACACCGATCAAGAGCGCATCAATATGATCTTTGGCAGTCCTCGTCGCTGTCGTGTTTTTTGTTTTACCGCGGTTGTTCATACTAGCAGTGTTGTGCTGTTAGTACTTCTTAGCAGTTTGTGTAATACTGTCAAAATGAAACATAGATATACACTCTCAATAAAGTTGTCATACACAAGGTACCTAATCTTGACTGTTGTGGCCAACTGCTGTCAAAACTGATACCTAATATGCATTAAAGTACGATAAGATGTGTTGGAATGACACTGACGAAATTATGTACATATGTTTAACAATAGGCAGCTCAAAAGCTCTCAAACACTGAAGAAGAACTCAAAGTAATCTCGTGTCTGCTATAAGCAAGCAGTCATAAGAGTTCACAAGTAAAAATTCACCCATTACACAGGCAAATATTAATGAAGAATGCCACTGTATAAATATCTGACTGCTTGCATTGCGCATTTTTACATTATCCCACTCTTATATTCTTTAGTCTTAATGAGGTAATCAGAAACAAACCAAGGCATCGACTTTGCCTTATTTATAAACAATATTGACTTTAGACAATCGAGATAATGGACAGCATCCTTGGCGATACTACCAATTAATATTTCCCAACAGAATTTCTTACCCTACGCGATGTGACGGAAATTTGCGCTCACTGCAGTTAACAAATATCAGATTTTTTGATATAGTGCAGATGAAAGCTCATGAAATAAGACAGTGTGGATAACATTTTTATTTTTCTTTCTTATTGATGATTTTTCAACTCGCATATTCAATGAACATATTTCTAATTCTTTCGCAATGGTACCGGAAGAATTATATTTCGTATCTACTACTGATTTTCTCCCATGTTATGACTGGCATATCTGTGATACGAACAACTTTGATGTTGGAACATGCGGCAGATCAAGGGCGGAGCTTAGGATATGGATTGGTGTGGAGGGGGCTGATTGGGCGGGACTTGTGCACCGTCCGGGGCTGTCGCTAACGTTACGTATTGTTGACCGCCGATTCCTCGAAAACATTGCATATCGCGAGATTGTGGTTAGGTTAGGACCCAAGTTCAAATTCAGGACAACAAAACGCGTCGTCGCCACAATTCAGTTATTGGTCACTTAAAATCAACTGTCGTCAGAGCATCTCGCATTTCCATTATACCTCGCAGCGGCCGTTTCCAACTTTCCTCCGCGTTACACGCTAGCAGCACTTGCTTTGTTCACGGCGATTAAAGCTAACCTCTATGGGCAAACTCAAGACCGAAAATTTTCAGTTTCGGCACTAAAAATGAACTGTAATTCCCCGCCGTCACTCGTTAGTTATCGCCTCACACGGGCTATACGAACTACCGCTTTATCAGCCGATGAGCAGTGCTTTTTGGCAATTGATTGTAGATTACAGACGATACTGGTAGATTTCAAACGAAAAAGAATTATCGGAAGAAAAATAAAAGCAAATAAAAAACGCAAATAGCAAAGCGAAAATGACGCGGCAAAATATTAGAAATTTTAAAACAATTACATTTAAACCGGTTAATTGGATAAAAATAAAAATGCAGGTCTTTTCATAAGATTTACAAATAAATTTGGCTGTTTTTACGAGATTCGAACCTATGACCTTCTACAGAAGTTTATGTGCTTACTGTGCAACGACGCTGTTCTGCGTCAAATTGTAACATTTGTGATAAAGATCCAATAGTGTTTGCTCAGTGCTGTGTATGAAATGCGTGTGTATCGTTAGCATCGTTTTGTGTGTGTGTGTGTGTGTGTGTGTGTGTGTGTGTGTGTGTGTGTGTGTGTGTGTGTGTCCGTGGGGGGGGGGGGGGGGGGGGTTCTGTGTTAATAAGAGCCAGATCCAAGATTCCGGGCCCACACGCACTGGGATAGAAAGCCGGACAAGGTGAACTGCCCAACCGTTACGGAAATTTGGCGACGGCGAACGTTTTGGGCGTGACGTTCAGCCCTGTGAATGGTGGAAAAACCAGCTCCAGCGCGTGAAGTGTCAACTACCAATTAATTTTAATCGGACTACAGCGTGTAGGACGGGCTACACGGACGACGTAATAGTTAAATGCTCAGCGCGGCAAGAGAGCCACACGAGGAGCAGCTGAGTGATGTTAGGGCAGAGTAATAACAAGCAGAGACAAAGGGTTGCACTATGACTGTGACTAGAACAGCTGCGGCGGAAGGTACACGTAGTCTTGGCACCGGAAGAGGCAGCGAGTAAGGAGGCGCCCCAGTGGACGGCTCTGCTATAAATAGTGCGTGCCGGTCAATATCGGCCGGCTGTGACTGTACCTGCACGCCTCCCTTGTCAGGCCTGCCCCCGTCTTTGTGGAAACTTCCGCGTCGCCTTCCGTACTCGTCCGCTACCTGGTTAACCGCAACCACAAAGTGCCTGAAACGTAGGCAGTCTCTTTTTTATTAGAGTGGATGGGAATCCTGTTTCTGGCCCAGAACAGTTTCTGACGATTTCCAAACGATCCTCCACTGTAGAAGTACATTTGGAAAAAGCCGCGTGTATACACTGTTACATAGTATGTCTGCAAACTGAAGAGTGAGCAGGTGAGTACCCAATTACGTCGCATGGAGCAACTACAGGCTGAAACTTCCTGGCAGATTAAAACTGTGTGCCGGACCGAGACTCGAACTCGGGACCTTTGCCTTTCGTGACAAGTGCCCTACCAAAGTTTGGAAAGTAGGAGACGAGGTACTGGCAGAAATAAAGCTGTAAGGACGGGGCGTGAGTCGTGCTTGGGTAGCTCAGTTGGTAGAGCACTTGCCCACGAAAGGCAAAGGTCCCGAGTTCGAGTCTCGGTCCGGCACACAGTTTTAACCTGCCAGGAAGTTTCATATCAGCGCACACTCCGCTGCAGAGTGAAAATCTCATTCTAACTACAGGCTGTTTAACAATGTTGTACTGACACTTCCGTAGCGGACGTTCAAAATCAGTAGCGACACAGACGTCGGGGGAGTTGATTATTTTTCACTAAATTCGTTAAACCTACACAGAGTACGGAATTAGTGACGAGTACAACAAGAAAAACGCGCACGACCACAGTCTATTGCACGGGTGGGCAACCGGTGGGCCGTGGGCCGCACCGTGCCCGCGATTGGTTTCAGTCCGGCCCGCGGAAGAAATCGTGCGAAAGATATGGTGGACGCATTAGAACGCTGCAATTGTTGAAACTGAAGGTAATTTGTAATGAATTAGTTGCAACAAGTTGCTTTTGAGGTGTTTATTTTTCCATTATGTCATTTCAAGATTGCTGGCATCCCATCTTCAGTTATTTTCGTTTAATTCCAGTTCGTGAACCTTGTTTATTCACTACTGGAATTGCAGAACTTTAGTTGCAAAGTTTTTAATGCGGCTATTATAAAACGTCGTAAGTACAGAAATGGCATTCACAACACACAAATAAATGCAAACATCTAAAGATGAGGTGAACATCAAATGAATATACTCTCAGAAACGCGTATGGTGTGTCTGGAAAGGGGAGCCACTCGTATCGGTGTGTTGCTGCAAAAACATTGTCACGGACTCCATAGTTTGGATTTTATGGGTAGGAGTCCTGCTGGCGCGTCACGTAATGACGCGGCCCGCGAGATTGTGTGTGAATCAGCCCCGCGGGTCACCAGAAGGTGTCCATGTCTGATCTACGTAAATCAGCGAACGCTGCATTGCACTGCTGGACGGGAAATAGTCTGTCATCCTGTAACGGCAGTCGTATCATTCTTCCGACGATGCCCACTTCCTCCAAAACACACGCTGCTCGCTTTGCAGTTTACCGTCCGACTGTGTTATCTGAACAACCTTAATTTGTCATTGCGGTGTCTCTTAACTGAAGGTGCGACGCGAAGTCTCGTAGGAGGCATGCGATCGTTATGTAAACTCGAATCTTTCTCCACTGCTGAATAGGTCGCTAAATAACTATTCACTTTAGCGTTCAGATATGATCTGTAGAAACCTTTCGGGCTCTGCCAGTGGATAAAGATTCGTGTCTCGTAAGGTTTTTATCTTGGCATATTATAACTGAGAGAGTCCGGACATCGATCCCTCCCAGGCAGACCTCTGTATCTCTGCCACCCGAGCATCCCTCATAGGACGACTCAACAATTCGAACGCCCGATACTTTCCGTTCAACACTCTTAACTCGGTAGGTCCTCTCCTAGACTGGCCGGACACGAACTCAGCAGTTCAGAAATGGCAGAATAACAGTCCACTAATCCGGCTACCCGAATTCCGCCGCTTGCCATGCAGGGAGATGAGCCCGTACGTGTGTTTAGACAGGGGTGTCTTCTGCGCTTTGGGCTTTCATTCTCGTCTCAACTCTTTGGCTGAATCGGATCCCCCTAACGTCTACATTTTTCTGAGTAACTTGAGAAGAATGCACACAAACAAATTCGTATAAATAGCGCCGGCTCTCGTTCTATATCAAAAACTGTCAAGAAAACCAAAGAAAGTGTATTAATACAGAGCAAAATTGTGTCGTGATGAAATGAACAGACTGCACTCTATGAAGTGTTTCCATACGAAGTTTAAATGTTATTAGATTAAAATATAAACGGAATAAATGTTCTTGCAGTTGTAGTTCATCATACACTTTCTTTTCTTTAAACACGTGTTAGTCAACCTTCTGTCAGATTATTTAACATAATTTGCTTTTTTAATCTGTAGTAAAATTGTAATAGTACCCTTTAGTTGAACATTGCTGTATGTTTCAATATGGCTTACCGACGTTATAGAGAGTGATAGAGACAATCAAAGCTCTGTAGCTAGTTAAGAGTTCGGTTGTTGGCTATGTAATAGTTGTAGAATTTGTCTGAGCGTTCCAGGTTAACGGTACAAGAAGGTACAATTTGGTGAAGTCGGGTTTAGATAGTGCTTAGATGGAGAACGGAGAATGAACCATTCACTCGGTGTGAGAGCACAACCGCTTGGGCCGGGGTGGAGCTCGTCATGGAGGTATCTAACCAGCTTTCTCCACTGTAGCTAGTTCTGATACGTTACTTTATTTTGTTTGAAAATATGTCGAATTTCACTTGTTTAACTAATTTGTGTTGCTACCAAAGAAGTTTACTTGCTGCAATAAACACTACAGAGAGGAAACAACAAAGCCTGAATAAATTTCTCTCTTGTTTTAATTACATAAGGATGGCACATTCTCAGAGCAGTCCAAGTACTGAAATAAATCAGACAGACAATGCCATGGCGATTCATCAGTCTTTCATAACAACAATCAGGAATATTTCCTAACCCAGTCTGAGATTTCCTTGACGTTCGCTGAAGCAAAAACACGTGGTCCATACATCGACCTAGTATCTCACGCGTCAAAAGCACAATTTTCCGGCAGCATGTCCGAAAGGATGATTCATGCGAGGATGCTACGGGTGGATAGTTAAGATGCTGATGGTGGTTCGAATTTCCAGCAGCGGGATTCGGGATTGGACTGGACCTACCGATAGTGGACGTCATCTTTTTAACCGTGACATGACGACGACGACGACGACGTGGCGTGTGACGTCCTAGGAGCGAAAGACGTAGGTAGAGAGCACTGAGCATCGAGAATGAATTTTCATTCTACACTGGGATGTGCGCTGATCTGAAACTTCCCGGAAAATCAAAACTGTGTGTCGGACTCGGAAGCTTTGCCTCTCACGGGCAGCAACCTACCAACTGAGCTAACCATGCACGAGCCGGCGTCGCAGCTTCACTTCGGTCAGCACCTTCTCTCCCGCCTCTCAAACTTCTAAGCAGTCCTCCTGCATACCTTGCAGAACTAGCACTCCGGGAAGAAAGCATATTGCGGAGAAATGGCAGAGCCTAGGAGATTGTGTCCAAGCCTAGGAGACCGTTTCCAGAATGAGTTTTCACTCTGTAGCGCGGTGTGCACTCAGTCGTTTGGGCATTTCCACGCAAAAGGCAGAGGTCCCGGGTTCTAGTCCCGGTCTAGCACAGTTTTGATCTGCTAGAAAATTTGAGCGCTGAGCATATTTCCAGAATAAGATTTTCACTCTGCAGCGGAGTGTGCCCTGATATAAAACTTCCTGGAAGGTTAAAACTGTGTGCCGGACCGAGCACTTGCTTGCGAAAGGCAAAGGTCCCAAGTTCGAGTCTCGGTCCGGCACACAGTTTTAATCTGCCAGGAAGTTTCACTGAGGATATTATTTTGCTTCTACATTTTTGGAGTGAGGACAGATTGATACGTAGCGTATCATAAGATCTAGATTGGCTTGAAAAGCGACAGTTTGTGTTCTGATGACGGCAACGAATGGAGTGTCATGATAAGTATAATTCTTGGTATGGTGCGTACTTCATGCATACTGAATGCGATGAGTCATGGATCAAAGCAGACATATCGACAGGTTCAGCATTTCTGGTGCAGTTGACAGGTTGGTCTGCGGATCCCGATCACCTTCCTGTGCGTCCGGGGTGAACCCCCAACTTCCAGTCCCTTTGGAGTGAGGCCGTGATGTCCAACCGCCCGGTATAGCGGGAGCACTGCGCGAGTGCGCCCCCCCCCTCTCCCCCCCCCCCGCCACTTCCCCGCCACCCATCCACACCCACGCATCCCCCCCACCCCCGCCCCCCCCCCCACAGCCGGCCGGAGTGGCCGTGCGGTTCTAGGCGCTACAGTTTGGAGCCGCGGGACCGCTACGGTCGCAGGTTCGAATCCTGCCTCGGGCATGGATGTGTGTGATGTCCATAGGTTAGTTAGGTTTAAGTAGTTCTAAGTTCTAGGGGACTGATGACCTCAGAAGTTGAGTCCCATAGTGCTAAGAGCCATTTTTAGCCCCCCCCCCCCCCCCCTACACACACACACACACACACACACACACACACACACACACACACACACACACACACACACACACAATTTTCTCGAAGTTGGCAAACCGAAGTAGACGGTAGTGGACAGAAACTCATCAGTATGCAATTCCTACAGAGGATTTCTCTCATTCTTGCCTGTGCACGAACTCTCGCGTGACGTAAGAGCTGTGATTGAAGACGAGACCGTTGTAAGATAAGCTCCCGCAAGTCGAGAGTAGCGAGCAGTTTGCTCCGACTCCAGGTCGGACTGCTTATCTGCTTCCTGTGTCTGCAGGAAGGCAGTTCCTCTCCCTCTTCTTTCTTCGCCAGGCGGCTCTTTCCGGGCAGATCCCTGTATTCATCTGACAGCTCCAGCTCCACCTTTCGTTGTCTCTTCTGCACCAGTTCTTGTCGAGAGATAAACCACGAGATGTTCCACAGGTAAAATACTACTCACTTCCCGCAAACGACTGATAAGTTTATTCTTCTTATTCGCGTAGGTACTTCAATTGTCGGCTTAAACACTAATCTTGTGACGTAATTTCGTTCCGACACAAAAGTAATTTCTCAAACTTACTTAAAAAAATAGTTAACAAATGGTTGTGTTCAGTGAAATGGTTTCAAGTGACAGGTATGTTAAAAGCATCTCCGAATCTGGAATGGGGACAAAAATTAGGACCACACTTTCAGTAATCATAGGAATTGAAAAGCTTAGCAATGTCCACGTTGTCTTGTCGTTCTCATACCCACTTTGTCGAAGGCAGCTTAAAGCTCCATCGATGTAGGCAAGTAGCACACAAGCTTTCCGTTTGGATTACTAGATACGACGGCCGAAAATATGTTGGATGTAAGAATTTATGTATTCCAGGATTACATTTTCGTCGAATAAATGGAGACCTTTTGACGCATTAAATACTGTCGGCAAAAGATTTATGCAGTAATCTGCTAACAAATGAGAAAATTCTATACATAAATATTCGCTTAGTTTCTCTGATTTGTTGTTATATTTTTACAATATTGAACTAATACAATAAAAATTTATCACTTTGTTTCGTTAATACGGTATTACATTGTAACAATTGTAAATAATTACAACTTTACATTATTAAAATTTAATTTTCCTTGTTAAATGGGTTATTACGTTTTTTATTTGTTATATTATCACATTTGCATTATCAAATCTGTTATCCGTTACTGTGCTATTACGATCTTATTTTTATGCTCTCACTGTTTATCAAGAGGGTATATCAGTAGTAATTCTTATCTTCCCCTGAGTGAATGTTAGTGGTGTAATAATAAGGGAACGCTAAAACTGTTTTAATGACAACCGTAGGTTAGCCATTTTTTATTCCACAGTTGATTACATTACTAGTCATTTCCGGCCTGTGGCAGTCTTAACTGGAGAATCTGCAGTAATACCTAAAAATTAAATTGTTTGCAGGAAATGAAAGAAGTCTTACAAAAAGGATCGAAAGTGAATTCCGAAAGTGAATTACCTTTTTCATTGCTATAACTATCTCATGGAATTATGTTGCCGCAAGTTGAAACGAACCTGATAACATTACTTAATAAATACGAACAGATCTTGCACTCGACAGTACATTTCGTCAAAAATCTTCGTTTCGAAACTTACGTTTCTCCTCTTTGAATACGCTAACACGAAATTTTCCGAAGCAGCTTTCCAGAAGCTGTGCCTAGTGCCTGTGTGCATATTCTGCAAGGCTAATCAGGGCACCCGTCGTCGCATTCGGCTGCGTATTGCAGCGGCATAAATGCATTCCTGAACAGTCCTGGAATCCGCTTCTGACGCAAGATCTGCTTTGGGCCAGGATCTTTCCTAGGAATATTTACATCGGCGAGATGCTGAACCATAACCTTTCCTTCCTGTCTTCCTACATTCCTTCTGGCGTGCTGAATAATCACAATTTCTTCGTCCTCTCTACTTTCATATCTAGCATCTGGCTAATGAATTTTTAAATTATACCCTCTTTTCACTCGGGCTAACGTGTAAATGGGTGCGACACTGTTTGTCCTCTAAAAAAAAACCCGACCACCTCAAAATCACTGTGTATCTTAAATGACAACTCTTTTGAATAATGTCCGTTTCAGTCGAAATTACTGCAAGCCATTGGCTGTTCCTTACATCTTTTGTAGTAAGCGTTAATTAAGAATTACACTTTTTTGTGCTGAAGTCGTTCTCGGATTTAATACCCCCTCATGGAATTGCTGCCAATTGACACAGCTCGCACACCACGTGCCTAGTGAATCGACACCTCTCTTTTGTTGGTGTTTGGTTAAGTTATTGGCCATGGTTTCTGGAGGTGCAGAGTTTCAGATCTCCATGTGGGCATCCAGGTTCACGTTTTCTGTGGTTTCCTTAAATAATTTACTGAGAACGCCTGTAAACTACATTCAACAAGGCCATGGGTAATTCGTTTTGTCACCCGTCTGACAAGACTGATGACTTTGAAGGGACGTAAAATTCTTTTCTTTTTTGAACTTGTTACAATTTCCGTCTTTGAGGCTAAAACTAAAAACATTCATTGAATGTTGAAGCAAGTAAAGACAGAGATTAGAACGGTGATATCTCTTCAGTTTCTTTCCTAGCATTTATACGTCGCAGAGGGAACCAGCTGTGCCCATGTTTTGGAACAATTATTATTTAATCTTTGACGCCAGATAGCGTCCCCGTCGCCACAATCTTAAGTTTGAAGTAAGGGAGTGAAATCGCCGGCGCCACCTGTCGATGAACACTGGACTCGGATTCGGGAGGCCGACGGTTCAATCCCGCGTCCGGCCATCCTGATTTAGGTTTTCCGTGATTTCCCTAAATCGCTTCAGGCAAATGCCGGGATGGTTCCTTTGAAAGGGCACGGCCGACTTCCTTCCCTAATCCGATGAGACCGATGGCCTCGCTGTCTGGTCTCCTCCCCACAGAAACAACCACCTGTCCGTGAATTGTGCAAATTTTGTTCTACGTGTTAACTGTTCGTGTATCGTTGGTCGGAGATTGGGAATTACCCCTGTATTTCCCTAAATGAGCTTGAAAAATCGTCTAAACCCACAATGATGCTGGCTTGCGCACCAGACCATCCGTCGTTAACGCCGCGCAGAATTGTTCAGTCTAGCTAACCTCCCCGTCTTGCAAGCTAGCGCGTCGGGTGTTAAGCTACACGAGCTGGTCAGTGGTGATGAACACAAGGAGACCGCGTCTACTTATCACCGATTTCGTCTAGATTTAAAACAAACACAAGGCAAGAACAGAAGTGAAAGTGACGAAGGTGGAAGCTCCAGACGGCCAAGCGCTAGAGAAACAGCGTTTTTGGCGTGGGTTGGACAACGCACGAACCATTTCTCAGTACGTTAGCGCAATTTCCAGGCAGTGGTTGGATAGTTCAAATGGCTCTGAGCACTATGGGACTTATCAGCTGAGGTCATCAGTCCCCTAGAACTTAGAACTACTTAAACCTAACTAACCTAAGGACATCACACACATCCATGCCCGAGGCAGGAATCGAACCTGCGACCGTAGCGGTCGCGCGGTTCCAGACTGCAGCGCCTAGAACCGCTCGGCCACTCTGGCCGGCGCAGTGGTTGGAGCAGTGGAAAGATGACAGAACGGTAATCGAAGGGTCATGTGATCGGGACCGCATGTCGAAACATTTTTGATGTCAAATTTTTACATTGCTCATGCTGAAAACAAACCGGAATATGAAAAAAGTAACACGCCTCTGCAGCGCAGTACGTTATAACTCTCCATGTAAGATTATTGCAAACAGTTTACATATGCCTACAAGAGTATTGGCTCTGTCGAACAGAATTAAAAACAACGGTGAATGAGTAGGCAGCAAAATAAAGGAATGTCATTACTTCGTCGAAATCTAGGAAACATAAAACAGGCTTACATAATTTTTTTTAACTGACGTGATGAATCCCTATATGCAGCAAAACAGATTCCTTCTGTTAACTGACTCGTGGGGGAAAACAAATACACAATTATACGACGAGATTTTTCGTGATAAATAAGGACTGCCATAGTGCAATATTAAAGTAATTTCTGCCTAAGGCACTGCACCAGTGCAACCCTGGATGTACATTTTAATCGTCGGGTAAGAAATTTCACCAAACAGCTTCAAAACTGCTTGTACCTCATCGAAAGAGGAAAAGAAATCGTATCCCGAGAAGACGGCATTTGAAGTACAGCACATTGTGCATCACCTGCTATCCACGCCAATATTCGGAGAAATGACGCATTAAGCTTGGTTTGCTGCCAAACTGTGCGATGAATGCGAATCTTTTATGAATGTAGACCAAGTTTGTTTTTCTACAGAACCACGTAATTGCAAAAATGTGGCTTTTACAACGTGCTGTAGATGCCTCGTTTTTACGATGAATTTCACCCCAGAACGTGCAAATCATTAACTGTAAAGTAATACACCTAATTTTACAAAAAGTTCTCGTGTGCATCTCAGAATCTCTTCCTGGAAATTTACTTCGCATCCAGACTTTTTCTTTGTCGTAACTTTTCATGTCGTTTATAAAAATATTAATCAGCACAATACAGTGAACATTATTTTGGTTTATAACGTAAAAATTACAGAAAAATGTTCTAATATGGACTCTACCCTACGGTCCTTAGATTATCGTTTTGTAATCTTTCCGCTGCACCAATCGCTGCCTGGAAAGTACGCCAACATAAACGGCTTGTGGCTCGCCCGACCCGCGCCGACCTGCTATTTTCTCTAAACGCTTGGCCACCTGAAGCTCCCACTTCTGACATTCACATCTGGTCAAGCTCCGTAAATACCATAAATTATATGAATATGTGGTGTCTGTTCTTTCGGACATTTTCGAAAGAACTAATACCACGTGGAATCTGCAGCTGTGATACATATTATGTAAAATGAAGATGGAGGGGGGGGGGGGGGAGAGAGAGGAAAGGAACGGGAGGGAACTACTGATGTAGGCGCATCCGCAATTAATGCGGAATCAGCAGCAGCTAGTGAAAACAGTTGTCGAGCCGCTATTCGGACTCGGGATCTCCTGCTTATTATGCAGTTGCATTAACCACTGCACCGCCCGGACACAGTCCGCGCAATTGTGATAAGCGATATCTCAGCATGCCTCTCGGCCGACACACACACAGCTCTGTCTAGGGAGAGCTTTACACACACATTCCTCACAGCACCACCTATCCGCAATCTCCGTCCATGTCCTCTATGCTCGCTACTTTGAGATTCCGCAGGTCGACAAACGTAATTGTGCATCTACACTGAAGATAATAGATTCATTGCCCATCGACATTGACGGGGACAGCGGATAGGTGGCTCCAGGTGGAGGCGTGCCGAGATAAATACTGTGTCCGGATGGAGGAGTGGTTAATGCAACTGCCTAGCAAGCAGGAGATCCCGGTATGGAAACCATGTCCGGCACACATTTTCACTCGTCTTCGCTGATTCCGTATAGTCCAGATGTAGCTGACATCAGTAGTTCCCTCTCTTCCTTTTCCTTTCTCCCCCCTCCACATTCAATTTACATAACAAACACCATAAATTTGGACGAAATGTGTGATGACGAGTAGCGCAGTCCGCGTCTCAGTATTAAATAAATTGCTCCCGACATCGGCATTAAATTTTGTTCAGTCTGTTGAATACGGTGCGGGTCGAAATTTGTGGTGTCCACATGTAAGAGTCACCACCTTCGATATTCACTTTGCTACTTGTCGCTCTGACAACGAACTAATATTGCGATAAGCCACTCTCCATTGCAGGAGTTGCTGGCACGGGTGAGAATGATGTAGACAAAATCTCCAATTTAATTTGGCCGGTGTCTATAGATTCCGAATTGCTTGCTCGTTCAGAGGAGCAGGCGGCGCAGGCTGGGGGCTGATAAGCCGCGGGTTTTGCCGCCAGTGAGGCGACACTGGCACCACCCCGGAGGCGTCTCGATTGCACTCCAGTCCAGCCCGCGAGGCTCCCGGAGAGTAGGGGTGGGAAGAACACGCCGCGGCCCCCCTGATTTCCTTGTTGTCACCACAAGGCTTTCTGGAGGGGCGGCCTGCTGATTGGGGCAGTCGTAAAGGAAATCGATGGCGCCGTCTGACAGCCAGTTACTTCGCGTGCGGCCTGCCACGACACGGCACGCTCACGCCATTGTACGACGCTCTGGCGTGCCCGGCGCGTGCTGGCTCCGAGTAGTGTGCGTTGCACCCTCAGGCTTCATTAAGCCGGCGTTCCCGTTGTTGGCGCAAGTGTCACGTCCCCCGCAGACTTCCGCCTTTGTTACATTCCTTAAAGGTGAGGTAGAGAAGTGAATATCAGCTGTTTCACGAATGTGAAAATTTCCTCGCCTTAATAAGCGATATGAAATTGGGTGATCACCCAAAACCAGTATTTGGGAAGCCAAACGGAAGACTCGGATTTGTTGGAAAGATAAAGGGTAAAATGCAGAGCGTTTGTGAAGGAAAGAGTATACAAGTCGCTAGTACAAATTCCAAAATACAGTTCCGTGTTTGGAGTCCTTTAGAAGTAAGCATGATACCAGACATCGAAAGAATTTAGTCTCTGTGGTATCACATACACTAAGTGGTCAAAAGTATCCGGAGACCCAGCTGAAAATGACTTAAAAATTCGTGGCGCCCTTCATCGGCAATGCTGGAATTAAATATGGTGTTGGCCCACCCTTAGCCTTGATGACAGCTTCCACTCTCGCAGGCATACGTTCAATCAGGTGCTGGAAGGTTTCTTGGGAAGTGGCAGTCCATTCTTCACGGAGTGCTGCACTGAGTAGAGGCATAGATGTAGATTGGTGAGGCCTGGCACGCAGTCGGCGTTCCAAAACACCCCAAAGCTGTTCTATAGGGTTCAGGTCAGAACTCCGTGGAGGCCAGTCCATTACAGGGGTGTTAATGTCGTGTAATCACTCCGTCACAGGGCGTGCATAATGAACAGGTGCTCAATCGTATTGAAATATGCAGTCGCCATCCTCGAATTGCTCTTTAACAGTGGGAAGCAAGAAGACGCTTAAAACATCAGTGTAGGCCTGTGCTGTGACAGTGCCACGCAAAACAACAAGGGGTGCAAGCCCACTCCATGAAAAACACGACCACACCAGAACACCGCCGCCTCAGAGTTTTACTGTAGGCACTACACACGCTAGCAGATGATGTTCACCGGTCATTCGCCATACCCACACCCTGCCATCGGATGACCACATTGTGTACCGTGATTAGTCATTCCACACAACGTTTTTCCACTATTGAATCGTCCAGTTTTTACGCTCGTTACACCTAGCGAGGAGTCGTTTGGCATTTACCGACGTGATGTGTGGCTTATGAGCAGCCGCTCGACCATGAAATCCAAGTTTCCTCATCTCCCGCCTGTCATAGTACTTCCAGTGGATCCTGATGTAGTTTGGAATTCTTGTGTGGTCTGCCTATTACACATGACTACCCTCTTAAACTGTCGGCGGTCAGTCAACAGACGAGGTAAGCTTTTGTGCTGAACGTGTCCCTTCACGTTTCCACTTCACTATCACATCGGAAATGTGGACCTAGGGATGTTTAGCAGTGTGGAAATCTGGCGTCCAGTCGTATGACACAAGTGACACCCAATCACCTGACCACGTGCGAAGCCCGTGACTTCTGCGGAGCGTCCCATTCTGCTATCTCACGATGTCTGACTACTGAGGTCGCTGATACGGAGTACCTGGCAGTAGCGGGGCAGCACAATGCACCTGGTACGAAAAACGTATGTTTTTGGGGGGGGTGTCCGGATACTTTTGATCACATAGTGCATCAGCACCAGCCCACAGGCGTCAAAGCTGCCAGTGGAACTGGAAGTTTCCGTCAGACGCCCAATGGTGCATGCCTGCTGAGCTATGCCTACACTGGATCTGGACTAAGAGCACCCTCTCCCGCCGCAATATAGGACGGCTGGCGGCAACCGCACAGCCCACTTGCACTTGGAGCCGCCTCGCAACGTGGTGCTGTACAGATGCAGCCTAGCCGCGGCCCCGACAACGTCGTTTGTGCTTTAGTGTGGAGGGCCTCATCCCTTTTCGACAGTGAGAGCTGGACTTACTTCTTGCTGCGTTATTTCCAATGATAAAAGTTCTTACGATCGTGGCATGTTGGTATAACTCATATGAAAATGTAAAAGAAATTATTGGGGAATTTGAAGCAGAACTCTTGGAAGAAATGACGACGATGTCCTGTCAAAACCATATTGCGTAAATTTAGAAAACCCATACTTGAAAGAGACTGTGCGACCATTCTGCTGCCACCATTGTATCAGACATCGTGAGACTGTCATTAAACGTTAATGTGTAAGCGAGAAAAAGTTTAGAAAAGGTTCGAAATTATCTTTAAAATTTGCTGGAAGTCGCTAAGTACTCTCATTATTAAACACTGGATGAGTATATCCAGGGTAATTTCCGCAGTGCAGGATTCCAGCTGCAGCTTGTCTATCTAACGGCTTTGAGGAGCAACAAAAGTATGAATTTAAATGTGTCGTGTAAATCTGCTCGAATTTAGAAATTAAAATGCCGTGATCTACTCCTTAATACGTATAAACTTAGGTTAAAGGTTTAGCACGGTGAGAAAAGCATTACAGTAAGATACTGTGTATGTACTGAAGCAGCGTATTTCATTGTACGCAAATACACTGACGATATTAATCCATTATTGGGGAATGAGAATACTTAGCGATTTCCAACAAACTTGACACACAATATGAAATCCCATTAGAATAGAAACTTTCTCTCGTTGATTCCCCCCCCCCTTTTCCTGGTTCCCTCTCCCACAAAATGACGAAATGGAAAAAGTTTCACTTACTACATTTTCGCTGTTCACACAATAAAACTTCAGCATTAGCCTTGATATTTTAATTTATTAATATTTTACTCCTAAATCTATTTGTAACACATTTTTCAGACGGTATCCACATACAGCACTCTATGAGCCTGCAAAATATTCACGAGATAGGGCGTCATAAACATTGAGAAGCGTCAAAAGCTAGCTTTTGCTTTAAACGGAGTGGAAATTACCCAGGATATACTCATCCACTGTTTGATAATGAGAGCACTTAGCAACTTCCAACAAGTTTAAAAGATAATTTCAAACCTTTTCTAAACTTTTCCTCGCTTACACATTAACGCGAATGAGATGATGGTGGCAGCAGGTCCTCGCACGAGCTTCCTCGAATATGTTTTCCTGATTTACCGAACAAGAAAAAAGTCTCCCTTTTAAACTCTACATTTTTATCTCCCAGGCATCTCTACTACACATTTTCGTGGACTGTACAGCCCTGTTACGACCCTAGCAGTGCGGCTGCGAATTCGTTCGGTGCCCGTTGTCAAACTTGCTTAATAAGGACTCCAAACGCTGAAACAGTGCGCAACAAGTGGTCATACCAGTGTCTTGAACGGGGTTTCCTTTGTAGCTGCACCACACTTTTGCAGCACCCTTCTAACAAATCCAAGTCTTCTGTTTGTCGCCGGCCGGAGTGGCCGAGCGGTTCTAGGTGCTACAGTCTGGAACCGCGCGACCGCTACGGTTGCAGGTTCGAATCCTGCCTCGGGCATGGATGTGTGTGACGTCCTTAGGTTAGTTAGGTTTAAGTAGTTCTAAGTTCTAGGGGACTGATGACCATAGCAGTTAAGTCTCTTAGTGCTCAGAGCCATTTGAACCATTTTTTTCTTCTGTTTGTCTTCACTGATTTAACGTGCACATCCAGCTTCATGTCGCCACTCAACATTACCCCTAAATATTTAATCCGACGGTATGTGACTTGCGCCAGGTGTTTTCCACTCATCTTGTGAACGGATACTGTCAGAATCTCTCTCTTAGTAGGCATTATTTGGCTCACCACTTTGACACAGGACGAGGTGGCGGTGTGGTAAGACACTGGACTCTTTTACTTTTTATTATTCTGATGATGGAAGCTTGACATCCGAAACGCGTCAATCTTAGTGTTCTACACTATAAAAAAGTGGTTGAGCCGATATATTTTTTTAACATTGACATTCACAACCACGACCACTCATCCAGTATAGATAAAATGAAAACACTGGACTCTGTTTCGGAAGCATCGGCTGTTCCAGTTCCCGTATGGCCATTTAAATTTAGGTTTTCTATGATTTCCATAAATCACTTCACCCTTTAAGTGACAATGTTTTGTCCCACAGAACAATGTAATACATGGCAGTATCTACTCTTCAAGAATACTAATCAATAAAACTGCTAAATTTATAGTGCATTACTAAGTCCACCATTAGTTACGGGGTGGCAAATATTCATACCAATGAACCACAAGCACAAAAGCAGTGCCGAAGAAGTTTGAAAAAAATCTGCGGAAAATTAGCAATAACTTCTGTTGTTGTTCATATGCCTTCAAGAGTAAGACGTTTCTCAAAATACTGGTGTTAGCAAGCAACTTTAGACAATTCACACAAATCCATATTTAGAGCGATTACGGTATCAGTCAGTTTCACGAGTTTCATAAAGTGCTTCTCAGGGCACCGACCTTAGCTGCCGCATGTGTATTAGACGATTCAGCTACAGCTTCACTTGACACAATGTTACCCGGATTACCATGAGTTACCAGAGTAGTGTTTGAAACTGTAGAAAGGATAACTACATCATCTGCATCAGTCGCCTCAGACTTCTGAAGCTCCTGCTTGCTCTTCTGTAAGCTCTTCCCAGCAGTACATTACACGAGCAGCCATAATTTCATCTGCCTTGGGACTATGCCACCTCCATGAAATCCTTCTTTATACGTGTTCATTAATATCCGCATTATCCTCTAACTATAGAAACTAACTACAAACTACTATATAATATCCCTATTACATTAAAGTATTTTCGAGATAATATTATCTGCAATGTTTGAAGAAACATTTCACAGCGGATAATCAGTAAAACGGGATGTAGCTAGAAACTGAATTCACGACCGTATCTTCGCTTGGCGTGGACGAAAACTAGCTGTGAATATGCCTACAAACGACTCTCGTATTGATTTTATGCTTTATAATTTAGGAAATATTACTGTGAATTGACCTTCATATTTTTATCAGGTGAGCAAATTCACAGGTTATAAATGCTAGCCGAACACACAACCAGCTCAAATGCCGTAGGTAAATATTCATATCACTCACTTGTCTGTTGATATCTCAAAATTATCGATTTAGAGGCATAAAAAATAGTATTCGTACTTATCAGAGAAGCTGTTGTGAATATATTAATACAAATTCAATCGATTAATTATAGGAAATAAAGTAATTAACTACATTTATGATATTTACTTAAAGGCCGGTAGGGTTCCTTTGAAAAGACACAGCCGGTGCCTTGCAACGTTCTTCCTTAATCCAAGCTTGCCGCTGTCGCTAATGACCTGGGCGCTGACGAGAGGTTAAATCCAAACCTTCCTTCAGTATTTCACAAGCACACCCGGAACATAACACTGTTTTGCAGATAGAAAATCATACAGCTTGCCTGGAAGCGCGTGGAAAACCACCTGAAAATATTAGCTATTCGGTCAGCATAAATGTAAATACTGTTTCATTGCAAACGAATAGACCACGTGACCTGCCCGAGAGAACTGGCTCTGGGAGAGCCAAGTGACTGCAGCTGTTAACTTTCGATTGTTTGTTTGCCCAGAGTATTCTAGGCATAACATTGTGAAGCCCATATTTTCCTCCCCTTCAGAGGAAAAGTGAAGACAGCTCCAGAAAGAGTTCGAAAAATATATTTGACCGACCAGAGTAATTTCGCGCTAAGAGTAAAGAAACTGAACGCTAAAGTGTCTAATCGATCTTGATGAGGCAAGAGAAGTAAGACACGAGAAAAAAGCATCTGTCTTACAGCAAGTACTTCTGCTTAATGTTTCCATGGATAAGTAGCAGCAGGTAGCTCACTGAAACATGGATATCTTTTCTGTAACAGTTGCCTTGAAATTTTCGACATTTAATTCGCAAGAGGACGCAACTGATGTTCTGAGTTTTTAATAGGTATACTTAAACTGATTCATCGTAACACAGCCATATAGTTGACGATTTTCGAAGATTTCTTTCATTAATTCCACCATATTAACTCACTTAGATAGATGTAATATTTTTTAATGAGCAACGTCACTCTTATCTAATCGGTTATTCTCCACCTTACTGAACTGTGTGTCACCTTATGTCTTGCCTAATGGCAAGCGAAACCCCCCTTGAAAATATGCGGCACAGTGATAAAGACAATGTAACGTTCAGGCTGTATTGAGCTCCAAACCGAACTCTGAACTTTCTTACAAGCTTTGAACGTGTTAGATAATCTTTTGGGACATTAAACACAAATAATGCAAGAGCGAAGGAAACCTATTTCTGTGACATTCTTTCCAGTGTGTGGTTGCCACTGCAATCAAATGTAATTGAAGAAGCAAAATTGTTTCCTTCGTAAAATGTTGCACAGCTCGTCATCTCCAGGACTGTCTTTTGATACCAGTGAATTTCAGTCTTAGAGCTCAAGTCATAATATTAATTTTCTATCGTTCACTGAAATTAACTTTTTAAATCACAACATTTTTGCCGTGTGTCTGTAATTATATTTATTACGTCCACTACGACAGTTTCGGCATTCGAGCCAGTTTAAACTGCAATGTAGAAATTGCAGTACTTAACATAATAAACAATTACAATGAAATGGCGAAAACATTTAATTTTAAAACTTTTGGAGCACTTTGCTCCCCAGTAAAGAAAAGATCGTAAAATTCGCTGGTTTTCTCTGTTCTAGCCATTGTAAAGTTCACAATTCGTTTTTAAAAGTTTGTCCTATATTCACTTTACACGCAAAATCTACACTGCACAGTTCTGGAGGAAAGGGGCCTTGTGCGGCTGACCCGAAATATCGCGCGTGCGTGCGCGCGCGCGCGCGTTTGTGTGTGTGTGTGTGTGTGTGTGTGTGTGTGTGTGTGTGTGTGTGTGTGTGTGTTTGCTTGTTTGTTTGGTTGCTCCGTTTGAGATACAAAATCTGCACTTGATGTACCTCGCTCTAGTTATGGGATAGATGAATGCGATAAACCTCTAAAAACCTCGAGGCGCTACCAAGCCAGGATACCAAACGGCTGACAACATATTTGCTTCACTGTAAAAGTAGTGTATGTTCTTAAATAAGTAAAGCACAATTTACACGACAGCGATGTTGTGAGCAGAGTTCTTCGAGTGCACAGTATCGGCAAAATGCTGGGGCTACCTCAAGGAAGTGGCAGAATTGCCAGCGAGATGGCAAGATTTTCCAAACCACATTTCGTCGCGGCTGTTCGCCGAAGCAGCCGGAGTAGTTTGTCAGGCTACGGAGACCCGTTCCGCTGAGAACAGCTGAATAGCTTCCAGAAACTTCAGAGGAGAAATAAGCGCAGGGCTGCAATAAAAGCGCCATAGCTGCTCCCCTTTATGTTCGAATTTGCTGCTGGCAATCAGCAATAAGAAGAAATCTCAAAAGGAAGTCGTTGAAGTCGACAGTAAACGGTCGTTCGCTTTCCAGACCCACAGAAACAGCTCTTCAGATGAGACAAAATTGTTTGGCATTAGCAACAGCGCGTGCTGATGCGAATTATGCACGCAATTGCAAAAAGAAAAAAAAATACTTGCACCACACTTCTGCAGTGTAGCCACTGGCCTACTTGAAAGCGGTGCTGAGGATTGTGGGGATACAACGTATATGCTTTCAGAAATTACCGGTCTATGAAAAGTATGGTGAAGTAATTTTTGTTACTTGCACCCACTGACAACGAAACAGGTTTAATAGACAGTCCCCCGTGCTATTTCATCAATCGTCTGGACCAGAACCATATGTTCTGTCCCTCGTATAGCACCTAATACCACTTCCTTTTCGCTCATTCGGTTTTTTTAGTCCCCAATTTGAGTCTACGACGAAAAAAATGTGATGTTAACAAAAACGTATTTCGTAGGTTTCTTCGGCACATATGTCAGTAAGTTAAAAATATTTTGAATACAGAAGAATTCGTCCATAAATTTTACACATTCGACAATTACCACAAAAACATAAAAGTGATAGAAATAAAACGCTCAGCTACTTCGTCAGGACTGTTCTTTGTAGCTGCTTTAACGTGCGGTGAAAATGGTAAATCGACAAACTCAAAAATGGTTCTGAGCACTATGGGACTTAACAGCTGAGGTCATCAGTCCCCTAGAACTTAGAACTACTTAAATCTAACCAACATAAGGACATCACACACATCCATGCCCGAGGCAGGATTCGAACCTGCGACCGTAGCGGTCGCTTGGTTCCAGACTGTAGCGCCTAGAACCGCTCGGCCACCCCGGCCGGCAATCGAGAAACTGTTTGACTTTAAACACGTGTAAACTATAGTGGAATTAATGAAATGGTGCGTCGTCTTTAAGATTGTTTAATTAAATAACCTACATCTCTGCAGTAAAACTTTTTCCATCTTCTGCACCTGTTTGAGAGAGACAATTCTTTCCTTCAAAAATGTATTTTCGCTAGCGGGTGTCAATGGGGAAAAAAATTGCTTGAGCTATGTTTTGCAGTTACTAGTATAATCCAGCTTGTGCACGGAAAGTCCGTTTGTTTCATGAGGTACCTAAAATGTTTTCACTTCTATAGAGATCTAAAACGCAGAAAAAAATTGTTGCATGACAAGCCCGTCCACACGCAAGACTTTTGGGAGAAGCAGTATTTATTGCCCTGAACGTCAATATTGAAAAGATTATAGTTTGCATTTGAACACAAAAATCTTACTTTCACTTTCCACTGACAGGTTCTTTTCCCTCCCCCTTTGCTTACAAACTGATCTTACTTAAAGTAAGTAAATCTGGCATAGCATTCATTCTACAGTAGTATCTTTAATAGTTCTAGAATTTTTGTGATCGTCCCAGTATGCGTACAGTTTCAGTCTTAAGGTTGCAAATACACATTTACAATGTACAGACCTAGCCAGCGATGTGCTGTTTGTTATATAGTTTAGCCTAAGGAAATTTCGTGGGAAAGTAAAGGTCTGTAGTTTCACGATCACTGTAGCACGGTCGTTAAGACACTGGCTTGACCCTTGCTCGGATGGAGCAGGATAAAAATCGTTATCTAACCGTTCTCTGTGCTCCCCCTAAATCTTTTAAGACTGACTACAGAACAGATACTTCAATAAGACCACTACCGTTTTAATTTCCTAGCGTTGTCCAGTCCTTATGTAATAACGACGCCGTCTAGACGTCAAATTCTAACTTTTTTGCTAAACGAGAAACTTCAATGGGTGGCTTTGCGGAGAAGTGTCAAACTAAAAGGCCAAGGGATTCATCGCACATTGTGCTCCTATTTTTCACTCAACGTAACTTCTAGTGACAGTGTTTTATGAATTTGGAAAGAAATAAAGTTGCACCATGGGTTGGATACATCGTTAAGCCTTATCTCCCACGGTAAATGGTTGGGTTTCTCGATTCCCAACTAGGAAGTAATAAGACTACTCCCATCCCACTATTTTCTGTCCTTGCTTCCACAATCGTTATTTAATAACAATCCAGGCCGAAAATATTGTTCTTCCTAAAATAACAATTGCAGTAAGATCACGACTAACATTGTTAGCAATATACGCGAAATAATCTTGTCTTACCTCTATGCCAGAGAAAACAACATTGCAAATACAGTAGTTTTTTCCAAGTATAAGGTAATATAATTTTAAGGAACAGATGCTCGTCCATAACGAAGTGCATAAAATAATTGTTCCATTTAGTTCGCGCCGGCCGAAGTGGCCGACCGGCTCTAGGCGCTACAGTCTGGAACCGCGCCACCGCTACGGTCGCAGGTTCGAATCCTGCCTCGGGCAAGGATGTGTGTGATGTCCTTAGGTTAGTTAGGTTTAAGTAGTTCTAAGTTCTAGGGGACTGATGACCACAGCAGTTAAGTCGCATAGTGCTCAGAGCCATTTGAACCATTTTTGTTGTGACTGCTCATACTGACAGCAGCGTTATTGTTGTGTTGCAGACTACCCCATCTGGAACTACGATGGCAGCTCAACGTACCAGTCCGAGGGGCACAACTCCGACCTGTACCTGCACCCGGTAGCTGTGTACAAGGATCCGTTCCGGCCCGGTGCAGAAAACGTGCTTGTGCTCTGCGACACCTATAAGCCGAACAAGGAACCCACAGGTTAGTTGCCCACCGCCGTCTGCAGGCAACTGCCGCGGGACATTAAAAGTATCTCTTCTGTGCTGTCTGCAGCTCGTGCTGCCTCTGGATCACGGGGTCCCGGGTTCGATTCCCGGCCGGGTCGGGGATTTTCTCCGCTCGGGGACTGGGTGTTGTTGTCCGCATCATTACATCATCATTCGTGAAAGTGGCGAGTCTAAACTGTATAAAGATTGGGAATTTGTACGGGTGCTGATGACCGCGCAGTTGAGCGCCCCACGAATCAAACAGCATCATAATAATATCATCATTATTACCATTTTCTGCGCTCTGTGCGATGATTAAGGTGGAACGTAAAGAGATGACGGTATGAATCATTGCGAAGGAAAATCTCACACACAAGTGTGTGTACTATTCCCCCGACATAACAGCAGTTTGAAACTGATAGGAAAGGAAACTGCGCGACTAGTAGTAAAACATCTTCCTTACTCGATTGTGTTTTGTTGTTAATTTGCCTTTACACGTAAGTCCGACGGAAAAGAACAGGATGGAAACGTTTGAGATACAGCGTAATATGATGAGACTGAAAATTAAATGGACTGAGACGAAATGTCGTGGTTCGCCACACAATCCGCAAGAAAAGAAATCTGTGGCGAACACTAATTAGGGGGAGGATAGGATGGCAGGACATGTGCTGAGACGCCAGGGAATGACTTCCATGGTACTCATACATACATACATACATGAAACTGAAGACGTAAAGTGCAGGTGCCACTTTGAGATGGAGAGATTGGCATAGGAGAGGAAATTTTCATAGGCAGTCAACCGATTACACAAAAAGAAAAAATAGTGCAGCTACGTGTAAACTCCTCTAGCCACCGTAAGGTGTATAGCGGAGGGTACTCTGGCCCATTTAGTACACAGAGCAAGTGAAATGAAATGACTGTTTTCGGTATCCCCCCCATATCTCTCTTATCTTAATCTCATGATCATGAGAATACCGGCTCTCTAAATATACCCAACAGGGTTACTCAAAAACGTTGTCTTTCTTCCCAAAACTGCCATTTAAACGCCACGAGGATCTCTGTTACACAGTTGTATGCCTGTTAGATCACTGCAGCACATCTGATGTCTTGTCATGCTTACGTGGTATGGACCCAATCACCGAAGCAGTATTTGAGGGTCGGTTGGATTAGCTTTTTGCGACAACAATGCTTTGCTGTTGAAAACGGCACTGTCAGCGTACAATCTGAAAGTGCTCCGACTCTGATAGGTCATTGACGCACTCGTATACTAAGAAATCTGAAGGGTTCTATTATGCTTCCATGGGACACACCGGATCACACTTCAGTTTCTGTTCAACATTCTCCGTCCAGTATAACGTCCTACCAGTTAAAAAGTCTTAAAAGCCAATCACACACTTGTGAAATACAGGGTGAGCTACGGTATTTTTGGTTATGTCATCATGGTATTTCGGCAAACACTTTCGCAAATCTGGAAAGATTCCATCTTCCGTTCAGACCCGATATCTTAGACACAACCTGCATCTGCTGTTTGTGTCACATGTTTCCTAAACCCTTGTTGATTCTTTGGGAACTACATTCCTCCAGTCGGTCATAGATGATGATATAGGATCTGCAAGAGGCAAGAGCTTATAACCTTTTGTGAACAGTCACCGGCAGCTCTGCAACTTCGGTAGCAAGTGTGCTCCTAATCAGAACTAGTATTCACATGCGCTGACGTACGCAGCATCCCTTATTTACGCTTTCCGTCTGCAACTTCGTCCTTAACCATCGAGTAACCTTGATGGCTGTGAAACAACACTGCAGTGTTCAGTCCAATTCCCACGGTGGGAAGCTGTGACTCTGGTTGTGAGGACTGTCTAGCAACTCCATATTGTTTCACTGCATACCTGCCCTTGAGATCAAAATGATTTCTTCAGAGTACTCTGGTAACAGATCCTGCAGGATTTGCACCACAGTGATCTCGTGAAGTGATATCTTCGGTAGCTTTACTAATGAGTTGGAAGCGCGCCACGCGCTAAGTGCACGATCAACCGAAAAGCCGCTCCCGACGATACACCCATCACCGCGCGACTGACTGATCCTTAAGGTGGTAAACAGGCCGGCCACCGTAAATTTCAAGTAACTGTACTTGGCAAACTGTTGACAACGCAGCGTATAAATACATATTGATTCCCTTCCGAATAGGCTATATTTTTAGCAATTAACCGATGCAAGTTTCCTGTTATCGCTTCTGCCTGTTAAGATGGATCTTCCGGATTCCATTCCCAGTGCCATTTTTGTAAGGTGGAAATCTGTTATGTAGTGCCCTCAGCTTCGTGAGGCTAACTGGGATGTTATTGAATTTAAAGGTGCTAACATTGACACACAGTTCACTGAAGTTGGTGTGATTATCGAGTCTTGTTCCGCGCTCTGATCACAATGGAAGGAAGCGAAAGATTAATCAGATGAAACACTACGTATCTATACCAAAGATATTTATTATTAGCATTCAGCAAATTTAACGACAAAAAACGTACTTTGGGACGGTCCAAACAAGTGATCTCGTATACTGTGGTGTGTTAGCTTGCAAAAGGTCGCAAACGAACTACTAAGAAATTTAGTCTTTCACAACACTGCGGATATGTTTGGTATTTATCTCAGGAAGTGGGTGGATGATTTGATCATAAGGAACATCTTCATTTTTCTGTCTGCTGGCAGCCAACTTTTGGTACTGAAAATTTCTTAAATCACCAGGTTTTGAACGGCTTTTATATTCTCGAGCGCCACTTTGGTTTCAGAGGCTAGTAAGCTACACACAGTGCGGATTGTATCTACTATGTCACGAGATACATTGGTCATGTGTTCTCCCGATATTACCTAAGAAGACACCACTCTTGTAGCCAAGGTCTGGTTGCACTTGACCTGAAATTATATAGCTGGCGGAGGAAATTTTCACCACCTATATTTAGTCGTCCAGGCTGAGAGAGATGCTGTGGTGAAAAGATTCCTAATTACCAGATCTCACGCGAATGTCCCGAGTTAAATTTCAAACATACTTGCAGTGTTTGAGGAAGTATGTAACACTGCAGGTGGTAATCTGTCAGCCGGATGGTTAAGTTAAGCTCCAGGGTTCACTGACTTCGCCTTGTCTTATCGCCATCAACAATATATAACTTAATGATGGAAAGGTGCCATTTCCCGCGAGGACTCCATTTAGGTTGTTCAGCTTACAGCCAGTAGTGCCCTACAATGCAAACTGAAGTCCCAGCTAGGCACCGTCTACATAGATACTCCGCAAGCCACTCTGTATCACTACTAGCAATTTCCTTTCCTGTTCCGCTCACAATTACAGTGAGGGGGAAAAACGACTGCCTATATCCCTCCATATGAGCCTTAACTTCTCGTATCTTATCTTCGTGGTCCTTACGCGCAGTGTGTTGGCAACAGTTGAATCGTTCGGCAGTCAGCTTGACGCCAGTTCTCTAATCTTCTCAATAACTGTTCTCGAAAAGAACGTCGCCTTCCCTCCAGAGATTCCCATTTGAGTTCCCGAAGCATCTCCGTAACACCTGTTTTTCGAACCTACCGATAAGATTTCTAGCAGCCCCCCTCTGAATTGCTTCGATGTCTTCCTTCAATCCGATCTGGTACGGATCACAAACACTACAGCACTACTCACGAATATGTCGTATTAGCGTCCTATATGCGGTCTCCTTTACAGGTCAACCGCTCTTTCCTAAAATTCTCCCAATAAACCGAAATCGCCCATTATCCTTCGCTTACCACCGTTCTCACAAGCTCGTTCCATATCGCTGTTCAACGCTGCGCCCAGATATTTAAACGACTTGACTGTGACAAGCAGGACACTAGTAATATCCCAACGTTACAGGTTTCTTCTTTCTACTCACCCGCATTACCTTAAATTTTTCCACATTTAGAGCTAGCTGCCATTCATCGCATCAACTGGAGATTTTATCAGAGCCGTCTTGTCTTCCTACAGTCACTCAACTTCGACACCTTACCGTACACCACACCACCATCAACAAACAACCGCAGTTTGCTGCCACCTTGCCCGCCAGATCATTTAAGTAAACAGAGAACAGCAGCTTCCCAACCCCAATTCCTTGGGGCACTCCTGACGATGCCTCTCTCATTGTGTCAACTCATGACAAGACAGCTGTAGATAGCAATGCATATTTATTGCACATTCGGACTCAACGCAAAAAAATACCTTGGCTTTACCAAAAGCTTTTTTTTCGTTCGTGGCAGATGGCGCTGCAGTCGATAAAGTTAAAGTTTGCGGAGTTTACTAATAAGAACAGACTCATTTGATGCTGCTTCATATTATCGATAAATATGTAAATATTTGATATCATTAAGCTTAATTTAGTTTTGCAAGTGTGATTGTGGAGCCCAAACTACTGGAAAACTATGACCTAATCATACAAGTTCCGATTTTGGTTGGTAACAGCTGATCATAGGGTTAGAGTATGGCACAGACACCACGGAAGCTACGGACCAAAGTTGTTAACAAGGCGCTATGCAAGCTGGTGTGGAGCCGTAATAGTGGAATGGACTGGATCCTCTCGTCCAACTGAACCGATCAAAGACAGGAAAAGTTTATGTTCGGCTACTTGGAAACTATTTGCAGCCATTCAGGGACTTAATGTCACCAGGCCACGATTGTTCGCGATTGGTTTGAAGAACATTCTGGACAGTTCGATCGAATGGTTTGGCCATCCGGATAGCCCGACAAATTTATTGGACATAATCGAGAGGTCAATTAGTGCACAAAATCCTGTTCCTGCAACAAATTGGCAATTATGGACAGCTATAGCGGCAGCAAGACTCAGTATTTCTGCAGGGGACTTCCAGCGACTTGTTGAGTCAGTGCGACGTAGTTACTACACTACGAAAAAGTGCCCCAACCACCACCACCACCACCACCACCACCACCACCACACGATTTTTGATATATATCATGACTTTTGTCACCTCAATGAATACCGTGGTTCTGTTCCTACTCCTCAGCTTCCAATAAACAGCTTATCGTTGCCCTTGTCCACGAAGCCTTTTTCCAGGATCTCGCGCGCGCGCGCGTTTCTAATTTTCCACAGCGGGCCAGATGCTTGGACGGTTTTAGCCCTGCACATTTGGCTTAGTTCTGCGATGTTAGTGGAGAGAAACAAAATTAGTAGTGTTACTGCGACGTTTAGCGACAAAGAAGACGAGCCCGACCGTCGCCTGGTGAAGGGTGGGACGATTCGGAGATCCCCTGTAATTACGAGAGAGCCGCTGTCGCAGCTACAACAGAGGCCTTGCCCGTCTCGACGGACGGACAGACGCTGCAGCTGCGGAGATCGTTAGCAGTCGCCTCGTTACGGCTGCCTGCCGCACCGCGCCCTCAGCCGTGCTCTCGTCGGCCCCTCGTCCTGTCGACAGAAGTCACCAATTCTGCACGCTCCTGGTCGGCCAGCCTGCCTTCGTGTCTGCTAGAGACGCAGGACCGAGTGCACGCAACTGCAGTGCCCCAATCTGTGCCTTCGACGCCCTTAGTTATAATGAGATAGCTACTATGTGTACATATTGGGTGAGAGACTGCCTTGAGCTGTCAGAATCTGACCTGCCACAAGAACTACCCACTGCACCACGGCTGCAAATACTTTTCGTTTGGTATGAGGAATGAAAGGGGTTCGATTCAACCTTGTGAGGGAGGGAGGGAGGTAGGTAGGTACGTAGGTCACAACCCCACAACAGGCCACAGAAGTCCACCCACCCACCCACACCGAACCCAGGGGGGGGGGGGGGGGTGGTGGGGGGGGTGGTGGTGGTGGTGGTGGTGGTGGTGGTGGTATCTTTATTCTAAGGTACAATATCTTTAAAAAATTCTAATAAGAGAATATCTTCAGTTTTGTTGTAGATTACAAACTGCAAACCATGTCTCCATTGTATCACATTTGCACTTAATCATCAGCTAGAATGACATGTGGAATGGAACTGTCCATGCAAACAACCCCCACTGTACATCCAAATGTTAGTGGGTGGACACAACGTCACAAGCCAATTTTCAATCTGGACTTAGGACTGGCACTGGCTAAATTAGAACTAGATATTTTTGTTGACTGTTAAACACAAAAATAAATTATTGCATATTATTACTTAAAATACAGAATTAATTCACCTAATAAAGAAAAGTACGTACAGCTAAGTTCAACAATAAATACATTATGTGATGGCTGGTTTTCCTTCTTTTCTGCATCATCAGTATTCACTTTAAATTTGTGTATCTGCCATTCTGCTGTTGTATTATTTGTTACAGCTACAATTTTATTTTTCTGATTTCAGCATCGACCAAGTCTCGAGTTGCTCAGAAAATGAAGAAATAAAAGAAAGAAGAAACTGAAACTTTGACTTAGATTACATTTTATAACTATACATTCATACTACCGATTGGCTTACCTTTTTTCTGTTTAATCTGAGTGAGGGCATGTTTACATTAGTACTTAGTATGGCAGGCCTTGTGCTTAAAGGGTTTAAATGTTCTTATGGCTGCAATACCGACTTCATGCAATATAAATCTGGTTTGATGCTGATTGTACATTGTTCCTCTTTGATGCTTGCACGTAATGATAGTGTCTAACTAGTGATCTACTTATTTTGCAGAATCCAATAAGCGATACAAGTGCTTAGAGGCAATGGAGCGAGCAGCAGCACACAAACCGTGGTTTGGTATCGAGCAGGAGTACACACTACTGGACACAGACCTTCATCCCTTCGGCTGGCCGAAGAATGGCTTTCCTGGACCCCAAGGACCCTACTACTGTGGTGTCGGTGCCAACAAGGTGTACGCACGTGAGCTTGTGGAGGCACATTACCGTGCGTGCCTGTATGCAGGCATTGATATTGCAGGAACCAATGCAGAGGTCATGCCTGCACAGGTCAGTGCCTGAGAACACTTACTCAGCTATTCCAAAATGAATGCTAAAAGCTGTTTTTGCAGCAAAAGCTACAGCTCTCCATCCCCTCTGATGAAACTGACAGTTCATTTTAGTTCTCCATACTAGCTTCAACTATTTAGAAAAGCACTATGAATATCAAAACAAAAAGTTGTTTGTGCCCTAATTAAGTAAACTGAAGTATGCATCTAGAATACTATATTTTTGATTATCTTTTTCAGTGTTACAGCTGTTTCTGTAAAAAAGGGTCATAATGATTGGTCAGCCAAAACTCCTTGTAGGAATTAGGTCCTCTAACACACTTTGGTTTACTTGCAGTCACTTATGTCCTTAACTTTTCCTTTTACTCATGATTTGTTACTTTATCTGCCCATGCAGACAGTAGATGTATCCATATGGTCTAAATTTGGAAGCTATTTGAAATTACCACCCAACACCCATTACTTGTTCAGACCACTAGAGAGAACTTCTCATAATCAAAATGTTTGTTTGAAACTAGAACCATTCATTTGATTAAATTTTGTCACATTAGTTTAATGACAACTACATTAATAAAATATTTCTTCCAGTGGGAATTTCAAGTTGGCCCTGGTGAGGGTATGAAATGCGCTGACGATCTTTGGGTGGCTCGATATATCCTACACCGGATATCTGAGGAATATGGCATTGTAGTTACATTGGATCCAAAACCAATGCCAGGGAACTGGAATGGTGCAGGAGCACACTGTAACTTTTCAACTCTGGAAATGAGAGAAGAAAATGGCATAATGTAAGTAGAATTTATGCAAATGTTGACCAATTTGCATACAGTATATAGAAATTTTAAGTTACATTGACCCTCTCAAAGAGGGTTACAAAAATAAGGTTTTCCTCAGATAGGTTAGTATTCCACACTACTCAACTCTGTGAAAAACTTTTTTTTCTCATTCTAGAGAAATCGAGAAAGCTATCGACAAGCTTTCAAAGCAACATCTGCGCCATATTCAAGCATATGATCCCAAGGGTGGGAAGGACAATGAAAGGCGATTGACTGGAGCCCATGAGACATCGTCCATTCACAATTTCTCAGCAGGTATGCACAGATACCACACCTAAACAAATAAGATTCTCTCCCCTCCTCCTCCTCCTCCTCCTCCTCCTCCCCCCCCCCTTTAGTTGACTGCCCATGTATTAGACACAATTTCTATACACATCCTTATCTAATTTGGTGACCTAGTAAATAAAGTCAATGAAGCAGCTAAAATTGATATACTGTGTTAAGGAATGACACACAACCATTCAAATTACAGGTGTAGCTAATCGTGGTGCCAGCATTCGCATTCCTCGTGAAGTAGCAGAACGGAAGCAGGGCTACCTGGAAGATCGTCGACCATCATCCAACTGTGATCCGTATGCAGTGTGTGAAGCACTGGTCCGCACATGCGTTCTCAACGAGTAGATTTTATATAGCTTGTTATTACTTGCTGCTGTACCTTACACAAAATCGAAAACTTGTACAGATAAGCCATATCACTTGAGCACCATGAGCACACCAAATTTTTATACATACGGTGTGCAACAAAATTAAATTTTACTTCAGAGACATTGTTTAGCCACTTGAAAGTAAATTGGTATGAATATAGAACTTAGTGATTGTATTGATCAAACTGCAGATATTTTAAAATGCTTTTTTACATAAAAGGTGTTATTGGATGGAGTATTAAATGAAATGCGAAATTTTTAATTGTTAAACGAATTTGCTAAGTAAAGGCTACATTATTTCCTGAATAGCAAAATGCTTGTTTACTGAGTGTGAAAGTGCATATTTTATTGCAGTTAAGGAAGCAGTAAATATTGTCTGCATGTAAGTGAAAGGGCGGTGCTTTTTTACTATAATTAGTGAACAGCTCTTCTGTGATCAGTTTTAACAAATAGTAAAGCATCCATCAATAGTCTGAGGCCTCTGTCAAAATGAGTGGAATGTGTTTGCTTTTAATACTCAAGATACATTCTCTACATCTGTAATTCCTTTACATGTCTTATTTGTAATTTCTTTCCCAATTAAATGTATAATTTTTTTTTACTGTCACCAAGTATTCAGGTTTGGACTGGAGAGTAATGCTGCCAACTGCTAAACCAACCTCCATGGTGAGATGATGTCTGTGCTCATGTACAAACACCAAATTACAATATTTTTATATCAAACATATTTCTGAGTAATTCTGTGAAAGCATTTGCACATTACACATCACACTATATTATGTAATATAGGGCAGCAACATTTATTCCATAAGAAAATTATGAAAAAACAATGTTATTAATTCTGTTGCTATATTATATGAAATACAAAACAAATAATAAAGTGCCTTTATTTTGTATGCAATAAAGATATTATATAGTTACATGTTGTTTTCATATATATATACATCCACTTCCTCTACAAAAGCACAAAGGATGAGATTTCAGCCACACATAAAATTCACATTGGTTTTAATTTACTTTTCTCAGTTTCCAAACAGGAAACAAATGTATACAGCAGCACACAACTGATTCACATTCACGGTTTTTTGGCCATCTTCATCTGTGCTTGCTGAAACTGCTGCTGCAACTTTGTTAAGGCTGCTCGATGACTTTCTTGTTGTTTTTCTAGTGAAGCTAGAGTGTCATCAGCCCGTTTTCTGAAAGGGGAACCATAATTATTATATAGGAAATGCTTGTTTCCACATTTGAATATTTATACAACTGATCATCTGTGGATTTTAACTTGAACCCTGCAGCAAATTTTAAGGAGCTACAAGTTTACTGGAACAGTCGTGTAATAAACTACTTGTCACCAGAATCATTTTATTGCCTCAATGAATTTGCTGAAGTTAACAAAAAAGTCTCCAACATAAAAGCAATCTCATGCAGTGCCATGAGGAACAGGAAACTTTTTTCCCGTTTAAATTGTATGATATTTTCACACCTACACAATGCAATTTCTTTCCATTATTGTTACCTTTATTATATATCATAACACGAACTTCTTACAAATGTAAACAACCACTTTATTTTGTGGATGACGCAATTAAAGCCGATGGAAAAGAATGCCTACAGCACCATCTGAGGTACAAAACGTACTCCATGCTAGACATTTGACGTCCTGCCTCATCTTCGCAGGCAGTATATACACATACGAGCAACTTTCACTTTAGAGATGATATTCAAAGTGACCATCATTTGCAAACACTTCACCCCTCATTGGATCATGCTTTGCTGGACCTTACGGGCCACAGCGACATTCAGGCAACCTATTAGCTCGTGTACATCCATGGAGTACTATAAACCTGTTCCTTTGCATCCTCGCAAGCAAAAACCTAGTGGAGTAAGATCCAGGCAACATTGAGGCCAAAACGTTAGACCGCCACCATCAACCCATTTTTCCTGTTAATGCTTAATTTAAATAATTACACACATTCCAAAGTGGTGACAGATATGGCTTCAGCATGATGGCACACTGTCACAAACACCAAGTGGAAGGTTTTCTAATGCATCGCACAAAGTATTGCAAAGAAACATGTTACAGGGGTGTATTAACCTAGTCTGTCAGTAGGTAAAAGCACTCCTCCCACACGTTTATGCTAAAGTGTGTCTGAAAGTCACGTTCATGGATGACGTGGGTTGTGATCCCACCAATAACAGGTATTGAGGTTCAAAATACCTTCATTAGTAAAACTAGACTCGTCAAACCACATCACATTATTTATAAAATGTTTGTCTCTCATTTCATACAAAAGCCACCCACAAAACTACTCATTGAATGCAGTCTTCTGGCCACTGGTGTTAACACGTAATAATATGGACGCAATCCACTGTGCAACACTTCAACGACCAGTCAGATATCTGTAACTGCTTTGCAATATCACATGTACTTTTCTGAGGTGACTTGTGAATGGTTTCAAGAATTGTATCCTCTATTTGTGGAGTAAGTCTAGCCCTTGGCTGACCTCTGTCCATTACTTGTGGATAAAGATTACTGGTTTACCAAATATGTTGCTCCAGGTGACGGGGAAACATTATCGGAATGGCACCTTTGAGAGGTTACCGTGCAGCAGCAGCTTGGTTATTGGACAGACCCAGCATCGAAAGCCTATCGATGTGTTCATCATGAAGCCACCCTACATGAACACGATAGGACCCGTTACAGTTGATGGATGGATCCCACTGTCATGCGATAAAATGATGTCCTGCATATGAATGATAACTATGGAATAGACACCTAAAAAAATAGACAAGGGCTTGAGCCATAGCTCCATCCTCACAACAGTCAACTCGGTGAGTTATGATGGCTGGTATAATAGATCTGGGTGATACACATTCCTCTGTACATTGTGATGCACTGCACAATGTGACAGTATTGACACCTTTGATTTACATAAAGTTTTCAAAATGCACCCAATCTGATTTTGCTTGATAAACTTTGGTATTGAATCTGATTGAGGAATCACATGCTGACCTGCAAGTGCAGCATTTTGTTTTCTTCCCACTGTACAAATCAAGGGCACCCACACCAGAGAGAAAAAAAAAGGGGGGGAGGCACCATGGGCCTCCCACAACTCTTAGCAGGATGACAAAGTGTAGTCTAGTGTTTTTCTTTCAAGAAAGTCATTTAAGTCTAGTACATAGGTTTGAAACATGATCAGGACTGGAACTTCTTTATAGCTACTTAAGAGTTGGCATTTGTTTTCCAACCCCCCCCCCCCCCCCCACACACACACACACACACACACACACACACACACACAAACAATTGTATGGGTGCCCTTGATATTAACTGTTAGCTTACATGCTGAAAATTCTATACATAATGATAATACCACCACAGATAAAGTAACCTCTTGGAGACCTAGATGGATGACACACACTTAAAGGTCAACAGTTAATACCCATCACTGAAAGATCTCCCAGTTTTACATCAGTATCAAAACACAGAGAAATTAGGTTGGTTTGGGAAGCCAAATAAAATAACTGATTTTGAACTTTTTATCTTTCTATGTTTTTCTGGAGCAAAAGAAAGTTGAAATAAAATGTTATGTCTGCTCTGAAACAAACTGTCAGTTCTGTTTGACTAAAAAAAAAAAATTATATATGCTCAAATGATTTAACAGAGACTGATACAATGGCACTCCCTCTTGAAAGAAGTCTTTCCCTTCCAAATTATTTCAATTTGAGTATTCACATTTTGTCCCAAAGGACAATCACAAACAAGATTCAACCATGTTGTTTATACATCTTTATTTGTGAAAATGAAATGGTTCATGTAAGGGTTCACAGTAATATTACTCACTCTTAGATAAAGCAAAAAATATTTGTTGCTATATTTCTCTGAGTCACATTTTGCTTCCAGAGGAGGAGGGGGGGGGGGGGGGTGGCAATTCCCTGAATAGTTTTTCCTGTTGTCTACCATTTCATATTCAGGTAAAAAAAAAAAAAAAATCCAGGTCCTCCACGCTTGTACGATGGCTATGGTCAGTCTAACTCTTTCCCTTGGCTGTAAAGGTCAAGCTTTCTGACTCCAACAAAACACAGTAAAATAATAACTTTTCTTGTGGTGTGGTCCTTCAGAATTCTTGTTGGGTTGACATGAAAGCATACTGTTAAACATCACCAGTAGAAATACTTTGTCGCTCACTGGCAGTAATTATTAATCTACATCACATTTCTACTTGTTGCTGACATATAAATGCAAAATGTGTTGTTCCAATTATTGCATAGAAATCAAAACTTCTAGATAGCTTAGAAAATTGCAAATCTGCAGTAAAATGCTCAGGGTTGTGGGGCAGTGAGCTATTAAATGTTGCTTGCAACATAAGTGCCTGGAAACTTTAACTTACATGAAGCCCGACAAAGCACTGAACTCGTGGTTTGAGCAGAAGTTCCCGTATCACATCCAACATTAGAAAAAACAGAAGAGATTCATGAAACTTTAAAAAATGAAGGAAATTTCAACACTTCATCAGGATGCCTGACTCATTTAAACATTGCTATGGAATTCAAGAAACTGCTGCTTATAGCGAGAAATTTAGTGCTAACAAAGACACAGCTTCCAATTTTTGCAATTCTTCGTTTACAGTGAATAGAACAGTTTTCTCCACAATCAGATTTACGAAATGAACAGTACTGTACTGGAAGGGCATGTTCATAAAATCTGTCACTGAACTGCATCCTACTTTTTAAATATGTGTAGTGACAGATTGGCATTAATTCTGATTATCAGGAACCTGCTATTTGAGCTCTTCAACTTCTGTTCTCTGTTGCAATATGGGAGAAGCACAAGCAAGAGGAATGTTTTGCACAGTACTCTTAAGAGAAATCATAATCACAAAAATGAACTAATCAAGTCTGATGGCCATCTAAGGGATACTAAGCAGAATGAGAATTTGAAAGCATCACATACATAAAAGTAAAGACTGATATATATAATTTGATTAACTTGATACTTTGAATGTTAAAGAACCAACGAGTAAGTTGGAAGGTAGGAGACGAGATACTGGCAGAAGTAAAGCTGTGAGTACCGGACGTGAGTCGTGCTTCGGTAGCTCAGATGGTAGAGCACTTGCCCGCGAAAGGCAAAGGTCCCGAATTCGAGTCTCGGTCGGGCACACAGTTTTAATCTGCCAGGAAGTTTCATATCAGCGCACACACTGCTGCAGAGTGAAAATCTCATTCTGGAAGTAAGTACAAAGTTGGAAATTATTTTGTTTCAAAACTTTATTGCAACTCCAAACTGACAATGTTTAGTTCTTTGTGTTTAGTTTCATAACAGCCACAGTAAATCTGTTGAATCAAATACATGATTATTTTCTCAAATAAAGCCTGAATCATATTTCCTTTTTCCTATTTATAACAACATTTGAGAGAACTGTGCCTCCATAACCATCAAATCAAATTAAACACACAATAAAGCCACATAACCTTTTGATATGTAGAAAGAGTAAAAACTGTGAAAGCACTTTTCTCTTAATTACCAAAAATGCTCGTACTTTCTTGATGCTGTAAATACTGGAAGAACTATTTTAACCTACTCAAATCGATGGAGGATTTTTAATACAATTTATTTTCTACATCTATACCCCACAAGCTACCATATAGTATGTGGAGGAGGGTACTTCGTTTACAATTGCCACTTACATTTCCTATCCCAGTTGCAAATTATGAACAGAAACAACAATTGCTGGTAAAGCCTGAATCACTCTAATCTTTGCTTCATGGTCTTTGACCAAAATGTACAAAGCAGGAAGCAAGATTGGTTCAGTCCTCTATGGACACACACTCTCAAAATTTTAACAGTAAACCACATCATGGTGCACAGCAAATGTCTCATAGTGTCTGACACTGGAGCTGGGTCAACACCTCCAATGACACTTTCAGACTTACTAGATGAACCTGTATAACATGCTGTTCTTTGAATTTTCTGTATTTCATCTACCATACCTTAGTTACAAAAATCAGACGGGGAAATAATAGGCAGTGAGGGCAGAGCATTGCCAGTTGCTCTTGAACAATACTGTGCTCCATATTATTTTTCAACATTAATCACTGGGAGACATTTCATGTAATACCCACTATGCATTTTTCACCCCTAACCACTCTTCTTCCCACTGACAAAGTATTTTTCTGCTTTATAGTAGCTGATAACATGCAAGGATATAGCATTTAATTCACAAATGTTCTACTAGGCAGGAAATGACACTTTTACCTAAATTTGTACATGCACAGCGATTACATAAATATATGCATCATACTTTTCAGTACAAGGAGAATAAAAATCACAAAGATAGAATGCTGTAAACACAAAACTGTTTTACTAGTCACCGTCCAATTAGAGACAGCATATGGAGGGAGGGATACGAAATTGTTGCCAATATGGAAGTAGGCAGCTCCAGATCATCTCTCTCAGCTTCCTCCACCTAACTTTGCTTTGCCCCTCACAATGCTATGTTGCTGTGACCCACACCAGCTAACTGCAATTCATTATGTACATGTGATCAAGTTTTGAATTATTCCCTGATGTCCTTATACTTCACAAGTTTCATGGCATACACTACGATTATGTTCACTGTTCGCTCTTCTGTAGTTTTAAGATACTGTAGTTGCCTGTGCATTTCAATGCTGAATTTCAGTCTGTAGGGTGATGGATACAAATTAGAGTGTTAACGAGATGCAAAGACACAGCTTTATGGTCTGTTCGTCCTACTCAGGCAAGACATGGGAAAAAGTACTGTGGCTAACAACATGCAAGTTTGTGCACAGGATCTATCACAAGTAAATAATAATAGAATAATGGCAACACATTGGTTACCAAAATGAATTTCACTATTTTCTTAACAGCCTCCTCACTGGATGGACCTATAAAGTCTAAGACAGAACAAATTAGTGTCCAAAAGCTTTTTCTGTCATACATGCTATATAATTTCAGTCATCCTCATACACTGAAGAACCAAAGAAACTGCTACATCTGCCTAATATCATGCAGCCCCCCCCCCCCCCCCCTTGAGCACACAAACTGCTGCAAGACAACATGGCATGGACTCTACTAATGTCCGAAGTAGTGGTGGAGGGAACTGACACCATGAATCTTGCAGGGCTGTCCATAAAAGTACAAGAGGGTGGAGGTCTATTCTGAACAGACGTTACAAGGCAACCCAGATATGCTCAATAATGTTCATGTCTGGGGAGTTTGGTGGTCAATGGAAATGTTTAAACTCAGAAGAGTCTTCCTGGAACCACTCTTTAGCAATTCTGGACATGTGGGGTATTGCATTGTCCTGTTGGAATTGTCGGAATGCACAATGGACATGAATGGATGTAGGTGATCACAGTCATATCTAAAGTGTCCCATATCACTTCAACTGCACACACCCCACACCATTATGATCCTCCACCAGCTCAAACAGTCCCCCGCTGACATGAAGGATCCATGGATTCATGAGGTTGTCTCCAGTTCCACACACATCCATCTGCTCGATATAATTTGAAACAAGACTCATCTGACCAGGCAACACATTTCCAAGCATTGACAGTCCAATGTAGGAAAAGGCAATCAGCACAAGTTCTTTCTTTAACTACCTAGTAAGTGTTCTCACAGGATACTGGCCAGTCATCGCCATTGTTTCTTTTCTCAGCATGTCACCTCCTGTGTTGCCAAAAGTTCTTTTTTGTGCAAACTGAAATTTATTCCATTTACATTTTATGAGCCAATTAAAGAATGAAGTCTTTTGTCAATTATAACTTTTCAGGTATATTACCATTTACAAGCAGCATTCAATAAAGACAGAGTGACATTAAAAAATGTTTATTACAAAATAATCTATCAAAATCAATATTTCCCCCTTCAACATAGCCATCCTTCAGAGTGATGCACTTGTTCCATCTTATCCACTTTTGGAAGATGTCCTCTAATCCATTTCTTGATACTCACTTCAAAACCACCTCCAAAGCCTTCAATGCATTATTGTCGGAGGCAAATTAACATTCTGGGAGTGTATTTTCGTGGGAAGCATATGCAAAACTGTTGCTGCAAGGGCAACGTTCCATACGTTGTTCCGAAACAAGGGGTTAAAAAAACACTAGACAAGTAGATGGGATGCAAAGGATAAAACTTTAATGTAGGCAGACAATATTTTATTTATATGTTAAGGGTAATTTACTTTTAAAAGAGTCATTTTGTAAGACTGGAATGTAGAGCTAAAAGTCATGTTTGCATGAACAATGCAAGAGGTCCGCTGTGTCACTTAGTATTTGAGTTAATGAGCAAGGCAACGGACCCTTGAGAGATGATGTGAGCTTACGCAATCTAAGGAGATATTTCTAGGTGACGATACCCATAGTAAGTGTATGAAATATATCATACTATTAATATCAAAGGAAAATAAATTTGTTAGAGCTTATGGAAGATGGGAAGCAGCCATAAGATTTGATGTAGTAAATGTAGAGTGTTTAAAATTGCCACCCTGGTATAATCTTGAGAGTGTGGACTTATTTTACAGATCAAGGGTGAAAGTAGTCATGGTGGAGACCTAGTCCTGAGCAAGACCCTGAGGGGCCGATCTTACCTTTGGAGGGGTGCAGTATAATGTTGCTAGCTTGTTTATAGTGGAACTTGTAGGAATTTGTAAGGAAGCAGTCATGAAGTATTGCAGTAGCAACCATGGGCCAGTAAGACCATATGGTGACATGTAGGTCAGTATAACACATAGGGAAAAACGATTGCAAGATGTGCCCGCCATGCTTGGTGAAACCTGCAGTGCACAGTGGTAAGAGTCAGAGCAGGCAGGATAATGTCACCACCTCAGGACAAGAGCTGTACTGTAAGCTATGTGACCAGGGGCAGGGTAATATGCCTGAGGGCCAGATGAATAGATGGGAATTTTGAAGCAGATTCATTTGGTGTCTAGCAGAACCACCATGACGCCAGGTGCACGCTAAACTAGACAGCTAAACCCAGCCAGCTGCATTTATGGGTTTGAGACCAGGTTGGGTCAGGCACCTCCTGCACTGAGTCTGCTTTTGGGATTTGGTACTACAGTTTTGCTTATCTCCTGTCACCAGACTCTTGCCAGGATAATCTTTGCCTGCCTCCGCAGTGGACACAAGCTGGTCCTCAGTCGTCAGTGTGGCCATTCCACAGCAGAACGCCATCACAGCAGTAGCAGAAGAGTGCCGCTGATGTCAATGCCATCGCCTGCTATCAGGCCATTGACAACACAGTGTGCCTACACATGCATCTCTTTCACAAGGCAGAAGCCAAACCCCTGCAAGCCATGAGCTGAAGCTGAATAAAACATTTCTCTAGACCAGTAGTTCATTAAGGGGTCCGCCGACCAACACTCCACTATTCAACCTACCGAGTGCCATTTGTCCCTACAGTATTATGAGAATTCAGTTACATTAGCACAGATTGTCCATAAAACAAGACAATTTCAGAACTAAAATTCATGAGGTTAAACATTTAAAGTAATCAAAATTAATATCTGTATAAGATAAAATTCTGTCTACCATTACCTCTTTTCAAGTGTGTCTTTGAGAAAATAGTAACGATCCAGAACAAAAAACAAACCATTTTATCCTACTCTTTGAAAAACAAAACATGCTGTGGCATGCATCAGACACGCAACAGAGATGATCTAAGGCCATTTCAAGAAAATTTCTATTTCACATTTCTTAAATTATAGACTTAAGTCTGAGAAAGTAAGGAAATTTAAATAGTAAGGAAAGAGAATTCAAGAGGATGGTTAACCCTTTCACTGCTGTGGAAGTGTATATGTGTGCTGCCTGGGTTTTCCTACAGTGCTACTGATGTCTGTACAAGTCCTGAGCCGCCAAACTCTCACTGCTGCAGCCTAATTACTTAAGCATCTCAGTGGATGCTTTGAATATTTATTTCGAATATTTTTTTCCATTTGAAAAAAAAACCTCATTCCAATATCTTTAACTGTTTACGAAATATGACAATTGTTATGGTCACATAATTCCCAATTCGCAGGGATGAAAATGGGCACATCGCACACAACCGTCTGTAGGATATAAAAATCTATGACTTGAGAACAAAATGAGATACCATTGTGCTCTCAGTTTTCATTACTGCAGTGTTGTTTTCATGTATTTTAAGCTACCTGCATTTTTCCACACTTGGGCAGTAGTTTGCACCGACACATAACACGATAGGACACTTCATGCTGTAGATATTGGGGGAAGTAAGATGTGTATGCACCTTATGTGGGTGCTCTATTCATTCTGAGCTGCAATTCTTGTTCAGTATGGTGTGTCGAGGTTTATCTCATAAAGAAATCACTGATTTACTTGCTGCCAAAGAGCTTTTAGAGGATTTTGACACTGAAAGAGACTATTCTGGGCAGAATTGTGCAATTGAAGGATATGTGGCCGATCGTCTATTAATAATAGATCACTGTAACCATTTACACAAAAATCTGTTTCAACTGCTCATTTCTGTTACGACTTCATTAGTGCTGCAGTGTTGTTGACAGCATTATTCTTTTCAGAAAATAAACTGAATGGAATCAGTTTATCAGAAGAGAATGCCACTAGCTTACACACTGGGTTTACCACTTACACAATATAAGAAAAATTCTTGCGAAGGTACATTCCATGACGTTGGTGTTTCTCTGTTGCTCCATTGTGGACACAGGACAGTGGCTTGCCAAATATTTACCGAAGAACCTCGCAAAACTACCATATGTCTTGAGGTGTTGTCAAGTCTTTGAGGAGCACTCTAATAACAGACTCACAGTATCTAGACACTGGTGGCTTCAGTATGCAAATGTCAACACATCTGATTGTCTACACATGGAGTGCATTTGGGGCCTGAAGATGGCATACTGAAATGCTGAAACTGGTTGCCAAAATAAAATGGCTTCTTATGACATATGGCTGTTTAGTGACTTTCTTTGCTAAAGGTCGGTCTTTTTTGTTCAAAGGTTTTTCTAACCAATGAAGCCACAGAGAACTGAATGCTCAAATAAGTCTATATGCATTGCAAGTTCTAGCAAAGAGTTGTAATAAAAATGAACTGAAACCTCATTCAATACTGATTTCATCGAAGCTAGTGACATTTGGTGAAATTAGACATTTCCTGGGCCCTGTTTTTCATGCTTGTGTTGCAAGAAGGCCAAGAATTGTCTGTCACTGGAACACTAATCCAGTGACGATTTACAAGTTTTTTCCGCAGCTGACTAGGCATTTGCAGTTTACACAGGAACTTGACAAGCCGAAGAGATCAGGAAAGAATGATTTCATTCACTCCTCAAAGTGTTTCCTTATGACAGTAATATCAAAGAGCAGTATACCTGGGCACCCTCTCAGGGGACACCACCTTATAGTAGGCACCTTCAGTGCCGGGCGGGAGGGTTTGCATGCTTCAGTGAAGTCGAGAGCTATACCGGCGGTAGCACAGCTACTGGCAGGATCTCCCAAGCCGGACTGGTCTCGACAGAGGAGCCAGACAAAGTGTGTCCCACAACATAGGGCAGGGAGGGCTCTAGAGGCGTAGTGAAGCCAGCTTCCGTAGAGGAGTAAACCTCATACAAATCCTTGTCCTCCAGGTTGGGGGTTGGGCATGGGGCTAATAACCCCATATTGTAAAAAAAAGAATATTACGGAAATTCAACAGAAGCCTCGGAAACTGGATGGAAAGCATGTATCACGACCCCGGCAAAGGAAACGGATAAAGGATCTAACAGTAGCATCATGGAATGTGAGGACAATGCTTCAGCCTGGAAAAATGAAAGAAATGGCCAATGGAATTTTAAAATTCAAATATGATATTTTAGGGCTACAGGAAATAAGACGGCAGGGGAATGGGCAGATAGATAAACCTGAGTACTCATTGGTATATAGTGGACCAGAAGAAAGAACAGGCCAACTTGGAACAGGGTTTATAATAACTAGGGAAGTTAGGAAAAGACTTCTAGAATTTGAACCCATAAATGAAAGGATGTGCAGACTCAGACTAAAAGGTAAATTTAGGAATATATCAATAGTTAATGCACATGCACCAACAGAGGAAAAAGAGGATATAATTAAAGAACAGTTCTACGAAGACTTGGAAAAAGTATACGGTGCAGTACCTAAATATGACCTGATGCTAGTAATAGGAGATTTTAATGCAAAAATAGGGAGGAATGAACATCTGTATGGAGTTTCTGGAAAATATTCACTACATGAAGAAAACAATGAGAATGGAGACTTACTATGCCACTTCGCAGCAAGGAATAATATGATTATTAAAAGTACCTGCTTTCCACATAAAAGGATCCATCTGGGTACTTGGAAGTCTGCAGCCAATGGAGTAGTCAATCAGATTGATCATATCTTAGTGATTGCACGCCACTCCACCTCAGTTACGGATATACGGAGCTGCAGAGGACCAAACTGTGATTCAGACCACTTTTTGATAAAATCAGTCTTGAGAGAGAAACTGTCACTAACAAATGGCAACAGAATGGGAAAGATGATGAAATGGAATGCAAACAAACTGAACATCCCTGAAGAAGTAAAAAATACCAAGTAACACTAAGCAGAAAGTTGAGCAATGAAGAGACCACAGTTGGAGTAGGTGAAAGGTGGAATAGGTTTGAAAAAGCCATTAAGGATGCTGCAGAGGAAATAATAGGCATAAGAAGGAACAGAAGAACCCAGGAGTGGTTTGATGAAGACTGCAAGTCAGCAATAGAGGAAAAGAACAGGGCAAGAACAAAAATGCTACAGAGAGAAGCCAGAAATAATGTGGAACAATATAGAGAATTAAGGAGAAGAGCTAACAGACTGTGCAAGAGAAAGAAAAGAGAGTGGAATAAGAAGAAATTTCAAGAACTAGAAGAACTGAAGCAACAGGGTGAAATAAGAAAGTTCTATCATGCCACAGGCAAAATGAAGAATAGTTTCCAACCAAAAACAATGGCCTGTTCCAGTAAAGATGGGAAAATGATAAGGGAGGAAGAACAGATAGTGGGAAGATGGGCAGAATATTTCAAAGATACACTAAGCACCAGCCTAGAAGATGAAGAGACAGCTGCACAGGAGGGAAGAGTGGAGCTGGAAGTAGACAATGAAACCAATGAGGCAAGAAAGCCAACACTACAAGAGGTCTCCCAGGCTGTGCACAAGTCAAAAAACAATCGAGCCCCTGGGGAAGACAGCATAATTGCTGAATTAATAAAAACTGGTGGTGAGGCTGTAATAAAGGCACTGCACACATTAATATCAGATATATGGGAAACAGAAACTATGCCAGATAATTGGAAAATTGGAATAATAGTCCCCATTTATAAGAAAGGGGACAGAACAGCATGTGAAAACTATAGAGGTGTAACACTCCTAAGTACAGCTTATAAGATCTTCACATGTATATTAAACGAAAGGATATGGAAGTGTGCAGAAGGCATACTAGGGGAATATCAGTGTGGCTTTCGACCGGGCAGAGGAACAACTGATCAAATATTTGTGATAAGGCAAATGATGGAAAAGTTCTATGAATATGATATAGACCTGCATTTCTTATTCATCGATTTCAAACAAGCCTTTGACAGCATAAATCGGCAAGAACTATACAGAGTACTGAAAGAAGTTGGTATATGTGCTAAATTAATAAGACTAATCAGAATGACAATGACAGAGACAAGAGCAAAAGTAAAGGTCCTTAGCAGAACAAGAGAAAGCTTTGACTTTAATAAAGGTGTGAAGCAAGGGGATAGTCTCTCCACTGTCCTATTCAACATTGCCCTGCATAGTGCAGTAAATAAAATCAACAAAAGAGGCACCATATTTATGAAAACTAGCCAGATATGTGCATACGCTGATGACATTGCTATAGTAGGAAGAAATACCAATACACTCCTAGAAACATACCGGGCAATGGAAACAGAAGCCTTAAAAACTGGCCTCATAGTATATGTAAACAAAACAAAATACACTCCTGGAAATTGAAATAAGAACACCGTGAATTCATTGTCCTAGGAAGGGGAAACTTTATTGACACATTCCTGGGGTCAGATACATCACATGATCACACTGACAGAACCACAGGCACATAGACACAGGCAACAGAGCATGCACAATGTCGGCACTAGTACAGTGTATATCCACCTTTCGCAGCAATGCAGGCTGCTATTCTCCCATGGAGACGATCGTAGAGATGCTGGATGTAGTCCTGTGGAACGGCTTGCCATGCCAATTCCACCTGGCACCTCAGTTGGACCAGCGTTCGTGCTGGACGTGCAGACCGCATGAGACGACGTTTCATCCAGTCCCAAACATGCTCAATGGGGGACAGATCCGGAGATCTTGCTGGCCAGGATAGTTGACTTACACCTTCTAGAGCACGTTGGGTGGCACGGGATACATGCGGACGTGCATTGTCCTGTTGGAACAGCAAGTTCCCTTGCCGGTCTAGGAATGGTAGAACGATGGGTTCGATGACAGTTTGGATGTACCGTGCACTATTCAGTGTCCCCTCGACGATCACCAGTGGTGTACGGCCAGTGTAGGAGATCGCTCCCCACACCATGATGCCAGGTGTTGGCCCTGTGTGCCTCGGTCGTATGCAGTCCTGATTGTGGCGCTCACCTGCACGGCGCCAAACACGCATACGACCATCATTGGCACCAAGGCAGAAGCGACTCTAATCGCTGAAGACGACACGTCTCCATTCGTCCCTCCATTCACGCCTGTCGCGACACCACTTGTGCGGGACCGTAGCCCAGCTTCATGGAGACGGTTGCGAATGGTCCTCGCCGATACCCCAGGAGCAACAGTGTCCCTAATTTGCTGGGAAGTGGCGGTGCGGTCCCCTACGGCACTGCGTAGGATCCTACGGTCTTGGCGTGCATCCGTGCGTCGCTGCGGTCCGGTCCCAGGTCGATGGGCACGTGCACCTTCCGCCGACCACTGGCGACAACATCGATGGATACTGTGGAGACCTCACGCCCCACGTGTTGAGCAATTCGGCGGTACGTCCACCCGGCCTCCCGCATGCCCACTATACGCCCTCACTCAAAGTCCGTCAACTGCACATACGGTTCACATCCACGCTGTCGCGGCATGCTACCACCCATCCAGGAGGTCAGTGTGCTAGTCACGTTTCTTGCTACTGTGTGTGTGTGTGTGTGTGTGTGTGTGTGTGTGTGTGTGTGTGTGTGTGTGTGTGTGACAGACGGAGGGGAGGAGGGGTAGAGATATTATATATATATATGAGAGAGAGAGAGAGAGAGAGAGAGAGAGAGAGAGAGAGAGAGAGAGATGGTTCTTTTTTCCTTTTTGTGGGAAGTGGGGGATTTTCAAACCAGCATCTGCATAAATATTTCTCCATTAAAATCTGAGAGATTACACCTATTATGCCAAGTGGTAAAAAATTACATGAAACTCACAGGCTCTAATGTTATCATGTACAACAAGAAACTGTGCATGGTGTCTACTTACAGCTCACCACGAATGTAGTCCATTCGCTTCGCCACATTTTGCTTAGCTTCTTCAAGATCTTGCTTCACTAACACTGGACCAATCATTTTATACACTTCAGCATCCTTTTTCAGCAGATCAAGTTCCTGAAAAAAGTGTAAGTCATAAAGAAAAAGGCATACTTAAATCAAAAATATGTTAATAAACCAGAACGAAATAAACAGAAAATTTATTACATCATATTAACATACATAGGGTGCATCATAACTAATAATGAAAACTGACATGACGGAAGTACACGACAATATAAGAAAAAATGTCCCAGTAAACATGGGTCCACCAATGAGCTGTTTGTGAAATGAATGAGAGTGAGTGGTTGCTAACTGTCACTGACTTCACTATGAAATATTGTGGGTTTAAGTCTCCATCCAACAGGTCTCCATTCACCCATGCTCCACAGTTGAAAAATGCATGATGGGGTGAAGCATGGTGGGGCACTGGCACATTTTGGTGCTGATGTAAAATTAAATCTAACATGTCAGTATGGTCCAAGATAGATAGGTCAAGCAGAGCCTGTATCTTGCCCTCCAGCATCACCTGACAAATCTCTTTATTTTTCTGTCTGGGGTCATCTCAGAAGTGAAGTATACAGCAGTATACACGGTTGACAAAATGGAGCAGTAAATTGTACGGTCTTGTCCAGATTTATAGATGACCCAAGAGTAAATTGTAGAGTCTTGTCAAGATGTATACATGACCCGGGGGTAATTGTTTTGTTTCGTTTCAGGGTGCAAAAAACAACTGAGGTATACGCACACACCTAAAAACTGTAGAACGCAAAAACAGAGAGGAGTTAAAAAATGATTAAACGTCAATGCCAATTGACAAAAGAGAAGACAGCTAAAAACAGGACATGGAGAAAGGGCTACTAAAGACACCATAAAGAAACGGAGATCCAAAACAAAAAATTAAATGGCCTTCACCACATTGCTTCGACGGATAAAAAGTAAAAGACGGCTGAGAGCCCATGCGTCATTTGCTAAAATGGCTGATAACTCAAGACAACAAACCCAAGCAGGAACGTAAACGGTTAAAAAATGGACATTCAGCCAGGAAGTGGCGAACAGTTAAAACTCGGGTGCAATGTCGAGAAAGTGGTGGGGGAGCACCACTTAACAAATGACGATGGCTAAAAGGCAGTGTCCAATACACAATAGTTCAAAATTACCTCCTCCCAGCAGGAGAGCCGAGAGGTGGTCATCCAAGTCACTGGGAGAGGCTTAATAATCCTGAGCTTATTCCCATGAAGGGAGGACCAATGGCAATGCCAAAGGGACACCACCTCCTGATAGATGCCAACACAGAGAAAATTAGAGGGAATATAGGAACTAGTGCGCTGAGGTACAAGGACTGCAGCCTCGACAGCAGCATCAGTGGCCTCATTTCCTGGCAGACTGACATGACGAGGAACCCACATAAACTGCACAGTGGCTCCACCAAGAGTGAGCAAGTGACAGTTTTCCTGGACCTGCTGCATTAATGGCTAGGCACTGTACAGCGCACATAGATTTTGAAGGGCGGCGAGAGAGAGTGAGCATTGGACACAACTGAAAAGTCAGTGTTGCCGTATGTACTCAGTGGCCTGACATAGGGCGAAGAGCTCGGCTGTAAATACTGAGCAGTGTACTGGAAGCCGATATCTAAAGACATGGGTGCCATCGACGAAGGCACAACCGACACCGCTGTCAGTCCGAGAGCCGTCGGTGTACACAAAGGAACCATCGCTAAATTCCATGTGAAGTTCGTGAATGTGAAGGTGATGGAGCACGGCTGGAGTAGTGTCCTTAGGAAGTGACTGAAGGCTAAGGTTAACACGGACCACTTCACGAAGCCAAGATGGTGAAGGGTTCACACCCACCGGGAAAGTTGCAGATAGTGTGAAATTAAACTGCCAAAGGAAATACCAAAAGTGGACTCCAGGAGGTAACAGAGAAGAGGGATGCACACCATACTGCTGATCAGAGATATCATCAAAGGAGGTGGTATACGATGGGCGGCCACACATGGCACACAAACGGCATGCACACCTGCTGAGGAGACAGTCACAGCAGTAGGACAGTGGCAGTTCAGCAGCTCCAGCATACAGACACTCAACCAGGCTAGTGCAAAAGGCACCAGTGGCCAAACGGATGCCATGATGGTGGATAGTGTTGAGACAGTGTAAGAGGGATGGATAGGCAGACGCATAAACAAAGCACCCATTGTCAACTTTCGAACAGACAAGGGACCGGTACACGTGGAGGAGGGTGCTTCGATCAGTGCACCAGGAAGTACCACTGAGTACACATAGGACATTGAAGGACTATGTACAGCATACTACCAAGTAAGACATATGGGAGGACATAGGCATTCGTCAGTAAATTGCGAGACTCGAGCCACCATACCAGCCAGGCGCGTATCATACGTTCTATCACCTTGCAAACGCAGCTGGTAAGAGAGATGGGGTGGTAGCTAGAAGGAAAGTTTTTATCCTTACTGGGCTGCAACATCTGAATATGGATGGCGCCTGGTCCTGGGGCGGAGGATCGGGATAAACTGAGAGCATGATCTAGCTCCCTCATAGTAAAGGCGGCACTGTAGCACTCACGATTTGGGGAAGAGAAGGGTATCATGGAGGAAGGCAGGGTGATAGTGGGAGGAGCTCGAAACTTCCACAAAATGGTGGCCCAAGATGTTGGAGATAGCAACAGGGTCCACGATAACAGCATCTGCTACTGTCAGGCCGGAAATTGGGGAATGGATCTTGATACCAGAGAGCTGTCAGAGGTTGGCCCACATGACAGAGGAAGGGATGGAACTGTCAAAAGAACTAGAGAATGAAATCCCGTTAGCTCTTTCGCTATCCCAAAGAACGCGACGACACTTGGCACGCATCTGTTTATAATTAATGCAGTTTGCCATTGTAGGATGACGTTTGACAATGCGGAGAGCATGTCTTGGTGCACGAATTGCGTCTCAGCATACCCCAGTCCACCAAGGCATGGGGACACGACGTGATAAAGAGGAAGTATGAGGAATGGAACATTCTGCAGCAGTAAGGATAACGTTTGTGAGATATTCCCCCTGGTCATCACAACTGGAGAAATCTTGTTCTTCGACGGTCACCAGGGAGGAGTAAAGCTCCCAGTCAGCCTTAGTAAGCTGCCATTTGGGCAGGCGGATGGGGCAGGAGTCAGCAAAAAGATAGCACACAGGAAAAGTTCACTCGAATAGGTATCAGAAAGAACGGACCGCTCAAGACGACAGGCAAGCTGCACAGTGCAGAAGGATAGGTCCAAATGCGAATAGGTGTGCGAGGAGTCAGAATGGAAGGTGGATGCTCCAGTGTTAATGAGGAAGAGGTTAAGTTGGTTAAGAAGGTCAGCCAAGAGGGCACCTCTCTGACAGGTTCTGGGAGAACCCCAAACTGGATGATGCGCACGCATTAAAGTCACCGAGTAGCAAAAATGGGGGAAGTAGCTGCCCAATAAGCTGAAGGAAGTCTGCCCTGATGACACGGAATGATGGAGGGTCGTAAATGGCACAGAGGGAAAATATCAGGTGGGGAAGGGAAAGGAGACCTGCAACAGCTTGAAGATGGGTAGTCTGACAGATGGGTTGACTGTGAATGTCATGCGGTATAAGCATCATGGCGCATAGATTTTGAAGGGCGGCGAGAGAGAGTGAGCATTGGACACAACTGAAAAGTCAGTGTTGCCGTATGTACTCAGTGGCCTGACATAGGGCGAAGAGCTCGGCTGTAAATACTGAGCAGTGTACTGGAAGCCGATATCTAAAGACTTGGGTGCCATCGACGAAGGCACAACCGACACCGCTGTCAGTCCGAGAGCCATCGGTGTACACAAAGGAACCATCGCCGACCTTGGGGGAAGGTCAAAACGAATCCATAAGTAATGTGAAAGCTCAAAGCAGTCGTGAGGGTGCAATTTCACAATCTCATTTCCTGAAGGCAGAGTACAAGGGGATGCTGCGATGCTAAAAGCAGCCGTAAATCCTCTATGTAGGACCCACCACTGTGAACGTTCCATTGGAGGACAGTCGTGATGAGGAAGAGAAGTAGGAGTGTCAACTCGGCGGCTGCCGAGTGACAGCCAGTGTAGAGTCTCTACTACATGGCACAGATGCAGGAGATTCCTGCTCCATGGGGTCCACAGAAGCATCGGCTTGCTTGTGGTGTTGTTCCATGGAATCCAACGTTGAATAATGGTCAGTGGTGCGCACCAGCAATATGGAGGCTGGCTGTGCTAAGGTACCACATGGCAACACCATCAAAGAGGATCTTCAAGTTGGCAAAGAAGATAGTTTGCCTTTGGAGGATTTCTTCGAGTTTTTCCGGTTAGAGGAAGACTAGGGTGTTGTTTGACTGTAGGGATGGAGGAAGTCTACAAGGGAGTTCTCCTTCTGTCCTTTCTGCCCTACCGATTGCGTAGCTGGTGGCTTCCCCCTTAAGGTGAGAGTTTGACGATTTGTTGCATGCACAGCTGTATTTGGGGCGGGGGGCAAGGGGGTGGGGGGATGGGGATGCAACCTTGGCACTGGGCTATTTCACAACTTCAGAGCTCAATTTGAGGTTGCATGTCTGCGTGGCCGTGTATTTCACGGAGTGAGGGGTAGCGAGAACAGCACTAGAGGTGCCAGACAGGAGAACAAAGGGTTTGCGACTAGTTGGTAACTAATGAGCAACTGGGTAAGGCATTTTTTCTATCATCCAGATCTCTTTCACAATCCACTCATTAAGATACACGGGACAATCCCGAGAGGCAGCATGGCCGCTATTACAGTTGATACCGGGGGGAGAAGGAGGTGGACAATCATCCTTGTGTGCGTCCCTACTGCAGGTTGGCTGGGTGTTGATAAGACGTTCTAGTGCGGTTGAAACGACGACACTGGTGGCAGCACATCGAGTTCGGAATGTACAGCCAGATTGTGATGATTTCATAGCCTGCTTCGATATTGGATGACAACACCACTCTATCAAAGGTGAGGAAAAGTGTGCAGATGGGTACTACAGAGGAATCTACCTTTTTCATTCCACGATGGATGGCAATGACACCCTGATCAAAGAGGTAAGATTGGATTTCGGCCTTGGTTAGACCGCCAAGCAGTCTGTTGTAAATCACACCACGGGAAGAATTCAAAGTTCTACGGGCCTTGACACGAACAGGGTAGCCATGGAGAAGCAAGGCAGCAAGCAGTTGTTCTTGAGAATCAGAAGTAGTATCCAAAATTGAAGTGCCATTCCGTAAACAAGAGCAGGATTTCACAGGGCCAGCAACTGCGTCAACACCTTTCTGAATAATAAATGGATTGACAACGGTGAAGGACTGACCGTCTTCCGTACCCGAGACCAGGAGGAACCATGGTGCAGCGGGAAGGGCCTTTGAATCATTAGCCTCATTATGTTTGTTCACATCTTAGGTCACACCTTCCAAACACCTGACAGAGGGACCAATCAGCATTTTAGGAAGGCTGCAACACAGGCAATCAGCCTTCTCTGGGACTGGCCTGTACCATGGGTACACGCAAACCCTGCTGGTTGACCCGGGGCTGGGAATTACGCGTCAGACGTGTGGGCTGGTCTTCAGGAGCGCACAGGGAGGAAGAAAAAAATGAACCTCAAACACTGGAGCAGAGGAACGAGAGGGGGGGGGAGGGGGGGGGGGGGGGGGGGGGAAAGAAGAGGTGAGACTGTTCTTATGTAAGCGACAGACAATGCAGAACATTCACAATAACATACATGTTCCCCAATGGAGGGGATAAAGAACAGCAAGAGGATAGACATGCAGCACGGAAGGGAAAAAATGCCGCAAAGGCTGGGGCCCTCCGGTAGCCAAGCCAAACCGACCAAAGAGTGGCAAGCCCCCTGAGGCGAATTGAAAAAAGGACCACCATTAGTGATGAATGTCATGTCTTTGTTAAATCACAAACTGTACACTTTTCGATTAAAATATGCTCTTGTTGGCTTATGTCAAGCAACAAAATGTCCCTCATAGATGTTATTTAGTGAAGTGCTGGATCCTGTAGCGAAAAGGCAGGCACATTCATGTGTATTTTCCATCAACTGACACCATAAACTGCGAGCGTACCATGTGTTGTCGAGCGTGTGCTGTGGTTACCATCCAGGTATTGAGATGGCAACAGCAACTGAAGTAACATGGGCAACAATTACTCAAATTAAATCTGATGTCTTTTATTATGCTTTACAATTGTTTAATACTCTCTTGGGAAGGCAATATCAAAAGTCTTGTTGACTAGGAAGTGATATAAAGTGCGAATAACTAGAAAAAACTTCAAAAATGGTGACATATTTCAGTCTGTTTTTCTGTTATAACTACAGAATTCAACTTGTTATAAACTTCACAGTCTAACTATGCATTACCAAAGCCATGAAGATTATGGGTAGTAAAACTACTGCACAATGGCCTGTAGGTTTTACACCACTATCACACTGTAAATTTTGGTGAAGTTCACAGCAGTCTTCCTGACTTTCCTTTGGAATGGATTCATGTTATAAAAAATGATTAGTATGTCTTTTTATCATGTAAAGCTATTGGTATCCTAGTTTAATTCTGGTTTAAAGTATACCACAGTGAGTGCTAGCATAGTTTGCTCTCATGTGGAACATTAGTGTAAACATGAAAAATTGTATAAATGTGTTGGTATGGTGTCTGTGGTGACTTAACCATTGCTGATTCATTTTAAAGTGGGAACACCAGTATCTCTAGCTGTGCAACAGCAGCTACCTGTGAGTTTCTGCACCACAGGTCCCCAAACCTGATAAGGGTTTCTTTACTCAGGATCCCAAGCTGATGATACACTTCTTTAACTGTCAGAGTCCAAAGTTAGAAGAGGTCTCTTTTAGGATCATAAGCTTATGTTTACTTCAAGCTACTTGAATTTTTTTACGGATTTCACTAATTTGCTGAAGAAAATCAGGAACAAAATTGTACTGCCAGCCAGATGATGTCACTGATGGGATTGTTTGGGAAGAAATGTTGGCACGGCAGAACCCAAAAAATTACACTTTTCAAAGATGATTAACTCAAATTATTGAAGCCACAAAAAAGGGAAAAAATATTCTTTCTATTGAACTACTTATTTCATTTCATTTTTTATAAAAATGATTTTGTAGAGTTGAAAGCTATAGACATATCTAAAAAAAAAAAAAAAACAAGAAAGACTATTTATGTGCTGTTTTTCTGACTCAAGCTTATTTTCCAATAATCAGGTCTTTTGATATTGTCTTCCACAGATAGTACTAAACAAACGTAGAACATTATAAAAGATATCAGATTTATGTACCAGCAGAATATGGGCCAATTTTCAATGCACCTCCACCTTGTTGTCATTTTTAGGGCCTTAGATGCTCGGATTGCAAAACCAAATATCAGAATGGAAAATACAACGTAAAAATTACAATATTATGAAAAGGATAGATTGCTACTCATCTTATAGCAGAGATGTTGAGCTGCACACAGGCATAACAAAAAGACTACTAAATTCATAAGCTTTTGGCCAAAAGGTCGTCTTCTGAAATACACACACACACACACACACACACACACACACACACACACAAGAACACGTGACCACTGTCTCTGGCTGCCAAAGCCAGACAGACTGAGCTATGGGGTCAAATAATAGAGTACATATTCATATTTTTGCAAGCACTGAATTAATGAATATGAAACTTTATCAGTGTTCACTGGGAACATGTGTGAATGGCAACACAAAATTTCAGCAAAGTCTGTGCAGTCACATGGTTTTTATATATATATATATATATATATATATATATATATATATATATATATATATATATATATATATATATATATATATATATATATATATTAGACCACTTGGCTAGGAATGGCCCTACAGCAAGAGAACTTTGACACACATTTCCATCTTTGTAATCATAAAGTTACTTTCCTTCAAATAAAAAACCAAAACACAATATCTGGAACTATTTCAGAGATACAGCACTTTAAAGTTATTTCAAAGAATCGCATGTTTGAAATCATGCTCAAGGCATGTATCTCGAACCAGTAACTTTTTGGACAAAAAAAAAAAAAAGAAAAAAAAAAAAGAAATAGGTTTCTAACTCTGTTCTAAATTTTAAACATTATGTTAAATTTGATAATGTCGGACTATGAAGGTAGGATTTTTTTCTTAGCCTCCCTTAGTTGATATGAACTAAGCCAGATATTCTAGTATGCTACAACTTTTCATAAATAATATGGCCCAGAAAATTCCAGCAATATCAAATCTTAATAATTTGCAAGGAACAAGAATCAAACTACTGATCTACAGGAACAAGAATCAAACTACTGATCTACACATTCCCATCCAGTAATAACAAAAGCTATGCCATGATGAATGATGCACGGTCTGTGCATTATCTCCCCCCTCACCCCGCTCCCCGGCAAAACAGCAAAAACAGTCTCCCCCCTCCTGGCAAAACAGCTACCTGCTGTTTTGGAATAGACCGAGTTACTGGATCTGCATCTAGTCTGTCATATTTCGGGTGACAGCACTTGTGGATGCCTCAAGTAACTACTTATATCTAGACAACATGACTGTCAGGCATGTATGTGAAGCAACAGGACTACAACAGAGATTCATGCAAAGCCAGGATGATGATATCTCTTTAATGTAGGATCACCATCTACGACTAAGTAGATGACATTGGAACACAGGATTCAGTATGGACCAAAGTAGTGCTTTAGTTAACATTTTCCCAGTAGCCCAACCTTCCACACAGATTAAAAAATCCATACAAGGTCACCTGGATTGTCGCTCACAGATTGCTGTCTGATAGAAATCGTTCACTGTGTGTCCCAGGTCCGTATGTGGCACTCTTGTCTTACTAACTACTCCAGTTCTGGTATTGAGTGAACTGTGTGAAGTTGAAATGGAAAGAAAGATATATTATTGCCCAGACTCTCAACTATAATCAGGTATACGAGTATGAAACTTTCAGTGTCTCGCATTGCTGTATTATATGTGAATGTGACAACAGATTAATTGATTAATTGACTAATTTTGGGGCATTATAGGACCAAACGGCAAGGTCATCAGTCCCATGACTCCAAAGTTACTTGCAAAAGAGAGAGGGTCCACTAAAACTGAACAGATCCATTCAGAGGAGTTAAATTATAAAACACAGACATTAAAACACACACAGTAGAAGGCATAAAAGGGGTGGATCAAATCTAAAAACTGGTAAAGACAGAGGGGTAAAAGAGTGGTCTTTCCACAGGGGAAAGGTCATGGGGTTCCAGAACAAGAAAACATGAAGAGAGGACCCAATCACAACCACCCTGCCCCTGCTCAAGGAGTAAAGCAAAACCTTACATTTGGAAATAAAAACCATTTTCACGGAGGAAACTGAGGACCAGTTCAACCATCCATGAACTGTCTGCCAATATTTAAAATTATGGATCTGGAAGACTATACTTAGAACAACAGGCCATAAGAAGGGGACATTCCAACACTATATGGGATACCATCAGTCTGGCTCCACAACCACACTGTGGTGGTGGTTCATTACATAAGAGGAAACAATGGGTGAGCCTGGTACAACAAATGAGTAGACAGCATAAGACATTGGACTCCTTCTGAGAGGAGCAGAAGGAAGAGTGCCAAACCACAGTAACCTTCTTGATTGCGCAGATTTTATTACTGAGAATAGCAGTGCACTAGATGCCATGACACTTTTTGCCAAAAAGGGAATGGGGTTAAGTAGCAGCCTCTCTAGCCAAATGGTTGGCCAGTTCATTCCCTGGGATGCCCACATGGCTTGGGACCCAGAGAAAGACAACTGAACAGGCAGCACGGCCAAGGGCAGAGAGAATGTCATGGATAGCAGAGACCAAAGGGTGATCACAACATGATCCCAGCAATAAATGATGTTCTAAGCCAGTAAGAGACATGAAAGCATATCCTGCCTTATTTATCGTCTTAGAACTATCAGAGTAGAAGATGGTAGCACCCTCGAACTCTGCAAGGATGGGACGTACAAGACGCTGAATGACTGTTGGGGCAACAGAGACCTTAGATCCTCGAATAGGTTGGTCCTAATCCGTGGTCTAGGCACCATCCAAGAGAGGATGTGGGAGGGAATACACAGGGGGCATTCTAGTGAGTGGAGATGGAGGAAAGTTAGATGCATTCCAACCGGCAACCCCACCCATGGGCGGTTATCAGGAGGGAGACATCCCTCGTTTACAAAGAGGGTTGGTTACACAGGATGGTCATGGAATCGGCACATGACAATTGCGTAAGAATCCAGGAGTTGGCTCCACTGTATTTGTTGAGGTGAAAACCCCACTTCTGCGAGGAGACTGTCAACGGGACTGGCGCGAACGGCACCAATAGCCAGACACACCCCACAGTGGTGAACAGGGTCAAGTATTTTCAGAGTGGAAGGAACATCTGAGCCATAAACCTGACAACCATAATCTAGTCTGAACAAGACGAGAGTAAGGTAAAGATGGAGAAGAGTTGCATGGTCTGCACCCCAAGATGTGTGGGCCAGGAGGCAGAGAGCATTAAGCTTCCGCATATATGTAGTCTTCAGATGGCAAACATGGGACAGCCAAGTCAGCTTTCTATAAAAAATAACACCCAAGAAATGGAACTGTGGTACAACATCTAGGAGGTTGTCACCCAAGTGAAGTTCTGGATCGCGATGTACTGTGGTTCCACAACAAAAATGCATAACCTGTGTTTTGGAGAGAGAAAACTGGAAGGTATGGGAGAAGGTCCATGCAGAGGCCCATCGGATGGCACCTTGGAGCTGGCACTCGGCAGATATTACCAACTAGGAGCTGCACCAGGTGCAAAAATCATCGACATACAACACCGGCGTAACCAGAGACCCAACAGAGGCTACAAGTCCAGTCATGGCTATGAGGAAGAGTGTGACACTTAACACAGAACCCTGTGGACACTGTTCTCCTGAATCTGAGTGAAGGGCCAGGTCGAACCCGGAAGAGCCGGTGCGATAAAAACTCTCACATAAAAATCAGAAGGGGGGCCTCGAAAGCCCAGGTCAGGGAAGGTTAACTAAAATATGATGACACCAAGCCATTTCGTATGCCTTAAGTAGGTCAAAGAAGACCAAGAAAGGTGCTAGCGGTTAGTAAATGTCAGTTGGATTGCTGTTTCCAACCTGAGTAAATGGTCTGTTGGAGATCGTCCTTCCCAGAAGCCACACTGATACAGGGAGAAAAGGCCCCAAAATTCGAGTAACCAACATAATCAGCAGCTAACAACACCCTCAAGCAGTTTAAACAGTACGTTCATCAGGCTAGCTGTAGCTGTCAAGAGACATTGGGTTCTTCCCAGGCTTAAGGACAGGTATAACTATGCTGTCTCACCACTGTGAGGGAAAGGCACTTGTGAGCCAAATGTGGTTGTAGATTCTGAGTAGATGTTGCCTCTAGGTAACAACCAAATGTTGGATCATCTGGTTGTGGACAGAATCAAGGCCTGGGCCCATGCCATGTGAAGAGGTAAGAGCCTGCAATAATTCCCACTTAGTGAAGGTTTTGTTATAGGGTTCAGCTTGGAGAGGTTCGAAATGGAGAGAGGTCTGTACAATTTGGCATTTCTGCCAGAGAAACGTAGCAGGATAGGAAGAGGAAGCCAATGCTGTCACAAAATGTGTTGTGAGGTGTTCTGAAAGGATCAATGGATCAGTACACAGAGCACCTTTGAGGATACAACTCTGGACAGCTGACTGTCACTGGTGGCCCAGAAGGCTATGGAGCTAGGACCAAACCTGAGGTGAAGAGGCATACGTCCCCCGGGAGGAAACAGCACTCCCAGGATTCCTTTTTACTCTGCTTAATAAGATAGCGAGCCTTAGCACAGAGATGCTTAAAAGTGAAAAGTTTGAGCTCTGAAGGGTGTTGTTTAAATTTTTGCAATTCCTGTTGGTGTTCCTGGATAGCGATTGCTAAGTCATTGGTCCACCACAGTACCAGTCAATGGTAATGGGGACATGTGGATAGGGGGATAGCAGTGCAGAGCATGAAGAAGAGCGACAGAGACATCATGCATGACCACATCAATGCAATCCGAGAAAGAGATGTCAAAGTGCACAACAGATGTATATAAAGGGCCAAGTGGCTATATGAAATACCCAATGCATAGGCCCGTCGGCGGCAGGGGAACAACACAATCACCGGGAATAGGTCACTATCACAAAGATCATCATGGGGTGAGCAGTGTAGGGAAGCTGCAAGGGCAGGTGAGGAGATCATGACATCAATAGCAGAAAAGCTGTTGCTCACAGAGGAGCAGGGAGGGAGGGGGCAGCCACAGTCACCACAGATGGGAGTGGCACTGCATCACGAGGACATGTGGATGAACTTGAGGCAATAGAAGCAACACATGGGAGCTGGAATGTATGGTTTCACCTCACATCTATAGACTATTACCTTGACCTTCTTAGGCAGGGTACATCCCCCCCCCCCCCCCCTCCTACATGCCAGGATGAAAGCACCAGTATCTACATGATGGTCCTTAGGGCCTCTCTGGATGCAGTGGACGGGAATGAATGCCACACTGTTCTAGGTTAGCCCTAAGTTCATCATCGGACTGGAGAAGAAGGTCCCTATGGAAAATTACACCCTGTATCATATTTAGTGACTTGTGAGGAGCGATAGTCATGGGGATGTCTACCAAATGGCCACAGGCACAGAGGGAAGCTGGCTGGCTGACTGGCAGACGTCTTCATAAGGAGAGAGCCAGATCTCATCTTGCTTAATGGCTCAACTTCACCAAACTTATCCTCCATATATTCCACAAAGGAAAGGGCTTTTGAGGTGGCAAAAGTCTCCCTGTCAGTTCTGGTATGGACCAGAAATCATGGAAAGGGTTTCACCTCAAGCTGGCGGGCCTGGCCTTCTCCCACGGCGAGGCCAAGGAGGGTAAGGACAGGAAATCAGAAACAGGAACTCAGAACTATTTCTAGGAAGAGATGCAGCCACTGAAGAGCAGCCAGAGTGTTTAACACGTTTCATGTGCCAAATATCCAATCCGAACAGGGTCTCACCTCGTGAGCACCACCCACCCACAGCAATGGCACTCTGGCAGGACAGTCGTTGCCGGGAGTTCTGATTCTCCCGAAAAAATGGGTAACCATTCCTAGGATTGCACAAGGTGTTCACAGTGCAAGTACCAACAGTGTGATCCTGAGGTGTCAGGGGGTTCAGCAAGATGGGCACATAACAGCACCACCACAGAGACTGGCTACCGAGCTGGTGAGGCAAAAGGACTGTGGTGAGGAGTGAGGGGGAGGGGGAAAAGGGAGATTGAGAGGAGGAGGAGGGGGGGGGAGGAGAGAGGATTCTAGGGATGGAGTTCTTCCTCATCTGGCTCACACTACCAAGCCAGATTTAGTGATGAAGGTCAATCTCCTGAGGGGGAACAAAGAAAGAAAAACCAAAAAGGAGGAGGAAAAGCAAACCAACCAAAACCACAAGACGAAGCAAAGGCAGGAGGATAGCCAGGCTGACATGAAGAACACCAAGATAGGGAAAGGAAGGGGAAAGAGAAAGGAATAAGGACAGAGAAGGAGGAGGAGGAAGGTAAAGCAGCCCGGAAAAGAAAAAAGGCTGCAACAGCTTGGGGACCCGTGCACACCACACACATACTCATGAAAGAGCTGTGGGCCACCTGGGGTGGAATGTGACAACTAACATACTCATATCCCAGCTTCTCTGTTTGACATCAACATATATCGACAGTATTTGCCAATGTCTTATTAAAACCTTCATAAAGCCATTTCTCTGGGAGTGGTATGAATTTATCCTGCAGATGATGATGCATCATGAAATTACTTCTGGCACGACTAATGATGAACACTTTGACATCATTACATATGATGTTCTTTGCTTCAAATTTATGTCTTCTACAAGAACGCTGATGATTTCCAGAGTTAGTCAGTATACCTTTGGTGCCAGGTAACCATGTAAGAGAGTGTGCGCACCCAATTATCCATTTATCCCTATCTACTGACTTGAGAGACCACCCAAAGAGGTCAATTCCAAACTCGAGAAATGAAGTAATTGCAGGATGCATTGGTACCAGGTACCATGGGGTAACTGAGGCACATGCTTCAATTCTGGTATCCCTTACAATGGCTAACATGATGTCAGGTAAGTAGAGACTTGGCCTGTGGTACTTACTTCTGATTATATCAATTGTCTTCAAAACATCCGCATGACTGATATCCGAGCATCATGAAAATCCTTTAGTACGGCTGGCTTTAACTAAGTTGAGATTGAGAGCAACGATTTCCATCCCATTGGATCATAAATCCATTTATACTTTGTCCCATCTATTAGTCTGAATTCTCCTTTGAAAGCTTTCTTCTTGATGGCCTCTATGTCTCTTCCGTAATGTTGATGTTCCCTCTGTTCAGCCACCATGTTTGTTAGTCTGGAATGTTACCAATACTATAATTTCTTCCAACAGATTCCACAAAAGGAAGCCTGCATCCTCGTGTTTGCATCCATTTATATATATACCACCGTGGTGATGTATTCCATAAGCTTCATACCCATCATGTCAATCATCCTTATGGATTCTCCCATCAGCCAGCATTAAAAATGACTGTGGGTTCCAACAATGAATGGCCTGTTGTATAAACAGGATTGGAACAAACTTACTACTCAAACAACTGCATGGCACATTTTCTCAATTACAGAGTGGAAGGTACTCAGGAGGCATAACAAATCACCCTTTCAGTGTCTTCCTGAATTTACATTAAAACTGCACCGACTCCTAGCATTAATGTCAAAACTCCATCTCGGATTCTTATCAAAAAAGTGCAAGGACCTGTGAAGATGTTAGTGTGTCCTCTAGGATACAGAAAAATCTTTCTTGCTATCACTCCAAGAACTTTTGGTGTGTCTTTGCAGCTCTTGCAGCATCTGTACTTTGGAACTGAAATTCTTTATGAAGTGCCTGTAGGAGGAGCACAGCTGAAGGAAGCCTATCCCATCACTAAAGTACCTACGATTTGGAAAGAACTGTTGTGGCTCTTAGTTTTTCTGGTTCAGGCCAGACTCCATTTCAATTAACTAGGTGTCCCAAGACTTATTTCTTGGGCAATCCCTTTCTTGTATCCAGGAGATCTGTATCATGGACACACTTTAGCACCGCTGTCAAACAGCTTAGATGTTCTTCAAATGTCTTCAAGAAAACAATCACCACCACCACCACCACCACCACCACCACCATTCAGGTAGATATCTAAGTTCTGAGAGTTTGCCCACCTTACATCATCTTTCTTTTTCACAGAGACCATATGTAATAAGCAATGACTTTCTGATAGCTGAATACCATCATCTCACAGCATCTTCCTCATTTAATTCTTTTGGAGACATACTACACAAACGCTAATGGAAAGGGAATGACTGCCAGTATTGATGATGTTTCACACCCTGCCATCTTGCCAGCATCATCTACATTCCAGGCCTGAACGCAAACAAAGTCGATGCGGCAGGTCAATAGACAGCAACATTGTTCTTTGGTCAAGCCACAGGCTATTGACGCTGGATAGAAAACACCATCAGTTTGTAGTCAGTAATTTTAGTGTAGCACAGTTCTCCATCAACAGCAATGAGCTGACATTACTGGACTGGTTTGGCTGTTGTTGCACACATGCCCTCAGGAATGTCTTTATAAATGTAAACACGGTCCTTTGTAGGCTGTTTTCATTTGTACAATGTTTAGAGGCTGTGAATCCACACAGAGACAAAACAAAAATCCTTAGTAGTGAGTAGTAGCTGACACAGAGTTCTGTTTATGGGTTTGTGCACTTGTGACATTTTCCATCATCCTTGGTATATCTATTATTATTATTATTATTATTATTATTATTATTATTATTATCTTCACTTTCTCAGACGTTAAGTCCGGTTAAAAATGGAGTGACGCGGACCTTGATCAAGCGTCACTTCCTTTTAACTGTACGGTATGTGTTATATTGCATTTAGGAACTTTCTGGTAATTGAACATGTATCAATAATTACGGATTTCTGTAGTTGTATATATATGTTTGGATGTAGCTGTATTGCATTGATGTACTGGTGGATATTGTGTGGTATGACTCCTTGTAGTTGATAGTATAATTGGTATGATGTCAACTTTATCCTGATGCCACATGTCTTTGACTTCCTCAGCCAGTTGGATGTATTTTTCAATTTTTTCTCCTGTTTTCTTTTGTATATTTGTTGTATTGGGTATGGATATTTCGATTAGTTGTGTTAATTTCTTCTTTTTATTGGTGAGTATGATGTCAGGTTTGTTATGTGGCGTTGTTTTATCTGTTATAATGGTTCTGTTCCAGTATAATTTGTATTCATCATTCTCCAGTATATTTTGTGGTGTATACTTGTATGTAGGAACGTGTTGTTTTAAAAGTTTATGTTGTAAGACAAGCTGTTGATGTATTATTTTTGCGACACTGTCATGTCTTCTGGGGTATTCTGTATTTGCTAGTATTGTACATCCGCTTGTGATGTGATCTACTGTTTCTATTTGTTGTTTACAAAGTCTGCATTTATCCGTTGTGGTATTGGGATCTTTAATAATATGCTTGCTGTAATACCTGGTGTTTATTGTTTGATCCTGTATTCCAATCAGGAATCCTTCTGTCTCACTGTATATATTGCCTTTTCTTAGCCATGTGTTGGATGCATCTTGATCGATGTGTGGCTGTGTTAGATGATACGGGTGCTTGCCATGAAGTGTTTTCTTTTTCCAATTTACTTTCTTCGTATCTGTTGATGTTATGTGATCTAAAGGGTTGTAGAAGTGGTTATGAAATTGCAGTGGTGTAGCCGATGTATTTATATGAGTGATTGCCTTGTGTATTTTGCTTGTTTCTGCTCGTTCTAGAAAGAATTTTCTTAAATTGTCTACCTGTCCATAATGTAGGTTTTTTATGTCGATAAATCCCCTTCCTCCTTCCTTTCTGCTTAATGTGAATCTTTCTGTTGCTGAATGTATGTGATGTATTCTATATTTGTGGCATTGTGATCGTGTAAGTGTATTGAGTGCTTCTAGGTCTGTGTTACTCCATTTCACTACTCCAAATGAGTAGGCCAATATTGGTATGGCATAAGTATTTATAGCTTTTGTCTTGTTTCTTGCTGTCAATTCTGTTTTCAGTATTTTTGTTAGTCTTTGTCTATATTTTTCTTTTAGTTCTTCTTTAATATTTGTATTATCTATTCCTATTTTTTGTCTGTATCCTAGATATTTATAGGCATCCGTTTTTTCCATCACTTCTATGCAGTCGCTGTGGTTATCCAATATGTAATCTTCTTGTTTAGTGTGTTTTCCCTTGACTATGCTATTTTTCTTACATTTGTCTGTTCCAAAAGCCATATTTATATCATTGCTGAATACTTCTGTTATCATTTGTAATTGGTTGAGTTGTTGATTTGTTGCTCCCAGTAGGTTTAGATCATCCATGTATAGCAAATGTGTGCTTTTGTGTGGGTATGTTCCAGTAATATTGTATCCATAATTTGTATTATTTAGCATGTTGGATAGTGGGTTCAGAGCAAGGCAGAACCAGAAAGGACTTAATGAGTCTCCTTGGTATATTCCACGCTTAATCTGTATTGGCTGTGATGTGATATTATTTGAATTTGTTTGGATATTAAGTGTGGTTTTCCAATTTTCCATTACTATGTTTAGGAACTGTATCAATTTACGATCTACTTTGTATATTTCCAATATTTGTAGTAACCATGAGTGGGGTACACTATCAAAAGCTTTTTGGTAATCAATGTATGCGTAGTGTAGCGACCTTTGTTTGGTTTTAGCTTGATATGTCACCTCTGCATCTATTATCAGTTGCTCTTTACATCCTCGTGCTCCTTTGCAACAGCCTTTTTGTTCTTCATTTATAATTTTGTTCTGTGTTGTATGTGTCATTAATTTCTGTTTAATGACTGAAGTTAATATTTTGTATATTGTTGGTAGGCATGTTATGGGGCGATATTTAGCTGGGTTCGCTGTGTCTGCTTGATCTTTAGGTTTTAGATATGTTATTCCGTGTGTAAGTGTATCAAAGAATGTGTATGGGTCTGCAATGTAACTGTTAAATAATTTAGTTAGATGTGAATGTGTTGAGGTGAACTTCTTTAACCAGAAATTTGCTATTTTATCATTTCCAGGGGCTTTCCAATTGTGAGTAGAATTAATTGCTTGGGTGACTTCATGTTACAAAATTATCACTTCAGGCATTTGTGGTATCATCTTGTATGTGTCTGTTTCTGCTTGTATCCATCGTGCATGCCTGTTATGTTGTACCGGGTTTGACCATATGTTGCTCCAGAAGTGTTCCATGTCTGTTATGTTTGGTGAATTGTCTATTTTAATGTGTGTGTTATCTATTGTCTGGTAAAATTTCTTTTGGTTTGTGTTGAATGTTTGGTTTTGTTTCCTTCTATTTTCACTTTTTTTGTATCTTCTGAGTCGTTTGGCTAATGCTTGTAATTTCTGCTTCTTTTCGTCTAATTGCTCTGTCGCTTCTTGTTGTGAGATTTTACCTAACCTTTTTCGTTTTTTTTCCGAGATTTCATTTCTTATAAATTGTGTTAGCTGTCCGATGTCTTTTCTCAGTTTTTCTATTTTGATCTGTAGCCTGTGTTGCCATGCTGGTTTTGTGGGTTTCTTCTGTGTGTTGGTTGGTTCTGATCTCTGCCTAGTGTGTATATTTAGTGTAGTGAGTGCTCCTATATAAACCAGTAGTTGTAACTCTTCCATAGTTGTGTTTTCATTTATTTTGTTGTGTATGATTGTGTTGATAGTTTTTATTGTTGTTTCGACTTGTGGGTTATTTGGTGGTCTATGCAAGAATGGTCTAATGTCTGTATTTGTGTCTTTGTATTCTATATATGTTAGCTGAAATTTTTCTTCTATATCTAACATCTGTGTCACTTCATGTTCTATTTGTGCTTGTTCTGGTGGCTGTCTTAAGATTTCGTTTTCCTCCGATTGTTTAATTGGTGCGTGTTGTTCTTTGTTTGTTTGCTCTGGGATGTTTGAGTCCATTACTGTATTTTCTTCTTCTTCTTCTGATTGCACATTATTTTGTTCCAGTATTTGTTGTACTTGTTGTTTGATGTTTTCTAATTCTGACTGGGGTATCCTGTTATTTTTTATTATTACACGGATCTGATCAGCTAGTCGTTGTTCTGTTAAAAATTTTAATTCTGGGTATCTGGTAATAAATGTTGTGTATACTTGTGATCTGTATCCAGTTGTGTTGGTTCCTAGGTTTGTTGCTTGGTAATAACAGAACATGAGGTGTCGATTAACTTCATCTGACCATCTCATCCTCTGTCTTTGTTTTCCTTCTAGGGTGGTTGCAGGAAGCATATCCTGCAAAACACCTCTATTTGGATTTAAATCATTTTCCAGTTGGCTAGCAGTGTCGTTACCATTGTGGGCGGGCATAGGGTTCAAGCGTCGTCCCCGACCATGACGGCGCTTGTCCGAGGCTTCTTTAGTTCTGTCCTGAACCAACTAATCACACTAAAAGGGGGGTTAGCCCTATTAGTGGTTTGTTCTTTTCGTCGCCTTTTACGACTGGCAGAACATACCGGATGCCTATTCTTTTCCCGGGCCTCCACATTATTATTATTATTATTATTTTATTTTTATTATTATTATTATTATTTTTGCAATGTTTATACTTTGTATCCAACTTGAGCTTCACAGTTTAACTGAGCAGCTGCACTAATGCCTAGAATTAGTCTCACTGATGATGGGATAAGTGTGCTCTCAATAGCAGACAATCAACTGGAGCAATAGTTCTTGTGTAAACTTGTTGGAGTATCTTCATCAATCTGGAACTCCAATTCCCTGCAATATACGACTGCTTGGGATGCCTGCAATATGTCCCATAAAACCATAATGTTACGGTTAAATTCTAGGTAAATGACTAATTCAAATTCCCCACTCCATTCCTCCACATTGGTCTGCCTTACACAGATTGGTGGCAATGACTGACAAATCACTTCTTGAATTGGTGATACTACCTCGTGGCTAGGTTATATTAAAGACATTAAAACCCTCTTATCACTCCTATGAGTATTTATCGCATTAGCAGTATTAGGTCCAGATGGTCTTCCATGACTGCCATCAGTATGACATATGAAAGTCTGTCACATGTCTTTCAGCGTAGTCTTCTCTGGTGCATAGTACTGATGTGCTGGCACCACTTTATGTCCTCAGCCATCTCGGCATTTTTCAAAAGAAGTGCCTGATGACATCCTCTGCTATGTCCTTCATTATGTGCAAGAGATACAAGTTGGTTTTCATATAGAATTTTGGCTATGATACCATTATACCAGCAAGGTCACCAACCACAACTAAAACTTCAACTGAAAGTTTGCTTACTGAGCGCACATGAAGTACACACAGAGTTGAATAACTTGCCACAGCAGAAAGTGCTCTTATTTACAAATACACAGGATGTTCTAACAAATTACAATATTTCCTCTAAAGAAATCAGAAACATCAAATCAAAAATAACTGCAGAAAGCGGAAATCAAACTGATGACCTGCACATTGCTAGTCAGTGACTAACTGCTACACCATGGCAGATGAAGTACATGTTGCAGTATAAATATCAAGTCTGATCTGATAGCCTTCACATAATCTGCTTTAAAATGTATGCTAATATGAAGCTATAGAAAAGAACAAACATGCTGCCAGCATGTTTTGACACATTTTTGTACAAATCATCAGCAGCACACATTTTTAAATGAAATTCACACACAAGAAAAGGAGCAAATTTCATCCATGTTTGTTTTTGATCAGTTAATTAAGCAAAACAAGAGCTAACTTAAAAGCTTGTCTGAACATTATTGTGATTCACCGGGTCTAATGGAGATGGTGCACCACCTATCTTCAGCTTGAGAACTAATCCACTTAAAAGGAGACTATCAGACCTGCTAATTAAGGATTTTGATAAGTCTTAGGTATACTGCAGAGGGACCTGCCCTGAGAACCTAGGTAGCAGCCCCAAGTTTCCAAGAAAATCAAGTTGAAGTTTAATGCGCACCATCTATACCTGTAACCTTAGTAACTTAGCAAGCGTATCACACTGCACATGGGTATCACGCTGGTGGTACGAGTTCAAATCCAATCCATGCCCTCTTCTTTCTTTTTCAATTTCATCGTATAGAATATTATCAAACAGTATATGACACGCAAAATTATTCAAAAATTGTCATTTTTGCCATAGTAATTTCATTAATAAATCAATCATTACAGTAAATTTGCTTCAAATGTGTATTCACTTTGTTACAGAACTGATTACAGAATCACCTTACTTTTATCAGTTGCTGCGTGAGAACAGAATTCTGGATGGCACAGTATTTGTCTTAGAAACAACAGAAACAGTTCACAGAGCACTATGCATGTTTACTGAAAGCTGCTGCCTTGTAGGCACATGGATTTTCAGAACCAATACACCAGAAAAGCACTTTGTTTAAAATCAAAAAGATTGTTCTTTCTTCGATCAACTTCAATGTGAGCCACGTGTATTTGACCATTCCCCTGAAAGGTGTGCATACATTAACGCAGAATTAAAAAAATGTATTTTTATGGAATCTTCCCTAAAAGCAATTTCTCTATTAGTCTTAACAAGTTGGGAGCATTTGAATTTCTTTTTCATGAAAACACACAGATTTGGCAAAAGTAGAGTACTATTGGATGGGATAATTTTTGAATAATTTTGCATGACATACTATTTAATTACATTCCCTACAGTGAAACAGCATAGAGCCCTGAATCTTAGCCGCCATGCTACACTCGCTTGATTGCAACACAAGTAATATTACATTTGTAGGAGGGACACACAAAACTTCACATTGATTTTCTTAAAAACTAGTGACCATCATGCAAAACACAGCTAGCCAGGTACCCAGGACAGGTCCCTCTACAACATACCTACAACTCATCAAAATTTGTGATTAATGGGTCATGATGTGCTCTTTGTTAGTCCATAATAGGAGGGTGGAAAGGGGGAATCAGGAATACTAACTCTGCTGAGCCCTTTTGTTATCACAAACACAAAGCAATGTAAGAGGGTAAATATCAGTAAAAATTCTACGACCAACCATGGAATTAACTCAACTAGCGGTTACTAAAACAGGCTTTTTCTTTTTAAAAAAATTAACAAAAAGAGTAAAAACAAAATCAAGTAACAATACAAATACTTCACTATAACATATAGGCTTCTTACTGTTTTCACAGCTGTATTTTCATTCAACTGGCCCTCTAGCTGACTCCGTTGACTAACTGCTTTATGAAAATCTGTGAAAATAAAAATAATCTGATAAGTGGCTATAGATTAAAGTAAACATCATAACAGACAAGAATAAAAATATGAGATGTAGTTAACAGGAGAAACAGATCTACAAGTTTGTTAAAACTTTTAGAATGAGTTTGTAATTTTACTCCTTATATTTTAATTTTTTACTTCCTATCAATGTATGACACTGCAAAGGTATTACTATTCACCGTGTATTTGATTCATTGGACCTTTTCCTTCTATGTTCAACAGTAAGCTCATAATCTATACACTCGTGTTCAGAAAAAAACAGAACACCTTGAACGACTAAGGACAGGATGTTCATATTTACAGGACATGAACATCAGTATGTTCTGCAGAAATGACTAACATTTGGAGGTCAACATCGATATTGTGGTGCAACACCACCTACCACTAAAATGTGCCTGTGGCTCTCATTGTTGCTATAAACTGAACGTAATGGATCAGTGTGACTTGAGCAGACAAGCTGGATGCCTCAACATAGGCACAAACTGTACCATTGGATCAGTGAGTCTGAAAGAGGACACATAATTGGCACGAGATAATGTGATGAATCCATCCAGGAAATTGCTGCTCATGTGGGACGAAGTTTTTCGACAGAGCAACGGGTGTGTGCAGAATGGTTCACGGAAGGCCATAGAACATGATGAGATGGGTCAGGTCGCACCATCCAGGCCACCCCCCAAGAAGATCAACACCTCATCCAAATGGCATTGCAGGACAGATCTGCATCCTCCTTGGGTCTAGTGGACCAGTGTAACACATTATACACTATCAGAGTCAACAGTATGTCAATGTTTATTACGACATGGGTCACATATGCACATCCGGGAGAGGGGGGGAGGGGGACTGGGAAGGAGGTACGGAGGGAGATACGTGACTGATCTGAAGACACAGCACACTGCTAATGTATGCACCAGTGTTTCAGAGCACATCTTTCCTCATACATTGTTGAACACGAGGCTCTGCAGCAAATGACCACTCCATGTTCCCATGTTGACCCAATGACACCACCAGTCACACTTGCAGTGGGCTTGGGATCAAGACGGAACTGTGGATCTTATAAACATGCCACCTGATTGAATGAATCACGTTTCTTTTTACAACGGGTTAGTGGTTGTGTTTATATACGCCATCATACAAGCAAAGAGCTGCTTGCAACGTACTCCATGCCATGGATGCAGGACAATGGGGGAGTAATATGCTATGAGAGACCTGTGGTAATAATCAAAGGCACCACGACAGCTGTGGACATCGTGAACATTAGTGGGCACCACCTGTGTCGCTTCATGAGCTGATGCCTTTTCTGACAGCAGTGGCATATTTCAACAGAATAACAGTCCTTGTCACAAGGCTAGAATTATGTTACAGTGGTTTGAGGGACATTATAGTGAACTCACATTCATGTCTTTGCCACCATATTCACCTGATCCTTATCTGATGGAAAACACATGGGATGCTATAGTGTGCCAGCTCTGCACTCACAAATCACCAGCCCCAATTTCTATAATTTACTGGCGCATAGACATACACTGCGACATACCTCCAGAAACCTACCAAGGACTTGTCGAATCCTTGCCACTAATGATCATTGAAGTATTGCATTCCACAGGTAGGTCAACACACTATTTCACAGGTGGTCACAATCTTTGGGCTAATGAGTGAGTAATTGGGAGAGGCTCTCCCTTTCATGTCAATAAAATATGCCAAGATTCAAGACCATATCAGATGTCTCTTTGCCACCCAGACCATATCAGATGTCTCTTTGCCACCCATACAAGAGGAAACAGACAAGAATTAATCGTTTGTTTACATTATGGTTATTATAGATGGAGCACACTTTTGGTATGGACAAATTTAAGGCAGGAAAAACCATCTCAGCATTTTTTTGCACGGTTTACAGAAAGCCATGGCAAAATAATTTGAGATAATTAAATCGGGAAACAAAAGTAAAGGTTCAAAATAGTAGTACCTTATATCTCAAAGTTACCTAAGGAGTTAAACTACCTGTCTGCACCTGCTTGTCCGGTAATTGTAATTCAGCCAACTCCGGATCGGGACTGGTATGATACTTTATTTCATGCAGAACCAACCATACCTGCATATAGGCTATCATTACTCCACTCACAAAGATATCTTAAAGCTACTGTAAGCACTCCTCCGGGGAATAATCCCCTGTACCACTTCTGCCTGCGTCTAGTGTAACTATACGGTGAACCTGCCTAGTATTTACTTAGGTGAATGTGGGAATCCACTTAAAAACCACATCCATGCTGTCTGGCACACTGGCTCCCGTCACTAACCCACAATGCAATTCAATCCAGGGCTGGCGCAGCTCCCTGCGTCCCAGAAGCACTCAGCTATCTGGGCAGGTTAACCAATTAGTTAATCTAATTAACATTTCATTATATCTTGTTAATACTGTTCTATTTACAAAAGACAATATGATTTACATTCATATATTACACCTTCTAGTATACTGCCCACTATAGCTCTCTAAAGTTTTGATGTCAAGTAACTGTTAGCAAATCTATGCTGAAAGAGTTGCGCTTTCTTGACTCCTTTTGTAATCATGGATCCTTACAAAAGTATACTCTCCCCGATATCAACAGTAAGCCTTTCTGAGAAGAAACTATACTCATGGTTTCCTTCTTAATCCACTAAATGATTGAAGGCTGTCTCCTGCTACGTGCATTTTGTTGTACGTTTTGTTTGTTATTTTCATCCTGGAAACTCCAGTTTTCTAATACAATAATTTATCAGATTTATGTAGCCAATTGTCATTTCATTGGAAACCACAATGAAGCAACATGTACTCAAAATACTGAGAATGAGATATTAACAAGACTTGGTACTGCATAAAACCTGGGAAAAACCATCTTATACATTTCTCATTGTCACCTAAAACTGAAAGCGGATCAGCACAGGTAGAACATTAATTTCAAATATGTTCTGACGAGTATGTTGAAAGTCCTAAATTTGTTGGTGCACCCCTCATCACACAATAAAGCTATGAGTCTTGGTTCTAAGACCTACATGTAGCACGGTCTAGTCCAAAGGATTCTATTTCAACCATGGCATTGATGTGGATGCTACAGCAACATGAATGATTACAGTGACTATAGCTTGTGCCTCACATCGGTCCAATATTCCACTTACAAACATGAATTCTTGTTTCAACAACAGTAAAGTTATGGAGTTCAGAGCAACAGCATATTCTATGTCCATCAGGAGCTCCATTGGCTACTACATCAGCTATCTAAATAACTTCAATATATCCAGCAGGATAATTAAAATATTTATTGCTTTTATAGCTGTTACAATGAGTACAGAGTGATCCAAATTGTTTTCTCGTCTAAATATCCTATAGCACACTGAGTGGAACAAAGCAGAAGAAGAACTGCAAGAACCTGTTTTGGAAACTTTTCATAATTTTATCCAATTTTTGCGGTCACTGACCTGTGAGGGTGTTAACCTATGTGATTAGACTCCTAAGCATGCCAAATAATGCAATGAAGACATGTGTCTGGTGTCAACAAGCTTGAGCAATTGATGATGACACTTCAGTACCAAAAGTAATTGTTACTATATAAATAAAGTTGAGACATGGAAAAGTTATATCCTAAGAAAAGTCTCTCTCAAGCCACAAACAATTAAGAGTAGCATCATTACCATGGTCTGAGGAGCAAGTGAACATAAACAGATGACAGAGACCACAGCCCTGCGAGCATTTGCATAATGACAAGCGAGTGTGAATAAGTTCAAATGGCTCTGAGCACTATGGGACTTAACATCTGAGGTCATCAGTCCCCTAAACTCAGAGCTACTTAAACCTAACTAACCTAAGGACATCACACACATCCATCCCTGAGGCAAGATTCGAACCTGCGACCATAGCGGCCGCGCGGTTCCAGACTGAAGCGCTTAGAACCACTCGGCCAAAGTGGCCGGCTGTGAATAAGTGAATTCGCCGGAAGCAATGCTTGAAGCTCAAATCTTCTAAAAGCAGCAGAGACAAACATGAAAGTTATTTATAACAAATTTAGTATCCCTACCAGCAGGTGTCCTAATGGATACAAATGAACTGGCATGAACAGCAAAGTACTGTAGGAGCCTAACATGGTGGGGGCATGCATTCCATCATATGGGCTGATCCACTGATGTCAGTGTTTACTTGCAAGTGGCAGTAAGCAGAATGGGCCAGTGCTGCTACACAGACTGCCACAGACCTAGCCTAGCACTCATGCAGAGAGTTTTTGTAAGCTCAGATGTTAGCCGTCCATGCCAATCATGTTCTGCATTACAGTTGTGCGCATGTCTCCATGGGCACGGGCAGTCCGCTTCCTGTAGTTCAATTCACACAGTGAGCTAGTCCCACTCACAGGATTCTGTTCCATGGCTGTTACTGAGTCACAGTAAGCTTGAAGTACTGCTGACCATGTCAAATAGCAGTGTTGTCATGTCTTCTGCAGACACTAAAATAAACTTTTTCTGTGGACTTTATAATTAAATCAAAATGCTGAAAGAGTAAGTGGAATAACTACAATCAAACTGACAGTAAGTAGCTGGGATTTTTTTTTTTTTTTTTTCGCAAACATTTTATTTGTTCTAGTTTTGGGATACATTCACAACTGTTTCATTCATAATTCAAAGTTTAGTTAATTTTTGCTCGATGGATTATTTCACTGCATATGTTGTACGATTTTTGTCCAGATCATGACATAAAGCTTGACATAGGATTGTGAGAACCATAATCCTGCATAAAGACTGTTTCACATTACATCAGTCGCATTCCTTGGATCCCACAGAGAGTGATCTCTGGGACATGGAAGCACATCAAGAATGTACGTTTTATTCAAGTGTAAAACAACAAAGTGACTTAACATGACAATAGACTAATGTATTGCGGAGCTAATTCTAATTATAAAGTAACCTAAAACATCAAATTTAAGTGCTTCTGTGAAGAGACACTATTGCAGCATGAGCTGCCAAACACAAACTGCTTTAATTCAATCTTTAACTCCACCACATTATCTAGTGCCTTGGCAGCATGAACATGTAGAATACATGTGTAACCAGGAATCAGACATCTTTCGGGTACTACTGTTAATCTCTTGAAGACTTTGTAGAAATTGCTTTTGGTCCTATCTTTGAGTGAAGACAAATATTGGTAATGACAGAGGACGCTGTGAAATTTACAACTTTCCCTGTTGTTTAATGACACATCAAGTGAGTCGCCATGTCAGTAACTTGCTGGTACAATAGTTCGAGCTAAAAGTTACACAGTGGGTTTTGCTAGTTCTGCAAGGTTCGCCGGAGAGCTTCTGTAAAGTTTGGACGGTAAGAGATGAGATACTGGCAGAAGTAAAGCTGTGAGGACGGGGCGTGAGTCGTGCTTGGGTAGCTCAGTTGGTAGAGCACTTGCCCGTGAAAGGCAAATGTCCCGAGTTTGAGTATCAGTCCGGCACATAGTCTTAATCTGCCAGGAAGTTTCACACAGTGAACCTGCTTGCATTTATCACATTTATGTATGATATATCATATGATATCCACTGATCAGATAAACACATTGAGAATAATAGCTAAACATTCATATGGATACCAGTCACCGCTTTACATGCTGTTTGTAGACTTTGGAAAGACCTTCAACAGTATAATTAGAACAAAAATATGGAACTCACTGCAAACTTTTGGAGTTCCCAAGAAAATAATTTCTCGTCAAGTGCATGTATGACAACTACACGTGCCAGGTTCAACATCAAGGTCTGCTTTTAGATCCAATAGCACTGAAAACAGGAGTTAAATAAGGCAGCATGCTCTCAGCGACACTATTTAACATAGTACTGAATTTTGTAATAGCTGCAAGCAACGGATAAGTGAGAGGAATAAAATGGAGCAATGGAACACATCTAGAAGACCTAGATTTTGCAGATGACCTATGCCTTCTACGCAACAGCCTCAATGACATGAAAGAAAAACTAGAAGATCTGAAATCTGTGGTGAAGAAAGCTCGTTTGAATGTTAAAGCTCAAAAAACAAAAGACATGTGGGCAAATGATAACGATACTGCAGAGCTTAAGCTTGGAATCCAGATAATCAAAAGGGTAGGTAAGTTTTGCTACCTTGGAAGCATGATCACACCATATGGTGGTGCAACAGAGGACATTAACAGGAGCATCAACAAAGCCAAAGGCACTTTTACAACTCTCTGCTCTATCTGGAGATAAAAGGAAATAACATTGATGATCAAATTGCAGATATTTGAAAGTAATGTAAAATCTATGCTTCTTTATGGATGTGAAACATGGAAAGTGACAAAGCAGCTAATCCATAAGCTGCAGACATTCAACAACAGATGTCTGAGGAACATCCTGGGGATACGGTGGTCAAATGTCATTTCTAATGAAACACTCTGGGAAAGAACCACCCAGAAGCCAACTGAGCTGCAAATAAGAAGCAAGAACTGGAGATGGCTAGGACATACACTTAGGTGATCACATCAACATATTGCGAAGGAAGCACTTTATTGGATCCCGCAGGGACTATGGACACAAGGCAAGCCCAAAATGACATGGAGACGATCAGTTGAAGCAGAAGCTTCATGGAATAGGATGGGAATAGGATGGGAAGAAGTGAAAATAGTAGCAGAAGTCAGAACAAGATGGTGATCCTTTGTTGCAGCCCTATGCTCCCCATATGGAGTTAAAGGAATTAATAAAATGACAAATAATGTATGATATACACTTTGTGATCGAAAGTATCTGGACACCCCCAAAAACATACGTTTTTCATATTATGTGCATTGTGCTGCCACCTACTCCTTTTTAGCAGCCTCAGTAGTCATTAGACATCGTGAGAGAGCAGAATGGAGTGCTCCGTGGAACTCACAGACGTCGAATGTGGTCAGGTGATTGAGTGTCACTTGTGTCATACGTCTGTATGTGAGATTTCCACACTCCTAAACAGCCCTAGGTCCACTGTTTCCAACGTGATAGTGAAGTGGAAATGTGAAGAAGCACGTACAGCACAAAAACATACAGGCCGACCTCATCTGTTGGTTGGCAGAGACAGCTGACAGTTGAAGACGGTCATAAACGCAGATATCTATCCAGACCACCACACAGGAATTCCAAACTGCATAAGAATCCACTGCAAGTACTATGACAGTTAGCCAGGAGGTGAGAAAACTTGGATTTCATGGTCGATCGGGTGCTCTTAAGCCACACATTATGCCAGTAAATGCCAAACGATGCCTCGCTTAGTATAAGGAGCATAACCATTAGACGATTGAATGGTGGAAAAATGTTGTGTGGAGTGACAAATCATGGTACAAACATGGCGATCCGATGGCAAGGTGTGGGCATGGTGATTGCCCAGTGAACTTCATCTGACAGCGTGTGTAGTGCCAACAGTAAAATTTGGTGGTGGTGGTGGTATGGTGACTGCATCTTTCAACACGATCAAGCACCTGCTCATAATGCACAGCCTGTGGTGGAGTGGTTACACAACAATAACATCCTTGTAATGGACTGGCCTGCACAGAGTTCTGATCTGAATCCTATTATAGAACACCTTTGGGATGTTTTGGAACACCAACTTCATGCCAAGCCTCACTGACCGACATCGATACCTCTCCTCAGTGCAGCACTCCATGAAGAATGGGCTACCATTCCCCAAGAAACCTTCCAGCACCTGATTGAATGTATGCCTGCGAGAGTGCAAGCTGTCATCAAGGCTAAGGGTACGCCAACACCATACTGAATTCCAATCATTACCGATAGAGGGTGCCACGAACTTTTAAGTCATTTTCAGCCAGGTGTCCGCTTACTTTTGATGACATAATGTACCTGTGCAAAACAGGCATCAAAAGACGCAGATATTTATCCATTATCTAATGTAAGCTCCAAAAGCTTGAAGTATGAGACACAGTTTTTGTTGTATTTCATTGAATGACCAGAAGACATACTGTGTTTTATGGCAACTGATTTGCTGGCTTGGTGGAGGCGAGTACGTCACTGGTGTTCCAAATGTGCTCCAGTACAGTGCAACATTATTTGCCCTATACATGAATTACCACACCTATACTGACTCTTAGAAACAACTGCCTTGAACATATCTAAATCAACTATGATCAAAACCAGCAGTTTCAAGATTTTTATGCAAGGAATAAATATAACTTTAACATTACATTTATGTAGTACTCTGCCTAATGTCACAGAAACATGTCAATTATATAATAGGTATGCTGATGAGGTCAACTAGTAGCCTGCAAATGCAGTGTACCATTGTCCTTATGACATATTGAGCCACCTTAAAAAAAAAAAAGAGCAAACAACCTTCTCTCCTTCATCTCCATCTCGGCACTTATAGGATCTGCCAAAGACAACCTAGACTGCAAAAGGCAGGAACTTGTAAGAGTTCATGATAGTGCAGCAAATAATACACACAGCAAAGAATGTACACTGCCCAGGAGCACATTGCGGAACACCAGTGGCATATTCACCTCTTCCATGCCAGCAAATCTGCCATTGCAAAACACTGTTTCTACTGGTCAGGTATTGCACTACAACAAAAACAGTGGCCCATACATTACACTTTTGGAGCTCCATTGTCAATCAGGTGAAATAAGACTGTCTGAGGCCCTCATCAATCTGAACTAGTGTCCGGCATCTTGCTGTGGGAAATCCAATATTGATGAGGCAAGCTTTCAGCATGGAGAGCACCCACAGTAGTGCAGACTTACAGAAAAGCATATGTTCTCAAGCAAAACATGCACAAAGACAACTGGCTACACCGTGCAAACACTGCAGGGCTTAATAAATAGGTGAGCTCTATGTACTATCACGAGTATACATCTGAAGATTCTTAGAAGATTGTGCCGAAATATTGTGGCAGCAAGTTACTGGCATTTGGCAGTTAATCTGAAATTTGATGGAAGACAAAGTATATTAATGACAGTATCTAACAAAGCCTATAGTGGGGAAGTTGTCAGTGCACCAAAGGCCTTAGAAAAATATCTGTAGCATGCTGCAGAATTAACACCATATACAATCCTTACAACACACTTGAGTAGTCTGTAAACACTGTCCCAATACGTTGGGTTTCCCAAAAAGAGAGCGGGAGGGGGAGAGATATTCCATAACCCATTATTGGATGGAAATATGCTGAATAAACTTATTTCTTCATTTTGAAATTGTCTACAGCAGGATTCATGGGGACTACAAACATAGCTGACCTGTAGGCCTACTTAATGAATCTCATCAAAATTAAATAACTATCCATTTGCCTTGATCGGTCTGTTGACGGTTTCAAAATGCTGATCACTGCAAAATTTATGGCTATCAATGTTTTAATATTTGTATCCTTTCTCCTCCTTCACTTGAACTGGATGTTAAGGCATATCAAGCCATATTCAGCATTCCTGTATCAGCAGTAAAGTGATGTTTTTAAGTTGCATTCAAACGGTTTTCAGGTTCTAGTGAGTTTAAACAAATTAGATGCTTACTGATGTTATTGTTTAACCCTACAATATTTTGATGCAAAGTATTTACTTTAAGCTCCATTTTATCTTCAAGTTTTGGGATCAAAATTTTCACTTACAATTACTTCTTTTAATATTGTTTGCCTCAAATATGAATTTATCCTAAAAATGGTGCTGCCCTCACACCAGTAACTACAGGGTTACACCCACAAATGTAGTGCTCCTTTAACCCTTCTGCAGGTGCAGTTTTTGTACCAACTCAGAAAAGTTTTTTTTATCATATTAGAATTGTGATTAACCGGCTATATTTATTTTTTGATAATTTTATTTATGTGATCAAAACCTATGGCAGTATGAATATCTCCCATGACCCTTTTGTCAGCTGTTATTGTGATGGTAAGTGTTTTTCCCATTGTAGAAACTAATTAATTTTTCCAGCTTCACAAAACGCAACAGTAGTACTCTCATACAAATTTATTTTTACACACTTGGTACATTATATTACCACAAGATGTGAGGCACATCCCGAGTTGACAAGATATATTCTGAAGTCTTTGTCCCTAACTTGGTGATGAGTATACTTCCCAAAATCCATAAAAGACATACTAATTTTGTGGTAAGTACACTTCCCAATCCTCTTTGAGAAACTGTTTTAGTGGTAAGTATTTCTCCCAAAAGCCAGTAAAACAAATTTGGTGGGATGTGCATCCCCCCCCCCCCCCATACGCTATATTTCACAATAAACAGAAACTACTGTTGGTGCAAGATACCACGAGCATACAGAAGTGACAATAAGTATTCCCCTATATGCCTTAAAAATATACAGCTACTGGCAAATACATCCCCTTATGGTCCTTGGAATGGTAATACCATCAATCCTACCCCTATTCCTACTGAGATGTAGGCCATGCCTCATTAACCTCACCTACCAATCCCACCAACAGAAACCAGACCTCTGTTGTACATCAGAACTTACAGAAGCAGTTGATCTAACTTCATGTCGACCCAACTTGCCAGGCTGTCCAAGTGGTGCTAATCATAATGCCTCGAAACAAGAACAAATTCAACAGTCATATGGTTTGTTGCTGAAGCTAGCTTTAACAGGTCACACTCGATACTGTAGCTGGCAGTTTACCAAAACACATGACATTTTATTGGGTTGACAATTAGCAACAATATTTCAGTTTCAAATATTTCCTGAAGGAAAGTGACAACTGCTATATTACATTTCACACTTTTGAGGGAGTTGTGCTATGGTATGTAAATAACTTAACAAGTATTTCACATTTTCTTCTGATTGTTCAACTTGACTGTGCCTCAGGCTACTTGAAGGGCAAAGTTCTCTGAAGTCATCATGGACAGTCAGTAGTAGTAAAAAAGCTTTGTCTTAGTGAATACACCTATCTGGAGGTACTTTTATACAATATCCTGCTGTGTATCCTTTTTAGATAGGGAAACTGATGCATTTTGAATACAAAGTGCAAGTGGATCACAAACTTATGAAAGTAAAGGATACATATTACTGTTACATATGGCCGCCCTCCACTCCTTGAATTTCTTGCAGCTGATGTTAAAGATACAAATATAGGCCTAATAGGTACCAACATACTCTGAGGTCTGTCTACTATGGAATGCAGCTTTTCTGAGCATGTTTCTGTTACCACATGAGATTTTGAGGGCTGGACACTTCACACATCCCATAACAGAGCAAATTTTGTGGAGGTAGTGAGTACTACTGCTACAAACTCTCTGCATTTACTTGATCATCTAGATTTGATTCCTGACTTCGAGTGACAAATGCCAACAGTGAATATTATCACAGCAATTGTGTTAATGTGCTGATTAATTGATTCCAACGTTTCCAGACATATCAACCTAAGCCCCTGGATCTATGGTACTGGCCAGCATCACCCCCCACCCACCCTCTCAATAAATCTATTCTCAAAGTGGTACTAGTGCCACATACTCTTGGGAAATCCTATGGTGCATGAATTTTTATAATGATTTGCTTCAGAAGGAATAAGCACTAACATAATGACAATACTGGTATCAAGAAAAACACTGACAGAATAAAAACTATGATAAGGAAGTGTGTTGTTTCATTGACTCCAAGGGATAAGTGACAACACATTACAGTATCTTTGAGGCTGTGGAAATCAAGCAAGTACAAAAATAAGTGCCTAATCAAATAAGTAAATAAATAGTTTCAGTCAACTCAAATTTTACTTCATAACAAACACTATCAATAAAAGAATCATATCATTCCGTATCCAATAGACGTGTCTGTATTCCTGAAGTTCAAGAATTTACTGACTACCAAAGGCAAACAAATAAATATTTATTGGTTAGTGACATATATGTTTACATTTCTCTAGCAAGTTTGAGACTGAAGAGATCTGATACTATAGATTGTACGGAGGTAAGACAAAATACTGACCACAAAGAGAAGAAAGTGCAACGCAAATGACAAAATTTCAAGCGGCATGGGGAAAAGTGAAGACATGTTTTGGCATAACGTTGTTTTGCTTTCATGCTATTGCTCTTACAAGACCACAAAAGGCAGAAAGTGGTCTTTTCTTAAATCACATGACGGTGAAAAAACGTTATTTGACAGAATTAGGAGCACACATGGAGTAATACCCAACAAAACTGAGTTCCATATGGGCATGTTATTCCACGATATAAGGGTTTCATCTCGCAGAAATGATGAAAAGAAGTAAGATGTCTATTCAATTATGACAACCTACCGGCACGTGTTAATACCACTACACTAGTAACACAAAATACTCCTTTATTAAATTTTACTTTACCTTTCTGGACAGTTTTGTATTCATCCAACTTCCTTTGTATTTCCTCTTGTATTTTCTCCATCATTCTTCCTTTCATGTGCACCTAAACGATCAAAACAAACAAATCGCCGTAATATGATCTCTGACACATCTACTACTGTAGTCAAATACTCTCTGCTACGGTAGAAAGTAATGATGGACATATAAGGTATGTCTCAATTGAAAGAGATGTCTCTCTGGTCTCACTGAGGAATGAGTTTGAACATTTAGAAAATGCAAAGTCAAAGTAACACGATGATGTTCAAAAACATCTCTCCGTAATCACACGGAATAAACGTGTCGCACTATGGAATCTGTCATCAATATTCAACATACTGGTAATGCTCTTTCTTCTATAAATATTTGCTTGCCAAGAACTTTGATGCAGTAACGAGTGGAGGTATATTACTAACAATAACAACAACAATAATAACAATAGTAATTCTATTATCATTACGATCTAACAGCAATATAAAACATCACGAACTTACAACAATAAAGCTAAAAATTCAAAAGCACAATAGTCTAGTTATTAACATCAGAATATTAAATTAAATTAATAAATTCCTTTATATTGTAGAATGGGTGGGCCACTAAGGAGTCCTGCAGTGTCTGTTTGAATGCTTGTTCAGATGGATCAGGTACAGTTTGTGAAAAGTTATTAAATAATTTTATCCCACAAGTTCGTAGATATTAACTGATTCTGACGGTCAGTAGTATGGAGATTGACTAGTGTTCACGCATCCAAGTTGAATCTTCATGTATGTATATTGTAATAAATTGTATTACAACAGCTAAAATCTGAATTCTGTGTTTCATTGCAAGGATTTTCTCCAGAAAATTTCACAGTGCTCACCCCGAAACGAATAACAGCAGCTACTATAATTTAGATTTTATTATTAATAAATGCGTAGAATTTGAAGTTTTTTCAGAGTCACTCAAGGTTTCAAAAGCTATCCTAGTTTTTTTAAAAAACAGCACAATCAATTTCCTTAAAGCTACAGAGCAGTCTCAATGTGCCAATGTTTTCAAAGATATTTGAGGCACTGTCACACACACAAATAAGCATGAACTACGAAAAACACAATCTCATAGGTAACAATCAGTTTAGTTTTCTCAAGGGGAGAAATACAACAGCGGCCATTTAGGAAATTATGGATTAAACTTTAAAAGCTCTCCAAGACAAAAACATGATATCCCTAGCATTATGTCACCTAAGCAAAACATTCGATCGAATTTTTGCTAAAATTCTACTAGGGAAATTGGAGTTTCATGGTGTGTGTTTGCTATGATGAATTTTTGTTTAAGTAACAGAAAACAGTTTTTCTCACTCAAAAACGTAAATTCCTCTTCAACAGAAATCAGCACAGGTCATCCACAAGGATCTGCTCTCACACCCTTTTCCTTGGACGCAGAAATTAATGATTTACTAATAGCTCACTTTGTGATATGTTGTACTAATTATACAATACTACTTACCACATATCAGAGAATTTTATATCTGAATAGGATAACAAAAGAAACCCTTGATACGTCTTTGGACTGGTTTACGACTAATAAACTCCAGTGTAATCCTTTAAAAACCCAACAACTCCTAATGTGAATGTAAAATGAAGTAGAAAATAAGCCAGTAAAATTTTTAAATTTTTAGATAGCTTCAAACTATGCTTGGAAAACATATCAATCAGATAAGTGAAAAAATATCTTGTGTGTAATACTTCACTTTGAAACTTGTGAGCTTGTAGTGAGCTTGGATTGCCTTCAGGCATATTTCAGACTATTCCAGCCACATATGAAGGATTTATTTCAAAAGTGGTACAAGACCATTTTTGTTCATTGTGAGATACAGAGTCCTAAAGTTAAATGAGAGCTGAAAAATGTGCAGTTGAGATACCAGAAATATTCAAGCATATGGCTTCTTGCTAGAGATGAACCTCTCTTTCTATTTGTTTGCATCATTAATTTCAGAAGCATTATAGGCAGAAAAGTGGAGGTAACAGGCTTGTACCACTATTGAAATAAGCCCCTCATATAATGAAGGTTTTCACAACCGGATGATACTGTTGTTGATAATACTTCCGGGTTATATGGCCGTGGTCCATGGAATTCTTCTATTCCTAACGTTTTGTCCAATACTACGTTGGACATCTTTAGAGGTATGGTTGGTCCTGCTGAGTCCTGCCGACAATTACTGAGCCGGCAGGACTCAGCAGGACCAGCCATACCTCTGAAGATGTCCAATGTAGTATTGGACAAAACGTTAGGAATAGAAGAATTCCATGGACCACGGTCATATAACCCGGAAGAATTATCAACAACAAGCCCTTCATATGTCATATAGTCTGTATGCATAGGAAGACATCTTTCATGATGAATACTTAAGAAAAACGAAAAAAACAAAAAAAATCTTGCATATAATGTATAAAGCAGGTAATATGAAGCAATGGTGTCCTCTTTTTTCCAGGCTCAGAATACTCACAATTATAAATTTATACATCTGCGTATCCTATATTAAAGACAATATTTCAGAATTTGCTGCTATGGAGGAAATTAATGAACACAATACCTGAGCTAAGGCTAATTTAGGCACACCAAGACACAGATTTGCACAAACTTGTTATTTTAACATTGTGAACCCACTCAAAATTTTCAACAAATTATCAACCTATGTTGTCTATGGACCTGCTTTTTTTTAATTAAGTGGTACAGCTAACTATCCTATCACACATTTTACCATATCAAAGAATTCTTTGAGATGCCTGAGGAGGACATTTAACAAATTTTCCTGCAGTTTATTGTATTATTATGTACTGTGGTTATGACTGCTGTATTTGTGTCCTGTAAATTATATCCAGTTATTACACAGGGGGTTTATGACAAACAATATTATTGCATAGCTTATTGACAGTAGTTCTTAGAAATTCCCCTGTGGTGTATTTTATTATTGCTGTGTTTAATATGTATTCTGTACCTTATTGATATTAGTTTATTTTATTATGTTGTGTGTATTGCTACAGCCTGTATTATAGTCCAGTTATAAAACCTGAGGCAAATCTTGCACTGTTGCAAGTTGGCCACAAATTAAATGCGTGTTACATGTGTGTGCGATAAGAGAAAAGACCGCCAGTAACTTATTTCATCACAGCAATTCTTCTTACTCCCATCTATATAAGGAACACTGACGTAAAGGGAACAAGAACATTTATTGTGGAGAACTGAACATTAATGACTTATCTTAAAGCCTGAAAACAAGAGAGAGTATCTACAATGTAAATTACAAAGTTTCACCACGACGGTCTTTACAGCACAGAATAAGCGAGCGGTCAGCGCTCTGCTACGCAAATGAGAAAATCTCTCTAACACTGGTAATCAGCAGAAATCGCCCGTTACATATGCGATCTGTACTGGTCACCACAAACCTATTATTGTAAAATGATCAGTAGTGAATAAAAATTCTTGAGTGTTGATAAGGCAATTTACACTGGCTGTCATATCATGTCATGGGCCCATCACATCAAGATGTATTCACACTGTCGGTTATGTCACGCCAATACTGAACCATGAAACTGAGGTTGTTAGTTACCATTTGTAATACAAAAAGTTAGCATATGATATTGGCGTTGAGGAACTAACAACAATGAACTTTCTTAATAGCCAAAGCAAACTTCATAACATATGTTCTTGATCAATTTTGTGTGGTACAGTGCTGAGATGTGAAACAACATTTCAAAACTTCGACAGTTATTTGGTAGCCAAAATATGTACACACAAGCATGTCAAATAATATTTATGAGGAATAAATAAAGCCTATTTGCCTTACCTATAATGTTTTTCTTTAATTAACAAATCAAGTTATAAATTACTGTATTTTTCCTCCAACAGAGCTGTTTTTTCCACTTAAAATGTTATTTAATGAAAATTGCTGCATTAATTTGTGTCATTTTTATACAATATGGATGTCAGCTCTATTCTGTTATGATCAAACCTAAACAATTTTCGCTTTCAGATACCTGACCTCATATGTAGAAGAAAGTTCAACAGAAAGATTTGCGGTTTGCCACGAAAAATAAGCACAATAATAAAACTAAACATTTAGAAGAAAGAAAAGCATAAAATATACTACTTTATAATGACTCATTGTGAGTGTGGAACATGACACTGTAAAAACGTTCTTCTCCAGAAACCTTGACTTATGTGATATAACGTCACAGTATGAGTGTAAGATCGTGTGCTGATTTAAAGTTCTAGGTTTGCATATTTCACTGCGTCATTTCTGCGTAATCTTTCATTGACAGCAGTAGTACCCATTTGTATTGTGATATCTTGTGAGTTTTCGAACATTTGCGAGTGCTGCGATAAACTCGTACTATTATCGTCAGTATCAGGCTTGAATTTAATTATATTCTCCTAAAACTTTTGAGAACAGTTGGCCTATCCTTATTAAAAACAATCATTCTCTAATTTCATTGTACGATTACATGAGAAATAGATTATTTTAGGAATATTGAGCCGGTTACAAAACTATATTTTTGTAAGATATCGGTACTAGAGTTTTGGATAGATAATTTATTTCTTATCAAATCAGCATTTGTAGTTCACAGTTCTGACAAAGAATACATCACGTCTGAACTTCATTGAATATCAACGCAAATAAACGTGCGGTTTTGAGAATTTTCTAGAGGTACCACTGTCCTTTGCATAATCTATGAGCAATTTGTAGCAAATCGGTGTTTGTCATCTAGTTACTGTAGCAGATTTCCTAACAAACATATTGTGTTAATATATTTTTTCCTTTAAGAGGAATAGCCCTGCATATTATCTGCATTATCGCAAATTATCTCTGTTTTCGAGTTTGCTAACAACTATAATTAACCTCAAAAGGTTTTAGGAAACTCGTAGTTCTTACCACAGGTTTATGTATTCCGTTAATAGAAATTTCGCCTTGTGTGTTAGTTTCAATTTTTGTAAGTCATTATAAACTTTTTAGCTCAACAGATTCAAAGAAATCAGTGGGCTTAATTTCAAGTTATTTTTTCACTGCCTTATAATACATTGCTCTAGTCAAAATGCAGCCCCAGTGTGAACTCAGGCTGAGTTGGTTGACGTTTGTAAGCAGCTGACTTTCGATTTATCTACTGTCAAACGACTGGCAGCTGCTGCGGATCGATTTCTTGGAAAAGCTCCCAAGAGTTGTGTACCTGTGATACCTGTACCGGAGGTACTGCAAGTACTATCCTCTCCTGTGGATCCTGTCTCCTCTACAGAAAGTACAAGATCTGTCATTATTCGTCGCCTGCCTGCGAGCGACGTGTCAGTGGCAGATCTAGGCGTCCTGTACAGGATGGGTGGGATGAAAGAGGACTCAGGGTGTTGTACCAATCCCCATAACCAATAAGTTTGAGTGTTGTCTTTCACTGAAACTGAAACTGAGCCAGTGGGACTCGCTTCACCCGTTTTTGGGAAACCTCTTTTGTCCAGTGTCAGGAGAAGTCAAATGCAAAGCGTAGGGGTCTATTAATCATTGGCAGTTCAAACATACAGCCAACGATGGTACCCCTTAGGGAAATGGCAGCAAGGGACAGCAAAGGACATCAGATGCACTATGTATGTATGGCTGGGGGCGTCATTCAATATGTTGGAGAGGCTGATCCAGCAGTCATTGTGGGAACAGGGTGCAAGCAACTGCAGATTGTGCCACATGTTGGAAAAAATGCCTGTAATCTGGGCTCTGATGTCATTGTTGGGTCATTCCAGCGATGGGTAGGGAAGGTCGAGAAGACCTGCTTTGCACATGGAGATTCAAAGAAGTTCACTATTTGTAGCCATTGTCCTCAGAACTGACCATGTCCCTTTGGTTCTGTGTCGAGCTGAGGGACTGAACCAGAGACTTCGACAATTCTGTGACAATCAGCGACTTCCTGGACTTGCGCCATTGGGTTGAGAACTGTAGGGTCCCCATAAACGGGTCAGGTGTGCACTGCACATCAGAGGCTGCTACTCAGGTAGCTGACTGTATGCGAACCATGCAAGGTTTTTTTTAGATTAGGTGATTCTCCATCCAATCCAGATAACGATAGCTGTAGAAAACCCAGAAGTATCAGTGTAAGATCGATAGAAATGCCTCCCACAGGTAAGAGCATTAAAATCCTAATGGTTAATTGCCAAAGCATTTACAACAAAGTGCCAGAGATTGAATCGCCCATGAAAATCAGTGAAGCCCATCATAATACTAAGTATTGAAATATGGTCGAAACTCGAAATTGATAGCAGTGAGATTTTGGGGGAAAATTTAATTATACATCGAAAGGATAGGCATATGAGAAATGGAAGTGGTGTATTTGGCACAGTAAACAAGAAAGTCTGATCCACCAAAATAGAAACTGAAGCTGCCAGTAAAATTTTTTTGGGCAAGACCCAGTACAAGGGGGGGGGGGGGGGGGGGTATGATATAATAACTGGATCCTTCTATCTGCCCACCAGACTCATCTCCTGATACAACCGAAAACTTAAGAGAAAATGTCAGTCCACTTGTACATAATTTCTCCAGTCATACTATAATCATCAGTGGAGACTTTAATAATGCAACAGTTAATTGTGAAAATTGCAGTTTTGTTAGTGGTGAGTGTGATAAGACATGCTGTGAAACTTTATGAAATACCTCCTCTGGAAAATACCTAGAACAGATAATTAGACACCTCACTCATGATGGAAATATATTGCATCTAATGGCAACAAATCGACCTGACCTCTTTGAGGATGTCCATATTGAAACTGGTATCAGCGACCATGATGTGGTTGTGACAACAGTGATTACCAAGGTACAAACAAGCAGCAAAATATATATGTTCAGTAAACTAGATAAAAAATCGGTAGGGTCATATCTCATTAAGTAACTTGAAACTTTCAGCACAGGGCAGGAGCATGTAGAGGAACTCTGGCTCAGGTTTAAAACAATAGTTGACTATGCACTGGACAGATATGTACCCAGTAGTACGGTTCATAATGGAAGGGAACCTCCATGGTATACAGATACTATAAAGAAACTTCTAAGGAAACAGTGGTTATTGCATAATAGGTGTAAAACAAAGCATGGACCTATAGACAGAGAGATACTGCATGAAATGCGTTTGGTTGCGAAGAGAGCAATGTGTGATGCTTTCAATGAGTGCCATAGCACAATACTGACAAGTGATCTTTCAAAGAACCCCAAGAAAATCAGGTCATACGTACAGGCTGTTAGTGGCATGAAAGTTAGTGTCCAGTCCCTAACGAATAAGACAGGAATTGTAATTGAGGGTATTAAAGTTGAAATTCGTAACTCCATTTTCAAATGTTCCTTTACAAAGGGAAACCCAGGAGAATTGCCCTAATTTAACCATAGTACCACTGAAAAGATGAAATAAGTAAGTATTAGTGTCAGTTGTGTAGAGAAACAGCTGAAACTGTTCAAACTGAGCAAAGCTCCAGGGCACATTTATGATGTAAAATCTATTCTGAGCTCAAACATAATGAGCTACCTTAAACAGAATGATCTCCTCAGTGTCAACTGCATGGATTTCGAAAACATCAGTCATGTGAACCCCAACTCGCACTTTTCGCACATGATGTACTGAAAGCTTTGGATCAGTTAGATGCTGTATTTCTTGATTTCCAAAAAGCATTTGTCTCAGGACCACATCCTCGCTTATTGTCAAAAGTACGACCATAAGGATTATCAAGTTAAGTTTGTGACTGGGTTGAGGACTTCAGGAAGGACACAGTATGTTATCTTGGAAGGAGAGTCATCATCAGATGTAGAAGGTACTTCAGTGGTGTCCCAGGGAAATGTGTTGGGACCCTTTTGTTCATGTTGTATATTAATGATTTTGCAGATAATATTAATAGCAAAATCAGGTTTTTTGCAGATGATGCAGTTATGTATAATGAAGTACTGCCTGAAACAAGCCGTATTAATATTCAGGCAGATCTTGATAAGATTTCAAAGTGGTGCAATTTGCTTTAAATGTTCATAAATGTAAAATTGTGCACTTCACAAAACAAAAAAACGTAGTATCCGACGATTATCAGCGAGTCACTGTTGATATCGGCCAATTCATACAAATACCTGAATGTAACACTTTATAGGGATGTGAAATGGAATGATCACGTAAGTTCAATTGTGAGTAAAGCAGGTGGTAGACTTCAGTTTATTGGTAGAATATTGGGGAAGTGCAATCAACCTACAAAAGGAGATTATTTACAAATCACTTATGCAACTGGCTCTAGAATATTTCTCAAGTGTGTGGGACCCATAACAGATAGGACTAACAGGGAATATTTAACTTATACAGAAAAAAGGGAGGCATGAATAATCACAGGGTTGTTTAATCCATGGGGGAGTGCCACAGAGATACTGAAGGCACCACACTGGAGAACTCTTGGAGACAGATGTAAAATATCCTGAGAAAATCTATCAACAAAGTTTCAACAATGACTTCTGGAGGAATATAATATGACCTCCTATTATCGCTCACGTAGGGACCATGAAGATAAGATTACAATAATTACTGCATGCAAAAAGGCATTCAACAAACATTTTTCCCACTCTCCATACTTGAATGGAATACGAAGGAATCCTAATAACTGGTGCAATGGGATGTACCCTGTGCCATGCAGCTCACTGTGGTTTGCAGAGTATAGATGTAGCTGTAGATACATTGATGGCATGTGTGACTGTCCCCATATAAAATGCATTGTGAAATGTGTTGACATGACATGACATGATGGGCAGAGTGAATTGTCTTTTAATCAATGCAATTCGACTGTTTGTCTTCATTATGGCAAATAAGTCATCCTTCCATTGCAGCTTGCATCATCAGGAGATATATGAGAGTGATTCTCACGGTGCTTTGCATGACATGTTTCATCAGACAGATTAATCTGCAGCATATGTGAAACTTGAAAATGAAGTTTCTTCATACTGTGCTGTTGACTCCACTACAATTCAGTCATGCACAAACAACATGCAATGACTTTTGATCTCCTTGGTGATTTTGGTTACCCAAACTTCTCAACAACAAGACAATGCCCATAGACTACTTCCAGCCTACGCAGCTTCGCAGTGTTGGATTGTATCGGTGCACCCCTTCAGAAACTCTCTAGCTGCATCTGTTCATCACTCTATGTGGAGCTCTGCCAGCTAGAGAATGCAGGAAGGTGTTTCATTCAACACATGTGTGATGCATGGCTGCAGCTTGTGCACATTCTTGCTCTGCGCTGCTTTGACTTGTCATCACTGATAATGACGTAACTGAGCTCTCTTGTTTTATTCTTTTGTTCTCAAACACTCCTTGTTCTCCAGTTTCCAGTGTTTTTTTCGCAATGTGTTTTTACTGTATGCCTTTCAGTTTATTCCGTTAGGTATTGTACCTATAACTGACACATGCCTCTCGACAGTAACTTTTTACATATGCCTTTCATGCAGCCTGTTTCCTGGTTCTTATTTTCCGTTATAGTAGTCCAGGATAGGACCACATTGAGTCCTCCCCTTATATTGTTAGATGACCTTATGATGCCGTTTCTTGAGTAAACTCCTGAGTTAATAAAACAGACTGTTTTTAATATTAGCCATAATAAGGTTGTTGTATCATCACGTCATGATGGGAAGGAATAATTTTCATCGGCACAGGAATTTCGTATGCTACCTCTTTCAGACCATATGAGCCAGTACATCAAAAACAAAATCTTTGTTTGGAATATGTAGAAGAACATTTTCATTCCTAGCTTCCATTGTTCCACCTGGAACAACCAGCAGCATGGTTCACAAATGTTGACTTTGTTCTACAGAGTCATAAAGTTTCTGACAACACATCCAAGTTTATTGCTGTATTGATCAATGTAGGACAGCACGTCCATATCATCAGTAACGTCATAATAGCGTCCCCTGCTAACTGAAAATTCGGCACTGCCATAGAGGCATAACTTTACAGGCTCGCAAAAACACCAGAGCAACAGTTGCAACAGGTGATTTACAATGACACACTGGAACACAGAATGTTATTTCAACTTTGGAGACATCTCCACATATCTATCACCTCGTTCCTCATGCCACAGATATGCTTTGGGCGTTATGACACATCAAACTACTATCATCGATCCAGATGACAATGATATCACGTGAAAATTGAACAATGGAAAGCAGATTAGCTCTGGCTGACAGACATTTTTGCGATTCTGCAACAAAAACAATACGCAAATGTATCAGATAATAATGGCCAATGCCAGTACATTCCTGAAACATGACATCGGCAGCAGCCGTGGGCAGCTGACACGATTTTAGCGGTTACCGACCTGCACAGCAGTGACGCCACTAGCTCTCACCATGAAGACACTAACCTTCGCCCACCCCCAACAGACACATCTCTGCTTAGTGACAACATTCCATCGACAGACATGCCAAAGCGATCCTGGCTGTTAGATTCACATTCGCTTTGGTGAGAAGGTGTATAACTGCTCTATGTCTTGTAACCAAACCCACAAAAACCAAAACGCAAAAACCATACCAGTTTTCCCAGATACTAAGTGACAGGAGTAGACTCTTTGCACTAGATCACTTAACTAATCAATACTTTCTGATCAGCACTGGCTCGAAACAAGCACCATCCCGATAAGAGCCTGTCAAAAAAGCTTACTACAGTGGCCATCCATCTACGAGCCGCGAACGACCCTCCAACCAACCATTAGTGGAGAATTTGTACACAGTATCAGTGGTGATCCACCACTACATGCACAACCAGTTTCAGATGACATCAGCCTGCAAAAAATCTTCAACATGTGCTATATACAACCTTCATCTACAGCTACTCAGTGGCTGTCAAATGTTAGAATCAGAGATACAGAACACATGAGTTAGGCATCACACATTCTTTCCTGCAGCACATCCAACAGGAGTAGGTCAACAGCCCCAGCATGACCAATACCAGTGAGACAGTTACTGCCATGGCGTCAGCAACAGACACACATACAGTCGGGGAACATGGTAGTGCATGAGTCACTAGCAACTCATGTCATTATGATGAATTTTTTTCAGGATGCACACACATCCTCTGCTTGTGGTACCTCTGCCCACAAGTATTCTAGTGTCACATCTCAACAGAGACATATTTTCCTTGAAGCTTCTTATAAAATCGTTGCTACACCAGGTTGCATGTTTGGGAGCCAGTTCGCTTGTAGCTACAAACTGTCCAGCAATGTCGAACCGATCACACTCAGGTCAAAATTGTCAGCAGCCAGATTCCTTACTGTCACAGCTTCTAGATTGTAGCAGTCATCCATAGCATGGAAACAGAGCCTGATGTTAGATATCCATTACCCATCGCATGTGTAGTCCAGTGTCCCACTGCTACAAATCAACACAGATCAACAGTCCCTCTATAGCTGTCACCGGCGACCTCCAGCCAACCCCCAGTATCACATGTACTGAATGAGGTGGGTATCATGACACCATGTTCTTTTTCCTCTCTTTGACCAAGAAATAGTCCAGCCAAATCCCTTCCTAGAAGCCATCCATCCAGAGCTGGGTTGGTCATATGCATACACACTGAAGCACCAAAGAAACTGGTATAGGCATGTGTATTCAAATACAGAGATATGCAAACAGGCAGAATACGGCGCTGCGGTATCTGGCGCAGTTCTTAGATCAGTTACTGCTACAACAATGGCAGGTTATCAAGATGCAAGTGAGGTTGAACGTGGTGTTATAGTCGGCCCACGAGCGATGGGACACAGCATCTCTTATGTAGCGATGAAGTGGGGTTTTTCCCTATGACCATTTCACGAGTATATAGTGAACATCAGGAATCTGATAAAACATCAAATCTCTGTCACCGCCGCAGCCGGAACAAGATCCTGCAAGAACAGAACCAACGGTGACTGAAGAGAATCGCTCAACGTGACAGCAATACAACCTATCCGCAAATTGCTGCAGATTTCAATGCTGGGCCATTAACAAGTGTCAGTGTGTGAACCATTCATCGAAACATAATCGATAAGGGCTTTCAGAGCCAAAGGCCCATTCGTGCACCATTGATGATTACACAGCACAAATCCTGGGCCTGTCAACATGGACATTGGACTGTTGATGATTGGAAACATGTCGCCTGACTGGACGAGTCTCATTTCAACTTGTATCGAGCAGATGGATGTGTACGGGTATGGAGACAACCTCATGAATCCATGGACCCTGCATGTCACCAGGGGAATGTTCAAGCTGCTGGAGGCTTTGTAATGGTGAGGAGGGGGGGGGGGGGTGCAGCTGATGTGATACAGGACCCCTGATATGTCTAGATGCGACTCTGACAGTCGACATGTGTTTGGACTCTGCTACTCACTCCAACTGCCATCTAGTGGCAGCTTCAAACTGGGCAGGTCAGACTGTCCAGTATAGTCTGCTCCCTGTCGGAAGAATTTGCAACCTATGTGCGGAAGTGGACCTCCCAGGTCTTTTGTGCGCGCAGGTAGGATTAGCCGTTGTAACGGCCGAGCAGGTAGCTGCGAGACCCCGTAGCGGACGGGCGTGTATGTCTTCCAGCTAAGCCAGGAGCCGCAGTTGGCGCGCTGCCTGTGCAAGTTGTAACGTTTAGTGTAATAAACAATTATAACAGACAACTTGTCCCGTCTAGTTATTGTGAGTGGAAACAAGGGGAGGACAGTAAGTTCTCTCGCACTATACATTCACACTCCAATGTGCCACCACGGGAAGAAGAGCCCGCGCGCACATTTTTTGGTCCTCCGGGCCGGATACAGTGACCACGCGGAATTTACGTTCGCGCGGATTTGTTTTCCGGTATTTGTGAACTTCTAAAAAACCACGTGTGAGCTGCGCACGTTATCGGTTTCGTTGTTGACTGCTATCGAGTGTCCCAAGGCCTGTTCGGCACTTCGACAATAACAGCCTTAACAACGGCGATCGGGGACATATTTGTGAACATTTAATGTGTCTCTAATTCAAACGCGAGAGGCAGAGAAACGCGTCGGTGCCAGCATCATCGGTGACGTCACCTCCTGCTCCCGCCGAAACTTCGCGCCGTCGGAGACTGCAACGCCTGCCACGCCAGCTGCCAGTGTCCGTGACGCCGCTGCTGTTCCAGTCCGTACTGCCTCGTATTGCCGCTGCAGCCTGGTAAGTGCAACTGTTGGCTTCCTACTACCATCTTCCTGGTCCTAAAATGGACTCCTCAGAGAAAACAAAAATAGTCAAGCAGAGAGGTGTAGCAAAGGCCGCTCTCGCGCGCTTAGCGAGCTTTGTGCAGTCTGCAGACAGTGCCAGCATCGAAATGTTGGAATCAAAATTAAATCGTTTGACTCGGATTCGGACTGATTTTGAGTCGTCTCAAACACGGCTGGAAATTGAAGACGAATCAGCAGATCACAGTAAGGACAGGGCAGAATTCGAGGATTCGTGGGACTTTGTTGAATCCACTCTCAAGGGTTCAATGAAGAGGTACACCCAGCTTCCGCAGCCTTTGGGCTCGAATCCATCAGGCAGTGTCAATTCTTTGAAACTACCCGCTATTAACTTGCCAAATTTTGAAGGTGACTACCTTAAGTGGTCATCATACAGGGATACGTTTTTGAGCCTCATTATGAACAACAATTCAATTGATGACGTTCAAAAACTTCACTACCTTAATTCGTCCTTGCGAGGTGAAGCTAAAGACCTTTTGAAACATATACCTGTCACAGCAGGAAATCTAGCGATAGCCTGGGGACTTATTACGCAGAGGTATAATAACCCAAAAATAATTGCAGCCAGACATGCTAAGGCTTTGTTGGCCTTGCCCACAGTCGGCTATGGCGCAGCAAGCGATTATAGGCAACTAATTAATCACGTATGCAGCCATTTGAAGGCCTTAGAAGCTCTCAAACCTGATGTTCCACTTCATGAAGTTATTCTTTCGGAAGAGATTCTGTCCAGTATGCGACCCACAGATCGTCATGAGTGGGAGGTAAAGATGTCTGGGTCGACATTCACCACATTAAATCAACTAATAGATTTTTTGGAAACAAAATGTCAGGCCCTTGAGTTGATCAGGTTCAGGGATAACACCTCAAGGGATTTGCAAGGAAATGTTAATAATTTAAATCAAACGAGACATGTGAGGAGGGCTCATCTCGCTAATGCTGATGCTGAGGAATCATGTAATTTTTGTAGTGAACCTCATACTATCACTAAATGCAAAGGGTTTCAAGCACCAAATGTCGATAAGCGGCGGGCATATGTCACAAAAAATAAGCTTTGTTTTTTGTGCATCCGCTCTGGTCATTTCTCGACTAAATGCAGGATTTCTCCTTGTAAGACCTGTAAAGGAAGGCACAACATACTGCTCCACAAGCCTGCTGAACCAAGGAATGGGCAGAATAGTGAACCAGGAGGCCATTCCCTGGCCCATCAAACTACGAACGGGAAGGCAAACACCCATTGTAATGTTTTGTTGGCAACAGCTGTTGTCAACATTAAAGACAGCATGGGTAGACAGCAGGTTTGCAGAGTTCTGCTAGACAATGCGAGTCAGCTATCCTTTATATCTAAGGGCATGGCGGAGAAATTAAAACTGAAACGAAGTAAACATTCGTTTCCTGTGAAGGGTATAAACAATGCCTTTGCAGCCTCAGTGTCTTACACTTGTGATGTTGAACTGTCGTCTAGGGTCAACGACTTTCATATCAGAACCACTTGTGCTATCGTAGATCATGTCACCAGTGACCTACCAGCGAGCAAGATAGACACAAGGTCCTGGAGTGTCCCCTGTAATCTTCCGCTCGCTGATCCAGAATTCAACAAGCCTGCCACAGTAGATTCAATTCTTGGTGCTGAGGTTTTCTTTGACGTTGTTTGTAAGGAAAGGCTGGTGAAACCAGGTCATCCCTCACTGGTCGAAACAAAATTTGGCTGGATTTTGTCTGGTAGGATGCCTTCAGTTTCATGCAACATGCCTCGTTCTACAGTGACCTCGTACTTTGTTAGAGGTGACAATTTAGATGCCAAACTGCAAAGATTTTGGGAGTTAGAGGAACTGTCTACGAAAACGATTAGTAAGCAGGGTAAAATATGTGAGGCTCACTTTCAGCGCCACACGGCACGAGATGAAGAAGGGAGATTTGTGTTTCGACTACCAGTGAAACCTGACTGTAAATCGTTAGGCGAATCACGACAACAAGCATCTCGGAGATTGGCGCATCTTGAGAGGAGGTTTAAAAGGCAACCGAATCTGCAGAAGGAATACGCTGCATTCATGCATGAATATGGTAATGAGATCGCTTTGTTGAAGGCCAGCTCCCCTATTCCACATTATAGCAAATTAAGGGATTTGCACCCGTTTGTTGATGCCGAAGGTATTTTACGAGTGGGAGGGAGATTAATGAATGCTGATGAACCATATGATGAGTGCCATCCTATTATCGTTCCGCCTAAGCATCATTTGACAAAAAATTCTCATTATAGATGAACATGAAAATCTGTTGCACGCTGGGTCACAACTTTGTTGGCTATGTTGCGTAGGAGGTTCTGGATCCCCAATGGGCGTAACACAGTCAAGGGAGTTATCAGAAAATGTATAAAATGCTTTAGGCTTAAGTCCAAGACAGCAGTTCAACTCATGGGTCAGCTACCTGCAGCTAGAGTAAACCAGTCTCATCCATTCCAGCACTGTGGAGCAGATTATGCAGGCCCTATTGCTGTAAAGCATGGTGGAAGGCGGAGTAAAATTACCACCAAGGCTTATATTGCTTTATTCATTTGCATGGCAACCAAGGCCATCCACTTAGAATTAGTTAGTGACTTGGTAACAAGTTCATTTATGGCCGCCCTCAGGAGATTCATTGCAAGAAGAGGGAAACCTTCTCACATGTACAGTGACAATGGTACCACATTTGTAGGTGCAGACAATGAGCTTAAACGTTTTCTCTCCAACGATGTTACTGTTGAAGGTGTGGTGAATCATTCGACCTCAGAGGGAATCAGTTGGAGGTTCACTCCACCTCGTGCCCTTCACTTTGGTGGACTCTGGTAGGCAGGAATCAAATGCATGAAGTCGCATCTCAAACGCGTCGTCGGCAATGCAGGGGTGACATTTGAAGAACTGACTACTGTGTTAATTCAGATAGAAGCATGCTTGAATTCAAGGCCGTTGTGTCTTCTCTCTGATGACCTAGATTTTCCTGCTGCTCTCACTCCTGGTCATTTCCTAATCGGACAGCCCCTTTGCGCTCATCCTGAACCCTCTGTCCTTGAGGTTCCCGCCAACAGCTTGCACAGATGGCAACTTGTGCAGCAGTTGCATCAGTCCTTTTGGAAGAGGTGGTCCACAGAATATACACATGATCTGCAGCAACGCAAAAAATGGACATCGGAAGGAGCATGGCAACCCCAGATCGGCGATCATGTGCTGGTCAAGGAGGATAATTTGCCTCCCTTGGTGTGAAGGCTGGGTGTCATTGACCAGCTGTTTCCCGGTCCTGATAAGTGTGTGCGTGTGGTAATGGTAAAAACTGCTAATGGGCATATTAAGAGGCCTATAGCAAAATTGTGTCCCCTACCTAAACAGTGAATCAGTTAAGTGTTCCCTCAGATCTGTGTAGTGATTATATGATACAGAACCACTGCCAAATTGTCATTTGCTGGAATAACCTCATAATTCATAAAATCAGCTTGGGAGGCTGTGGATGTTTCTTGTGGACTAACTGCTGTTAGTATTGATTTCATGTTTTTATGCAGTATAATATTAATACTCTATTGTTTTGTGTCCTGCATGTTAGTACCCATCGTGTTTCACATGCAGCATGACAGTGGTGTTTGGTGATGTGGGCATCCCAAAGGTTAGTGTATTCATGTTTTATGTGCATTGATATTGTACCTAGTTATATTTTTTATTGTTTACTTGTTTTGGTTTTGTTGTTTGTTAAAATTTTGGTATTTGTAAAATGAGAAAACTCATTTTAGAGTGGGAGTATGTTTGGACTCTGCTACTCACTCCAACTGCCATCTAGTGGCAGCTTCAAACTGGGCAGGTCAGACTGTCCAGTATAGTCTGCTCCCTGTCGGAAGAATTTGCAACCTATGTGCGGAAGTGGACCTCCCAGGTCTTTTGTGCGCGCAGGTAGGATTAGCCGTTGTAACGGCCGAGCAGGTAGCTGCGAGACCCCGTAGCGGACGGGCGTGTATGTCTTCCAGCTAAGCCAGGAGCCGCAGTTGGCGCGCTGCCTGTGCAAGTTGTAACGTTTAGTGTAATAAACAATTATAACAGACAACTTGTTCCGTCTAGTTATTGTGAGTGGAAGCAAGGGGAGGACAGTAAGTTCTCTCGCACTATACATTCACACTCCAATGTGCCACCACGGGAAGAAGAGCCCGCGCGCACAACATGTACATAAGCATCCAGTCTGATCACCTGCATCTATTCAAGTCCATTGTGCACGCCGACGGACTTGGGTCATTCCAGCAGGACAATGAGACATCCCACATGTTCAGAATTGCTGCGAAGTGGGTCCAGGAACACTCCTCTGAATTTAAACACTTCCACTGGCCACCAAATTCCCCAGATGTGAACATTACTGAGCATATCTGGGATGCCTTGCAATGTGCTGTTCATAAGAGATCTCCACCTACTCATATTCTTACGGATTTATGTACAGTCTGCTGGATTCATTGTGTCGGTTCCCTCCAGCACTACTTCAGACATTAGTCAAGTCAATGCCACATCTTGTTGTGGAACTTCTGAGTGAACGTGGGTGCGCTACATCATATTAGGCAGGTGTACCAGTTTCTTTGGCTCTTCAGTGTACATGAAGATGGCAGCAGCTGCACCCTCCGACGCCCTCCCCCCTTCCCCCTCCCTCCAGTGCTCCACACTCACAGGTGGGGGGGGGGGGTGGACCTGTTAAGTTCTCTGTGAACAGTTGTCTAGTGCTTACATATTCGATTTTTATCTTTGTGTTGTTATAAATTGTATAATGACAGCCTAAATCTGAATTCACTTCAAGCATTTTCTCCATGAAATTACACACACACACACACACACACACACACACACATACACACATACACATCACAATCACATCTTTACAGGCTCTCCATCCTACGAGCCATCAGGCGTATTTTCTCTGGCGTTTTGGCCGACATTCGCTATTTTGTTTTGCAATGTGTAGCTGGAATCAGGGCAAACAAATAATGCTCATCACGTCTTTCAAGCAATGCCCAGTGTCGACAGAAACCGTCGGTTTAACTCTGATTACAAGTAGAATTACTTTTAAACCATAATTTTACATGCCCAATCAATAAAGCGGTCCGAACTAGTGTAGTGAGATATACGAGGATTATCAATGATTAAAAAAAAAAATGCGAAGAATAACCAGCACTCCAGGAGCGAAATCGCTACTTTGGTACAAGCTGACTGCTACCATTATGTACCAGCTATACTCATTCCCTAATGGAATATTGGTTATTCTTCATGTTTTAATGCTCCTGTTAATAAATATGGATAAAGTAAATATTGCACTAGATTAATCTGGGACCACTCTATTGAATGGACATGTAAAATTCTGTTAAAAACCATTTTGTTTGTAACAATAAACAAACCAACGCCTACCTCGACTATGGACGTCACTACATTACAAGAACTAAATTGAAATATTTTCCAAATATCAGAGAAAATACACCTAACAACTCTTAGGAGTGACACCTGGCATGTATAGAAATAGGTATATGTAAATGAGCTTGTGTGTATGTTCAAAATCCCCATCCAAACCACTGCTTAGATTTCAGCTAATCCTGAACACATGCCACTTGCTATATTTGAATCAGCACTATGGGGTTGGAATCTCATAGCTCTCACAGGAGCAGAGGTGCAGGTAAAAACGGTTTTCAGTCCCTGACATCTAAGATACCCTGGTGACACACATGTTGTGGGGACAGATTAGCCATACATTACAGGAGCTACAAATATCGATGGGCACTGCAGAGCATGGAGAGGAGGAGAAGAATAGAGAGGGGAGGAAAAGATGAACAGAGAAAGGGGGTGGAGGAGATGACAAATAGAGAGGAGAAAGGATGAAATGGGCAGGTAGAGATGGGAATATGAGAGGGACAGAGAGAGGGGGAGGAGGAGATGGACAGACAGGAAGGTGAGTGGAATACATAGACAAAGAGAGGGGCTAGGAAGAGATGGATAGAGAGGGACTGAGGATGGTGTCCAACAGCCTATCAGTTCCAGTCATGCCATCTGGAAGGAGGTACACAGCTCAGATTGTCTGAAGTTCAACCCTTCCTAGATGGTCAACACCGCTGTTCGATCGCGTCTGCATTGTTATTTTGTGCCAGGAAGAGCTCTAAACAGGGGAAGTGTCCAGGCGTCTTGGAGCGAACCAAAGCGATATTGTTCGGATGTGGAGGTGATACAGAGAAACAGGAACTGTCGGTGACATTCCTCGCTCAGGTCGCCCAAGTGCTACTAGTGCAGTGGATCACCGCTACCTACAGATTATGGCTTGGAGGAACCCTGATGGCAACACCACCATATTGAATAATGCTTTTTGTGCAGCTACAGGACGTAGTGTTACGACTCAAACTGTGTGTAATAGGCTGCATGATGCGCAGCTTCACTCCCGACGTCCATGGCAAGGTCCATCTTTGCAACCACGACACCATGCAGTACAGTACAGATGGGCCCAACAACATGCCAAATGGACTGCTTAGAATTGGCATCGCGTTCTCTTCACCAATGAGTGTCTCATATGCCTTCAAGCAGACAATCGTCGGAGACGTGTTTGGAGGCAACCCGGCCGGCTGAACTCCTTAGACACATTGTCCTGTGAGTGCAGCAAGGTGGAGGTTCCCTGGTGTTTAGAAGTGGCGTTATGTGGGGCTGACGTACGCCGCTGGTGGCCATGGAAGGATCCGTAATGAGTGCACGATATGTGAATGTCATCCTCCGACCAATAGTACAACGAAATCAGCAGCATATTGGCAAGGCATTTGTCTTCATTGACGATAATTCGTGGCCCCATCGTGCACATCTTGTGAATGACTTCCTTCAGGATAACGACATCACTCGACTAGAGTGGCCAGCATGTTCTCCAGACATGAAACCTATTGAACATGCCTGGGATAGATAGAAAAGGGATGTTTATGGACGACGTGACCCGCCAACCACACTGAGCGATCTAAGCCGAATCGCCGTTGAGGAGTGGGACAATCTGGACCAACAGTGCCTTGATGAACTTGTGGGTAGTATGCCATGACAAATACAGGCATGTGTCAATGCAAGAGGACATGTTACTGGGTATTAGAGGTACCAGTGTGTACAGCAGTCTGGACCACCACCTCTGAAGGTCTCACTGTATGGCGATACAACATGCCATATGTGGTTTTCATTAGCAATGAAATAGGCGGAAATGATGTTTATGTTGATGTCTATTCCAATTTTCTGCACAGGTTCTGGGACTCTCGGAACCACTTTTTTGAAGTGTGTCTATACATATTTGAACCATCAACTGTTTTTATTTTACACCCAAACATCCAACAATTTCAGTCTTGGACCATCTTCACAGACGAAGTGTTAAAATGGTTTAAGCCACTATACTGCATTAGTCATTACTTAAAATGTGTAGTGCATGCCATGAATGTAAATATGTGATACAGGACTTTAAAAGCAAACATTCGAATACTGGGGTACTTGTTATTCTTAATGTTTTACTGTTCCTGTTAATAAATATGGATAAAGTAAATACTGCACTAGATTAATTTGAGACCACTCTATGACTGCTTTTAAAGTCCTGTGCCCTGTGTCACATATTTACATTCATGGCATGCACTACACATTTTAAATAGTGACTAATGCAATATGGTGGCTTCAACTTTTTTAACCCTTCATCTGTAAAGATGGTTCAAGACCAAAATTGACAAAAGTAAATACAGTTGATGGATCAAATATGCATTTTATACATTACTTAATGGCTGTTAACAGTAACCTTGCAAATTTATATATATAAGCAGTAATTATCCTGGTAGCTCTCTTCTGCAGTATTAAGACGACATACACACAATTAGATTTTTCCTACAAAATAATACCTTATGATATTGTGCTTTTTTTTAAAAAAAAATAACATGTTCATTTCAGGTACATAAACCATAACTTGCCTTGACAAATAAATTGCTATAGATAACTTAACCTTAATATGTTTTACATGTTGAGTGCAAGATAATTTATCCTCTAAATATACTATTACAATTACTTACACTACCTGAGGGAAGCTTGTCTTTTAGAATAAAAACCCTCTGCTGAGCTTTACTTTTCTTCAGCATGTATCCATTTGGTCTAAGCCAATAGTATGTTTGAAAGACTGTCTTTTCAGTACATGTTTTAAGGCTACTGAAATCATTACTACTGTGAATAAACATTGTATCATCTGCATTTAGCACTGTGTTGGGTCTATAGTGCTACTGCATCAAAATACTTTCTGGATTTTGTATATTATGTGCATGCAGAATTTATGTTGAAGTTTTTTATTTTTTGGTAAATCACTATAAAAATTTATAAAAAGTGTCTTAGAAACCAAAACAGAATAGTGAGCGCCATGGATAAAAAACACCCAGAAACTTGTGTGTACCAATACTTCAAAAGTAAAAAAGACAAGGGCATGGTGAAAACTAATGCCTCCAAATTTTTAGGTGAAAGCTCTTAAAGCTTTTTAAATAAAACAAACATTACTAATATTGTACATCTCTACTCTTTATGTCTACATATTTCCAGCCCTCTACTGCTAGAAAACTCTGAATTATAGAATCTAATTTGGGGAACATGAGAAATTATGGGCTGTAATCAAGTTTCGAATTCTAGGAGTTCGTCCCCACATAGAGTATCCTCTCTATCAGCATGAAAATGCAAGAATACATATGAGCACTGTGACATCTTCAATAGTCAGATGCCTTGGGTTCACTGTCATCAGTCACTGTCCATACAGTTCCAACATGATTTTCATCTGTTTCAAAACTTAAAGAACACCATTGCATCCTAATTCAGAATAACACAGGCACTAAAATATCGTATTTATCCACCAACATAAGGCAGGCGACTTTCAAGTATAGTAATAAAAAATACAACCAGTCCCCTTACTGAAAAGGCAGGCAATAAGGTACTCAAAAACATCAACAGATACGTCAAGGTAATAGGGTTCTCGAATTTTGACTTGACTCAATATATTTAGTTCAGTGCTCCTCACAGAACTTCTCAGGCTATAAAAATAAGATTCTTAGTCAATGAAATACCAGCACTAGAAAGTGTTAAGTTTTTGAGACAACAGATTAATCACAACCTGAATCGGAAAGACAAAGAATTAATGAATTGCTATGGTTCAGCTAAGTGTGTTATTTCCATGACTACTGTTATATTCAATTTAAAAACAAAGGAACTATTTCTTTTTGCACATTTCTATTCAATAATCAGTTATGGAATCATTTTCTGCGAAAATTCAAATTATGGGAATAGAATTTTCAGGATTCAGAAGTGTGTTCAAAGAGTTATATCTAATGTTAATTCATGAAAATCCCACAGTTACCTCTTTGAAAATGGTTATTTTGACAACTACCTCTAATACATATATTTATCAACATCCTTTGTCATCACCAATATTTCTTTATTTTCACAAAAATAGTAGAAAAATGGATACAACAGCAGGACAAAAATTAATGTCTACAAAGACGTTGTCAAAGAGTTAAGATTGGCACAGAAAATGTAGAGGAGTTTAATACAGAAATCAAGGATCTTCTGTTAGGCAGTTCCTTCTATTCCATTGCAGTAACTTCGCAAAAACTCTTAAATTTATGTTTTCATTAATACAACATTAGAATTAGTATTGTAATACACTAATGTAATGTCATGTCGTTGTTTTGAACTTAAATTGAATTAAATGTCCATTCTTGGCTACTTTCCAAATTAGAGAGACCACTCTCCATGGGATACATCGAATATAATTAATATAATTTATCTTAGACAACTTGAGTTTGCCATCCAGTTCAGATTGAGATCACTGACTCAATCCCACAGAATGTTTATTTTGTGCTAACTGAAACATTCTTGTAAAATTGACTCCGTCCATATCTTGTGATCTTTTCACAACTTGGATGTATGGAACAAGACATAAATAATCAAAAGTCAATAGAAATAAAATAAAAATACATAAAACATCAAAATAATAGAACATTGTATGCATAAACAGATGAGCCAATATCTTGAATGAAATGAAGTACTTAGCTCCTCACAATATGGACTCAGCATTTCAACAGCCCACAGAATGATAGCACACTGTTGAACTAATGGAAAGGATCTGATATGGTCTTCCACAATGTTCTTTTTAAAAATTTCAACCACTATGAAGTAGGAGAAAAATGCTCTTTGATTAATGCACTCTTACTTGAACAACGGTTCATGCTAAGTGAAGAGAAATAATAAAAATCTGATTGGTTTCCAGGTACAAATGGTGTACCTCAGGATCTGTTCTTGGATTTATCCTGTTCAATATTTATCCAAAATGATTTACTTGCAATTTTACCATGTGACATGATGTTATATGCAGATGACACACACCTTATGACATGTGATTCCAACTTCAAAAATGTCCAATGCAGTATGGTATGAGCAATGGAGCGATGTACCATACGATTTGAAAGAAATGTACTACTGAAACGGACAATAAAATGAAGACATATTCAATCTGAGTGTTCTCAGTTATTAAAATCAAATGGTAAAATTATCTGGACTTTACATAAGACTAGAATTAATTTGGAATACTCACACAGAGGAATTATATGAAAGTGTAGAACGTATTAGGTGCTTGCTGTGAAAGCTGAAGAGTCATGTCAGTTCAGAACCTTTTTCATATGCATATTTCACACTCTGCCATTCCCACCTGAGTTACTGAATACTGCTATGGAGTAATTCTGTAGTCTCAAAATGGGTGTTTGAACAGCAAAAAAAAGCTGCCAAGTATGTTGTAAAACTTAACCTATGTGAATAATATAAACATTATTTCAAACCATTTAATATGATAGTGTCTAGCCTATGTATTTCTAATCGGCTTCATTTTTTTAAAAGAAAAGCGAAGTATGTAAGAAGAAAGGATGACCTACATGATCCACAATCATAATGCAAGAAGTGGACACATAATTAACATTCCATGTGGTAAGCTGGTAAAGAAGCGAAACAGTTGTAAAATCTTGATTTGGTCTACTTTGCACAAATTACCTGATAGTGCCTGCACAGAGCCAATAAAAAAATTTGAAACTACCATTGCAAAATTTATGAAAAGTAAAGAATTTTAATCTAATCATGAGTTACAGATGTATTAGGAAATGAGCCTAATATCCTATGCTGTTAAATAATAATATAAACATTGGAATGTATTATATGACCATAAGTGATATTGTATATCTATTTTATTATTGTATTTTTATTGTAATTTATGTAACTGTTTAATTGTTAATCATTTTGTCATTTACTTAATTATGTAACCTATATCTTTTGCAAGTGACCAGTTGGTGATTATGCAATGCATCTATCTCATATAAAATTCATGTGCCTATTGAAATTTATATGATTATTTGGTTCGATGACACCAAATGAATGTAAAAACAGCTCATAACTGAATAAAGGATTTGTATTTGAAAATATAATGTACTCGTATTTTGTCATTTTCAAGTCTCTGATCAATGTTTTGTCACTAAATCTGGTTAAATAATTAGTGGCAAAACTAACATAAGGACGAGATTCTGTTGTAAGGTACAATAGATTCCCTACAGCTTCTCGACAGGGATCGATTTTTTTCCAATACCCCATCACTAGCAAAATTTTCTATGTCAGTAATGTTTCATATTCCATAGGTGTAGATATTGGATTAAATCATCGAGCTTAACATGTTTCCATGTGGACTTATATTAATATCCATTCCAAGACACCATATTTTATTCTAAAATATGTCTTAATTCAAACTTTTGGTTCAACTTACTCAAAATTTCAATAATGCTGTCTGTCTTCATTAAAATGACTGGTCTGTCAAAGCAAACAATGCTATAATGGTGCTCCTGTCTCCATTGTAACAGATTTGAGGATCATTTCCCATATTTACAAATCGTAATGTAATCAGGTTATTTCAGATTTTTCCATGCCGATTCTTTGAAGCTTCTTTTAGGTCATACAAACTTCAGCTTACAGACTCTATTTGTATTATCATTGAATCTGTAAGGTTAATTGATGCAGATCCCCTCTTGCAGAGCACTGTATAAAAATGCCACCTTTCAATCAAAAGCTGTTATTTTCATTTTAATTGTAGCTGTAATATTAAGAAGCTTTGTAACTGATGGATAATATACCACGGAGCCCAAAGTTTCTTACCAATGTAGTCCTACCTGTTGCTTGAAACTTCATGCAATTAGTCTGACTTTATAACATCTGTCTTGCTTTTTAAGCAATACCCAGCAGCAGGTTAAAGGTTTTACATTCTTTGGAAGCTCTTAAAGACTGCAAGTTTTCAATTTTATTAAGTATTTGACATTGCTGTACACCAGTTTTTGTTTTTCAAGGCAAGTGGAATAGAAATGACTTCTCCAATGATGCTACTACTGCACTGCACAGGATCCAGTTCATAGTCTATGAATCTGGCAGATTGCCTAAGGTTTCCTCAGCCACATAGTTTTGGTGGTGAGATTCTGTTTTGAGTTATGTAATCTCATGACACATTGCAATATCTAGAAACATCATAGAATTAAACATCATATAAAAGGTTTATTTTTGATACTCAGTATCATTCTCTCTTTTCCTTGTGCAAATATTAACTACAGTATGTTATTCTTTATCTTCATTTCTTTTATCAAATATATTATCAGAAGCAACAACGTTTCTTTCACTAAATAGGTAGATTCTCTTACAGGTCGAAACCACATTACATCTCACAATGGTCCTTTTTTTGTTTCTTTTCAGTCTTTCTTTGTATGTGATCCTTATTCACAATATAGCAATCACATCTAAAACTTCTCAATCTAATAAGGCAATTTTTCTCCCTGTATCACAATTCAGTGGAACTTTTTCCATTTATTAAATTCCGTCCAGTTTTATGTAGCATAAAGACTGTGTAATCTATTATTTCAGCCCACAGATTCTCATTCTGATCTCGTGGATGTATTGCTGATTGTGCCAACTCAACAACAGTGCACCTTTCTCTTTCAGTTAAGGTTCTCTTTGTTGAGATGTGTACTTCATCGTCTAGCTGCGAAATACTCCAAGTTCATTTTTAAGCTTGTTAATAATAACATTCTTGATTTTTGTCGCATTGTATGACTAAACATTTGGTATTCTTCCCAAACGAATTTTCTGCAATTTATATGAAAGTTAATTATATGGAAACAGCTTCATCTTTCGTTTTCAGAAAATAAATAGTTTGCAAATGGTATAAGAAATACCTCAACATGCCATCCTTTTCGAACAAATCAACATAAACTATATCCAAAGTATTTTTGGCTGTCTTCATATTTATTGGATCAGATTTCTGATGTTTGCATGATATAGCCAACATATATGTTTTCGTTCTGGTCATCAGTATAAACAGTGCAATTTCTTTGTAATACATGTCTGACATATGTGACTTTTTGAGGTGCTGACTTTTCATATCACTGTTTAATTGAGTTTTCTGCCATACATTTCTTGGAATCCTTTGTATCAAACAACATCTGCCTATTGGTACAGTTTCCAGAGTGTCAGCAGTTTTGAGAACTGAGATGCGTGAATTTTTAATCCAAACATATCCTTTATCAAAAATCTGAGTAACAGATAGTAAATTAAAAGTTATATTTGGTACACAATAAAACATTCTTCCAAACCATGTCATACCACAATCCTCCATTGAAAGCCTCTAACTCGACATTAGCTTCTGAAATCGATTATGATTCAGTAACAATGACAATCACCACTTTCATATAGCGATTCAGTTTTACATAATTTATTAACCACTTCTTCCTGTGTGGCATCATAGTTTTGGTACTAAAATATGTTTTCTGTATTGCACTGCATATTTCTGGCACTTTATAATCCAACAACGAATAGTGCTTCACAGCAACGAAGCACACGGGTGTGGGATTTGTGTCTGTGTTGAGACGCCATGATCGGCCTCATTTGAACTCTTCTGTCAGGAGGGTGAACTTGGAGTTGGAGTGGCTGCTTAGGATGGATATAGGGTCCCATATTGGTTTGATTCCTGTGGATGCTATCGATAGGTGGAACTACACTAGGCATGGCCTTCACCTCAATAGGAAAGGGAAGGGAAAACTGTCTGGATTGATTGCAGAAAACGTAAGGGGCGCACTGTCGCAAGTGGTAAAATACCAGTGGTCACAGATGTCAAAGGAATGCCTTTTTTAGGATAGGGAAGGGGGAAAGAAAACGAGTTTTAAGAGAGATTGGCAGATGCACTCAGTTTGAGAAAACAGATGAACAGGAGTCAGATTTTAGCATACAGATTCCATTTAAACAATGTTTAAACAATGTTTAACAATGTTTAACAGAAAGTAATCAGAAACTGCCAATTCATCTTCGCCAAAGCAGTTATAATCCCATTAGTATGCAGTATCAGTTGTCTTTATTACACCAGAACATTCCGGGACTCAGAAATAAAATTGATGAAGTACTCATTTGTATTGATGAAATGAATTCATCTAACCAAATTGACATAATCTGCCTCTCTGAACATCAAGTCACCACTGGTATAGATATGTTAGACATTTCAGGATTTAAGCTAGCTTCCTACTTCTGCAGAGTAGATAATGATGGAGGAGGAGTTGCCACATTGATTAAAAACTGCCATAAATTCAAGAACATTGACATTACTAAATTCTGCTTAGACCAGCATCTAGAAGCATGTGCAACAGAAGTAGAGTTCCATTACAGATCCTATATAATACTAACTATTTACCGAGCACCTGCAGGCAACTATAATCAATTCATAAATCACCTAGAAGCTCTTTTGGGTTATTTAACAGGATAGGTCAGGAGTCAACTACACGCAACAAGTGGCTACACGGGTAGCAGGGGTTGTGTGGCGTGGGCTGGGCGGTTTTTTAGGTTAGATGGCCTTGGGCAAGTACAGAAAGGGCAACAGCCTCAAAGGGTGCGGGGCAAAGTCAGGACATGCGGGAACCAAGCAGCAATCGGTATTGTAATTGTCAACTGTCGAAGCTGCGTTGGTAAAGTACCAGAACTTCAAGCGCTGATAGAAAGCACCGAAGCTGAAATCATTATAGGTACAGAAAGCTGGCTTAAGCCAGAGATAAATTCTGCCAAAATTTTTACAAAGGTACAGACGGTGTTTAGAAAGGATAGATTGCATGCAACGGGTGGTGGAGTGTTCGTCGCTGTTAGTAGTAGTTTATCCTGTAGTGAAGTAGAAGTGGATAGTTCCTGTGAATTATTATGGGTGGAGGTTACACTCAACAACCGAGCTAGGTTAATAATTGGCTCCTTTTACCGACCTCCCGACTCAGCAGCATTAGAGGCAGAACAACTGAGAGAAAATTTGGAATACATTTCACATAAATTTCCTCAGCATGTTATAGTCTTAGGTGGAGATTTAAATTTACCAGACATAGACTGGGACACTCAGATGTTTAGGACGGGTGGTAGGGACAGAGAATCGAGCGACATTATACTGAGTGCACTATCCGAAATTTACCTCGAGCAATTAAACAGAGAACCGACTCGTGGAGATAACATCTTGGACCTACTGCTAACAAACAGACCCGAACTTTTCGACTCTTTAAGTGCAGAACAGAGAATCAGTGATCATAAGGTCGTTGCAGCATCCCTGAATATGGAAGTTAATAGGAATATAAAAAAAGGGAGGAAGGTTTATCTGTTTAGCAAGAGTAATAGAAGGCAGATTTCAGACTACCTAACAGATCAAAACGAAAATTTATGTTCCGACACTGACAATGTTGAGTGTTTATGGAAAAAGTTCAAGGCAATCGTAAAATGCGTTTTAGATAGGTACGTGCCGAGTAAAACTGTAAGGGACGGGAAAAACCCACCGTGGTACAACAACAAAGTTAGGAAACTACTGCGAAAGCAAAGAGAGCTTCACTCCAAGTTTAAACGCAGCCAAAACCTCTCAGGCAAACAGAAGCTAAACGATGTCAAAGTTAGCGTAAGGAGGGCTATGCGTGAAGCGTTCAGTGAATTCGAAAGTAAAATTCTATGTACCGACTTGACAGAAAATCCTAGGAAGTTCTGGTCTTACGTTAAATCAGTAAGTGGCTCGAAACAGCATATCCAGACACTCCGGGATGATGATGGCATTGAAACAGAGGATGACACGCGTAAATCTGAAATACTAAACACCTTTTTCCAAAGCTGTTTCACAGAGGAAGACCGTACTGCAGTTCCTTCTCTAAATCCTCGCACAAACGAAAAAATGGCTGACATCCAAATAAGTGTCCAAGGAATAGAAAAGCAACTGGAATCACTCAATAGAGGAAAGTCCACTGGACCTGACGGGATACCAATTCGATTCTACACAGAGTACGCGAAAGAACTTGCCCCCCTTCTAACAGCCGTGTACCGCAAGTCTCTAGAGGAACGGTAGGTTCCAAATGATTGGAAAAGAGCACAGGTAGTCCCAGTCTTCAAGAAGGGTCGTCGAGCAGATGCGCAAAACTATAGACCTATATCTCTGACGTCGATCTGTTGTAGAATTTTAGAACATGTTTTTTGCTCGAGTATCATGTCGTTTTTGGAAACCCAGAATCTACTCTGTAGGAATCAACATGGATTCCGGAAACAGCGATCGTGTGAGACCCAACTCGCTTTATTTGTTCATGAGACCCATAAAATATTAGATACAGGCTCCCAGGTAGATGCTATTTTTCTTGACTTCCGGAAGGCGTTCGATACAGTTCCGCACTGTCGCCTGATAAACAAAGTAAGAGCCTACGGAATATCAGACCAGCTGTGTGGCTGGATTGAAGAGTTTTTAGCAAACAGAACACAGCATGTTGTTCTCAATGGAGAGACGTCTACAGACGTTAAAGTAACCTCTGGCGTGCCACAGGGGAGTGTTATGGGACCATTGCTTTTCACAATATATATAAATGACCTAGTAGATAGTGTCGGAAGTTCCATGCGGCTTTTCGCGGATGATACTGTAGTATACAGAGAAGTTGCAGCATTAGAAAATTGTAGCGAAATGCAGGAAGATCTGCAGCGGATAGGCACTTGGTGCAGGGAGTGGCAACTGTCCCTTAACATAGACAAATGTAATGTATTGCGAATACATAGAAAGAAGGATCCTTTATTGTATGATTATATGATAGCGGAAAAAACACTGGTAGCAGTTACTTCTGTAAAATATCTGGGAGTATGCGTGCGGAACGATTTGAAGTGGAATGATCATATAAAATTAATTGTTGGTAAGGCGGGTACCAGGTTGAGATTCATTGGGAGAGTGCTTAGAAAATGTAGTCCATCAACAAAGGAGGTGGCTTACAAAACACTCGTTCGACCTATACTTGTGTATTGCTCATCAGTGTGGGATCCGTACCAGATCGGTTTGACGGAGGAGATAGAGAAGATCCAAAGAAGAGCGGCGCGTTTCGTCACAGGGTTATTTGGTAACCGTGATAGCGTTACGGAGATGTTTAATAAACTCAAGTGGCAGACTCTGCAAGAGAGGCGCTCTGCATCGCGGTGTAGCTTGCTCGCCAGGTTTCGAGAGGGTGCGTTTCTGGATGAGGTATCGAATATATTGCTTCCCCCTACTTATACCTCCCGAGGAGATCACGAATGTAAAATTAGAGAGATTAGAGCGCGCACGGAGGCTTTCAGACAGTCGTTCTTCCCGCGAACCATACGCGACTGGAACAGGAAAGGGAGGTAATGACAGTGGCACGTAAAGTGCCCTCCGCCACACGCCGTTGGGTGGCTTGCGGAGTATAAATGTAGATGTAGATGTAGATGAAGAAACAAAGAAATTTTGATTGCTGGTAACTTTAATACAGATTTTCTAATGCAATCTTCCAGTAAACATTTACTGTAGTTAGTAATGTTGTCTTTCAATCTAACTCACACTGTAAACTTTCCAGCTAGGATCACTAAATCCTCAAGGGCAGCCATTGATAACATTTTTATAGAAAAATCAAAGGAACAAAATCATATCATAAACCTGTAATAAATGGATTATCAGATCATGACATGCAGCTCCTTGTTTTAGATGTAAATTCTGAGCAGATTATCAAGACTGCTAAGTCTGAGCACAGGTGAGTAGTCCGTCAACCAAAAATTGAGTGTTTTAGAAAACTGCTCAAAGATATGAACTGGAAAGATGTTTATAGTGCCCATGACATGAATGAAAAATATAATACATTCATGAACAATGTCAGTACCGTGTTTGAAAACTGTTTTCCCCTAAAAGTTACTCAAATTAAACAGAGGTCTATAATAAACCATGGATTACACAAGGAATAAAGATTTCCTGTAAGACAAAAAGGAAAATGTATCTGTCGACCAAGAATAGCTCCAATACTGATGATTTAGCTAAATACAAGGAATACTGTAAAATATTAAAAAAAGTAATTCAGACATCTAAACAAATGCACTATGAGAAGAAGATAGCAATGTCAGGGAACAAAATAAAAACAATATGGGATATAGTGAAAGAGGAGACTGGTAGAACCAGAAACGAACAGGAGCATATTGCATTAAGGGTAGATGACACATTAGTAACCGATGGGCATAGTGTGGCAAATCTATTTAACGAGTACTTTATATCCATTACTGATAGAATGGGATTGTCAGGATCAGTAAATAATGCCCTTGAATATCTGAAACTAGCCTTTACAAATAGCTTCAGCTACATGAATATGTCACTCAGTTCACCAAAAGAAATAACTTCCATAATAAAATCTTTGAAAACAAAGCATTCTAGTGGTTATGATGAAATATCAACAAAGTTAATTAAGTCATGTTCTTGTGAGTTTAGTACAATTCTAAGTTACTTGTGTAACCAGTCTATTATAACTGGGACATCTCTTGACTGGCTAAAATATGCAGATGTTAAGCCTAAGGGTATAAAGAGCTACCATCAAACTACAGACCGATTTCACTTTTGCCAGCATTCTCAAAAATTTTAGAAAAAGTAATGTACAGGCAGCTTCTCAACGATCTGACCACAAATAACGTATTATCAAGAACACAGTGTGAATTTCTGAAGGGTTCTGACATCGAGAAGGCTATTTACACCTACAGTGAAAATGTACTTAATTCATTAAATAACAAATTACAAGCAGCAGGTATTTTCTGTGATTTGTCAAAGGCATTTGATTGTATGAACCACAACATCCATTTACACAAATTAGAATTCTATGGTGTCACTGGCAGTGCTGCAAAATGGTTCAAGTCATACCTAGCTAACAGGGTGTCAGTGCAAGGGTCTAGTGAATTAAGTCACCAGTCATCATCAGAATGGGAAGAAATTACATGTGGTGTCCCACAAGGATCCATCTTAAGGCCATTGCTTTTTCTTGTGTACATTAATGATCTTTCATCAGTTACACTGCCAGAAGCAGAGTTCGTTTTGTTTGCAGATGACACAAGTATTGCAATAAATAGTATGTCGAGTGTAGTTCTAGAAAGATGTCCTAATGATATTTTCATGGATATTAATAAATGGTTTAAAGCCAACTCATTGACATTAAACTTTGAAAAGACTCACTACATGCACTTCAGAACCTGTAAGAGGTTTCCACCGAGCATATGCATAATGTATGAAGAAGAGCAGATAGAAGAGGTTGACAGTCTTAAATTCCTATTCCTGGGATTACAACTTGGTAATAAATTCAGTTGGGAGGAGCACACCACAGAACTGCAGAAACGCCTTAACAAGTCTGTATTTGCAATTCGAGTGTTAGCAGACATAGGCGACATAAAAATGAAAATGCTTGCGTACTTTGCCTACTTTCATTCCATAATGTCATATGGTATAATATTTTGGGGTAACTCTTCAAGTCAAACAAAAGTTTTCAGAGTCCAAAAGTGTGTAATACGTATTATTTGTGGAGTAAATTCATGGATGTCATGTAGAAATCTCTTCAAAGAACTGGGTATACTAAGCACTGCCTCTCAGTATATTTACTCCTTAATGAAATTTGTCCTAAATAATATATCTCTTTTTCCAACAAACAGCTCAGTTCATACATACAATACCAGAAACAAAAATGATCTGCACAAAGACTTAAAAGCACTTACTTTAGTTCAAAAAGGGGTCCACTACTCAGGAACACTCATCTTCAATAATTTGCCAGTAAACATAAAAAATTTAGTTACTAATAAAGATCAATTTAAAAGGAGCCTGAAAGACTTACTAGTGGCTAACTCCTTCTACTCCATTGACGAATTTTTTGATAGAAACAAATGATGAATTGTATATATTCATACTATTAGTATTGTTATTTCAGCTAAAAAGAAAAAGTTGACATGTTCCACATCCACGAGAATCTCCTCAGCATGGATCTATGGAACGAAAAACTAATCTAATCTAATCATTTGAAACTTTTTGAGTCTCTACAAGGGAGTTTTACGCTTGACCCTCGTCTTTCTAATGTTGCATTTGGACATTTCCTGTCAAAGCTAGTCTTTTGTTTACAGGTGTTACACAATGTATTGTTTGTGCAATATACCAAGTATTTTGCACATTATTAATTTCTGCAGTGTTTCTTTACATATCGTTTTTGGCTGTTTTTGAAATACTGAACTGTAGACTTCTCGTACAGATTTACTTTGACAAAGTGTTTATTTTGTTTTAACATGAAAGCATCTTGGGACATGCTTTGCCTTTCTGTTTCATTTAATTCAGCTTCTTCCATACATAAACGTTCAGATAAGTGTTGGTGAAGCTGCAGTGGGACAAGCCTTGGCCTTTATGAGTCACAACTTAATGTCACTAGACAAACAGGCTACTGTGGCAATGCAAGACCTAATATTTTGCTATGACTCACGGAAATCTGTGTGGGTTGATAACATCACTGCTTTTAAGCCCAAGCTGTAACACAAAATAAATTCTGGAACCCTTTTGCTAATATAGATATTAGTGAAATAAAATGAGAAATGAAGAATAAACAAATTATTAAAAGGGAAGTTAAATATATGAAAGGAATCCCACTTAAAAATGACATTTAAACCAGGTTGTTTACTGTTTTAACTAGAAGTTTCTTTTAAACAAGCAAACGAGTTATCTGTGAATGATGACCTCATGTCAGACTAATAAATCAACTGTGCAACATTCACAGTAACACAGCAAAACATAGCACTGTAGTGCAGGTAGAGCATTTTCAGATAAAAGTGCATAATAAGTGCACAGAACTACATATTAATTCACGATGAACTAGTGGCAAAGTTTTAAAAAGTTCAACCCTACCAGATCATATTAACGTTCACAGTGAAATCTAAAACTCATCAACAACAAAGTTACAGTGAGTAATGTTGAACAAGTCTGTTCAACAATTGGAGTCATATCATGCGGCAAAAATTTCTTAAGATCACAGCTACTTATAAGCAGTCAAATAACGATAAAGTTTACATGGCTGTAAAAGAATCTATCTCTGAGAGTGATTGAATTCAGAGTCACTGTTAACACAATATTCCAGGCTGTTATGCCATGGTTGGAAAGATTTCATATAAAAACCCAACATTTCGTCCCCAGATTCAGAGGACATGTTCAAGGGGGAGGATATCAGTTTCTTTGAGTGTCGAATTCACACCCTATCTCGCTACTGCCTGAAGTAAAATTCCGTTCAGCCCCCCCCCCCCCCCCCCCCCCGTGCTGTGGCAAGAGGTTACCTGTATCGAATACCCGATCGCAATTGTCTGTTGTTGTTGTCATCTAGTGTTGCTATCAACCATGCAACCATGCTGGAAGAGTCGTATGTATCTTCTTCAGCACCAAGTTCCAGATGGCATTCAATTTCACGTGCTCCTTTCTACTGAAATTATTGGGGTGTTTAACAGTGTTTATGGTCTCTCTGTACAGCTAGTCGTTTTATGACGATTCTTTTTGTAGTACCCACGCACACCTCCCACAACTGCATGGAATCCCATAAATTCCCGCTTTTTCCAGCGGTTTGGGGGCATCCTTCGCCAGTTTTAGATGATCCTATATCTTCTGTGTGGATTTGTAGATTACTACCATATTTCTGTTTTTCAACTAACTTCATTTCATCATCTGAACAAGATGTGTATGAGTTTTCCATCATGTGATGATTGCAACAGTAGAGGACAACAACTGATAATGGCCAATTACTCTCAGGTATTCAAAGCATGAGACCAATGCCACTATGCAGGAGCTTGTGTGTACGGAATTTCGGTGCTGCCAATAGTGAATCAGTGTGTGAATCGCACACTCAAAGAAGTACGATCCCCTTTATAAATGTTCTTCACAGACAGGGACGAAACGTCGGATTTTAATGTGCTATCTATTCGGCCACGACATAATAGCCCGGAATATATTACTAATTTTGACACTTCTGGCCATGAAAGTTTACATTTTACGGATTAGAGGTCACAAAATATTTCCAACTGTTCAACTTACAGCCATCAAAATATTCTAAAGGCTAGTTTACACGACGACATTAGATTATGATGACACAATTGTACAATTGTACAATTGTACACTTGACTGATCTGCAGCGAAGTTAGTGATTGTCAGCATGAAACCACTGCACACGAAAAGAAATAAGAGACGCGGTTGGGTTCGTGATTTCATAAAGATTACATCAAATCGGTTACTCAGCGACCTTGCTGAATGAAGTTATTGCGGAAGACCCGAAAAACTATTTGATTATCTGAGATTGTCACCATAAGAGTTCACGTTTCTTCTAAATAGAATAAGTCAGGGGTGGGCAAATAGCGGCCCACGGGTCACATGTGACCCGCGGAGGGGTTTTGTGTGGCCCGTCAAGACTTTTACAAAAATCTTAGGAAAACAAAATTTCCCTTCTCCACGCGACTAAAAAAACCGCGAGTGTCTGCGCTACTTGGTAGAGCGTACTACCGACAGATGTCTCTACAGTCACGCAACCAACCTAGCTGCATGTGGGTACGGTGGATTATGGGAGCACTATCATCAGCCACAATGGGCATGGAAAAAAGCACTGTACATCCTGCTATTGGCGCAAATTTATGCTCCACGCGGTGGCTGATGGGAGCGCTGTATTTCTCCCGCGCCGAGTGAATAGAGCAATTTTATTCTTTTTCGGGTGGTTTACTAGTGTTTTGTCTGTGCAACAGTACAACATATTTTTTTTTTTACTTCAGCGCAATCATGACTCCTAAGAAGAAGCGTAAAGTCGGTGATAAGTGCCGTCTGTTTATGGAGACTGTACGACCAAGTATTTCTTTATTGATGTAGGAAATAAAGCCGCATGCTTACTATGCCATGATACAGTTGCCGTATTCAAAGAGTACAATCTGAAGCGATATCATGAAACAAAACACAGTGACTTTGGCTGCAAACTTTCAGATGAAGAATGAAAAATAAAAGCAGCGGAGTTCGCGAAAAGCTTGAAGAAGCAACATGCGTTATTTACGAAGCAAACACCGCTTCAAAATAGTGCTACAGAAGCAAGTTTCATGGTCGCCTATAACCTTGCTAAACGAAACAAACCTTTTTCGGATGGCGAGTTTATTAAACAGTGCATGGTAGAGTGTGGAAGTGTATTGTGTCCTGAGGTTAAAACCAAATTTGAGAGTATTTCGTTGTGAAGGAGGACTATAACGTGGCGAATTGATTTAATTAGTGACGAACTTGCAGACCAGCTAAAGACTGTGAGCGAAGAATTTGTTTGGTTTTCACTGGCAATGGACGAAAGCACAGATATTGAAGACACTGCACAAGTACTCACCTTTATCCGTGGAATTAATGAACATTCCGCCATCACCGAGGAATTACTTGGTATAGTATACATGAAAGATAGAACCACTCGTCAGGACTTGTTAGAATGTGTTGATAATTGTGTGGAAACACGTGACTTATCCTGGAACAAAATGGTAAGCATTACAACAGATGCGGCCAGAGCTTTATTTGGGTAAAATATAGGTATGGTGAAACTTTTAAAAAACAAGTTACAAGCCGAAGACACAGGCAGTGATATTTTGCATTTTCAATGTATTTTACATCAGGAAAGCTCTGCAAGGCTGCACTAGACTTAAAGCATTTGGTAAATCCTGTTATTGGTGTTGTGAACATAATCAGAGCAAGGGCACTCCATCACAGACAGTTCAAATCTCTTCTTGAGGAGGTGGGGGCAGAACATGAAGATGTAATTTACAATAACACTGTGAGGTGGTTTAGCATGGGCAAAGTATTAAAAAGAGTCTGGGGATTACAGGATGAAATTATTTTATTTCTGGTCACTAAGGAGATATCTCATGATTTTGTTGCAAAAATAGGATGTGAAGAGTGGAGATATGAGATGATGTTTGCAGGTGATATTTTTGAAAAACGGAGTGAGCTGAATGTGACATTGCAGGGAAAGGACACATGTCAAAGCATTTAAAACAAAACTAGGTCGTTTACAAGGCAAGCAAATGAAGGCAAATTTTGTCATTTCCCTTTACTAGGGTAACAGAAAGTACCTGGAAGTGTTTCAGCAAAGATTAGGGATTATCATCAGAGTTTAGAGGCTGAGTTTACTACAAGATTTCAGGATTTTAAGAAAATTGAGCCTCAATTTAGTGTTTTATCGTATCCCATCACTGCTGATATTGACACTGCACCACAGGAGCTGCAACTTGAACTGATTGACATGCAGGTAGACCACACAGTGAATGAAATGTTTAGTGCTGTAACTTTAGTTGACTTTTATAAATCTTTGACAGCTGATAAATTTCCATGTATCAAGAAATTTGCAGGCAAATCGTTCTCCATATTTGGGTCGACTTATATTTGTGAACAAAGTTTTTCTTGCTTGAAAATCAACAAGAGCAAATACCAAAGCTGTTTAACAGACAGTAATTTGCAGGCTGTGGTGAGAATATCAACTAGCAGTCTGACTACTGATTTCAAAAAAATTGGGATAGGATGCATTTGTCTCATTACACTTGTTTTAAAATGTAATGTACTTGAAGATGACATTAAATTAGCAAAATAAATGACATTGAACACAACTATCTTATCTGACGATGTCAAAAGGAAAGAGGTACAAGTGACTTTACTCTTATCAAAATTATAAGAAGTATACTTATACCTCTTTGCTTCTGACTCTTTCATTTACATCCAATGATTTTTATGATACCTTTTATGAAATGTAATGCTAACTAATCAATGCATTTTAACACTTTCACTGCTACACCTGAAATTGCAACTCTGTGTGTGATATCTGATTAGAAATAAAGAAAACTTGCATTTTCATAAAAATTTTGGGGATACTGCACACACACACACACACACACACACACACACACACACACACACACAAATATATATATATATATATATATATATATATATATATATATATATATATATATATATGACGCCAGCATACTGGGTGATAAAAAAGTCAGTATAAATTTGAAAATTGAATAAATCACAGAATAATGTAGATAGAGAGGTACAAATTGACACACATGCTTGATGCTTGGAATGACATGGGGTTTTATTAGAACCAAAAAAATAAAAACGTTCCAAAAATGTCCGACAGATGGCGCTTCATCTGATCAGAATAGCAAAAATGATGTTCTTTACAGAAAATGCTCAATATGTCCACCATCATCCCTCAATAATAGCTGTAGTCGAGGGATAATGTTGTGAACAGCACTCTAAAGCATGTCCAGCGTTATGGTGAGGCTTTGGCATCGGATGTTGTCTTTCAGCATGAGAGATGTCGGTCGATCACGATACACTTGCGACTTCAGGTAACCCCGAAGCCAATAATCGCACGGACTGAGGTCTGGGGACCTGGGAGGCATGACGAAAGTGGCGGCTGAGCACACGATCATCACCAAACGACGTGCGCAAGAGATCTTTCACACATCTAGCAATACTTTTTTTTTGTTCCAATAAAACCCCATGTCATTCCAAGCATGAGTGTCAATTTTTACCTCTCTATACATTATTCCGTGGTTTATTAAGTTTTAAAATTTATACTGACTTTTTGATCACCCAGTATATACATCATTAGAAGTGAAAGGTTTATATGGTGCGCCCTCCACTAACCTCTGTGTCTATAATGTGGCCCCCAAGCCAAAACAATTGCCCACCTCTGGAATAAGTTAATAATGCAACAAGGAAGAAAGATACTGCAACAATTGAAGTATTGTCGCCACAACTGAATCTACACATCGCATTGCGATTCTTGGCTAACGAGCATTCAAATTCATCTCAACACTACTGTTTAGCCATGATAACTTGACGATCTGGCTAGTGCTGCCAGAAGTGGAGAAAATCAGCACTGCTTGAAAGATATTCATTTGTCTCCCAGCGCTGCCAATGTCAAACTATCGCTACATACTATGTTATACTCGCGTCCACTAGGAGTATCTTATAGAAGAATTTACTGAGGTATTTCAATTAGAACAAAAACTTACTCACGTTTATTTCTTCGAGTCACTGGAGCAAGTTTATTTCAGGAACTCGCCGCAAGTACGTGTTACAGAAGTGAAGTTATTCTTAAAAACCAGAGCAGTCTCCACTGTTGCTGCAATATTGATAACGAAAAAATGCGACAAAACAAAAAATAGAGAGTACATATCGATATTACCAAGGGACACTATTCAGTTAAATAAAATTAAAGGCCTTTAGTTAGATTTAAAACTTTGTAATATTTCACTCAATTCTGTGATTGTAGGAACTGTTATCTACGATAAAGGAAAGAAAACCAGCCATGAAAGGGTACGTCGAGGATACAATGGTTGACAACAGAGACCACAAGGTCGTGCATCTACCGCCCTACAATTGCGATCTAAATCCGACAGAATTGCCATAGGCCAAAATAACTCACTTTTTAAGGAAGAGGTGTGGCTGATGACATGTCGAAGGAGACAATGCAGATTTTTGTTAATGTTGCTTTCGTTTCAGTTACTACACAAAAACTCAGTGCAGGAATGTGCTGGAGTAAGGATACTGGACACGAGACAGAATAGTGGAAATGGCCATTGATGAAGTCGTCGTCAGTTCCACACCATCAACCGGTAATGATGATCTTGAATCAAACACAAATGATGAGTGATCTTTAGTGAACATCATTTTGACAGTTCTTCCAGGAACAATTAATTACACTTTGTAATCATTACTGTTGTGCTGTTTTTGATAAATGCAATGCTCAAATTGATTCCAAAAATCAGTTTTTGACTTTTGGTTCATTCGAAAAAACAGTTTTTGACTTTTGATTCATAGTGTCATAAGTTGTACATTCATCTACTTTCATTTTTCATTGTTTTCAATATGTAAATAGTAAATAAGTTGCAGGCAAAACTCTCGAGCATAGATATGTCAACGAATTAGGTGATTCACAATCCAACGGAAGTGTCACTTCAGCGGACAACAATTCCGTGAGTGCCGCCTCCAATTTCGTATTTAGCGCAAAATGCGGGTTGTGGTGCCAGCACTGTTGCAAGAAGCCAACGCTGCCTTCCCCTCACCGCTGCTCACCCACCGGCAGCCCAGGGCCAGTTGCACAATCTCAAACTAAATCCAGGGTTAGCTAACGTAGGGACAGGCTAACCACAGGTTAACGTGGAGCATGCATTATACTTTACCCTTTTATTCACTGCTTAGTTATTCACGGAACAGTGTTCCCTTCCTATTAAGTTGGCAACAACTTAAGAGCACACTGGATACTTTGGGTACGTCGTTTCATATTTACTTCAGTCATAGTCTGCAGAAATAGCGTATCTAAAGTGATCGTTCCAGATCGCAAAATTGATCGTTTGAGGATCTTTTGAGGCTGGTACATACTGTAGAATAGTTCAAGATCGTAGTAGAAAACGTGAAAAGTTCTGCGGTCTCATTCAATGAAAACATTAGTGCAAAACATCTAACTAAGTTTATAGGGTACTTGTACATATAACAGTATAACAATCTGTCGTAAAATTAGTTAAGGATCAGGTATTTGTTGTTTGACCAGTAAGAGATCTTTCTAGATTTCCAAATAAAGTATGAGAAAAATATGCAACAGTTTCCATCCATAAGCAACTTCATGCAGATCGACAGATCAGCTACAACAGATGTGTGATTTTTTTCCCCAAGAAAGAAACACGTAAATATTATGCATAGAAAAAGTAGCAGAGGCTACAGATCAGTGCCACCCCGTATGTGGAATGTAAGTTCCAAGTATGTCTATAATGAAATTTACGATTTGATAAGGCTGTCAAGGGAATGACGCCACAATCCAGGTAGGGACATAATATAAAAGCAACTATGAAATGCGGTCTGCGTTGTGAAATAGTTGGTCTTTCCACAGTTTCCAACTGTGACAACACACACACCATTGAGACTGATCTGAGTGACAATCCTGAGAGGTGTTACTGGTTAGCTTGATGTTGTACTTTTATGTCTTAGAACGATTAATTCATTACAGCAGGAAAGGGTTTCTACAGAAAGTACCCTTGCTGAATTACTGAACATTGTGCATCCATTTTTCCAATTATTGGGCATATATAAATTTTGTTTATATGATGTGATTATTAATAATTATATTCAGCCATATATTGAGAATAAGTTGCCGACATTTGCAATAAACAACCATAATGTTTTTTATAATCTTGGGGTAGAAATGTACTTATGCCACATATCCAAACTGGAAGCTGTTGTCGTATTGAACCCTAAATGTTTGAGGAATAGTAACTATTTCATACATAATTTTGTCTTTTGAAATCATCTTTCACATCTATATGTTATGTTGGAGGGAAGGGGAAGTAAATAGAGGTATGAAGCGTTCACTGTCTTTTCCCTTTTCTGTAGTCATCTCAGCTTAAAACTGACAGTTTTCTTTTCAGAATAAAAATACCTGTTCTTAAATGTAAAAGAATTAGCAAGGTTGCAGATGGCGCTGCTTCAAAATTTGTATGACAAGAACCAGAGAAGAAAGGAAGACTTGTATTGGTTAAAAAAAGAGCATAATGTTCAAAATTAGGATCACAAAATACAAATTAAACAAATGATTTCAGAATAAAAGTGTATTATTGCATATGTATGTGTTTATTTTATTTTCACTTAATTACATCAGAGAACAGCACTAATTAAAAAAACTGTGTTTTGTTTGTATTGTCCAGTGTCATACATATCCTTTTAATAATCCTGCTGGCTGCCCACTTGCTAATACCAACGAAATCTCCAATGGACAGCGAAGATCACCAGAGGCAAAATATTGGAGTGTCAGTAGTAGCTGCTTCGTTGGTGGATCTGAGACATTTCTGAAAGAAAGAATAAGAATTATGTGAGACAATTTTTTTGACAATTCATGACAAATTTAAAAACATAACTTGCTAGTCACCCCTTCCACTGATATGATTACGTAGATTCAGTAACTAAAGATTCCTTGTTAGCTGAATTACAAGTACTTATATCCTTATAAGAAACAGATAACCATTACTTTATGATAAATGTGGACGTGGTTATGTGGATAACACTAATAACTTAGAAACACAACCAAACACAATAGCCACATCCCATAGCTTTCTTAAAAAGTCTGACTTTCCTGGTAATTTTACTGTGTTAAACCTAGCGTGAGTAAGACAGACACTGCACCAATCATCAACTTACATTGGCCAAGCAGTAATTATATTGTGATCGAAATCAACAACTGCCAAATTTAGCATTTTTCTCTTAACACTTGCTTCATTTTCATTGATATAAGTGAAGTGGGAAGGGTATTTGATGATAGTATTTTTGTAAGTAATACTCAAAAATTGGCAATAAAGTTCAGAACTCTCAGCTTGGCAGAAGATGTAGATTTAATTAGTGATGATGCATTTCCATTAACAACACATAAAGGTTGTCCAGGTGGAAGTTTAGAGTCTGCTCATGCTGTGCAATATATTCCTTTAGGGCAGCGTAATTTTGATGTAACAATGTTTCTCATATTTCCCCTATCACTTCTAAATCCAGATGTGAAATAACAATATTAAATCCATCAGTGTTATTAGACACTCAACACTGTTCGAATATGCATTCATGTGAATATTGTGCTTTTTCATCTATCATTTCCTTTTGTGGCAGATTAATAGTTGTAGATGGTGATGCAAGATCAAACGGTAAGTACTGTTCCGTCTTGATTCCAGTTTCAGATACCTGTGTCGGCGAATCCATTATTTCCGTCGATACGTTTACATTGTTATTTTTAGTTTTCCTTTTCCACAGTTACCACTATGGGAGCTCGTATATTATATTTTATCCACGTAAAATAATTTATCATTTACTTAACGAATTATTTATTTATTTAATCATATGGCTAGGACCCCCTGTCGGGCAGACTGTTCGCCGTGTGCCAGTCTTTCAATTTGGCGCCATTTCGGCGACCTGCAGTCGATGAGGATGAAAGGATGATGATGAGGACGGCGTAACACCCAGTCCCTGGGCGGAGAAAATTCCCAGACCCAGCCGGGAATCGAACCCGGGCCCACAGGATTGTCAAGGGTGGATATAACATTTATTGTACTTGCATAAGTGAAAACAGAAAAGAGAGAGTAAACAACTGTAACCATGCCGACTGCGGCAAAGATCTTCCATGTAGTCGTCGATGGGCTCACTCACTCATTGTGACAAAGTGGACTGACGATGTCGTCACAACATCCAGAGTTTGCAGAACATGAGAAGTCACAAGGATACCGTCATTATTGCCCACAAGTGGTATAATATTTCTAGACAGCGCAAAATATATCAAAAGTTTTTGATATACTAGATATTAAGCTGAATTTTCAATTGCAACTAAAATGACACCACAGCAAGTCACTTGACGGCTGACACAGCAATGGTGCCATATGGTACTCTTTCTACATGCTCCTGTAAAATTGCATGGCTTTCAAATGCTGTCAACTGATATTATTCAGACAGACATTGGCATTGTCATCTGGGTTATGACATTAGATTTGAGCCAAGAATCCAATAAGGAGAAGAGAAAGCGTAAATATTGGATTTAGAAGAGGGTTTTGCACAGAAATAACATGGGGGGGGGGGGGGATCAAACACATTGATAAACGAAGTAGCACTTGTAAACGAAAATCCATTCGGCCACACTTTTGAACAACAAAATTAAGTTTCAAGTATTTGTTGAGCTCTATTTAAAATCTGTTGCTCAGATTACAGACAAGTGGTAATTGCTCAAGCAAAACAATAAGCGACACTTTCATCTGCATTTGACATCTAGCAATTACCTATCATCTCTCCAGTACACACCGATCAGCCAGAACATTATGACCACCTAGCTAATAGCTGGTACATCCAACTTTGATGCACAAATAGTAGTGGCGATGCATTGTGGCATGGAAACAATGAGGCCTTGGTGCACACCCAAGTCACCTAATATCCATGCTCTGACGCCACATTCAGTTAGATCCCAGATGTGTTTGACCGTGTTCAGATCTGGTGAGTTGGGGAACCAGCACCTCAATCGTAATCCGTCACCACTGTGTTCCTCGAATCACTCCATCACACTTCTGGCCTTGTGACATGGCGCATAATCCTGTTGAGAAATGCCAATGCCATCAGGAAACATGATCATCATGAAGAGATGTACGTGGTCTGCAACCATTGTAAGATACTCTTAGGCCATCATGACGCCTTGCATGAGCTCCACTGTACCTATGAATGCCCAAGTGAATGTTCCCCAGAGCATAATGAAGCCACTGCCATCTTGTCTCCACCCCACAGTACATGTGTCAAGGAGCTGTTCCCCTGGAAGACGACGGAATCGCACCTTTCCATAGGCATGACGAAGAAGATATTGGTATTCATCCGACCATGCAACGCTCTGCCACTGTGCCAACGTCCAGTGCTAGTGATCACTTGTCCATTTCAGTTGTAGTTGCCAATGTTGTGGTGTTAACATTGGCATACACATGGGTCGTTAGCAGCGGGGGGCCCATCATCAGGCGTGTTTGGTGCACAGTGTGTTCAAACACACTTGTAATCTGCCCAGCATTAAATTCTGAGGTTAGTTATGCCACAGTTTGCCGCCTGTTCTGTTTTAACAGGTATCCCAGCCTATGACATCAGACATCTGTAATGAGGGGTGGGCACCTAACACCACAATGTATGGACTTCGTTTCACCTTGGTTTCACTACCTATTGAAGACACTCATCATAGCACCCCTCAAACATGCAAGTCATTTAATTTCTGAAATGTTGGTACTGAGCCTCTGGGCCATCACAATCTGCCCCTGGTCAGACTCAGTTAATCATGTGTCTTCTCCATTCTGCAAATGGACAGCACATTCACTGATACTACATGCACTGTACGTGTGTCTGACTAGTAGTCATCCCTCGTCAGGTGATGCTGCTAGACACCTGGATGCACTTGTATCAATAGTAGGTTGGTGGTCATAATGTTCTGACTGATCAGTGTATACCACATACCCAAAAGCACAGTTTCAACATCCTTGTGTGGTGTGTTAGATACGGAGCATGAAGGTTCATTTGAAAGCTAATATACTCACTACTGCATCCCACATAGTTAAATAAAATGAAATATAGAATTTTGGAATCATGATTTCTGCAAGTGCACTAAAAACACTATAACAAAGTTTGTGATTGGATAGTGATGTTCCTGCATGAAAAACTACAGTCAAGCTGAAATGATAGTTCCTTTTTCAAATTCAATGAACAATTGTTTAGATGTGTTTATATTTCCAGTAGTAGAGTCTGAATATACTGACAGTAGAGTATTAATTATCATCATTTGTATAATAATGTGAGATCCTGAGAAACTATAAATAATCTTTCATTAAGTGCTTAATAATACTTGCTTACTCATACACAAATAATATACATGCATCAGATAATCGAAATATTATGTACTTTCACCACATAAATGAACCATTTTGTGCTGATAATTGCAATGGCAAAACCTTTAGCTATTAGCAACCTTGCATGTAGGAAGGTGATATGCTTCTGTTAAAATACACCACATGCTGTCTTGTATCTGGGCAAATGGCATTTAGAATAAAAACATACACATGATGTTGTCAGTATTCTCTATATAGAATGAAATGTTTCACCACATCACTTTGGTTTGCTGGAGCCTTGTCCAAGGTGATATCCTCAAAATGCTCCATAAAGAGGTTGCTACAGCTGGAGCTAATGGGCTTCCCGTCATGACGCCGTCCGTCTGATTGATATATTATCCACCATGTAAAAAATACGGTGACACCAGGACATCAGGGTTTGTGGCTCAGTAACAGGGAAGATTAGACTGCTCCTGAAAATACATAATATCGATACAGTCTTCAGGCCCCCAGCAAAGATCTGTCAACTTATGAAGCCTGTGAGAGATGATGTTGGCCTCACAACACCTGTAATACATATGAAAGATGTTTCCACCTTTGCTATCCCAAAATATCAGATGTAGCAGAACATGCTCTGGAAAACTGACACCGAATTGCCTTCGAGGAGACTGCTGTTATGAAACAAACCAACTTCTTCTGTGATAATATATCAGACTTAGCAGCAGAGATTAGAATATCTGACAAGACCCTCAATAAAGACAGTGGGCTGCAGCTGGGTATGAGCTGGGAGTCTGTGATTGGGGAGATGAAGTGGGCACAGTGATCATGCTATATTATACTGTATACCATATATGGTGCAGAATTGAAAACCAGTGATGTCACTTGTGACTTTGTGGGTATAGCACTACACAGCTGGAAACTTGAGAATGTTTTAATGATGGATATCGCTGTGAGAGTATGAGTTTCTACATGCCTCATTTATATTTTGAATTAAGTGTAGAAATATTTTCTAAAGATACATAAACGAAAGTGACACACTTTTAGTATAATTTATATTGTTTATTACTATACTGTACATCTGCCATATAATTTTCAAAAATCGTCTATTTTGGATGCCAGATGGGCCTGCAGATGAAGCACTATTATAAGATTTTTAACACTTCATCATATTCACTACATAGACATTTCGAATGTTTATTATAGATTTTCCAATAAATAAATCTCAACTGGGGCCGTGTTCCTCATACAGCCCACAATTTCAGGAAATGCTCAAACTACTGTTATTTAGTATTAGTTTTTGTGTTTTCGTAAACAAGGTCGCTCCTAGTACAGTTCAATAAACTGTACAATAGTTGCTAACAACGTTTTTTGTTAGACATTTTAAGTACTATGAAACGCACATACAGCAAAGTTGCCTCATTTATATTTTGAATTAAGTGTAGGAATATTTTCTAAAGGTACATAAATGAAAGTGACACGCTTTTAGTATAATTTATATTGTTTATTATTATACTGTACATCTGCCATATAATTTTCAAAAATCGTCTGTTTTGGATGCCAGATGGACCTGCAGATGAAGCACTATTATAAGATTTGTAACACTTCATCATATTCACTGACATAGACATTTCGAATGTTTATTATAGATTTTCCAATAAATAAATCTCAACTGGGCCGTGTTCCTCATACAGCCCACAATTTCAGGAAATGCTCAAACTACTGTAATTTAGTATTAGTTTTTGTGTTTTCGTAAACAAGGTCGCTCCTTGTACAGTTCAATAAACTGTACAATAGTTGCTAACAACGTTTTTTGTTAGACATTTTAAGTACTATGAAACGCATATACAGCAAAGTTGTTTCGACGAAAATAAAAAAATTGCTATTGTACTTCAGGATTCAAACATGAGATGGCTGTCGAAAGACAATAATCGCTGTTGTGGGAGGGAAGTGGAGTCGCCAAGTTAAAGCGATTTAACTTTGGTGCCCTGGCTAAAAGTGTCACTCGAATGGCGACACAGGAATTTGGGTGTTTCCACATGCAGCTTCGATGATGCCACTTGAGTGACAGCCAAGTGACGTCCCTTTTGTTGCATGTAGAAACACGACTTCTATCGCACAAACTCTCAATATCACCCCTACACGTTTACTATTACTGCGCGTACAGAAATAATGCGCAATAATATTGCTCGTCCGGGACCGCTAACGCAAAGTGCGTAAGCTACAACGAAACTGGTCGATCGACCGATACGGTGGTGACTTTCTGCGTGCGTAGGGGCCTGCCATGACCTGCAGTCAGCTGTGCGGTAGAGGTGGCAAAAAATAACGTAACTGATAGAAATAACCGGTTACTGAGAAGTAACGGTTACTGTGATAACTGAAATACAGCAGAATTTTTACCTAAGCTGGTCTATCAGTCTCTGTTACGATATTCATCTACAGAGTAGGAGGAGGGGTCAATTGAAGCGTCCGATTCCACCCGTCTGCTTCGATGTAAAAAGGTGTTGTGGTGTGTGAATGTCATTGCGGCACGGTGTTTATGAGTTGGTTTTTGTGTGTGTGTGTGTGTGTGTGGGTGGGTGGGTGGGTGTGGGGGGGGGGGGGGCTCGCCGATCTAGTTTGAAGTGCCGGAATTTGCTGGTGGTAATTAATTTTTTTGTTTCTAGCTGTGATGTTTTGTGTATTTATGGAGTATTGAATGTGATTTAATTTATGTAGGGATGATCGATTTGTGGACTTTTGGGATTGTGGTTTTATTTTTCGCAGTTGTAGGTGTTGGTTTTTTGGCATCAGTAGCTGTGGTGGACCTATATAGGTCACCGGAAATGACCGATTCCTATTTTCATAGTTGTACGTGTTGATGTTTTGGTATCGTCATCTGATTTTTACCTATGTAGGTAAAGGGAAATGTCCGAGTCCAATTTTCGTGCTTTTAGTTGTGGGCATTGATGTTTTGGTATGGTCACCTATGGTTGACCTATAATGTTCAAGGGAGGTGTCCGATTCCTGCAGATTTTTGTTGGTGTAGCAGAATGCTGTATTCTTTTTGTTCTTCATTTTGTGTTGTGAGATCATGGGGTGTTTTTTTTTATTTTTTGCCAGCTTCTCCTCACCCTAAAACCCCCAACTTCCCGCAGTTGTCCCGTTGGTCCGATTATATTTTTGGTGGGAGATCTTATTGTATTATCCTTAAGTATCTTCGTGTTTGTTGCCATGTATATGTAGTGACGTCCTAGACACACTTAAAATAGCAATTTCCGGCATATTGATGATCATAAAGTCTTTCTAACACACTGTAAACCATGCTTTATCTGAAACCAAGTTTTTAATGGTTGCTGACTTGCTGGCAGTTTATTGAAAATCCATGTTCCTGAATATTGGACCCCTTTTGGACCAAGGTAAGTGATTTTCGGTCTTTATGTAGATTGCTGTTCCTATTTCTAGTACTGATATTATGTATTGAGCTATTGGTTGGAAATACTTGTAACAAATTTCATTAAGGAATAAATATACTAGGAAGCAGTGGTTAGAATACAAAGTTCCTAGAACAGGTTCCTACATTATGTTTTTGAATTTATATCACAAACGATTTTTATTACACGTTTTTACATGCAAAACGTTTGCTACGTTTGATCGGTTACCACAGAATATGCTCCCTTATGAAATAATAGAGTAAAAAAATGTGGTATGTCCTTCCCAACTGAATTTATTATCGAGTTGTAGTCCGAGAAATGTAACGCTGTCAACCTTTTCGATCTGCATGTCTTCATATGTTATAAACATGCTGTAGCTGGAGAAATGGAGCAGTTTCCAAATCTCACATAAAACTTGGATTAGCGTTCTCACACTTTCCCAAATAGGACTATCTTTTACAGCACAGGAGTAAACGAATCTGCCACATTACGTAGATTTTTTGTTGTTTTACAAGGCTGTACACTTTATTCTATTATGCGAGCAGCACAAGAAATTAAGCTTATAATTTAACCTACAGTACTCAGTTTACATATTACTTCATATCTAAAAACACACGTTGTTAACATTTTACTTAAACAGTGCTGTGTCGAAGTTCCGCGTACTTTCTGTTGCAGCTGCGAAGATGATATTTCTAATAGCGACCGATAACCTACAAACATATAGTATGAAACACTAATAATCGTTCTAACATCAACTAAAATGTACCCGGATATAATAACCTAAGGCTATGACACGATTCATACTACATTCCTGCCATTTCACACTACTCGCAGTTATATTGATAACTAAACTGATGGATTCCAACTACGTCGTTATATAACTGTAGCTCCTCGGAGTATTCGGTATTCGCTAGCGAAAAATAACTTGGCAGTTATTAGTAACCGTTAACAATAACGGTTATCAAAGAATAACTGGAACTGTGATAACGGTTACTCCAGAATAACCGTTTGGCTCACCTCTACTGTGCGGTGTGATTAATCGGTGTCGTTGCTCGATGAGAGCGAGAGTGTAACGATCGAAATGCTTTTATCGATTGATCGATTTCAATTAGTTGGACAGATGTTTATGGCAATGTTTGGACTGTGCTTTGCGTACACAAAGTAGAATTGAAGGTTTTCTGTGTCGGCTATGGTTTCTTGCAAACCAATCAAAAGCTCTATCACGTAAGGTTCCAATGAAAGAGAGAATTGGCCCAAATTGTGGCTATTACAATTTCTCATGAAAAACTGAAGAAAATAAACATGTGGCGGTGCACATCAACTGCGAAACTTAAATCGTTTGTCACCGGAGTTCGACCACCGGGAAAGGTACTCAAAACGTTCAATTAGCGCATAAAGGTGTTGTTTAAGTACTATGTCTTTTGGGAAATTAACTGTGATGCAAATACCTATGTCCTAATGAATGAGTCAACTTCAGTTGTACCTCTGTTATTCTTAGAGTACCTGTAAATGTAGGGCTTAATTCTCTTGTAAGCCACGTTGTATTGTTGAGGAGACTGCTGTTGACTAGAATGATACATGATGTTGATGCAGTTCGTTTGTTAGTACTGAGAACGTAAGATATACTACTCATGCCGTACGACAAAACAAGGAAATTTAGCTAATCATCTGGCATAAAGTGTTTGACTGGAGATAGGATTTATATATTAAAACATTTAGGACAAGAACCGAGAGTAGAATAAATTTGGATGGTTCTATAAGAAAACCGAAAAGTAAGATTTTAGTCCATGATAACAGTGCAAGTTTGTAAGACAAGATGACATATGTTTCATTATTTGATGGATTTCTGAAAATATGTATTACTTAACATATCTGCACATTTAGGCAGAGAGGAAGGATGTATAAAAACTTGTACACACAAATATTCTTCATGTAGGGGTGAGATTTTAAAATGATCTACTACACATACAGCAGTGAAAGAGGTATTCAGAAGTATTAAAACAGAGATTTTTGCAGAAATCAGTTCATGTTCTTGTTGACAGGTGTGTAATAATATTCTTTTATAATTTTTGCTGTAGGCAAAATAAATATTTTTATGATATTGCACAGTTACAAAACAAGGTAGAACAGTGACATTACATTATATTGACACTTGTTCCATAGAACATGAATATGACATTTCATAATGAGGTGGAACATGTCAGTTTAACAAAAGTTTTCATTGTACAGTTTTTTTACTGTTTCATATCTAAAAATACCGATGATGGTCGAAGTAGAGAGGATATAAAATGTAGGCTGGCAATGGCAAGGAAAGCGTTTCTCAAGAAGAGAAATTTGTTAACATCGAGTATAGATTTAAGTGTCAGGAAGTCGTTTCTGAAAGTATTTGTATGGAGTGTAGCCATGTATGGAAGTGAAACATGGACGATAACTAGTTTGGACAAGAAGAGAATAGCAGCTTTCGAAATGTGGTGCTACAGAAGAATGCTGAAGATAAGGTGGGTAGATCACGTAACTAATGAGGAGCTATTGAATGGGATTGGGGAGAAGAGAAGTTTGTGGCACAACTGGACTAGAAGAAGGGATTGGTTGGCAGGACATGTTTTGAGGCATCAAGGGATCACAAATTTAGCATTGGAGGGCAGCGTGGAGGGTAAAAATCGTAGATGGAGACCAAGAGATGAATACACTAAGCAGATTCAGAAGGATGTAGGTTGCAGTAGGTACTGGGAGATGAAGAAGCTTGCACGGGATAGAGTAGCATGGAGAGCTGCATCAGACCAGTCTCAGGACTGAAGACCACAACAACAACAACATCTAAAAATTCATCTATTGAGTAGGAGAAGTTGTCATTCAGAAATGTTTCAAAATTTGTTTTTAAATGTTGGTTTGGCTATCTGTCAGACTTTTAATGCTATTTGGCAAATGACCAAAATTGTGTGGCAGTATAATTCATCCCTTAATGTGCCATAGTCAGATTTAACCCAGAATTGTGAAGATCATCATTTGTTATAGCTATGCAGATCGCTATTATTTTTTAATTGGGATGAGTTTTTAATAACAAATTTCATAAGTGAATTTATGTATTGCGTAGGTACTGTGGATATCCTGATTTCCTTAAATAAGTCTCCAATGTGACCTTTGGTGGGCTTCCGCTTTTATCCTGATTATACGCTTTTGTGCAATGAATACTTTTTCTCGAAATGATGAATTTATCCCAATATATGATGCCATATGAAATCAGTGAATGAAAATAGGCATATTAGATTAATTTAGTGATATGTTTATCACCAAAATTTGCAGTAACCCTAATAGCATAAGTAGCATTAGACCTATTCCCTTTTTTTATGCAATGGTTTAAAAATAGCATATTTCAGTCTGTCTGGAAAAAGTCCACTTTCAGTGAGCTACTAAATATGTGGCTGAGAATCCTACTTATCTGCTGAGAACAAGCTTTTAGTACCCTGTTGGAAATGCCATCAATTCCATGCAAGATTTTACTTTTGAGTTAATTTTTTATTTTCCTAATTTCAGTAGGAGAGGTTGGTCGAATTTCAATTTTATAATATTCCATAGGTATATAGCCTTGCATTTCATAATGAATAGCCTAATCCTATTTTCTGTACATTTAAAAGATGATTATGAAAAATATCTTCTTCTTCTGAGTTTTTGTTAACAAACTTTTCATTGAGTTTGATAGAAATAGAGTGCCCTGTTTCCTTTTTAACAACATTCCAAATTGTCCTGATTTTATCATAAGAGATGCTAATCTCCGACATAATGCACATACTTCTGAGCTTTTTAATAACTTTTCTTAATACAGTGCAATAGTTTTTATTATGTTTGACTGTTTCTGGCTCGATATTCCTTCTAGCTATAAGACACGGTTCCCTTTTCTGTTTACAAGATATTTTTATCCTCTTAGTAAGCCTGTAGATGGTTTCTTAATTATGTTTCACTGTTTTCTTAGAGAAACTGTTTTCAAATATACTCACAAAGGTACAGTGAAATAGGTTAAATTTTAAATTGGCATCAGATTCCTTGTCCACCTCATCCCAGCCTAACTGTTGCAAGCTTTCCTTAAAATTCACAGTTGTTAAATTGTTAGTTGGAAGCACTATTTTTGAGGATTGTTTGGCATTATTGTATGGAGCTATGTAATATACAGTAACTAGCTGTGCCTCATGATCAGACAGACCATTCTTAACAGGAAAAGCTTTTATTTGATTAAATTTATCTTGGTCTATAAAAACATTATCCATCCTGTGCCACCCAAATAGGAAAGTCAGTAACTGACTTCAAAGTGAAAATTCTAACCAAGTAATATTTCAAGGTCAAGCTTTCTATCAGACTCTTTCAGAAAATCTGTATTAAAATCCCCACAAATAATAATTTGCTTTCCTCTGTCTGGCAGATAGCACAACAAAGAATCCAAGATTTTAAAAAATAGCAGAAAATTTCCCAGTGGGGACTAATACACTGCTACAATTATAAAAGTATCCTCATCTAGTTTAAGCTGACACACATATGCTTCTATATTCTGATCTACACAAAATTTTTTAGTTTCTAAATTTTTTGCATTGTGATAAATTTAACATATATGGTAACTCCTCGTCTCTCCATAGTGTCTCTACTTAATGTGCTGAAGCTTATACCCACCTACATTTACCTTTTACATATCTGTGACTGTATGATGTTCAGACAAGTATAGTTCATCTATTTTACCCTCAGTTTCTAAATCTTCTAAACAAATAAGAAGTTCATCTACTTTGCTCATTATATCCCATGCTATTCTAATGCAATATACTAACATTTTTCACTGTGTTTTTATGAGAATCTTATGACATACTAACATTATTTTTCATCATACTCATTTGACCTACCTTCCTTAGCTTCTCACTAAGCTTAAATTCATATTCAGGTGGAGGCCGTTTAACTCCTTGTCTGTCCATCCAGATTTAGGTTTTCCTCATTTTCTCTAAATTATTTAAGACAAATTCTGGAATGATTCATTTCAAATGGACATGGCTGATTTCCCACACTTTTCTTCCCCAGACTGAGAGTGTGTTCTGCCTCTAATGACCTTGTTGCCAATAGGACATTAAACACTAATCTTCTTTCCTTCTTTGCAATTCTACCTTTAGAAAGAAACAATATGTTGTGGCAATAGTGATACAAGTTCCTAAAATATCCATATGGAAGAAATTATGACCTTGTTGCCAATAGGACATTAAACACTAATCTTCTTTCCTTCTTTGCGATTCTACCTTTAGAAAGAAACAATATGTTGTGGCAATAGTGATACAAGTTCCTAAAATATCCATATGGAAGAAATTATCCAAAGATTATATTTGAAAACAATCAATTATGGACAAAATTATTTAATTAGAGAGACGCAAAATCTACTCACCAAGCGGCAGTAGAACACACACTTAAAAGATGGTTGTAATTGGCAAGCTTTTGGAGCCAGTGGCTGCTTCTTCAGGCAGAAGGGTTGAAGGGGTAGGAAAAGGGGCAAAGGAAAAGGACTGGGGAGGGGTATATTTTGGGAATGTCACCCAGAACCATGGGTCAGGGCAGATTTACTGTATTTACTTCTCCTTTCCGTACAGTGAGTCTCCCCTGACCCATGATTGTTAGTGATTTTCCCAAAATCTACCCTTTTCCTTCACCCGTCTTCCTTCCCCTTCTGCCTGCTGAAAGCTTGCCGTTTACAACCATCTTTTGTGTGTGTGTTCTGCCGCCGCTTGGTGAGTAGATCTTTTTATCTGTATAATTAAATAATTTTGTCAAAGATTATGTTTGGTTCTTCAATTTCACTTCAGTAGAAATTTTCTCCAGCCAGGTAATTCCATGTCAATTCAACACAGAAAAGTAACATTTTTCCAACCTGATCATCTCAGACTTCTTTCAAATGTGGTACATCCAGTGATCCAGATAAGAAATGGACAACTGCCAGTTTGCGGAGGTATGTGACACCTGTGAAGAAAGTTATTGATCTGCAAAGATTTGAAATCACATCTGATTAAACATAAATGACTATAATTGTGGCTTTAATCCAGATACAGCAATGAAACCTGTATCAATGAACAGACAATGAATAGAGATTTACATTTATATCAACATGGCGGGTTTATTAGAATTTTCATGTTCAATATTGTTCACCTGAACCGTAGACCTTGAAAATCTCTTTTTTGAAAAATATTGCTCCAATATGCAGCTATAAATATGGTTACTATCAAGGTGGTACAAAGGCATCATGGTATTCAAAAGTGTCATTCATAAGTAATGCACAAAAATATTGCTTATGCTATTGTAGCATGGTATTATAAACTGTTTACCTTCAGTGAAGGGTGTGTTAGTTACATGTTTCATGATTCATTTTGCATGATAGATCATAATGATGTGGAACGAGTCATTTTACATTCACATCACAAATTAATTTATGTAAGGTTACATTCTGAACATTTAATAAGTTGTTTTTTTCCCTCTTTCTTTCTTTTTCTTTCACAAAAACGATATACAGATGTTAGTAATTCGTAACTACCACCTTTTATACATTACAGTAATAGAAATTCTTCTATGGAATAGGAGGCGTTGTCAAGGAGAAACTTAAGCAATTTGTTATCAAACTTTACTTTGTTGCATGTCAGGTGTTTTATGTAACTGGGTAAATGATAAAAAATTTTGTTACAGTTTTTAAATCACTGGTAAAAGATCAAACATTTTTGTTGCGGCATTGTGCACACCTTTTTGTGCTAAAGACAACTTTAATGTGGAATAACAAATGTCATTTTTTCTTCTGATATTGTAATTATGCACCTTCTTTTGAACTGTAGTGGGTTATTTACAACAAACTTCATGAGGGGATAAATGTACTATGAAGCAGCAGTCCGAATGCCCAACTCTTTAAACATATGTCTACAAGTTGATTGTGGGTGAGCACCTTTGCACAATCAAGACTTTCTCTTAAAGATGAGTTACCCCAGAAGATTTTTCCATATGACATTGAATGAAAATATGCCAACTTACTAATTTCTCTCTCCCTAAAATTTGCAATGATTCTGAGTGCATATGTGGCTGAGTTCCAAAGTACGTTTTTCCAATTTAAATTCTCATTAGTATGGAGCCACTAAGAACTTTGAAGTTTCCAACCTGTTTATTATATTCTCACCATAGGCTACATTTATCATTGGTGTAGTGCCACTAGATGTGCAGAACTAAATATGTTGTGTCTTATTAAAATTGAGCTTGAGACCATTCACAGAAAACCAGTCAGTGATACTTTTAAGAACTTTGTCATTTTTTCCTTTTTGTGTACATATGCTTGGATTCATTACAAAAGGAACTAATCTGCAAAAGGAACTGTATACTAGATGGAAGACAGTTCATGTATATGAGGAACAGTTGTGTACCTAAGATTGAATGTGGAGGAACCCCATTTGTGATTTCTCCCCAGTCAGAATTATGACCCTGGACTATATTTCTTGACATACTAAGTACAACTTTCTGCATTCTTTTGGTTAGATATGACATTTTCCATTGGTCAGCTACGTTGTAGCGGCACCGCCATTTAGGATAGGGAAAGTTAGTTTTGTGCGATATGCAGAGCATGAGTTACAGCCAGATGTGGGCTGGATTGCAGTAAGTTACGCATACCAGCAGTTGCAAAGGCAAATAGAGGCCATAGGGGCATAGGACTGCTGGAGAGAGCACACACAGCAGTTTCCATGGCGCAGGTCACAGGCAGAAGAGGGCCACTGGCCAACCTAAGTGTTATGCATACGTGACATGAAGCGGCACGCTTGACAAAACAGAGGCGTACAGCCGTGTATAAATTCAAGTGTGGCAACTCGCCTGGATGGTGGGGCGTATCACACTGCTGGGCTACACGCAGCAACAGATGGGGCGCCAGCATCCCAGTCCACGGCGGGTCATTGGTTTGACCCTCTGAGGCCGACATGGGGTCCGTAGCCAGCCAGGGTGGGTCATTCCTCGGCTCGCTACCATGGGCAGTCACCTTGGCTCCCAACACACGCTGGAGACTTCCTGGGGTGAGGGCCGCAGATAGTGGATGCCAGATAGCAGGCGCTTGTTGGTTGCCGCGATCTCAGCCACGCCGGCGAGAAGGAGGACGCAGCTGGCCGCCTGCGGCACACACCAAGCAGCACTGAGTCGGCTGCTGGCGCAGCCATCCTGGCAACATCGGAACTCCGTGGGCCGGCCAAAGCTGGCACGACACAGCATTGCATTGCACAGGCCGCTGAGGTGCTACCTCAGCATTGCGGGACCCTGTGACTCAGACCGAGGTGAACGGAGCTCTGTAGTGGAAGCAAATAAATCTTTGGAAAGTTCTCGCCGAATTTTAATACGGCAACTCCTAGCACCCACCCACTACATTTGGTGTCTTCCCGCTACATTTGGTCATCCTGGTACATTTGGTGGCAGAAGCCGCCACAACAACACTATCAATCCCAGAAAGCATCAATTTATCTTGGAGAATTCTGTGACTCATACAGTCAGATGCCTCACAGAAAATACCAACTGGCACTATTTTATCATTTATTTAATCATTTCAGAAATTCTGTTCTTGAATACATCATCTCCTCAAATTGTGGAAACTGTCAGCAGTGAAACACATCAGTAGTTATTGACATCTCTCTTACAATCTGTCATAAAGAGGGGTTTAACAACAGCATGTTTCATGCTCTCTGGAAAAATGCCTTGAGTTAGTGATGTTTTATACATTTCAGATTAGACTGGGCTTATTACATGGAAACAAAATTTTAATACTCTATTGGAAACACCATCAAAACCAGATGACCTTTTATTTTTGAGAGAATTTATAATTTTCTTAATTTCAGAAGGAGAAGTTAGTGATACATTCATATGATTGAATTTTATGAAAGTTACATTTTTAACATACTACTGTGATTTTGCTCTTGAACTGTTTCTTCCTATGCTTTCTATTATATTTAAGAAATGATTATTAAATGCATTTGCTACCTGTGTCTCATCATTTATAGCCCTTCCATTCACTTCAATAGTGATGTCGTCCTGTTCCGTGGCTGGTTGTCCTACCTCATTTCACTACATTCCATTCAGCCTTATGTCTGTTCTCGGAAGTACTGATTTCTGACATTATGTTCATTTTCTTTGATTTTTTAATAACCTTTCTTAGTAATTTTTAGTAGTTTTTGTTGTGTGCAACTACTGCAGGATCCCTACTTGCTCTTGCCAAAATATACAATTTCCTTTTCCCTTCACAAGATGCTTTAATCCTTCTAGTGATCCATGGTTTTTTTACATGGTTGTTTAGTGCCCTTCCTGATTAGATTATCGAGCGAGGTGGCGCAATGGTTAGCACACTGGACTCGCATTTGGGAGGATGACGGTTCAATCCCTCGTCTGGCCATCCTGATTTAGGTTTTCCGTGATTTCCCTAAATTGCTCCAGGCAAATGCCTGGATTTTTCCCTTGAAAGGACACAGCCAACTTCCTTCCCCATCCTTCCGTAATCCCATGAGACCGATGACCTCACTGTTTGGTGTCTTCCCCCAAAAGAACCCAACCCAACCATGATTAGATTACATGGAAAGCTATTTTCAAATAATGATATGAATTTATCATGCAATAGATTAAATTTTGTATTAGCATTTGGTTCATTATAAATTACATCCAATGTCATCTCCTGCAAACTATCCTAAAAAACATTTGCCCTGGAGTCATTAATTATTCTAACTGATTTCCATTGAGGAGTATCCATACCGTAAGGTGCTGTGCTATTTATCCTAACTGACTGTGCATCATGATAGAGAGAGAGAGAGAGAGAGAGAGAGAGAGAGAGAGAGAGAGAGAGAGAGAGAGAGAGAGTGCATTTGTTACTGGGTAGACAGTTATTTTCTTACATTGAGAAACATCGAAGAAAGCATTATCAATTAGGGTCCTACTGTCTTTATCCACCTGTATTGAAAGTTGATTACTGACACCAAATCATGGGATCCAAATAAAATTTCCATATTATTTTTCCTATCACAATCCTTCAGAAAATCTACATTGAGTTTACCACAGTCTATTAATTGCTTGCTGCTGTCTAACAGATGGCACAGTAAAGAATCTAGATTCATCATGTTGTTGTTGTTGTGGTCTTCAATCCTGAGACTGGTTTGATGCAGCTCTCCATGCTACTCTATCCTGTGCAAGCTTCTGCATCTCCCAGTACCTACTGCAACCCACATCCTTCTGTATCTGTTTAGTGTATTATCTCTTGGTCTCCCTCTACGATTTTTACCCTCCACGCTGCCCTCCAATACCAAATCGGTGATCCCTTGATGCCTCAGAACATGTCCTACCAACTGATCCCTTCTTCTAGTCAAGTTGTGCCACAAACTTCTCTTCTCCCCAATCCTATTCAATACCTTCTCATTAGTTATATGATCTACCCATCTAATCTTCAGCATTCTTCTGTAGCACCACAATTCGAAAGCTTCTATTCTCTTCTTGTCCAAACTAGTTATTGTCCGTGTTTCACTTCCATACATGGCTACACTCCATACAAATACTTTCAGAAACGACTTCCTGACACTTAAACCTATACTCGATGTTAACAAATTTCTCTTCTTCAGAAATGCTTTCCTTGCCATTGCCAGTCTACATTTTATATCCTCTCTACTTTGACCATCATCAGTTATTTTGCTCCCCAAATAGCAAAACTCCTTTACTACTGTAAGTGTCTCATTTCCTAATCTAATTCCCTCAGCATCACCCGAATCAATTCGACTACATTCCATTATCCTCGTTTTGCCTTTGTTGATGTTCATCCTATATCCTCCTTTCAAGATACTATCCATTCCATTCAACTGCTCTTCTAAGTCCTTTGCTGTCTCTGACAGAATTACAATGTCATCGGCAAACCTCAAAGTTTTTATTTCTTCTCCATAGATTTTAATACCAACTCCGAATTTTTCTTTTGTTTCCTTCACTGCTTGCTCAATATACAGATTGAATAACATCGGGGAGAGGCTACAACCCTGTCTCACTCCCTTCCCAACCACTGCTTCCCTTTCATGTCCCTCGACTCTTATAACTGCCATCTGGTTTCTGTACAAATTGTAAATAGCCTTTCGCTCCCTGTATTTTACCCCTGCCAGCTTTAGAATTTGAAAGAGAGTATTCCAGTCAACATTGTCAAAAGCTTTCTCAAAGTCTACAAATGCTAGAAACGTAGGTTTGCCTTTCCGTAATCTATTTTCTAAGATAAGCCATAGGGTCAGTGATGCCGCATGTGTTCCAATATTTCTACGGAATCCAAATTGATCTTCCCCGAGGTCGGCTTCTACCAGTTTTTCCATTCGTCTGTAAAGAATTTGCGTTAGTATTTTGCATCCGTGACTTTTTAAACTTATTGTTCAGTAATTTTCACATCTGTCGGCATCTGATTTCTTTGGGATTGGAATTACTATATTCTTCTTGAAGTCTGAGGGTGTTTTGCCTGTCTCATACATCTTGGTCACCAGATGGTAGAGTTTTGTCAGGACTGGCTCTCCCAAGGCAGTCAGTAGTTCTAATGGAATGTTGTCTACTCCCGGGGCCTTGTTTCAACTCAGGTATTTCAGTGCTCTATCAAACTCTTCACGCAGTATCGTATCTCCCATTTCATCTTCATCTACATCCTCTTCCCTCTATATACTCCTTCCACATTTCTGCTTTCCCTTCTTTGCTTAGAACTGCGTTTCCATCTGAGCTCTTGATATTCATACAAGTGGTTCTCTTTTCTCCAAAGGTCTCTTTAATTTTCCTGTAGGCAGTATCTATCTTACCCCTAGTGAGACAAGCCTCTACATCCTTACATTTGTCCTCTAGCCATCCCTGCTTAGCCGTTTTGCACTTCCTGTCAATCTCATTTTTGAGACGTTTGTTTTCCTTTTTGCCTGCTTCATTTACTGAATTTTTGTATTTTCTCCTTTCATCAATTAAATTCAATATTTCTTCTGTTATCTGAGGATTTCTACTAGCCCTCGTCTTTTTACCTACTTGATCCTCTGCTGGCTTCACTACTTCATCTCTCAAAGCTACCCATTCTTCTTCTACTGTATTTCTTTCCCCCATTCCTGTTAATTGTTCCCTTATGCTCTCCCTGAAACTCTGTACAACCTCTGGTTTAGTCAGTTTATCCAGGTCCCATCTCCTTAAATTCCCACCTTTTTGCAGTTTCTTCAGTTTTAATCTACAGTTCATAACCAATAGATTGTGGTCAGAGTCCACACCTGCCCCTGGAAATGTCTTACAATGTAAAACCTGGTTCCTAAATCTCTGTCTTACCATTATATAATCTATCTGAAACCTGTCAGTATCTGCAGGCTTCTTCCATGTATACAACCTTCTTTTATGATTCTTGAACCAAGTGTTAGCTATGATTAAGTTGTGCTCTGTGCAAAATTCTACCAGGCGCCTTCCTCTTCCATTTCTTAGCCCCAATCCATGTTCACCTACTACGTTTCCCTGTCTCCCTTTTCCTACTGTCGAATTCCAGTCACCCATGACTATTAAATTTTCATCTCCCTTCACTATCTGAATAATTTCTTTCATTTCATCATACATTTCTTCAATTTCGTCGTCATCTGCAGAGCTAGTTGGCATATAAACTTGTACTACTGTAGTAGGCGTGGGCTTCGTGTCTATCTTGGCCACAATAATGCGTTCACTATGCTGTTTGTAGTAGTTTACCCACACTCCTATTTTTTAATTCATTATTTAACCGACTCCTGCATTACCCCTATTTGATTCTGTATTTATAACCTTGTATTCGCCTGACCAAAAGTCTTGTTCCTCCTGCCACCGAACTTCACTAATTCCTACTATATCTAACTTTAACCTATCCATTTCCCTTTTAAAATTTTCTAACCTACCTGCTCGATTAAGGGATCTGACATTCCACGCTGCGATCCGTAGAACGCCAGTATTCTTTTTCCTGATAACGACATCCTCCTGAGTAGTCCCTGCCCAGAGATCCGAATGAGGGACTATTTTACCTTTCGGAATATTTTACCCAAGAGGACGCCATCATCATTTAACCATACAGTAAAGCTGCATGCCCTTGGGACAAATTAAAGCTGTAGTTTCCCTTGCTTTCAACCGTTCGCAGTACCAGCACAGCAAGGCCGTTTTGGTTAGTGTTACAAGACCAGATCAGTCAATCATCCAGACTGTTGCCCCTGCAACTTCTGAAAAGGCTGCTGCCCCTCTTCAGGAACCACACATTTGTCTGGCCTCTCAACAGATACCCCTCTGTTGTGGTTGCACCTACAGTACGGCCATCTGTACTGCTGAGGCGCACAAGCCTCCCCACCAACAGCAGGGTCCATGGTTCTTGGGGGGGAGATTCATCGTAAGTAGTTCAAAATTTCCCAGTGAGGATTTATATACAGTTAAAATTAAAAGTGAACTACTTTTCAGCATTTATTCATAAGCACGCACTTCTGTGTGCTGATCGTTATAAAATCTTCTTGTCTCGATGTTTTTGAACTTGTTTCCTGTGTTATTTCTGCATGAGTAAGCTGCAATAGTATAATCCTTTATATGTAACTTATCTAACCCTATGGTTATGTGGTGCTCAGACAGGCACAGGATTTCTATCTTTTCAGAGCTGTCTTGTTTTTCCACACAGACAAGAAGCTCTTCTACCTTATTACTCAGTCCTCTAATATTTTTATGAAATAAGTTAAGCCTACTTTTGTGTGTGTTATTAAGCATTTTGTGGGACTCTTCTGTTTGTTTTCACTTCTTTCAAAACAGGGTGCCTGAAACATGATTCCAAACTAAAAAAGATGCCCTGACATGAGAAAACACACAGACCTTGCTATGTGTAATGGTACCCCCCTCCACTGCCCCGTCCCTAACCCCCTCCCCCAGTATATTACCTGCAAGAAGCTCAGCCAACCTATCTTTCTCTCTTCTGTTAGGTGTTCGCCATGTCTAGTATATTCCCGTCACCCAATTGTAACAACAGCCTTCACAACTCAGCGTTCACAGCAGTGTTCACCCGGGGCTGGTCATGGCACTGTAGGACCTCCATAATACATTTGTAGTTGATACTCCTATTTCATCTACGTCAGACCTAATGTTGTAATTACTGCTCTTAGCTAGGCTGTACCCTGACCCACCAACTATAGCTTGATCGTCTTTGCCAAAACTTTTGCACAAATTCCCTATGTCTTCTGTCACGTAGCTAAGGCTTCACAATACTTGTGAGTTGGCACCCTGTCCATAATTTGTCCTGTACCATCTGGCCAACACCCCTCGCATTAATACTACCTAGCAACAAGACACTTTTCTTCGTACTCTCTTTTGGTACCGACCTACATTGAATTTCATAGCTAGATGTCTGCTGCATGTTACTGTGACCTACAGCTGGAGGAGGCTCTTCCCCCCCCCCCCCCCCCCCCCCCCCTGCCCCGCCTCTTCATGTGACAAGTCAACTTTATTCAACACTATTAGTTCAAATGTAGATGAAGTTGAAGAACAGTTCTCCTTTCACCCATTGCTTACTACCTTTACCCTGTTCCCAAGATTTTTCTCCCCTTCAACCTACCTGGTTCAAATTTTGCATGATCTAGCCCGGCCTGAAGGGCACAGGCAATGAAAAGTGGTTACATCTCATTTCACATGTCACCAGTTAAATTGTTTATGTTCACCATACTGATGCAGGGTGAGAGTACATCCATCTGACAGATAGTAAATGTGCTTTGGAGTTGGAATGCTGGTGTATTTCATTATTATATGCGTCTCTGTAGTAAGCTATAAACAGATGAACTGTAACCTTTGAACTACTCCAGTGAAATCCCGTACTTCAACCTGAATAGTGGAGGAGTAATTCTCTAGAAAATCACAAACAACAAGATATTCACTTACTTCGATTTCTTCCTTAGCGATTTTAAAGATCTGTGACTGCTGCTGGATGATACATGAGTGTGGTAGGAACTGTTGTGAACTCGATGCAAATACCTCAATTAAATCATCTGTTGATTTTTTTTTAGTCTCTAGAACCATCTCACCTTTAGGTAACAACACGTATATATAATTTCATCAGTGCAGTTCATATCAAACGGATAATCAGTCAGTCTTGTCAAACTTGGACAGTAGGAACATGCACCTAAAAACACGCTGGAAGTGCAGTAACAAATGCTACACAGTGCTTTTATGGTGGTGATGTTTGTTCTTCAAGCTTTCTCAGTACTTACACCTGTCAGTCATTAACCTAAAATTCCAATGTGAGGTGTACAAACAAACAGCATTGATCCCACTGGTATAGGCAAGAACACAGTGCCTTTGCCACAAGTCACGAAGTTTGAGAATACAGTACTTACATATGGGTATGTATCTTCAAAATATGCATACATTTCCTCAAGACTGTGCAACCCTAGCTGCTTCCACTTACTTACTCTAATTCTGCTTTCTCTCACATACATGTAGTCTTTCCTTCTTGGCGTCACATGGCTCACTCTTTGATCACAGTGAAAATCATGTACATGTTGAATGGAGTTTTCACAACATGGTGTACCTGGCTTTCAATTTGGTGCTAGTAATATACCATGTTCTGGTGCTAACTGTTTTGCTCTTCTTATCATGTAATGTGAAGCCAAAAATCTTTTGTGGTTTTACTTATACTCCATCTCTTAGGAAGCGTTGTCAAAATATTTATTTTGTGACACATACTTTATGTATTGCGAAACTTATCTTTCAGCCTGTCTGTGAGTTCTTTTTCTCCATTTTTTTTCCACACATTTCTTTTTCCACTTGTGCCACATACGCATGCTACACCACTGAAGCATCACCTGCTACACGACTGAAGCAACCTTTTTCAGTTTTCGCTTTGAGTACTTTTTCCACAGACAGCAACCTCTTTCTTCACAGGGGATTCACCTAAAAACTGAAGACTAGTATTTGATGAAACCAGTGCCATATCTGATACTATTTCCATCTTCACTTTACATCTTCTCTGAAAGTACCTAGCACACACAGCTGAGGCAACACCTGCAGGAGTTGATGGGTTTTGTGATATTTGCTTTCAGCATTTTCTGTAAATTTTTCCACCTAGCAGTACATTAGTCTACTTGTTTACCACACACACCTAAACAATCTTCAAATTCTTCTGTATCCTTAAAAGACCTCCATCTTTAAATGGATTGCAACAGTGCAGTTTTGACTTGAAATCCATTTTTTACAAACTATTGCTAAATGCTAACTCGCAGCACATGTACACTGCAGACCTTGAATGTGAAAATTCTTATAAGCCTGGTATGTTGCTTAGCAAGGTAAAGCTCTACTCGCCAGCTTTTCAGTGAAATGAGTTTCATTGCTGTATCTGGGTTAGAACTAGAATTATAATCTCTTTTGTTGAAAAAGACACATGTAAATTTCACCCAATTTCCAAACTTTGCAGACCTGTAACTTCCTTCACAGTTGTCATATACCTGTGAAAGCTGGTAGTTTTCCATCTCTTATCTGAGCCATTGGGTGCATCAAATTTGAATGAAGTCTGAGTGGATTGGGTTGAGTGCTGCATTGAATTGACATGTAATTACCCAGTCTGCACTGTGTGTGATGTAGAACATTGATTGATCTTCTTACTCAAAGAGCAAGAAGATATCTTTGCATTGTACTAGTCACAAATGATATGTGGCAGTGTATACATCATGGGTAAGTATCACCCTGCCCTTCTTCTCACACCCCCACTGTGCTGGTTAGTTTTCAAACAATGCATGGAAGGATAACTATTAATAAGCTTCGGTATGTGCTGAGATTTATATTTTTGTTGCCATGGAAATTTGTGAAATTTAGCACACCCAAATGTAAGGAGAGGGCGGCAGGCTGTTACATTGCTTGATGCATCTTACATTGAGTGCTCTTGGAATTTAGGCAGTGAAGTAATCTAACAAAGTAACACAAATGTTTAATACATTTTTGTCAAACTAACAGGGAGGGTATTTTTTTGCAAAATGCTTGTTATGTATTGTTTTGTTAAAATGATTCCAGATGTTTCAGCAGAAAAGGGAAAACTTCCCACCTGTGATGTTCCTTCAACAAACTCGACATAATGTTTCAACAGTTGAAACACGATTTCGTAAAGCACAGGATGGCAATAAGAAATTGAAACCGTTTGCATGGTTTTTGTTGGTGAGTGAAACTAACTTTTCAGATATCAGGAGCAGTGTATTATCTTTGTTCTGTAATATTTGAATGTTAATATTTGTTTCAAGTAGCTCGTGCCGATAACAACATTTGCACTTGGAACATGGCAAGTGAAACGTCGGAAGTGGAAGTTGGATCTTATTGCAGATCTTGAGAGTAGAACAAAGCAGGCCCCACATGATCTTCCTGAAGAGTAAGTGGCACTTCATTACATAAGTTCTCTCAGTATATGTGTATGTTGACATATGGATGGGTTAGTTCTTCCAATATTCACTGAATTGAGGCCTATGTCATGTTATAGGGAGTCTTATTGATAATGATATGCATGATTTGGGAGTACTCCCCAGATATGTGCGGCATCTGTGGGCTTCTCTTCCATGTCACCTTTTATGTACAGAGATAGAGCAGCTACACAGCATTTATCACAGAAAGTTGCAGTATAGTTTAATTTACAAAGAAGTCCTTAGGAGCAAACATTATTTAGATATGAAACTTCCTGGTAGATAAAAACTGTGTGCCGGACAGAGACTCGAACTCGGGACCTTTGCCTTTCGCGGGCAAGAGCTCCACCACCTGAGCTACCCAGGCACGACTCATGCCCCGTCCTCACAGCTTTACTTCCGCCAGTACCTCGTCTTCTACCTTCCAAACTTCACAGAAGCTCTCCTGCGAAACTTGCAAAACTAGCACTCCTGGAAGAAAGGGTATTGCGGAGACATGGCTTTGCTGCAGCCTCGAGAATGTTTCCAGAATGAAATTTTCACTTTGCAGCGGAGTGTGCGCTGATATGAAACTTCTTGACAGATCAAAACTGTGTGGCGGACTGGGACTCGAACTTGGGACCTTTGCCTTTCGCGGGCAAGTGCTCTACCATCTGAGCACTTGCCCGTGAGAGGCAAAGGTCCCGAGTTCGAGTCTCGGTCCGGCACACAGTTTTGATCTATCAGGAAGTTTCACATCAGCGCACACTCCGCTGCAGGGTGAAAATTTCATCCTGAAAATTATTTACATATTTTGCAAAGGATTGTGACACAGTCAACATTCCTGCGTACTTTCTGCTTGTAACCCTTACTTTTGTGGCCAGAATAGATGTGAGATTAGCCACTTGTAGGTGAGATTGATGTGTATTCATCTTGTGCCATTATTTCCTTTTGTATGTACTGCATATGTAGTGCTTTAAGCAGACAAGTGTGTAATAATAGTAATGATGTCCCTAAACTGTGCAGCTGAAGACTAATTTAGACATTGTTAGCTACTGTAAGTACTGGTATCAGAGAGTTATAATTGAGGTCATCCATGAGAATCTCTGCACCAAGACAGACTGTCATTAAGTTCTATTGCTAGCAGTCAGACTTTATTATCATATGTACCCCTATGTCTGAGGCCTTTAAAATGACTCTGTTACTATTTAATAGTGTTGGTAGAAAGATTGTGTGTCACCATGACTTTGGATGCAGATTTTGAGATAATCAATTGATAAATCATCTACTACACACACGCACACACACACACACACACACACACACACAAATGCAACTCACACGCACATGGCTGCAGTCTCAGGCAACTGCAGCCACACTCTGGGAAGCAGCACCGGTGCATGATGGGAGTGGCGACTGGGTGGGGGTAAGGAGGAAGCTGGGCAGGGGGGGGGGGGCGATAGTAAGGTAGGGGTGGTGGACAGTGCAGTGCTGCTGGGGAGTGTGCAGGGACTAAGTGGAGAGAGGGTGAGGCAGCTATGTGCATTCGGGAATTAAGACGTGGAGAGGTGGGAAGGATCCACATGGCACAGGCTGTGAAGCAAACATTGAAATGAAGGATGTCATTTTTGGCAGCATTATTAGCAACCGGGTGGTCCGCTTGTGTTTCTTGGCAACAGTTTGTTGGTGGCCATTCATGTGGACAGACAGATTGTTGGTTGTCATGCCCATATAGAATGCAGCACAGTGGTTGCAGCTTAGTTTGTAGATCACATGACTGGTTTCACAGGTAGCCCTCTCTCTGATGGGTTAGGTGATGTTTGTGACCGGACTGGAGTAGGTGCTGGTGGGAGGATGTATGGGACAGGTCTTGCATCTATGTCTATTACAGGGGTATGAGCCATGAGATAAGGGGTTGGGAGCAGGTGTTGTGTAGGGATGGACAAGTATATTGTGTAGGTTTGGTGGACACTGGAATAACACTGTGGGAGGGTTGGAAGGATAGTGGGCACAACATTTCTCGCTTCAGAGCATGACGAGAGGTACTCGAAATCCTGGCAGACAATGTAATTCATTTGCTCCAGTCCTGGGTGGTACTGAGTTACAAGGGGAATGCTCCTCTTTGTCCAGAGGTGGAACTTTGGGAGGTGGTGGGAGACTGGAAAGGTAAGGCATGGGAATTTGTTTTTGTACAAGCTTGGGAGGATAATTACAGTCTGTGAAGGTTTCAGTGAGACCCTCGGTATATTTCAAGAGGGACCGCTCGTCACCGCAGATGCGATGACCACAGCTGTTCTGAATTGCACAGATGGGAACTTTCCCTGTATATATCCAATATTCCTGTAACCCTCCTGGCCTTAACCTTCGTTAGTCATTGTCCTCACCCATCCAGCCCCTTCTCTGTTCCCATTCCAGCACTATACAGCCCTCATTCCACGATCACACCCAGTCTTTTTACTTCTCTCCTTTTCCACTACCCCCCCCCCCCCCCCCCATCTCCCCTCCTCATCCCTGCACATTCCTCAGCAGCACCTCACTGTCCACCACCCCTACCCTACTGTCCTTCCCCCTCCCCGCCCTAGCCTCCTCCTTACCCCCACCCAGTCGCCACTCCCATAATGCACCGGTGCTGCTGCTCGCAGAGTGGCTAAAGTTGCTTGAGACTGCAGTCGTGTGTGTGTGTGTGTGTGTGTGAATAATATATTTGGGCCAACTATTTGCTCTGTGTTCTCACATTATTAAGCACAATGGTGTGTGAGGCCTGTCATTGGTTGGCCACTCTTGCATGAGATGTGCGTGTCTGGAAGCAGTGGATTCAGTCTTTATGCCACAGTTATAGGATCTTGAAGCTTCAAGCCTTTCATGTTATATTGTGGCATGTGGGACATTGTGAAACTGGTTTGAAATTAATAATGACTTCAGTGATAAACTGCACTATCTGTGATCCATCTTTAACTGTTATCATTTGAACTCATTATCCAGTTCCTAAATTTGGCAGTGGAGGGAAGCTTATAATTGGACATTTGGAGGTGAAGAGGAGTAACATAACACTTTTTTATTAATCTATATCACTGACCCAGTTACTTATAAGACATAGTCAGATAATTGTCACATTCTGGAAGAGCTTCAGCAGAACAATGAAAATTCTATTGCTGCTATCCCTGAGGCGAAAGTGCTACGAGTTTGATAAATTGGGCATAGTGCTACATTGGTGTTAATAGTAGCCATTTCCAGCATCTTCTGTGATGAAAGGGTCAGTTCTGCATCAGTCTTACTGTAAATATTTTTGAGGCTAATTTTATTTTGTCTGTTCGTTATTAACAGTAATAGCATTGACATGTGTTTTAGAAGATTAATCTTTGTTCATTGTGTAATAAACGTATGTGGAGTTAAACATTGCAAAATAAAGAGCACAGTGTTTAGATCAAAAATAGAGCCTCTAAAAAATTATACACAGTGAATCTTAGTCATTTGAGACAGTGGAAATGTCCAATATAGCTGTACAGGGGCAGGTAGGTTAAACTTCTCATTGACAAAGTTGTCTGAGAAGTCCAACAAAATTGGAGACATAAGAATTGCCAGGTGTGGGATACTGAATGTTGATACTTGCAGTGTCAAAGATCAGGTCTTGCTCTGAGGCATAGTTGAAATTCTTAAATAGTAGAATGACATGCATGGCCAAAGTACTGTTGAAGGGATGGTTGTAGATTGTAATTCTGGTCTTTTTTCCTAATAAAATCTGAAGAAAATTGTGTGGGCTTCTTTGCATTTTAGAAAGCCGCCAATAGACTATATCACCATAAAATAATGATATCTCTTACTGAAATAACAGTGAGTAGTGATGGTACAACTGACAGGTTTTAACAGCTGATTGTCCAGTAGATTGTTTTTTTCAGTTAAATGAAACTAGTCTGTCAGGCCATGAATATTAATGTTGTTCACTCACTCTCTGGGTTTGAATCAATGTGAGACAACAGACTGGGACAAGTTTCTGGTACTTACATCAGTTGCATTAATGTTTCACTGAATCTCTGGTTTTGAGTAGTTTTACTTACAAATTTGTTCATTGTTTTCAGTTATACGCGAAACATGACTGGGCTGACAACTTTTTTGTACACTAATAACGTATCTTATTTCAAAAGGACGTCAAAAAGGTGTATTTATTAAAATGAAGTATTTTCTAAATTCATGTACAGGGCTATTACAAATGATTGAAGCGATTTCATAAATTCGCTGTAGCTCCATTCATTGACGTATGGTCACGACACACTACAGATACGTAGAAAAACTCATAAAGTTTTGTTCGGCTGAAGCCGCACTTCAGGTTTCTGCCGCCAGAGCGCTGGAGAGCGCAGTGAGACAAAATGGCGACAGGAGCCGAGAAAGCGTATGTCGTGCTTGAAATGCACTCACATCAGTCAGTCATAACAGTGCAACGACATTTCAGGACGAAGTTCAACAAAGATCCACCAACTGCTAACTCCATTCGGCGATTGTATGCGCAGTTTAAAGCTTCTGGATGCCTCTGTAAGCGGAAATCAACGGGTCGCCTGCAGTGAGCGAAGAAACGGTTGAACACGTGTATCTGGACATGCTGGAAAATTGGCTCATGCCACAACTGGAGACCGACAGCACCGACTTCATCTTTTAACAGGATGGTGCTCCACCGCACTTCCATCATGATGTTCCGCATTTCTTAAACAGGAGATTGGAAAACCAATGGATCGGTCGTGGTGGAGATCATGATCAGCAATTCATGTCATGGCCTCCACGCTCTCCCGACTTAACCCCATGCGATTTCTTTCTGTGGGGTTATGTGAAAGATTCAGTGTTTAAACCTTCTCTACCAAGAAACATGCCAGAACTGCGATCTCGCATCAACGATGGTTTCGAACTCATTGATGGGGACATGCTGCGCTGAGTGTGGGAGGAACTTGATTATTGGCTTGATGTCTGCCGAATCACTAAAGGGGCACATATCAAACATTTGTGAATGCCTAAAAAAACTTTTTGAGTTTTTGTATGTGTGTGCAAAGCATTGTGAAAATATCTCAAATAATAAAGTTATTGTAGAACTGTGAAATCGCTTCAATCATTTGTAATAACCCTGTATTTATTTACTTAAACATTAAATTTGTGTACTTCTGACATTAAACATAAATTTTTGGTCGATACCAAAACTGTAATGACTGATGCTGCGATGTAAATTTATGTTTAAATAAATGAAAAATTAGATCACTTAAAGTTATTGAAGCTGTCTCTCTCTCACCTGTCGCTGGTTTGCATCAATTGCCTAAACAAATGAAAAATTACTTTATTTAAATTTATTGAAACTATCTCTCTCTCTCTCTCTCTCTCTCTCTCTCTCTCTCTCTCACACACACACACACACACACACACACACACACACACACACACATACAGCTGGCTTGTACTCATCATCAATAATTCAATTTTGGTAAAAGCTGAGATGACATAAACAGAAAGCATACAGGATAACAATATTTTTTAATTGTTTGGTGACTTAATCATTTGTTTATTAAGAATGTACTGCAGCATATCAGGAAAATATTTATCATTTGTTAATTTTCTTTGAATTTCTTCAATTGACAGTTTCAAAATGTGAAAAGCAAATATCAGAATGAAAATATCAGCAATGACAGACTGTAAGAGTGAGCCAACAATTATGATTTACACTGAAGTGACAAATGTCGTGGGATAGGGAGACACCATATTGCTTTAAACAATAATAATTTCACATGTCGAGAGAAGCCTCTGTGCTACTAGCAGTCTCGGCCGAGTGGTTAAGGTTTCTGACTAGAAATCAGATTCCCTCTGCACGTACTTATGATGGTAGTATTGCATACACAAGGTACCAAAGGCTAGTGCATTGGTGGAGCTGTCATTTGTATTCAGGAGATTCGTGTGAAAAGATGTCCAACATTATTATGGCTGTATAATGGGCATTAATAGACTTTGAATGTGGAATCTAGTGGAAGTAGATGCATGGGACATTCCATTTTTCTGAGATCCACAGTGTCAAAAGTGTGCACCAAATTTCAGGCGTTACCTCTTTACACAATGGCTGATAACCTTCACTTAAAGACTGAGAGCAGCAGCGTTTGCATAGAGTTATCAGTGCTAAGAGCCAAGCAAGAGTGCTTGAAATAACCACAGAAATCAATGTGGGATGTATGACACATGTATCCGTTAGGACAGTGCGGTAAAATTTGGTGTTAATGGGCTATGATAACAGGTGACAGATGCAAGTGCCTTTGTGAACACCTTGACATCACCTGCAGCATCTCTCCTAGTCTTGTGACCATCTCGATTGGATCCTAGACTACTGGAAAACCAGGGTGTGGTCAGATGAGTTCTAATTTCAGTTGGTAAGAACTGATGGTAAGGTTCGAATGCGGTGCAGATCCCATGAAGCCATGGACCCAAGTTGTCAACAAGGCACTAAGAAAGCTGGTGGTGGCTCTGTAATGGTGTGGACTTTGTTTACATGGAATAGACTGGGCCCTGTGGTCCAACTGAACCAATCATTGACTGGAAATGGTTATGTTCAGCTACTTGGAGCCCATTTGCAGCCATTCATGGACTTTATGTTCCCAAACAATGATAGAATTTTTAGGGATGACAATGTGCCATGTCACCAGGCCACAATAGTTTGCGATTTGTTTGAAGAACGTTCTGGACAATTCGAGTGAACGATTTGGCCACCCAGATCACCCAATGTGGATCACAGTGGAAAATCCTGCACTGGGAATATTTTCACAGATATAAATGGCTGTAGAGGCAGCATGGCTCAGTATTTCTGCAGGGGACTTCCAATGACTTGTGGAGTCCATGCCACATTGAGTTGCTGCACTACGCAAGGCAAAAGAAGTCTGAAATCATATTATCAGTATTCCATGATTTTTGACACCTCAGTGTAATAACACCAAAATGATCAATTGTTCCCCCACAGGACTGAATGTGCCAAAGGTCAATGGAATCCTGTTATCGTCCACTGCAGTTCAGAGGAGTACAGACTTCGTGACAGACTATTTACAGTATTGGCAGTATACAGTATAGGCTTAACTGTGAAATTGAAGTACTAATGTGTGAATGGTAATAGTACTTCTTCATACCTATGAAGTACTATTTCTGCTACTTTTCACAAGCTGTGAAATGCAAACAGGTTTGTGAGCAGGGGTGTGATTTGTACATGTGTAGGTGATGATATAATTTACTGTGCAGTATAACTACTTACCACGCAAATAAACATCTGTTAAATATTGAAGATCTGAATTCAAATGATTTTTAACTTATGATGAGCACAATTTTTCGTTACAACAGAATGCTAGCTGTCATTAAAATTTGATAATTTTTTCTTTCTTTTTCACATTCCCTTGAGCGAAGTTACATGCTCAGTTTTGTACCCCAACGAAACATCAGCTTAATTCCCTATAAGTTTGACAAAATTAGCTGCAGGTTGCATATTGTTTGTTGATTGCATAGGTTCATGACAAGCCTGTTTTGGCATGTGTGCCATTTTCAAGTGGTCGAGTTGACATTACCTTCGTTTATAACATTTTATTCTACATCTAGACAGAGTGACATCCATAAAACACCTTGAAACGTTACTTCTTTTATGTATTATGTTATTAACATAGATCACATATTTACTTCCTATAGAAGAATAATGGTGAAATTAATTTCTTTCCTTTTATTTTTATTTATTTATTTTACAGTAATTAAATTATGGATCATTCCAATGTCATTGTAATAGTACTATGAGATTTATCTTATATTATACTTACATCTAGATGGAATGACATCTGTAAATCATCTTAGAATGTATCATATTTTATGGGCTATAAGATGCACCTTAATTTTTATGCAGTTTTTTTAAAATAACATTTTTACCATTTTTATTATTAGATTGAAACCAGATTAAAAAACATTCTTAGCTTATAAAACCGAACTGACCTTTAAAATCTGTGAAAACCATCAGCTGAATTTTCTTCTTCCTCTTCCTCTTCGTCATTGTCCTCTTCAACTATAAGATGGTCTTCGCTTCCATCGAGAGCATTACTTATGCCACACTTCTTGAAAGATGTAATAAAAATGTCTTCTCTCACTCCACACCACGACTGATTTATCCACTGACACACTTGTTTGATTGTAAGTCATTTTAAAGCTCCTTCGACATGAATTCATGTTGGGTTTCATCCATCATCCATTTGCTCCATTCCTCTCTCTTATACACTTTAAATGGTTTATTTATCGAAACATCCAGAGGTTGCAGTTGTGAAGTAAATCCTCTTGGAATAACAGAAGGCTCTGTACTTCCCTGTCTCAATTTCTCTTTAACAGAATTTTGCAAATGACTGCTAAACTGATCTAGCACAAGAAGAGCACTCTTCTTCAATAAAGCACCTTTCTTTCCCTCCCACACTCTGTTAATCCTTAATTTGATACCATCATCCATTTCATAGCGTCATCCATCCATACCTTGTTATGTATGTGAACAACTGTTACTGGTGGTATTTCAGGAGGTTTTGGCATTGCTTTTCCCTTGAAAATGATCATTGGTTAAGTTTAGTACTGTCAGCACAATGTGAACTGACAACAGAGTAGTGCAGTTTTTTCATATCCACTTGTTTTTATAGTTACAGTTTTAGCACCTTTCATGAAGATAGCTGTTACTCAACACATCAAATGTCAGAGAAGTTTTGTCCGTATTTGCTATTTGGCTGAGTTTCACACTGGTTTTCTTTCTATGTTGGATAATAAAGTGATGGGAAGATAATATTTTCTCTTCATACTTTTGTGCCATTTTCTGAGATATTTTGATTTTGGTTTGCATACTAAGTTTATGATGATGCTTTATAAACTTATAGCGCCAGCCAACTTCATCCATAAAGTCTGTTGAGTTCCACAATAGTGCTAGCTTACAAGCATGTATTTGAATAATTTTTGTATTAATTCAAATGCCATTTTGCGTACACTTGAATCCATTTCAATGTGTCGACTTCTAATTTTGGCCATTTTACACTCAGTCCTCCATTTGCACGTATAGTCTTCCTCTCTCTCTCTCTCTCTCTCTCTCTCTCTCTCTCTCTATTTAATTTTTTTAATTTTTTTAGTTCTTCTGTACTAAAATTTGTTTTTTTACTGTTGTGGAGGGCTGAAATGCAGGTCAGCTGCTTTGTTCTCATGTTGACCTGCATATGCTATAACTTTCAATTTATAGCCCACTATCATAAGAATACCTTTTATCTTTTTCAGTTATAAAACTAGCTGTTAACAAAAACATTGTTATGTTATCGATAACACAAATCACTTTCAATTCAAGTTCACCGGCATGGTAGACCGCAATGACATGTCTTAGGCAAGACATTTTTATGGGGTTGTGATGGTGGGGTAGAAGGGAGACAGTGTTAGCAAGCTTGTGAATCCTCGCTACTCATGTTTGTTGCCTTCTGTGCACTGCTGATGCCAGTTGAATCATGTTGCCAGGTAGAGATAGGTTTCCTGTGCAATCAAATATATGGCCATTTTTAAGACTGACGGGAATTTTATATTAAACACTGGACATTTTTATATTAATTTAGAGTATAAGATGAACCTGAATTTTGGAGACAACTTTTCAAAGAAAAAAGTGCATCTCATAGTCTGTAAAATGTGGTAAGTTCTGTTATGTATCATGTTGTTGACAAGACACGTATTTACTTTCTATAGAAATTTCATATATATAATTTTTTTTTTTTTTTTTTTTTTGCCGCTTGTAAAATGATGGATTGTTCCAATGGTGCTTTATGTTCACAAGTAAATTATAGGATTTTTTTTTTTGTCAGAGATATTGCATGTTACATCGATGTGCAGTCATTATGTTATCCATTGTTTTCGTTTATGGTGTTGCGTTGCTACGTTAACAACATAGTACATAAAAAGAAATTATGTTCCAAGATATTGTATGGACGTCACTGCATCTAAACATAAATACAGGGTGTGTCAAAAAAATGTATACAGACTTTGAAGCGTCATAGAAAATTTATTTCCCATTCTACAGTGTTAAATTTCTGGAAATGGAAAGCTTAAAGTCCAATTGGAAAAATAAATGTACTTTGCAAATGTGATTAATGCTCAAACTGGTGGCCTTCAGCATCAATACATTTCTGAGTACGAGTCACCATGGATTCTGAACATCGTACCAAAGTGTCCAATGAGATTTCTGCACACACCGCCTGAATCTCATTCCAAAGTGTGTCCAGGTTACGCGATTTACGTTTGTACACCTCATCTTCTACTGTGCCCCATAAGAAGAAATCCAGCGGCATGAGGTCTGGAGAGCATGCAGGAAACTCGATTGGTCCCCTGCATTCTATCCACTGGCCTGGCACACACTATGATAGTGTGCTGGGGCGCCAGCTTGTTGGAAATAAAACCCATCATTACCGTATAATGCACGAATGGCAGGGAATATGGAGTCAGCAAGCATTGTTAGGTACGTTTCTCCAGTAACAGTACCTTCAAAGCGGAAAGGCCCAATGAGTGCCCTTGCAGACAAACCACACCACACATTTACACCAGGCAAATTCACAGTCTCTTCAACTGTAATGTGTGGATTATCTTCAGCCCAGTACACACAATTGTGCCTATTGACAGTTCCATTGAGTTGGAATTGGGCTTCATCTGACCAAATTATGCTACCCATAAATCCCGGTTCACGTCTCACCATCTCCTGAACCCATTCACAAAATTCTAACCTTCAATCTGGATCGTCGTCACTTAGCTGTTGCACCAGCCTTGGAATGTACACACGAAACTTGCCTTTCTTCAGAATGCGTAGCACACTACTAGCACTTACATTACTCTCACGTGCCGCTTGTCTTGAAGATTTTTGAGGTGAACGCTGAAACAATTCCAAGACCGCAGTTGTGGAATCATCACTTGTAGCTGTACGAGGTCGCCCTGATCAACCTTTATGCACATCACACACTGTTCCATGAATTTTGAATTTGTCTCGTAGATGTGTAATTGTTAACCTTGAAGGTGGTTCTGTACCATACTCACTTCTTCACTGTCTTCGAACCGCAGCTACATTCTCAAACTTCCAGCACCACTTAATTATCTGCTCCCACGCTTCAAAGCTCAAACGCACGTCCGCCATGTTACAGTTACTTCCTTGCCACTGCTGCCACCTGTTGAAGAAACATAACATTACTTTCTTACAGACATTTAACCTTTTAGAACAGGAAATAAATTGTCTATGACAGTTCAAAGTGTGTATACATTTTTTGATGCAACCTGTATTATATAAGACAAAATCTCATAGTACTATTAAATAGACATAGAATAAAATGATTATAAATATAATGTCAACAGGAGCACTTGAAAATGGTGCATGTGCTGAAACAGCTTGTCATGAACCTATGTAATCATCAAGAAATAAGCAATTTGCAGCTAATTTTGTTAAAAGTATAAAGAGGATGTCATACTACAACCTTATGCAAGCTGTGGGCCCAGAAGAGATGATGTTATCAACTTAAATTATCCATGCATTAATTACATCTGAAACAACCTAAACTTCAGTAATGAATTAATCAGTTTTAAATGATGACAGGAGAATTAATATATTCAGTACATAATTAAGTGAACACACATGCTTATTTTAACTTTGGCATACCCCTTGAGATGTTATCACATATGCCTGGGGTTGGGGTTTTCCTTTGGGGCTATATGAACCCCATTTGTGTACACTACTTTAGTTTAACCAATGAAAGTACTACAGACTAGTTTCACTGAGGAATGAATGGGTAGCCCAGTCAACTAAAACAGTAAAGGGAGGTTTCATTTGAAAGACCCAATACATCTTTCAACATCTGTAACATCAGTTTCCTTATGTTTTGTAAATTTTAATTTTGACATCAAAATTGTACAAAATAATAATGTGTTATTTTGAAATTTATTGTTAAAATTCTATATAAAGTGATGCAGCGATGCTGCGAGAGGTCGGTCGGTCGGTCAGTCAGTCAGCGTTTTGTTTACGTGTGGTGTGTGCAGTTCGGTTGTCAACTAATGTAAATAAGTTTTGTGAAGCTTGAGACTTTAGTGTTCAATCATCAATGAACCTCAGGCAAACGAAGTTTAAGTTAAATGTTAATGATCTGAGGAGAATGTCAAAAGAATTTTTTCAGTCAGAAACGTGCAGACTTAATCACAACCATATCAATGACATTCTACGTACCCTACACACCTTTTACGATCATATTTCGTGGTATTGATGCAATTCGGGGTGGGTCACATGTGACTTTGGTTTATCTGAAATTTTCGTTATCTTAACTGGCTGCCGTCCCGATCATTTAGGATAAGCGGGAGTTTACTGTACAACTTTTATGTCGAGAGATTTACAAATAACCAACTAAAAGTCAGACAAAACATAGCAGAGTTACCAGATAAAAACAAGGATAAAATACCAGTACAGACACAGTTAAAAAAAGACAGATGGCCGTGGCCAGGTGAGTACTTCGAATGTGACTTACAGAGCCAATCAGCAACACATTAAAATGTCACACCCAATATCATACAAAATCTTAAAACACTCACCTCATTATGAGTTAAAAATAGAGGGCAGGTCCTGTGGGAGACCCACGTCTACCCTCAGGTCATCATATAAAACACACTCAATTAAAATACGTTGTGCCCAAAGCTATGTTCCACATCTGTGATACACTAGGGTTTCTCACGACGAAAGAGAAAGCCATGTATCAGTGGGCAGTTTTTCACTCCAAGCCCTCTAAGGGCTACTAATTCAGCTCAGCATGGTCAGGAGGTAAAACCCCCTCACATCCAGCCACTGAGCCTTCCACCATCATATAGTTTTCTGGGAAACATATGTGGTTACAATCTGCAGGTAACAGCAAGCAGGTGGTGGAAGAGAGCAAGCCTCCTTGGCAGCCCACCACATCAACAAGTTCATTTCCTTGGATCCCCATGTACCTGCAGAAAATGAGGAGAGTGCTCTGGACTTTTTGCACCTTACTATGTTCTGGGTACATCTGACGAGTAGCAAGAAGGGCACTTTGGGAATCAGAGCCAGTGATGAATTTCTTACTATGATACCATCACACTGCTCTAGTGCCCTCAGGACAGCAAACAATTTTGCACAGTAAAATGAAAACAATTCTGGGAGTACTACCCGAGAACAATATCAGTGAACATGATGGAGCAGCTAATGAAAACCCCCTGCTTAGACCCATCTGCGTTAACACCAATAAAATTCATTTGGAAGTTTAAAATCTCATAAAATTGAAGCTTAAAAATACAATCTGAGGTGGTAACTCTGTAGTAGCCAGTGGGTCCTCTACTCCATCTCTGGCTGTGGACTTTAATGCCCTCCACATGTAATAACTCAAGGATCTCCCTCACTCAAATCCCAAATGGCTTTGTTGCCCACAGGCAGTTGTGGAATAACATTCCTGTGGCAGTTGGGCAATTGAGGTGGAAACAGCCCTGTATGCTTGGCATACCACAAGAAGACATTGAACAGACAGTGGAGGCTCAGCCTCGGCACACAGGCAAGCAACTGGACTCGTGAAATAAGTGCCTGTTGACAGTCTTAATATCCTCATGGTGTACCTTATCGTGGATTTTGAGATATGAAGGTCTGGCTGATCTATAAATCTGACATCCTTATTCAACCCATAGTCATGCTAAGGCTTTATAGAGTTGGAGCAGACATGCCTTGTCAGCCCCACAAGACCTATGGCACGTTTAAGGATGGTTAAAGTGTTAAAGCATCTAAGTTTTAATTCTTTAAGTTATGGCAGCCACATAGCCCCTCATCAAAAACAAGGCCCAGATTCTTCATGTTTTCTATAAGAGTGAGAACAGTATCCCCCAGTTTCAAAACAGGTAAATTAAAAAGAGAGTGCAAGCAATTAAAATCAACACTAACAATTTTCTCCAAAGAGAATTTAAACCTGTGCTGTTTGACAATTTCTCCAACTGCCTGGTTATCAAATGAAATAACAGAGTGGCTGTTGCAAGGTTGGAGGATGCACAGAAGATGGAGGAGTCATCCACAAACAAGGAATACTGTATGCAACTTCTCACCAAGAACGTAATACTGCTCATTGCTTTGGTGAATGCCATTATACTTGGAACACTCTCTTGAGGGATGCTGCTCTCCCGCTTAAAATGGTCAGTCAGTATTAGTGACCTGCTCAGTAATATAAATAAAACCTCAGATTCTCTGCAGATTATGCAGATATCTCTAATGAAGTATCTGAGAAAAGATGTTCAAATATTCGGAATTGTTGAGTCATAATTTCTGCTTTTCGGTGAGCGGTCTCCTTTAATCCAAAAGTATTTTTAGTTTGGTAGAACTTTCCTGCAACATTTGTACAAATATTCAGTCAGATCTTAATAAGATTTCAAAATTGTACAGAGATTAGCAACTTACTTTAAATGTCAAGTAAAGCAGTTATTCACTTCACAAAATGCAAAAACATAGCATGCAATGCAGTCTATCTACAAGGGGATTGCATTCAAAACATTTGTGTGATCCATCCTAGAATATTGTGTTAGTTTTCAATTAATTAAGGAATTCAATATTCATTGTATTTGCTCAGCCCTGTAATATAAATTTTAAACTAGTGTTGCAACAGTAGCAGTGCTAATTCACAGTTTTTTTGTTCTAACTTGTACACCTGCTTTTGCATGTCTGTTGGAAGTAAAGCCTTTCTGAGCTGGAGAAGATGGAATATTATCCTGTGCGAGTGAAGGGCAGGTTCGATCACTCACGTGAGCTGTATTTGGGGCCTCGATCACTTATTGTGGATGGAGATGCAGCAAATCAAGGTAGTCTTATGTCACAAAATACCAAAGGACAGTCTGGAGGATACTGTGTGGTGACACCTTTCATACTAAGTGACAGAAAGTAAGTTTTACATGTATAATAAATTTTTCTCTTACTGAGATTGAAAATAGTATAGAAAAAGACAGAGTGAGTGTATTTAAATTGTAGTTGATCTTATAAGAATATTGTGAGGTTTGAAAACTTAAATTTGTATTAGAAGTAATCCAGTAGAGCACTAATGGCTCATTAGTCTCAGAAATCAATACTACAAATTTATATGAAAGAAATATGTTAGGCATTGTATGTAGATGTATGAAGCAAGGCACCTAATAGCTCTTGCAGTTGTAAATTTTTTTTATAGATTCATTTATGTGTTGTCATAATATACCTGGTGTAGCTGATAAAAAAGTAATGGCTTTATTTTACAGCAGAAATGTAAGTGTACTACAAACCTACTTTCACCTTATTAGGCCATTTTGTTTTACAGTTCCACGATTCTAGTGAACCGTGGATGGGTTCCCAGTAAACAGAAAAATCCAGGAACCAGAGAAGCTGGTCAGATAGAAGGAGACCTGGAGCTTACTGGACTTGTCAGGCTAAGTGAAAAAAGAGCTCCTTTCATGCCTGCCAATAAACCAGATGCATGGTTCTACAGGTAAAGAATGTAGTACTTTATGCACACATTCACCTTTCAGTGAGTCATGTAGTCCGAACCATTGTTTGTAATTAATTGAAGTGTAAACATACATTTTATTACAATGAAATATTGGTCCTAGGATAGCAGTATCTAAGCACAATTTTAATTAAAATGCCAGTGATATTCCCACAGCTCTCTATTGATAATGCTACTGTTTACTCTCCCTCCTTTCCTCTTCCTCCCTCCCTCCCTCCACCCCCTTCTCATCCCATGCCTCTTACCATTTAACTAAATGCTGATCATAATTGTAATAATGACCAAGTGAGATGGCTTAGTGGCTAAGACACAAAACCAGAGCTGAATCCAGCACTTTGGTTGTGGGGGAGTTAGGGGTAGGGACTGATCCCTTGGAATTTTGTGTCACCTGGCTGTCTCCCAAGTTCTCTTGAGTAACAGGAGTAATGGAGGTGGGCGAAGGTGGGAGGGGGGGGGGGGGGGCGCTATTCACTGTGTCAGTAGTATTTCATAAGCTACGTATACTTTCAGGGTTGTGCCAAATGATAAGCTTCTCAAGAAGTTGAGTTTGAGCTCAGAAGACTTGGGCTCATTGAGCTAGGGGCTGATCAGTTCCACCAGACCTGCATTACAGTAAACTTAGGGGGTGGGTCTGTAACCATAACTGAGAACAAGTATATGTCACTTAACACCATGAATCATTAGGATAGTACATACTGTTATGTATTCTGCAGTTAGCCTACATTAAAGTTCAGTAGTTTTTCTTCTGGAGAAGGTCAAGTGGTTACTACAACTGTTGTGACAGTGCCGTGACATTTAACAGTGCCGCCACGACAGTACGCGCAAACGGCGATAGAGGCGCTCCCAACTCGGCTGAGTGCGGGAGCGCCACCTAGCTACGAATGGCGCCGGCCGGATGTCACGGCACGGCAGTCGAATAAGAGATACACGAGTTGTTATCATGTAACGAGCTATTGTTCCTAAGTGAGTGTGTTTGAATATCCACACAATTATTGGTGATTAAAGGTTATAACACTTTTTGGCGACGAGGATGGGATATTTTCACTGCGTTGTTGATTTGTGTGCTCGTGACGGGGCAGACATGGAACAGCTTATGCAAGCACTCATTGAACAACAAACACAGCTGACAGCTGCTATTCAGGCATTGTCGACGTCGCTTACTCATCGTCTGTCTTCCTCTTCTCCGCCTCCATTCCCTCCTTACGACGAGGCCGCTGAAGATTGGGAGGATTATGAGAAGCGTTTGTGGCAACACTTCTTGGCTTTCGGCATTGTCGACGCTCCTATGTGTAAGTCGTTATTTCTATCTTGGATTTCCCCACGGATCTATCAGCTGCTATCTCAGTTAACCCCCCTGCGGGAACCTGCCTCTCTGTCCTTCCAAGAAATGTGTGACTTATTGTCTAACTATTACCGAAAAAACACCCACTTCGTTGCCGCCCACGTGGCGTTCTACCGGTGTCGTAAACAGCCCCATCAATCTTACCGGGCTTGGGCGGCGGAATTACACGGTCTGAGTAGGAAATGTCAGTTTGTCACGGACACTCATCATGAGTCTTATGCTGATTCAGTGGTTAGGGATGCTATTCTACAGCTTGCTCCTGATAAAGAAGTTCGGCAACGTGCCCTACAACGGCCAAACCCGTCGTTGTCGGAAGTTGTAAGCATCGCTCAATCCTTTGAAGTGTCTCACGCTGCTGGTGCGCAAATAGACGCGTGGTGTGATGTAGGCGCTGTACAGTCAACTTTCGACACGGACAATTTGCCTGTTTCACAGGAGAACGAAGATGTGGCGGCGGTTCACTCGCGTAAACAACGTCGCGTTGGGCCGCAACGCTCGCAGCGACAACAGCAACCACAGAAGCAGGTTCGTTCCGCACTTCATTCTTGTCCACGTTGTTTCATGCAGCATGGCAGGGCCGCATGTCCAAAACGTTGGGCCACGTGTAATTCATGTAGGAAAAAAGGCCACATTGCTTCTGTGTGTCAGTCCCCTAAAGTTCCTGTCGACGAGGACGAGGCATCGGACATGGATGTTAACTGCGTGCTTTCTCAAACAAATAAGTTGTTTGTTACTGTTCGTGTTCTGGATAAAGACATTCGCATGCAAGTGGACACTGGCTCTGCAGTAACTCTCATTAATTCTCACACTTATTTGGAGTTGAGCTCCCCTCCCTTGTCTCCAGTTACCTGAAATCTGAGAACTTATAATAAACAGAAAATTCCTATCATTGGCCAGTTTGATACTTCCACTGCCTACAAGTCTGTTGTTAGGCCCCTCACGTTTTATGTGGTGGATCATGCGGGCACTGAAAACCTGTTTGGTTATGATGCTTTCCAGTTGTTCGGGTTCTCCATTGATGATGATGTGCACCTCACATCTGAGGATATTCCGTATCAACAGCTGGATGGATTGTGTTCTGAATTTTCGTCCATGTTCTCTGCTGGTCTGGGTCGTGCCAAGGATTTTGAAGCCCACATTAGTCTTAAACCTACAGCTTGCCCTAAGTTTGTCCGGGCACGCCCTATTCCGATTGCGTTGCGTGCACCTGTCAAGGCTGAGATAGGCAGGTTAACAGCTTCAGGGATTCTCCTTACTGTTACCTCCAGCGCATGGGGATCGCCAATCGTGGTGGTTTCTAAACGAAACGGGAGTCTGTGATTGTGTGGTGATTTTAAAGCCACTGTCAACGCTCAGAGCCTCATTGACACTTATCCTCTTCGCCATCCTGAGGAGTTATTTACCAAGCTCGCTGGGGGCCAGTTCTTTTCCAAACTTGACTTATCGGAGGTGTACCATCAGTTGCCGTTGGATGCTTCTTCCAAGGAATTTCTCGTAATCAACACTCCTTGTGGGTTGTATCAGTACCAGCGGTTACCATTTGGTGTCGCTAGCGCGCCGGCCATTTTTCAGCGGTTTTTGGAACAGCTCACGGCTTCCGTTCCCGGCTGCATAAACTATCTGGATGACATTGTTGTCACGGGGGCCTCCACTGAGGAGCACCTTCGCAATTTGCGTTCACTGTTTCGGGTTTTGCTTTCGGCTGGGTTTAGGTGCAATCTGGACAAGTCACAGTTCTTCCAACCTTCCATTGTGTATCTTGGTTTCCACTTGTCCCGTGAGGGTATACGTCCTCTACGTCAGCACGTTGCGGCCATTAACGCTCTACCCCGGCCATCTACGGTCAAAGAACTTCAGGCGTTTCTAGGCAAGATTGCTTATTATCACAAATTCGTTCCATTCGCAGCGGCGGTAGCTCATCCTCTGCATCAGCTGTTACACAAAAACGTCCCTTTCTGTTGGTCCGACGAGTGTGAGCAGGCTTTTGTCCGCCTGAAGGCTCATTTGCAGTCGGCGCCTTGTCTTGCCACTTTCCGTCCGGGTCAGCACTTGGTTCTGGCAACTGACGCGTCACAGTATGGCCTAGGGGCTGTTCTCGTCGGAACGACCCATCGCCTATGCTTCCAAGACCCTCAACGATGCGCAACGGCGTTACTCTCAAATCGAAAAGGAGGCGCTTGCTATTATTTATACTCTAAAAAAGTTCAGCGTTTTTTTGTATGGTTCTAAGTTTCACCTCATCACCGACCACAAGCCACTGGTCTCTCTGTTCAGCCCATCGGCGTCGCTTCCGGATAAGGCAGCTCGCCGCCTGCAACGTTGGGCCTTATACTTGTCTCGTTTTCACTATGAGATTCACTATCGCCCCATGACCCAGCATGCCAATGCTGACACATTGTCGCGATTGCTGATGGGCCCCGACCCAGTTTTCGATCGTGATGAACTACTCTGTTTCCACATTGATGAGGAAGAACATCGTGCGGTCAAGGGTTTTCCACTTACAGGTTCTCAGGTCGTGTCGGCTACTGCGCGGGACCCAGTCCTGCATCAGGTGATCGGTTTTGTTCAACGGGGTTGGCCGGACAGGACCAAGGGCAGGGCATCGGATCCCCTTCGCAACTACCATGCCTTGCGCCTTCGTCTGTCTGTTCGTGATGGTGTTGTTCTTCTGGCCACGGATGGCGCATCTCCACGGGTCGTGGTGCCAGCCTCTCTTCGCAAAGATGTTCTCAAACTGTTGCATGAAGGCCAGTGGGGTATTTCTCGGACTAAGTCCCTGGCCTGCAGGCACATTTATTGGCCCGGTATTGATTCGGACATGCCCACATGGTTGCTGCGTGTGGTCAGTGTGCTCAACAACTGGCTGCGCCTCGTACAATGCCCTCTCCGTTGCCTGATCCGGCACAGCCATGGGAACGGGTGCACGCTGACTTTGCCGGCCCCTTCCTCGGTACTTATTGGCTACTGTTGATTGACGCCTTCTCGAAGTTTCCGTTTGTTGTTTGATATCCGTCGCCCACCACTGCGGCGGCGACGCTGGCTTTGTCCAAAATCTTTGCGCTAGAAGGTCTTCCATCCACGATCGTCACGGACAATGGCCCTCAGTTCTCTTCGCAGACCTTCTGTGATTTTTGTACTGGACAAGGGATTCATCATGTTACAGCACCGCCCTTTCATCCGCAATCGAATGGGGAGGTCGAGCGCCTTGTCCGCACTTTCAAAAGCCAGATGAAAAAATTCCTTAGTGATTTTTCCACAGATGATGCTCTGCTGCAATTTCTGAGTTCTTATCACTTCACGCCTCTGGGTGATCGCAGCCCTGCTGAACTCTTGCATGGCCGCCAACTGCGCACTCTACTGCACCTGCTTCACCTTGTCAGGCCTTGTGCTGTGTCCCCTAGTGCGGGAAAATACTCGGTGGGCGCCGACGTGTGGGCACGAGGGTATGGATCTCGCCCTAAATGGATTCCAGGGGTGGTCAAGGCTCTTCACGGCCACCAGCTTTGTGAAATACGTACAGACGATGGCATGGTTGTTCGCCATTACGACCAGATGCGCCCACGAGTGGTGGCCACGCCGGTGCCACCGCCCCTTCCTTCGCCTCCACCAGCCCGAGAAGCCAGTCCTGTCGCTGCTGGCGATCTACCGTACGTGTTGATGCAGCCGGCGTCGCTACCGCTTCCGAGTACGCCGGAACCGGCCCCAGTCGCGACGCCGCCTTCTCCGGGACCCATCTCGCTGGAGCACACCCCAGGTCCAAGACACCTATGGATGGTGCTCCGGAGTTTTCACCCATCATCTCGTCCAGGAGGCACGTTCCACGCACGAGCTTCCGTCCTGGACATTTTTGACCATACTCTCGTGTCTCTCCGCAGGATCTTCTCGGGGCCTCACAAGAGGCCATGGATGTCTCTGCACTGTCCATGTCTCCAAGGAAGTGAGTGGTTTATTTATTTTTTTTCCTTCTTCAAGTGGGGAAAAGTGTTGTGACAGTGCCACGACATTTAACAGTGTTGCCACGACAGTACACGCAAACGGCGATAGAGGCGCTCCGCAACTCGGCTGAGCGCGGGAGTGCCACCTAGCTACGATTGGTGCCGGCCGGATGTCACGGCACGGCAGTCGAATAAGAGATACTGAGTTGTTATCATGTAATGAGCTATTGTTCCTAAGTGAGTGTGTTTGAATATCCACACAATTATTGGTGATTAAAGGTTATAACAACAACACATATAAAATATGAATAAAGTTCAGTAAAACTCTTTAATATTGAATTCTTAACTTGGAAGCAGGCGATATATTTATATGGTACTATCACAGAACACAATAACTGTTTATCACTTTGAACATTACTGAACGATAAACTTTGTTACACAATTCTAACTAATAATACTAGCTAACTGCCAGATCTCCAGATCTGAACTAAGATGATGCTGCTATCATAGTCAGCTATCAATGAGTGGACAAGTGACACTGTGCTCTGACATAAGTAGACTTCCAGCAGTGATGGCATACCGAACATCTGGAGGGCGTGTCTTCTCTGACATCTCTCCTTCGTGGTTATGTCTGGAAATGACTGACTGTAGCTTGTGGCTCCATTGTAAGGTACCAACATTAGCCTAGGGCCTCACTCTTTGGACACCACCACACATACCTCCATAAAAATCCTCTTGTCTTCAGTGTGCATTATGCATCAATTGATGGTGGATTTTGAGTCAAAACATTCATTAGCAGACAATTTGTGGGGCATGTGATACACCCCAGTTGCTATGAGCTGTTAAAAATGATGCACAAATTATTAGTAAAAATATCATCACAGGAAGCTACCAATTTTGCCAAAACAGGGTAATGGGGGGAATATCCTGTTGTAGCAGAACTATACTGTACCCTTAAGTGTTGTGGCAGTGTGGTAATGAGAAGCAACAGTACACAGAAACTAGAGATCTTTAGAAGTATGAAGAGGTTACTGAAGCATGGAGGAGTCCTGTTATCTTCCAGAAAGAGAAGACAGTCAAAGAATAAAAGGTAAATAGGTGCATATCATTTGCTGGTGCAGAAGAAGACACACAAGTTTCTTCATCCACCACATTTGTAATATTTCTTGTGTGCAGAGGCCTTCATTGCACACACTGTGATATGGAATGTACATTTATCTACCCCAGGAGCAAATTGTGTAGTGCCTCATTGTGTCACCAGAAGACACACAGTGCTTTACTTCAGTGCTTGTGTGTGTTTGTGGGAGGGGTTGGGGGGGGGGGGGGGGTGTCATTTTCTGGTGAAGACCTCATGCTCAACTCTCCCTCTTCCAGTTACTGCCCCCTGATACAAGTGGAACATCAACCAGATGGGTGTGCATAAGGCTGTGAACCCCACATGTAAATAAACACAAGCTCCATAGGTGAGATGCTGGACGCATGTTGAACCGGTGTGTAATCTAGATTCTATAATTTAGCAAAGTACTGTCTTGTGCCTCTGTATGGTTACCTTACAGCTGTCTCCTCTTCCATCCCCCTCCTGCCCCCCAACCCCCTCCCCCCTTCCTTCCTTCAATTGTGAGATGGCCTACAGTACGTCTTGAAATATAATATTCATGAATAACCCCAAAAAGGGGCTTTTGATGACATCTTACCAAATCTTTACTCAGAAATAGAGTTAGTGGTAGGCTGTCAAGCAGAAACAGGCAAGAGTGTTGTGTCCATACAAATGTGTTTTAAATGTAACAGTATGTTAATTATATTGTGTGCATGTTTCGATATACTTTCTTATGTTCATACTTTGTGTCTATCACTGCTACATTCAGCACTTCGTAAGTCTTAATGTGACTGCTGATTGCTCAGGAAGAGTGACTGCCTGTTGCAACTATGAGCTAATATGCAGGTAGCAGAGGTTTTCAGTTTTTACCAGAGAAATTTGTTTGTGTGAATTTCTCCATTGCTCTTTTGACCTTCATGTACTCTCCATTGTTCTTTTGACCAACACGTACTCCAAATGTAGAACCTCTCAATTTTGAAAACGTTTTTGGGTCTCATTTTTATGTTTATCACACTTTAAGGACTACAGCCATTGGATATGGCCTAAATCCATTGGATGTATTAAAGTTTTTCACCTAGATGACATGCAGAGGGGATTGTACATATCTGTTCCAGTCTGCAAGGCTATTCTGTGGTATCAACTGAACTGTGAATGCACTGTTCACAGCTCAACTAAGTCATCATATCTTAAAATCGCCATGCCGTTGGCCATAAGATGAGCTCTACCATCTCCATCTTCAAATTAATGATCTACCAAAACTGCACAATATCAAACAATGGGAACTCCATGTAGAAATATGAACTATGTAGGAAAATACAATTGGTACTTGTTGTAAAGAAGACGTGTTAAGATGCAGATAGGCACAATTAAAAGACACTTACATAAAGCTTTTGGCCACAGCCTTCATTAGTAAAAGACACACACACACACACACACACACACACACACACACCATTCATACACACAAGCAAGCACACCTCATGCGCAGATGACTGCCAACTCCAGCATCTCGAGTTGGAATGTAACTATCAAGTGGAACGCAAGCTGCAATCTTGTGGATGCGGGGAAGGGATAGTAGTATATGGTGTGGAGAGTGAGACAAACACTGTGCGCAGGGACTAGAATGCCAACAGGTGCAGCATCGGGAGATTGCGGGGCAGGAAGGTGGGGAAAAAAGGTGGAAAAAACAGGAGATGAGTAAGGTAAGGTTGGCAGATTTGTTGGCAGAGCGGAGCAAATAACAGGGTGGGAGATGAGAATGGGGAGAAAGTGATTGGATGGGGGCGGGGAGGGAGGGAAGACTGTTAGGTAGGTGACAATATGTTACTGTAGTTTGGGGGTGGGATAGTTATGGGAGCGGAGAAAGAAAAAAACTCCAATATGTGCAGTTCAGAAAATCATGTGGTGAATGGAAGGATCTCGATGGCTTGGGTAGTAAAGCGGCCATTAAAATCTGCAGCCCATAAAAAAATTGGCATAGGAGGGTGCGACGTGGGCACCAATGGCCGTGCTACAGATTTGTGTATGTATCTTCCCTTCAGAGGAGAAGTAGTTGTGGTTTAGGACACAGTTTGTAAGGTAACTTTATTCTAGCCCACAGCTACTTCTCCTTTGAAGGGAAGACTTATAAACAAATCCACATCACAGCCAGGTGCACCTGCAAGGCACCCTCCTACGTCAACATTTTTATAGGCCATCTAGAGGAGACCTCCCTAGCCTCCCAAAACAGCATCCCCCAGTCTCGTTCTGGTTCACTGATGGTATCATCATGATCTGGACTCAGGGCCAAGACACCCTATCTTCATGTCTTCACAACCTCAACACCTTCTCTCCCATCTGCTTCATGTGGTCATCCTCAGCCCAGTGCACCCTCTCCTAGATATTGACCTCTTCCTCTCTAATGGCTTCATCTGCACCTCTGTCCACATTAAACACACCAACCACCAACAGTACCTGCTTTTTGATAGCTGTCAGCCCTTTCACACAAAAAAGTCACTCCCATACTGCCTGGCTAACTGGGGACGGCGTATTTGCAGTGACGAAAATTCCCTTCCTCAGAGTGCAGAGGGTTTCACAAAGGCCTTCACAGACATGGCCTACCCCCAGAGCTAGTCTGCAAACAGATCTCCATTCGTCCCACCATCTCCAATAACCAGCCCTTCATCACCTAGTACCACCCTGAACTGGAACAACTGAACCACATCCTTTGCCAGGGCTTTGATTACCTATCACCATGCCCTAAAATGAGGGATGTCCTACCTGAGATACTTCCCACCCCTCCTAAAGTAGGGTTCTGTTGCCCACCCAATCTCCACAACATTCTAGTTCATCCCTATGCCACTTCAAATCCCAGCCCATTGCCACAAGAATCATATACCCGTGGATGACCCATGTGCAAAACTTCACTCCTGTAATTATTCTGGCCTCAACCTGTGGTACCATACTGTCCCCACACCCTCCACCCAACAGTTTCCACCCATTGTGTCCTCTCATTTCCTCCCCATTCTCATCTCCCACCCTGTTTATTTGCCCCACTCTGCCAACAAATCCCCCCATCTTTCCCTGCTCCTCTCCTGTTTTGCTCCTCCTTTCCTCCTCACCTCCCTCCCCCACAATCTCCTGATGCTGCTCCTCTTGGCACTCTACTCCCTACACACTCTGCCAGACAACGTTCATCTCTCTCCCCACCTGTACACTGCTATCCCTTCCCCTTCTCTGCCGTCTCCAAATTACTACTTGCATCCCATGTAATAATTATGAATGGTGTGTGCCTCTCTCTTACTGATGAAGGCTGTGGTTGAAAGCTTTATGTGAGTGTCTTTTAATTGTACCTGTCTGCAACTCAGTGTGTATTTTTTATGGTAAGAACTATACAGAAGACAACTGCTGTTATCTGGGGACATAATGGGAGTGATCTGCTAATGAATTGTTCTGGTGTCATACATGGCTTAATAAATTACTTCAAAAATAATCTCTTCATCTTAATACTTAGTGAAACACATATAGTAGAATGTAATTTCCACCAACCTCCTGGGGTGCAATAGAACTGGATGACAACTGTCTTTCTTAGTGTTATGTTAAGGCAGGTATCTGTGTGATATTTATGTCAAAACTTTAAATATCAGTTTGTGTAATGAGAAAATGTGATTCTTGTAGCAAGGGGTTGCAATTGGGATTAGCCTAGGGATAGACTAGGATGTTGTGGATGTTGGATGGGTATCAGAAACCCACTTTAGGAGGGGTGGAAAGTATCTCAGGTATGATGTCCCTCATTTCAGGGCACGATGATAGGTAATCAAAGCCCTGGCAATTCAGTTGTTCCAGTTGAGGGTGGTACTATGTGATGAAGGGGACACTGCTTTGTGGCTGGTTATTGGAGGTGGTGGGAGGATTGGCAGTGTGGTGGGAAATGGAGATCTTTTTGCAGACTAGCTGTGGGAGTAATGCGTGTCTGTGAAGCCCTTGGTAAAACCCTCTGCATTCTGAGCAAGGGAGTTTTTGTCACAGCAGATATGCCTTCCCCAGGTAGCCAGGCAGTACGGGAGTGACTTTTTGGTGTGAAAGGGCTGATAGCTATCAAAAAGCAGGTACTGTTGATGGTTGGCAGGTTTAATGTGGACAGAGGTGTAGATGGACCGGTCATAGAGGAGGAGGTCAACATCTAGTTACGTGGCACCCTGGATTGAGGACAACATGAGGTGGATAGGAAAGAAGGTGCTGAGGTTGTGAAGGAATGAAGATAGGGTGTCTGGTCCTGAGTCCATATCATGATGATACCATCAGTGAACCAGAACAAGACTGGGGGATGCTGTTTTGGGAGGCTAGGAAGGTCTCCTCTAGTTGGCCCATAAAAAGGGTGCCGTTGGAGTCTGCCATGCAGGCACCCATGGCTGTGCCAAAGATTTGTGTATATATCTTCCCTTCAAAAGAGAAGTAGTTGTGGGTTAAAGTAAAGTTTGTAAGATAAGGTACGTGCTGTCACTTCCCTGTTGAGGTACAAGGTCATGTGCCAGTGGGAGATAGAGTGGGTAGAATTAAGGAACAAGCAACTTCAATCAGTGAACCTGGAAATCCAACTCCTTCAGTCCTCCTTCCATTCGCATTGAAGACTGAAACTAATTTTAAAGCATTTCCATATAAGACAGTGTCCTCTATTGTGCATTTTTTCCTCATCCAGTGGTAGAACCAACAAATTTATTGTGTACTACTTCTATTTTATCTGATTCTAAGATGAATGTTGTGTGAGTTTTAAGATGGCATATTATGTTTGACCTACTACATATCTGGTAAGGCAGAATATTGTAGTGTGCTTCTGCATGGCTGCCAGCTGTGGTTCTCTGTTTGGTTATTTTTAACTACTCCAGTATTGCTTTAGATTAACAATAGAATTTACAACAAGATTTGTATGCTTTTGTGGAGATGTGTGAATGAATATAAGACCAGTCAATCAGATTTCAGTTCACAATTGTCCTTTTCACAAGTAAATTTTAACCACATTCATCTCAAAATATTTCTGTTACAGTGTTGATCATGTAAATGTTGACCTCTCTAATCACACATAAATGCTGCAATGGTGCTTTGGAGCAGGTCATATTCAACTTCCTGCGCAAATCTTGTGTTCAGTACCTAATGGCCTTGTTGGCAGCTGACTGTAAACCCTAAACTTACTTACCAATTGTGAGAGTACGTTTTTCATTCCCTCATTATGATATTTGAATCAGTTTGTGCTTTTTCTTCTATGCACTTCTCTTCTTTTCTCCACATGCAGCAATTATATTACTTTGTTGCATGACTGTTTGATAGCACGTTTGATGGAATATGAAGCACACAGACGTGTCAAGAACAGCATTTATTTTAGAGTAAATCAGGTCACTGTAGCACAAGCAGAGCAATCCATATACATAAATAAAATGAGACAGTGATAGTTAAAAGATACATTTACCAGCCAAGCTTGATCAGTAACTGACTGAAGTTTTTGTTGGAACAAAACAGTTGTAGATTGTCCGCACTGCAGCAAAGAGAAATTTAATCACAGAGCTCCTGGTGGTCTACGCATCAACTCTTTTGACAGGGTTGACTGCATGAATCAGCTGACGACTTGTCATTAGTGTGTTGACGTCTGCTGCTATAACAGTCCCCTTGGGTTTTACTTCTGCCATCAGCATGATGAACCCCCATATATGGAGGAGTCACTGCCAGTTTCACTCCATTTCCAGCCACGGGATCTTTAATATTGCTTCTACTTTTTCCGGAAGTGGTAATGATCGTGATGGTGAGATCAGACGGCCTCAAAAAGTGACCTCTGGTTGCTAAAAAAAAGTAAATGGCAGCCTTTAACACATTGCCGTATTTATCTAGGTGCCTAAAGATTTCAAGTAAGTGCTGTTGGTTTACCTTTGTTGTTGCTGACAAAATGACGATGTCATCAAGGTACTTGAAACAATACGACAAACCTGAAACGTCCCCTTTGAACAATTATACATGACTGTGCTTAACCTGACACACAATATTTTGTTAGCGCAACGCAATCTGACTTTCAAAATTCTCTACAAAAGAATGGCCCTGACTAACATTAAACTATACCTTTCACAAATCACTTACCTCACAAAAATCTTCGCTGCTCAAGCTACTGCAATACAGCGAGCGCCACTACTGCCAGCTAAATAGAAGATTCAAACTATGGAAGGCACTAACTACTGATAGGGATAGTTAGCAAATGAAAGATATTAATAGAGAACAAACAATGTATTTACCTTAATATCATCACAAGTCATAATATATATATCAGTTCATGACAAATTACAAACCTCCGCCATCTCTCTCCCCACATCCACCACTGCTGGCGGCTCACCTCCAACTGCGCAACGCTATGCGCTGTTCACAGCCAGCTGCCTAACACTACAATGGCGAGTATTACAACAATGCAAAGCAGCCACAGACTGCACACAGCACAGCCAGTGATTTTCATACAGAGGTGGCGTTACCAATAAAAAAACCTAAACAGCCTACTTACATAGCCCCCATGCTCCCCACAAAAAATTTTACAAATTGGATTGGGCAGTGGCCAATACAGATTTGAAAAAATTTTTTTCATGATTACAATAACAAAGAAATCAAATGCACACACTTATTGATACAATGTTGGTCAAAAGCTAAAATTGTCTAACAGTCCATAAAGACAGTCCTAATCGTACATAACAGGAGAATAGCAGTGTTTTTCTCAAAGTCTGAGCAGTAAAAGAAAATGCACACGGAAGTAGTGGATTTCCATGCAGTCTTGAAGAAGTAGTGTTGTCCTTCCAATGGAAAGACAGTGCTGACTCGCGACATGCAGACAGGTAATGGGCCACAACAGAGCAAACCCACAGCAGAGTCAGTCGAAATTTTGAAGAGTATTGGTAGGTAGGTCATCACAGAGCAGACCCACTGTAGTCCTGGTAGAGATTACGGTATTGGTGGGCCACCAGAGGTGCAGACCCACTGCAGCCCTTGTAGAAATAATGGCATGGTGGGTCATCATAGATGCAGACCCACTGTAGTCCTTGTAGAGATAATGGTACTGGTGGGTCATCAAAGATGCTGACCCACTGTAGTCCTTGGAGAGATAGCCAGCAGCCATCTGTTGTGACTGTGCAGGTGCACAATCACCGTTGAAGAGTCTTGCGGATAATATAGCAAGTCCATAAACCACCACTTGTGCACTCACAAAGTTTTTGAAATTGTCCTTAGAACCAGCAATGCTGTTATCCAGTCCCTTGCTGAATCATTAACACACGTGCAAACACTATCAGTCCCTACTTCTCACATATTGTCCATATACTATGACCAACAGAAACGTGTGCAGTGAAATGTAACTAACAAGTTAATAATATCATGAACTGGTGACAATTACAATTTTATAACATAAGAATACAATAACAAAGGTACAAAACACATCATTAAAAACATAATAATACAGATAACATTTGTAGTAATAGGGGCTTTACAAAAGAATAGAAACAGACATATACGTCAGTGTTACAGGAATTATGACATGAGTACATACATAGAAGATCAGAATAATTATTGAAACATCAACTTCACACATGAGCATTTAAACAGAATGAATAATGTCTAACATCTTTACAAAGTAAATAACATATTATTAATGCCAATTATATTTGAGGATAACAGTATTCCTCTTCATAGTGAATGTAGCTTAATATTAAAAGAAGAAAAAATTCTATGAAACTACACAGAGACAGGAAGAAAACAACTACACAAGGGTACACAAACATATAGTGGGATAATACAAAAGGAAAGGACAGGGTTTGTTGTACTGCAGTATTTTGCAAACAAAACTTACTTTACTTCTTGGAGATCTCCCTTCATTCAACATTATTCCCAAAAAGTCCTATCTATACCTGCTTTCTGTATTCTATTCATATTTTTTTCAATATAATTATTTCTCAGTGCACAATACTCATTTTGGCCCAAGTCTGTTTCATATAACTTCGCAACGCATTCTTTACCTACTCTCCATAGTCAGTTTCTTATATAGTCTACCCCTCTTAAGCTAACTTAAATCTACTGAGCTCAGATGCTAAACTAAGGGACGAGGCAATGCAGCATCACATAACAAATCAACACAAACAGCAATGCAAAAAAATGCAAATTGGCAAAGCTAGCAGCATAAATTAGCAAAAGTCAAATTCAATAACACTATGCCTGGCAAACAGCAGCAACTTATACCTAAACATGACATAGCGCAAGCAGAGAAAATATTACACTAAAATGGCCATGTCTAATACCTATGTCACATCTTAACATTAGAGTGATGCATCACAAAAACTTACGCTAGTAGATAAGTTAACAAATCGTAAAAAAATTATTTATGCAAATCCTGTGAAGGGAAATGTCTTTTTGTGCTCCCTCATTTGTTTTGGATAGATCATAAAATTATTTACTGGATCTGTAGGCATAAAATATTTATATTAGTACATATATTAAATTTTATTTTAACCAATGCTGCAGTGCAGCTAGAAACTTGATATTAAACAAAATGTGTAAATAAATACATAAAGCAAGCCATATGACATTTTTCTTAACTAGCAAGACAATAGCTGTGAAATGTTTCTCATCGTTTCATTAGGCATTTCAGTAAATATCATAAATTACGAGCTCCACAGTATGCTTTCAACAAGGAGATGTCAGTAGCGTGGACAATGGCCTTCCCTTTCTTTTTTTTTCTACCTGTGCTTCTGACGAGGCACTCACACTAATGGCTTGTTCTCCAGGCGTCTGACACACCTGGGTGCCCATGACGCATTATGTGCAGGTGGTCACTTAACTTTCGTACGGAAATATTTACGACAGCAGTTTCCGCTACAGTGACAGTCTCACATAAAAATATTTCACAGGTCAAGAATTAGCGTTGCAAATCTGTAGAAACAAAATCCTATGAATATAACAGTGTCCAAAAAAATTTTCAGTGGCATTGTGATACATTCACACATGATTCACACATGTCATAACTCTTAAAGTACGATTCTTGGTTTCCAACATCCTTTTTCACAAGTCAAGAGTCCCTACCCACTACTCATTACTCCTTACCTTATTACACATATATAAATTCGTCGACACGTCAATCTTGCGACGACACTTCAATATTTCATCATAATAAATACATAGCATAACCAAATTCCTCATATAGCATCATCTTATTGATCATAAACATATCTCAACAGCATAATACACATTGTCGTCGTAATAATAACATCATAACACCTCAGTCAACTCTCAAAATCGTCGTAGCTTCCTCCAATAATTTCAAAACCTAAAAAAAATTCTCTGCCCATTTCAATAGTGTCATCTACCTCAAACGTACTTTAAAAATCATGATCTCACACCAAATACATCATTCAAAGCTCTCATAGCATCACAATGTGTCCGAAAAAATATGATCAGTTTACAAAGTACAGACAAAATACAGTTTCATAAGTGTGAAGTTACCCAACTGTGTAATTGCGTAAACATGTGTCACTGATGTAATAAAAAAAGTTTATCTCTCAGTTAAATGATCAGATAGCTGTGTAATTTGTGTGTTAGAGAAATATGGTACCGATGTGTAAAGTTGTATAAGCAAATACCATATTAGCTAGGGTTCCTTGTGGTTGCCACACACATGGTACACAAAGTAAGTGTGTAACCCCCCTGGGGATTAATGTAATTATACCCTCAGTTGTTACAGATTACAGCAATGGAATGAAATGTATCACGGAAAACTTTCTTTGTAATACAAAAATCTTTAAAAATAAATGTTTTAAGTACAACATTAATCACTGAAATGCGTGTCCTGCAGCGCTAAATGTGCATCTTGTTGTAAGATAATCTCTGTGGAAGTGTCGTAGTTATCGTCCTCCAAAAGCTAAGTTCTGCAGAAGCCAATGTACTTACCTCATGATAAACAAAAGTGAAATGCTTTGCGTATAGATATCTTAGTTATTACGCTTATTGTTGTGATGAAGAAATTACTGTGCTGTAACGTATTGTTGTGCTACGGAAAGGCTGTCTCATTGTAGCTATATCACAAAAGTTACTACTAAAACATGTTTTACTTTCCAGAATAAAACAGAAAAACTGTGCAGATATAAAACAGAAACACCGCAAAAGCAACATTGTATATTGTCACTCATTAGTAGCGTCGTGATAAAATCGTGTAGCTGTCACATAAACTAACCACTGTGTCATCTGGTATCTCACAGAAAGTACTTTAAATCCAGAATATATTTTCAAGTAAACCAAAATGTTGCATTAAAATCTCATTAGCAGTACTGTAAATGTTCTAAGTATGTAAGCATTATAGTCGTTCCATAATCGTGCAACTAACAAGCAAGAATGTACAAATACAACACTGTGTCGTCTGTTCACTATAACAATGCATTCGTAATTTCTGTTTAAAAATGTTCCCTAGGTTCTAGACTGGATATTTAACTTCAAACATTGTTGTATGTTAGCAGTTTCTTAAGTCTAACACAGCATACTAGTAATGTAAAGGGAAAAGTTATATGGCAAAGACAAAGTTAAAAAGCAGATTATCTTTCAATAAACGGTTTTACATGTGAAATGTGGTGTAAACCTTTACTCTTCCTAGTGCACAGAGTTTCAACTTCAAAGCAATTATCATGTTGTATACATCGGTAAAGAATGCTAAAATTTTTCTCCAGGCTAGCGTCTTATGTTATTTTTCTCGGAGCCAGCGGGCGCACGCGGCTGCCTGCTGTGCGAGTCATTGTCTGTCTCTTTGTTGGCGCGCGCCGTTATTGGGATTAGGAGACCTAACTTCTACAAATTCACTCTGACGAGAAGGCCCTGCCCTGTTTGAATCCCGCCAGTTCTGATGCAATTCAGGTCTGTCGTTACGATCACATCGTCTGTCGTCATGTCGGTAGTTCCTGTAGTTTTTTTCTTGTCGGTTAAGTGGTGGAGAATTTCTCCCTGAATCGTAACTGCGCGCTGGTCCGTTGCGTCTAAAGTTATTCTGTCTCCCGTAATAATAATTGTTTTGGTTCCCATATTGTCTGTTTCTCTGATTGTCTCTGTGATAGTCATTACCGCGGAGAGGTGATCTTTCCCTGTAATTATTACTACTCTGCCAACGGTTGTCATACGGGTGGTGTCTGTTTTGGTCACGATTTGTGTTGTGAGAATAGCCTTGTCGCGTCCAGTTATTATTTCTTTCATCGCGGAATTGCGACGGATGTGATCTGTAATTGTTGTGCTCCTGCGTTCCGCGATTGTCAGTGTCAATTTCCAGTTCTTGTAACAGTCCCTGAAATGCTTCAATGTCGTCTTTGCAACGTCCTGCCAAAATAATATGTCGTAAATGTTCAGGCAGTTTGATTAAGCAAATGCGGATGAGTTCTGAGGGGCTGTATGGGTTTGAAAGATACTGATTCTTATGCAACATGTCTTCAAAATATTTCACAAGACTGGAAAATTCAGATTGTTCGAAACGTTTCATCATTATGATGCTATGTTTTACACGATCTTGTGTGGCTTGAGACCAATATGCTGAGAGGAAGGCATGGTAAAACTCTCCTTCACTGTGGCAATCGTGAATTACCGATCGCATTCTTACAGCTGGTTCATTCTCCAAGTAGCCACACATAAATTCTAATCTGTGCTCTAATGACCAGTTGGGAGGAAAACAATGAGAGAATTGATGGAGCCATGCTTGTGGATGAATGTCGTTGCCAGAATTCTTAAATGTTTTGAATTTACGTGTAGTCATGAACAGCTTATAGTCAAAATCATCGTGTCGGCGAGTAGCATCTCGGTCATAGTTACGTCGTGTCGGCGGTTCCATCTCAAAATTCGGTGTACCTTGCCAATTTCTTTCATAATTACCGAAATGCCCTGTGTTATTATTTTGTGGCTTTTGCGTATTTCTAAGTTCCTCTTCCCGTGTTGGAGCGCGAGTGTCTTCTGAAATACGTAATTCTTGTATTACCTGTGTCAGCTGATCTTGTACTTCCCGGATTTCTCTTTGGTGTTGCGTATCAATTTGATTCAGATTTTGTTTCAGTTTCCTAATTTGTTCGCTCTGTTCTGTGTCATTAAAGACTACCGGTTTTGCGTCATTCAGATTATCATCTACCTTCGTAGATAAATTATTTAGCTGATCCGAAAGTTCAACTACTTTCTCTGATAATGAACACATTTCCTCAGTGTGTTTTTCTGAACCAAGCTTCAGAGTGTCCATTTGTGTTGAAATCGAATCTACTGTGTCCTTTAAGTTTTCCTGAGTTTTTGCAAGTTGCGTAACCGAATCGGTAGATGCAACTGAGTCAAATTTAGCTTGCAAGGTCTCATGATTTTCATGAACAATAGTTTGCAGTTCTTTTATGGCTGCTTCGTGATTCCGTAATGCATTTTCATGCCGCGAAAAAATAGGTTGAAAATGCTCACAAATTTGAGTTTTTACGTCATTACAGACTTTTTGACATTTCGATTCAATGTTATGTAACTCAGTAGTTATATCTTCACGTGTTTGTTCAAGAGTTTGTTCCAATGAGTCTAACTTTTTAAGATTTTGTTCCACTGTGTCTAACTTTTGCTGTGTTTGTCTCTGATTTTGTTCCATTGTGTCTAACTTTTGAAGCTTTTGCTGTGTTTGTCCCACTTGTTGTATTAATTGTAATAACAATGCATTGGTGTCTGAAACATGTTCCTCAGTGCTTTTCGGCAGTGAATGTACACCGGAAACATTCACATTTTGACAAGCGGAAAATGTGTCTTGACTCATTTGAGAAAACGGTGAGGACGCAAAACCTGAATCTACAGTGTTTGCAAAATTGTGTCCTATCATTTCGGATTCCTGAGGCGAGCTGTTGCCGACTGATCGATCGATAATGCTTCCCTGTTCACTACCTGTTTCACTGCCTACGCCATTGTTTGACGCCCGCTCCATTTCCCTATGCACAGTTACCAAATTACTACTTTGAATATTAGTTAATTCATTACATGGTGGGGCCAACACACTGCTTTCGTCTTCACTGTCATTTCTCAGTTTACTTTGGAGCCGAGTGTTACGTTTTTCACACGCCATTATTGTCACAATATTTCACACGATAACACAGAAAAGCACAATTTGAAGAGCAAAGATAGGGGAATACATTAACATAGCACTGAAAATAATATCTAGTTAATTACCAGCGCAGCTGCGAAATACTTGGTGCAAATCTACATGCATGCCACAACTGTTTTACAGTACAACAATGAAAGACTGCAACTACAAAGGAGATTCTCTCTACAATTACGCGCTAGCAATAAACAAAGCTACACTAAATACACAAACTACAAGAAAAAATCAGAAGATTCCAGTGAGGTATCCTGGCAGGGTCGCCATATGAAACGTCCCCTTTGAACAATTATACATGACTGTGCTTAACCTGACACACAATATTTTGTTAGCGCAACGCAATCTGACTTTCAAAATTCTCTACAAAAGAATGGCCCTGACTAACATTAAACTATACCTTTCACAAATCACTTACCTCACAAAAATCTTCGCTGCTCAAGCTACTGCAATACAGCGAGCGCCACTACTGCCAGCTAAATAGAAGATTCAAACTATGGAAGGCACTAACTACTGATAGGGATAGTTAGCAAATGAAAGATATTAATAGAGAACAAACAATGTATTTACCTTAATATCATCACAAGTCATAATATATATATCAGTTCATGACAAATTACAAACCTCCGCCATCTCTCTCCCCACATCCACCACTGCTGGCGGCTCACCTCCAACTGCGCAACGCTATGCGCTGTTCACAGCCAGCTGCCTAACACTACAATGGCGAGTATTACAACAATGCAAAGCAGCCACAGACTGCACACAGCACAGCCAGTGATTTTCATACAGAGGTGGCGTTACCAATAAAAAAACCTAAACAGCCTACTTACAAACCTAGCAGCTTGGAGTCTGTAAAACTTTGCTGCCACGTCTGCACAGTAATTTGTAAGTCAAAGTTCGTGAACAGGCTCTTGAAGAGGCCAGATGGTTTGACAATAGCCATCTTAGGTATGTCCTCATTGACGACAGAAGTATTGTGTAGGCCTCGGCGCAGTGTAACTCACTAAATATAGCTGCATCACGTAATGCGTAATTGTCATCTCTTAATAGGGACATAGGATAATGATCTGACAATGTTCTAGTGGTAAAGCCATAATAATCTTCACATGGGCACCATGTGCCACACTTTTTTGGCACCAAGTGTAGGAGCAACAACCAGGGCTACTGGAGGGGTGTATGATATCTTCCTTCAACATTGCATTGAACTCTGCTCTGGCAGTAGCATAATGAACTGGAGAAGGCATCTCAACCTACATGAAATTGATGGAGCTGTGTGGTGTTGTAGTGCACTGTTCTGTAACTTTCTTTTCTGGAGCGACTAGGGGTTGCACGATGTCTGGGAACTGCTTCAATACCTTGAAGTGTCTGCTGTCTGTTGACGGGATTAGTTTGGTGTCATGCACAGTTGCACTACGTTGAAATGTGGCAGCAGATAGGCCAGTGTTGCTGTCCCCGAGGCATGCTTCGGCGATGTCTGGCAGCAAATGATAATGTGTGATAAAGTCAGCTCTGATTATCGGTTCTCTCACACCCATTACAGTAAAGTCCTAGTGAAGATACAGCGTAATCCTAAATCCAGTTCTGTGTGTAGACAAGTTATTCACCACAGAGAGGTAGATCATCAGCAACCAATGTGTATGCTGAACGGTCCATGGAAAAATACACAAATTGGAGCCTGTGTTCACTACAAGCTTCTGTCCTCTCTTCTCTACCAGTTATAAAGAGATCCAGTGATAGTGACTTACAATCGGGTGCACCTACTTCTGATTGATGTTGCTGTTTGCATTGTGCAGTGCATTTTTGCACTTGTTTTCCAAAGTTTCGATGATACCAACAAATACCATGTTGTGCTGTGCTGCCCTGTGCTGGAGAGTTTTTAAAGGAACAACTTCTAAATGATCTGCAAAAAGTCTTCTAGTGTTCCGATCAAAGAGTTGCTCTCTGATCTGTTTGCTCATTGCTTTATCCTTGTTTGTGAGGCTCTTGTAATCCACGCATGTCACCGTCAATGGGCTGCTGCATGCCGCAATTGTTGAACTGCGCAAGGACAGCACAGTCGTGTCCTGGAGTCTGTCTAAGGGGTCTGCTACAGTGTCCAGTGGCATCTCCATCTGGGATGCTATAACGGCCTTTACTTGAGCTGGCAACTGGCTGCTCCACAGTGTATCCAGTATGCTCCACATGTCAACCTTGCTTCGCAGATGTCAGAGGTACTGAGACTTGTTTCTGTCCCCAGTGCCTTCCTGCGTGAGTACTTGCCTCTCGCTCTTCCTGTGAAGCTGACAATCTATGGATCAACTCTGTCTTGAGCCTGTCATATGATTCTGTCTCTGGAAGCATGGGTATTATGTCTTGTACTTTTGCAGCGTGGCAATGGTCCAGTTGTCTGACCACTAGTGTGGACTTTGTGGAGTCTTCTATTACTCCAATGTAGAGGAAACTTGCCTCGACTTGAGTGAACCATAACGCTGGATTGCATGGCTAAAATGGGGGCAATATCAACTAAGGCGGTTATGTTGACCATCTCGCAAAATTCTTGACTCTTGAAAAAGTGGTTATAATTATGCTGTTCAGTGTTTATTCTCACTGGTTGTATCACATCTAGGTCACCAATGTTGCAAGACTTGTTGATAGCTGTCCGAACTGAACATAGGCACTTGTAACTAGGTCAGGAACAGATACAAAATATTAATTCTGGTGTATCAAGAACAACAGCAAATCAGATCACTGTAGCACATGCAGAACAATCCGAATGTATATGTGAAATAGAGGGAACAATTGTTACAAGATAGGCAGTTGGCCAAGCTTTATCAGTAATTAACTGAAGTTTTTCTCAGAACAAAAAAATCATATAGCTTCACACTGCAGCAATGAGAAATTTAATCACAGTGTGTCTGGCAGCCAGCGTGCAAATTCTTTAGACAGCTTTGAATCAGAAATCAGCTGTTGACTTGTTATCGGAGTGTGTTGACAGCTGCCTCAACTACTTCATGTTCTAGTATCTTAGTACATCACCTCATCCACTGTTTCATATAGAGCTCATCAGTTCTCTCTCTCTCTCTCTCTCTCTCTCTCTCTCTCTATGTCTCTCTCTCTCTATCTATCTATCTATCTCTCGCCATGTTCAGCTGCTTAACAATTGTAGAAATACGAAGTTAATATAAACTACCAGAGCGGACTCTCTTAAATGTGCAAATTAGGCAGTCATCTAGACGACCAAAACTTTTAGGAGCACCAGATTTTGGGGGAAATTCCAGCAAATTGGAACATTCCTAAATAAGGAGACTTCTTGAACTACACTTTTCAGCAGCCATTATGATCACGATGAAAACAGAAGGTTTGCAAATAAACATTATTTATTAGAATTGCTTGGGAGTAAGGAGATCTTTTCCATGTATAAGAGTAAATTTCTTTTGAGACTTAAAAATCCCTGGCACACTATGTCATATTAGCATATGGCCTCTATAAGAACCTTGAAGTACATGTTAAAAGGTAATCACAAAATAAAATCGTCAGATTTCATTTCCACATTGTTAGTAACGGTCTAAATACATTTTAATAAAGGCCTGAATGTTTAAGTAAGATAGAAGGTGACATGCCTGCTGCATTTTCAGTTAACAAATATACAACTCACCAATGGTGCTAAAATTACTTAGAGCCAGCTGTGTGTGTTATTGGTCTGTTTTGGACCAATATATACATTGGTTTTCATAAATCAAGACAGAGGGAGGCAAAAAAATAAATAAATAAATAAAACTGGAACCTCATGAAGTTGTTAGGCAAATACGATGATACGTAACCAAGGTGGAAAACACATTATACAGCATAGTTAAATGTCTAAACACTGTTCCAGCTAAATAATCTGAATGTGTTCGAAATTCTCTCTGTTATAAAATTTGTAAAGACAGATGTAAACACTGAGGTTTGTCCAGGGAAATGTGTTGGAACCCTTGCTGTTCATTTTGTTAATTAATGACCTAGAAGTCAATTTTAATGGTAACATAGACCTTTTGCAAATGTCTCTACTGAAGTAGGAAAAAACTGCACAAACATTCAGCCATATCAAGATTTCAGAATGGTGCAAAGAATGGCAACTTGCCTTAAAGTTTCAGAAATGTCCAGTTTTGTGCTCTACAGCATGGAAAAACATAGTATCCTATAACTAGCAGTATTAGTGAGTCACAATTTTGTACAAATACCTGTTGGTAAGTATTTGTGCGTGTATGAAATGGAATGATGACATAAGCTCAGTCATAGGTAAAGTAGGAGGTGACTTTGGTTCACTGATGGGTATTAGGCAAATGCAGTTACTTTGTAAGAGAGATTGCTTCCAAAACAATTGTTCGACCCTCCTTAGAATCGTCTAACTCTGTAAGAACCATATGTTCACAAGTTTGAAAAATACTGTTGCTTTAGGGTGATCTTTGGACTGTATTAGCCAAATGGCAGCTTGCATGTTGAATGAACTGGTGGCTGAAGTGCCACATTAGAGAATGGAATAGTTTTGAAGATAACAATAGCCTGAATGCTAAAAGAACAAGTAGAAAAATATAAGTGTATGTCAATGATATTGTGTTCAAAGATGGTAGGTGCATGATTGTGGAGACTAGTGGCCATATCAAATGGTATAATTGCTAGACACTAAAACGAGGACCTGTACACTAAGTGAAGTACAAGAAAGAGTACGTTTTTGTGTTCATTGTGTGGTAAAGAATAAGTTTCTTTACAGGAAATAGTTTTTGATCTAACTGTGGTGTGTGAAGAGTTAATTTTCTTTCTTACTGACCAACATATATTTTGATTGGTAATTCACTGTTCCATATTTATTCTCCCCCCCCCCCCCCCCCCCCCCAAAATAAAAAAAAAAAAAAAAAAAAAAAAAAAAAAAAAAAAAAAAATAAATCTCCTCCTGTGAGGTACGTCATTTAATTGGATAGATAAAAAATCTACTCACCAAGCGGTGGGAGACACACACATAAAAGACTGTTGTGATCGGCAAACTTTCAGAGCCAGTGGCTCCTCCTTCAGGCACAAGAAATCTCGTCCGATGCAGTCTCCATCAACCAGTCTTTCCTTCTCATCCCATATGGTCAAGTCTCCCATGACCCATGGTTCTGGGTGACTTTCCCGAAATATACCCCTTTTCCTAGACCTCTCCAGTCCTTTTCCTTCACCCTTCCTCCTTCCCCTCAACCCTTCTACCTGAATAAGGAGGCACTGGCTCCGAAAGCTTGCCAGTCACAACAGTCTTGTATGTGTGTGTTTTGCTGCCACTTGGTGAGTAGATTTTTTATCTATCCAAGTAAATAATTTATCTATAATTGATTGTTTTCATTTTTGTTTTCATTGTGAGATACATCAGTTTGAAACAGCATCTGTAAGAGGAAGAATGCACAATAGATGAAGATGAAATTATGCAGAAAATTGCAGAGAATGAAAACAAAGAAAATTGCAGAGATTGATAACAAAATTAAAGAAAATAGACCAAAATACTAGAAAAAGAAAGTAAACAGAGGTAAGTCATAGCAAAGAAAAAAGAAGGAAGCAAGGCTGTGATGGGAAAGCCGAACAAGACAGAAAATTCACAACTATTCCAAACACAATACATGTGTACTGTACAAAAAGGAGATGGAACATAGTTTAAAATGTGGAAAAGCACAGCAGAAAGAAGAAGAAGAAGAAGAAGAAGACAGACAGACTGTGAATCTCATTATGCTGTAGTGATAACTAGGCCACAAAGGTATTTTATAAAAAATTTTAAGATTGTATATTATTTTTGCCAGTTCTCAAAATGTCACTTGTGAGCAGACACTTAAGCGCAGTGTGTTTGACTTGATATCTTCAACAAGTCAAGAGCTAATGAACAAGCGAGAGCAAGATCATGAACACTGCATAGATGCTGGATGACGCAGCTTGTCCCCACAACTAACACTGAGAGGGGTGATGACCTCCACCTGCTTATTATGTCTCACCAGCAGCTGACATATATGCCAACAAGACCATGAGCGCTGTAGCGTGGATGTAGAAAACATGACCCACCACATCATGATGGACCATGAGTGGTGCAGCCACATGCAAACAAACGAGTGTGATGAAAAGTGTATTTCATTTTATGTTCTTGTTAATTTATGTACTGTTTTCTTTCAGAAGACAATTAAAAATATTAGTGCACATGGTGATTGATGATATGAATATTCTACAGTAAAATCTTTAGCAAAATGGCATTTCATGCTGGCTATTTTGGTTAATCATTACTATTGCTTTAATTTTTGTGTATTAGATTACTTCTGTGTTAAAATCATAGGGCATTGAATCAAGAGCACAGGGAGGATATATTTAGTGCAAATAAATGTGCACAAGGGTTTTTCAAAGTATTATCTCTGTCAGAATGTGTAGTGCTTGTGTGATAAATTAGTATATTGCACTAGCAGAGTTTTAATTTCTTGACATCAATGGTATTCCCTTCACTTAAAACTTCCGGGCTGATAGGCTGTGGTTGAAGTATAAAACTCTCTCCTGACATTTCGTCTCCAACTGCGGGAGACATCCTCGGAGGTAAAGTGGCGAACTGCGAAGAGAACTCGAGGAAGCGCTGATTATATAGGCAGTACAGAGGGCGCCACTGTCGATCACGTGGCGTCGGCTATGAGATTGTCTCTGGTAATGCCAACATTCTCGATTGAAAGTAATCGATCATCACGCTTGCGGTGCAACGCTGACATCCAAGTTTTATCCAGTGTAACACCTTCGTCTTTCCTGTTAAAATTATTACGATGTTTATCAATCTTGATAGCCTCTCTATACAAGCGTGCATAATAATGCGAGGTTTTTGATATGACGCTCGTCTCGCTGAATTTTATTTCATGATTACCTTCCTGGTAAACATGTTCCGCTACGGCTGATTTATCCATGTGACCCAGGCGGCAATTCCTCTTATGTTCAACAACACGGGTGTTCACACTTCTCCTTGTGGTACCGATGTAAACCTGTCCACAACTACAAGGAATTTTATATACCCCTAGTGTAGCCAAAGGGTGCCGTGCATCTTTTGCTGACCTTAAAAATCCTTTTATTTTTCTGGTGGGTCTGAAAATAGTTTCCACCCCATACTTGCCTAAAACTTTCCCATTGCGGTCTGTGACCTTACTAATGAACGGAAGAAAAACTTTGCTCTTGGACGACTGTTGTTCGATTATGAAGATTTTAAAAATGACAGATCGACTGGTGAAAGCGTCTTCATTTGGCTCTGACAATAAGAAGCTGCTTTGTAAAACAGAAGCGTACCCATCTAGACTTTATGGCTTACCCAAAGTTCATAAACCTGGGATTCCGTTGAGGCCAATTGTCAGCACTATAGGCGGACCAACACACGAGTTAGCTAGATACCTTGCCTCAATGCTGCAGCCTTATGTTGGTAGGACGGACAGTCATATTAAAAATTCAGCTCATTTCATTGACAAGTTAAAGGATACGAGCGTGGGCTCGGATGATATCCTCATCAGTTTTGACGTTGTGTCGTTATTTACCATGATTCCGGTAAACGAAGCTATCTTATGCATAGCGGATATTTTTCCTACCAATATTGTGGCATTATTCCGACACTGCCTCACCACAACCTACTTTCAATACAATAATAACTTTTATGAACAGATTGACGGGGTGGCTATGGGCAGTCCTCTCAGTCCTGCTGTGGTTAACTTATTTATGGAGACTTTTGAACAATGGGCGTTGCAGACTGCCAGTAAGAGAACAGCCAGATGGTATCGCTATGTCGATGACACGTTCGTAGTATGGACACACGGACCAGAGGAGTTGGATGCCTTCCTGACACATTTAAACAGCATTAATCCGAAAATCCAATTCACTATGGAGACGGAAAGGAATGGGCAATTGAACTTCCTGGACGTGTCTGTGATTAAACGACGGGACGGAACGTTGGGCCATAAGGTGCATAGAAAGTCCACACATACAGATCGTTATCTACACATAGAATCAAACCACCACCCTAGACAAAAAAGAGGTGTAATGAAAACTTTGGTAGACAGGGCATACAAACTTTGTGAACCTGTTTATTTAAAAGATGAGATTGCACATTTACGGTCAACTTTCGTGAAGAATGGCTATTCTAGCAAGGATATAGATCGAGCACTTCGCTCTAGGCAGAGAATCAGGAGTAACGACAAACAACAGTCATTCAAGGGCAAAAGTTTTTCTCTTCCATTCATTAGTAAGGTCACAGACCGCATTGGGAAAGTTTTAGGCAAGTATGGGGTGGAAACTATTTTCAGACCCACCAGAAAAATAAAAGAATTTTTAAGGTCGGCAAAAGATGCACGGCACCCTTTGGCTACACTGGGGGTATATAAAATTCCTTGTAGTTGTGGACAGGTTTACATCGGTACCACAAGGAGAAGTGTGAACACCCGTCTTGTTGAACATAAGAGGAATTGCCGCCTGGGTGACATGGATAAATCGGCCGTAGCGGAACATGTTTACCAGGAAGGTGATCATGAAATAAAATTCAGCAAGACGAGCGTCATATCAAAAACCTCGCATTATTATGCACGCTTCTATAAAGAGGCTATCGAGATTGATAAACATCGTAATAATTTTAACAGGAAAGACGAAGGTGTTAAACTGGATAAAACTTGGATGTCAGCGTTGCACTGCAAGCGTGATGATCGATTACTTTCAATCAAGAATGTTGGCATTACCAGAGACAATCTCATAGCCGACGCCACGTGATCGACAGTGGCGCCCTCTGTACTGCCCATATAATCAGCGCTTCCTCGAGTTCTCTTCGCAGTTCGTGGCCTCGACCGCAGTTGGAGGCGGCCAGAGTGGGCGCAGACGGAATAGGGAACACAGCGCGACTCGCGGGCGCGGACCGACTAGGGAAGGGCAAACAGAACACCAGGCACCAGGCAGGCATAAATATGTGACCCGGTCTAGCAAGCAGCCAGTCTCAGGGAACACCTGATGAAGACGTCAAGTAATGACGTCGAAATATCGTGTTTGGAAGACGCTGATATCCGGCAGAAAACCCGATTTCCATGAGATGTCATCAAATCACTGGGAAAGTCTAAGAAATTACATCAGGTCAGAACACCATTGTAGAAGCAACGAAAAAAGCATGCCAAATTTAAAAGAACGCAAAACCTTTAAGATTGGTGAAGTTTTACAGAAGCCCAAAATGCAGCACAAACTTCAATGTGAAATGCTTTTAATACTTTCCATAATGAAACTCTCTCTCAAATCTGGCAGAAAATCCAAAGAGATTCTGGTCGTATGTAAAGTACACCAGCGGAAAGACACAATAATTACCCTCACTGTGTGATAACAATGGTGATGTTACTGATGATGATACTTCTAAAGCAGCATTCCTGAATATGGTTTATCAAATTCCATCACCAAGGACGACAAAGTAAATATTCCAGGTTTCGAATCATGAACACCTGTCACCATGAGTAACCTAGATAGCAAAGCAGCTCTTAAATCACATAATAAAGGTAAGGCCCCTGGCCCAGACAGTATACCAGTTAGATTCCTTTCAGAGTATGCTGATACAATAGTCCCCATTATTTAGGAATAATGTACAACCACTCACTTGATGAAAGATCCGTATGAAAAGACTGAAGAGTTGCGTAGGTCACACCAATACTCAAGAGAGGAAACAGGATAAATCTACTGAATTGCAGACCAATATTACTGACGTTGATTTGCAGCAGAAATTTTGGAACATATACTGCATTCAGACATTATGAATTACATCGAAGATAAGTCTATTGACACATAGTAAGCATGAATTCAGAAAATATCATTCTTGTGAAACACAACTAGCTTTTTATTTACACAAAGTAATGAGTGCTATCAACAGGAGATGTCAGATTGATCCCATATTTCTAGATTTCCAGAAGGCTTTTGTCACTGTTCTAATGAAATTGCATGCCTATGGAGTATTGCTTCAGTTGTGTGACTGGATTTGTGATTTCCTGTCAGAAAGGGCACAGTATATATTGCTTCAGTTGTGTGACTGGATTCATGATTTCCTGTCATAAGGGGCACAGTATTATAGTAAGCAACAGAAAATAATCGAGTAAAACAGAAGGGATATCTGGCATTCCCCAAATAAGTGTTATGAGCCCTCTGCTGTTCCCGATAGACATAAACAATTTAGGAGACAATCTGAGCAGCCTTCTTAGATTGTTTGCAGATGATGCTGTCATTTACAAGCTAGTAGTCATCAGAAAAATCAAAACCAATTGCAAAATGACTTAGACATGATATATGTATGGTGCAAAAAGAGGCAATTATCTCTAAATAAGGGAAAGTGCGAGGTCATCAACAAGAATACAAAAAGAAATCTGTTAAATATCAGTTACACGATAAATCACGCTGATTTAAAGGTAGTCAATTCAACTAAATACCTAGTAATTACAATTATGAACAACTTAAGCTGGAATACTCACATAGATAATGTTGTGGGGAAGGCAGCCCAAGGACTACATTTTATTGTCAGAAAACTTAGAAGATGCAGCAGGTCTGTAAAGAGGCTGCATACACTTCGCTTGTCCATCCTCTGCTAGAGTATTGCTGTGTGGTAAGTGATTCTTACCGGACAAGATTGACTGAGGACGTCGAAGTAGTCCAAAAAAGGCAGTTTGTTTTGAATTATAGCAAAATAGGGGCGAGAGTGTCACAGATCGACAAGCGAGTTGGGGTAGCAATATCTTTTAACAGAATTTCAGTCACCAACTTTGTCCTCTGAATGTAAAAATATTTTACTATTGTCATCCTACATAGGGAGAAATGATGACTGTAATAAAATAAATTGGAGCTCGTACAGAAAGATTTAAATGTTCATTTTTCCCATGCGCTGTTAGAGAAAATGGTTTGAAGAAGCCTATGACAGTCACATAATGGTGAATTGTAGAGTAACAATGTAACTGTTTAGTGCATGAAACATTTAAAAAAAATCAGCATAGGTGAATTCTAAACATAACATAACAAATGGTACAGTGGGTGAAAGATAAACTCTCAAATTTTTTCAACAATGTGGTGCCAGCAGGCTAGTTTGGAAAACCACCAACAGTTAGGACCACCAATTGTAGTTGTTGAAAATGGTGCTGAACCAGGCAGAGAAAGCATTTTGTCTGCTACAGTTAATTCATTGCCAGTTGGTAGTGAGTGTGCAAAGAACTTACTGGGCCAGGTTTCACGAGAAACCATCAGTCTATAACAGCATAGTGAAGTGGCACAAGAAATTGGAGGATGATGGTTGGTTGTGCAATGCGGAACATTAGGACTGACCAGGCATGTCAGAACATGATGTTGCGAAATGTCACAACATCTACCTATCAAGTTAGTGCAAAATTGAACATCTCTCAGCCAAAAGTGCGGAAAATCCTTCGCAAATGATTAAGAGTGAAGCTGTAGAAAATGCAGATCCTGCACACCATAAGCTATGACAATAAATTGTGTTGTCTGCAGTTCTGCATTATACTACTACTATCTTGAAAGTGACAACTTCACTAGCAAATAAATCCTCAGTGACAAAGTCCCTCTTTGTCCTTAAGGAAAGGTCATCCGACACAACACAAGCACAAGGGGTACAGAGAATCCACATGCAACTGTTGAACATGTCTAGGGTACTGATAAAATTAATGTGTTCTGTGCTATGGCCAACAAGGCAATCTACAGACCCTTCCTCCTCTAGAGATCTGTCAGGGGTCACTTATCTTAACATGCTGCATGGAATTTTTGTCATTCAACAAGGTGGTGCCCCTCCCTTCCAGTTTTCCAGGGTAATGTATGAGGTTACCAGAATGAGACTTGCACATAGCTGGGTAGGTTTAGGTTATGTTGCGGTTGCTAATTTGTTGTTGCTTGAGTGGCCAACAGGGTTACAGGACTTGATGCCTTGCGATATTTTCTTGAGAGTTTACATCAAGGATGGCATTTATGTTCCACCTATACCATAAAATCTCAAAGACTCGTAATACCGCATCACAGCAGCTGTTCTTAATGTCACTCCTGATGTGTTGGGCAGATTATGGTTATAGTTGGGCTACCCAATCAGATGTATGTCTTGTGATAAAGGGTGCACACACACAGAACATTATTAAACATTGTAAAAAAAGAAAAAAAAAGCTTCAAGGGTGTGTCTTTCACATACTGTATCATTTATTTTGTTTTTCTTGGCCATTTATCTGTATCAATTTTTTTAAGGTATTTTATGGACTTCATTATTACCCTGTACTGTAGTTGAGTAATGATCCTAAGCACACAAACTATTAAAAATAAAAGGAATGATGCTGGAAGCATTTGATAACAAGGAGAAGGAATAGGCAGACAAATGAGCAGAGGAAAGGAAACACTGAAGATATTGTACTCATTGTTCTGAAATAAAATGAAAGTGACCCAGACATTAGTCAGATGAATGGTTCATTTATAGGGAGTAATCTTTATGATTACCTAATGTAACAACGGTAGAAACTTCAGGAAAAAAGGTAGGATAAACTTTGATGCATAAAGCTGAACAGTGCTATATTTATGTTTTTCTATTTCAGGATAAACTTTGATGCATAAAGCTGAACAGTGCTATATTTATGTTCTTCTATTTCATCACTCTATTTTGACGGCTTCCCTTTCTTTCCTTGCCTCTCTTATTTTTCACCATTTTATTCCTTTTTCCCTATTCTCTGTAGTGGTGCAATTGTTTCTGTTACTTTGACTCTCTTTGTGTCTGATTTGAAAGGATTAGCAGAAGGAACTGCTAACCCACATATTTTGAGTCATTGCATGTTATGTGCTAGTTTAACTTCAGACACGAGAACACAAATGCAATGAGACAACACAATTTATGTTGTAGACAATGTTTTCTAGCAATACATGTGCAACTGTTTGCTATCAGTATGTGGTGCATTAAGTATGTTAGATATAAAGTGATCATACTAATTCTTACTAAATTGAGGGATATCACTTTCTTGTGCCTACTCCTTCATTTGTCAGCTGCCCTATCTGTCATTTCTAACATCACATGATTTGAATCTCATTTTTCGCTAGCTTTTTCCTCTTATCATGGGGTTGTGGGTGACTTTCTATTTTAGTTCTTGAACAATTGTGTTCCTTCCAACCATTTTTTTCTATTTTACTGCATGAAAATATCTTTGGTTGCAAAAGTTAGCATTTGTATTGCCTTTTGTTTGTTTGCATCTGTGTTTGCAATCCCTTCATATGAAAATCTATTTAATTTAGTTTACCTGTGAAGTAAGCTACATTTCATGCAAATAATTTCTGTTTAAAGAATTTGGAAGATAATGCAATAACTCCAAGTAGTTATGTTACGTTGTACAGGGTGGCAGCCAGTCAAGGAATATTTTAGGAAATTGGTTAGAAAATTGTATTTCAAAGATCACAGTCAAATCTTGACAAGTTTACCCCAGAGCAACTTCAGCTCTGCCCGTGTGACCCAAGTTGCAGTTCTGTACAGTTAAAGTTGCTTACAAGAGATGCCTTCATCCCTCTGCTGAGGCTGCTGGCAAATTCATGCCATCAATTTGATTGGTCTGCAGCTTGTGGTCTAGTGGCCAGTGTTGCTGCCTCTCGATCAAAGGGTCGGCTTCAATTCCCAGCCAGGTTAGGGATTTTCTCTTCCCAGGGACTGGGTGTTTATGTTATCATCATCATCATCATCATCATCATCATCATTTGTGACAGTGGCTAGTACTTTGTACGGGCGCTGATCACTGCGCAGTTGAGTGCCCCACAAACCACCACCACCACTAATAATAATAATAATAATAATAATAATAATAATAATAATAATAATCAGTAGCTTGTGTGTGACTCTGGAGGGTTTTGCAGACTAGACTTTTTTTGTTGACAGGCAGAGCCTCTGGCTCTGTGCCCCATGACTGGCTGCTGGCAGAACTTAACAAGAGCCACCTCCTCTCCCATTGCCCAATTTATTTATATTTAGTTTGTTCTACATCCTAGACTGGCCTACACTGGGTAACTTTCTACCTTAGGTACATCCCATGTATCCCATACACTTAAATATATTCTCTCTTTTGACCTAATTTCCTGTTTCATCACTTAAAGTCAGACCTGGGTACCCAACTGCCAAGTCCTGCCTGCAGGACCACCTGTACATTGTCATCGGGAGTGGACAACAACCTCCCTCATCCCCACACATATACTACATGTTTTGTTCATTCTGTGATGGAATATTGTTATGCAAGTCCTTTTTGTGATTGGATGCCTCAGATAAGACCTGCACACTGTGTTATATTCAGTTGGTTACTATGAAAAGATTCTTATTCAGTCTGCATATCAAAGTTCATTGATGTGGAGTGATACATAATTGTGGAAAGAATGTCAAAATACATAATAAGTATCTACGGGTGTGAAATTAAAATGTTGGTGTTGGAAAAACTTGTTCTGCAGTACAAACTAGCTCAGAAATGTAAAGGATTAAGCTCACATGGCTTTCTGTTTTTAATTTTCTTATGAATGCTGATATTATCATTTCACTTTCCAGTTATGGGTATAAATGAAATTCATATATATTATACAGAAGAACTTATAACTGTGCAAGACCAACTTGTGTGCATTCAGAGTGTGATGGACTTACAAAAAGATAAAGCTGTGAGGGACTTGAAAATTCCTGAATCTTCTATAAGGCAGCCATTTCAGTTGTATGTGGTTCTAATATGATATTTTCGGTTCTCAAGTAGTATGTAAAGTAGATGAATGGCAGTGCTAGGAATTCCATAGACAACTAGTTCCATACTACAGAGATTAGGAGAAGTCACAAGATTCTGTAACTGGACACCTTGTACCTCTTTCTCTTCAGTCCTGGAACTCAAAAGATTGTATAAGAATTCTGTCTCAGTCAAAAGCTGTATTTCAGGATATCAGTTATGAGATTGAGCAACAGTTATTTCAAGATTTAACTGAATTTCACCAGAAAACTGAGAATACAGGAAGAAATGCAAGATCATTTGTCCACTGTATTCTGTGTTAATCACAACAGCTATGCTTTATTTATTTGGAAACTATAAATAAGTGACATACTGTGTTCAGTGTAGTAATTTCTTTAATGTCATTAGTGCCAAACAGTAAATGATTAACATACATGATTCAGGCTAAAATCAGCAGTGTTGATATGAAGTGCCTGTAGTGTTGAAGACCTGTCATGGAATTCAACTTTTGGCTTTCATTACAGAGATGTGGAGACAATGGCAGAAGTACTTCAAACAGATCCAATATTCATTGATGCCTCTGCAGAAAGCAGTGTTCCTGGTGGCCCACAAGGAGGACAGACAAGGGTCACATTAAGAAATGAGCATCTTTCCTACATACTAACTTGGTGAGTAACTGTGCTGTTGGCAATGATGTTTTGTTTACAGATTATCCAAAAAACAACAATGAATATCTGTGATAATGCAGCTAGATTCTGAGAAAGTATTTGCAACCATTTTCAAGAAATCATGCAATTACTTTCATGGACTGATCTTGTGTGCTGAGGCAAATGCCGAATTTACAGTGCTGCAGACACAGGACAGTGTTTTTTGTTTAGTAATTAGTGAAAAATTCAGCTGTGAATTGGTCCTCAGAGATAATCTTCACTTTATCACTTGTACTTATAAAAACATTTTTCAGATAGCTAGAACATTAAGTCCAATAATGTTAAATTAGAAATTTAATTGGAGATCTTTCCTTATTCGTTCTTCATATTAGTGATAATTAGGTAATTCCTACATAATGACAGTGAGATGGGGAAGAGAGAGAGAGGGGACACCTCACGTAACCTTTTTCATTCCTTGAGCTATATTTCCTCCCATGATGGTGTCAGAGTGACACAGGGCATCTTAACCAAAATTGACTCTGTTTGTTTTGGCGAATTTAATATTCCTGATGATGTGTAATAATTGGTTACTCCACATCTGTTATGTCATTGTCTTCTAATAGTTATTGATTTTTCCGAAGTTTGTTGTATCTCTGATACAGTTCTGTAACATATGATAGTTACATGACAACCTGCAGATCAGTTATCAGGCAGAGTTCAATTGTTCAGTTTATTCTTCTCATTGTACTGGTTCCATTGATACCATTAGTTTGGTTATGGGTTATTTTAATTGAAAGTTATAATTAATTGAAAATAATACTACAGTTCGATATGTGGAGGGGAGAAGAAAAAACTGTGAGCTTATAGGCAGAATCCAACACAATGATATACAACATTTGAAAGCTAAGCATTCTGACTTCCCAGTTGTTGTTGTTGTGGTCTTCAGTCCTGAGACTGGTTTGATGCAGCTCTCCATGCTACTCTATCCTGTGCACGCTTCTTCATCTCCCAGTACCTACTGCAACCTACATCCTTCTGAATCTGCTTAGTGTATTGATCTCTTGGTCTCCCTCTACGATTTTTACCCTCCACGCTGTCCTCCAGTGCTAAATTTGTGATCCCTTGATGCCTCAAAACATGTCCTACCAACCGATCCCTTCTTCTAGTCAAGTTGTGCCACAAACTTCTCTTATCGTCCATGTTTCACTTCCATACATGGCTACACTCCATACAAATACTTTCAGAAAAGACTTCCTGACACTTAAATCTATACTCGATGTTAACAAATTTCTCTTCTTCAGAAACGCTTTCCTTGCCATTGCCAGTCTACATTTTATATCCTCTCTACTTCGACCATCATCAGTTATTTTGCTCCCCAAATAGCAAAACTCCTTTACTACTTTAAGTGTCTCATTTCCTAATCTAATTCCCTCAGCATCGCCCGATTTAATTCGACTACATTCCATTATCCTCGTTTTGCTTTTGTTGATGTTCATCTTATATACTCCTCTCAAGACACTGTCCATTCCATTCAACTGCTCTTCCAAGTCCTTTGCTGTCTCTGACAGAATTACAATGTCATCGGCAAACCTCAAAGTTTTTATTTCTTCTCCATGGATTTTAATACCTACTCCGAATTTTTCTTTTGTTTCCTTTACTGCTTGCTCAATATACAGATTGAATAACATCGGGGAGAGGCTACAACCCTGTCTCACTCCTTTCCCAACCACTGCTTCCCTTTCATGCCCCTTGACTCTTATAACTGCCATCTGGTTTCTGTACAAATTGTAAATAGCCTTTCGCTCCCTGTATTTTACCCCTGCCACCTTCAGAATTTGAAAGAGAGTATTCCAGTTAACATTGTCAAAAGCTTTCTCTAAGTCTACAAATGCTAGAAACGTACGTTTGCCTTTTCTTAATCTTTCTTCTAAGATAAGTCGTAAGGTTAGTATTGCCTCACGTGTTCCAACATTTCTACGGAATCCAAACTGATCTTCCCCGAGGTCCGCGTCTACCAGTTTTTCCATTCGTCTGTAAAGAATTCGCGTTAGTATTTTGCAGCTGTGACTTATTAAACTGATAGTTCGGTAATTTTCACATCTGTCAACACCTGCTTTCTTTGGGATTGGAATTATTATATTCTTCTTGAAGTCTGTGGGTATTTCGCCTGTCTCATACATCTTGCTCACCAGATGGTAGAGTTTTGTCATGACTGGCTCTCCCAAGGCCATCAGTAGTTCTAATGGAATGTTGTCTACTCCCGGTGCCTTGTTTCGACTCAGGTCTTTCAGTGCTCTGTCAAACTCTTCACGCAGTATCTTATCTCCCATTTCATCTTCATCTAAATCCTCTTCCATTTCCATAATATTGTTTTCAAATACATCGCCCTTGTATAATCCCTCTATATACTCCTTCCACCTTTCTGCCTTCCCTTCTTTGCTTAGAACTGGGTTGCCATCTGAGCTCTTGATATTCATGCAAGTGGTTCTCTTCTCTCCAAAGGTCTCTTTAATTTTCCTGTAGGCAGTATCTATCTTACCCCTAGTGAGACAAGCCTCTACATCCTTACAATTGTCCTCTAGCCATCCCTGCTTAGCCATTTTGCACTTTCTGTCGATCTCATTTTTGAGATGTTTGTATTCCTTTTTGCCTGCTTCATTTACTGCATTTTTATATTTTCTCCTTTCATCAGTTAAATTCAATATTTCTTCTGTTACCCAAGGATTTCTATTAGCCCTCGTCTTTTTACCTACTTGATCCTCTGCTGCCTTCACTACTTCATCCCTCAGAGCTACCCATTCTTCTTCTACTGTATTTCTTTCCCCCATTCCTGTCAATTGTTCCCTTACGCTCTCCCTGAAACTCTGTACAACCTCTGGTTCTTTCAGTTTATCCAAGTCCCATCTCCTTAAATTCCCGCCTTTTTGCAGTTTCTTCAGTTTCAATCTCCAGTTCATAACCAATAGATTGTGGTCAGAATCCACATCTGCCCTGGAAATGTCTTACAATTTAAAACCTGGTTCCTAAATCTCTGTCTTACCATTATATAATCTATCTGATACCTTTTAGTATCTCCGGGGTTCTTCCAGGTATACAACCTTCTTTCATGATTCTTGAACCAAGTGTTAGCTATGATTAAGTTATGCTCTGTGCAAAATTCTACAAGGTGGCTTCCTCTTAACATATTTTAAATTACCTGAAACTAATTATCTTACAAAATAATTGAACTTGAAGTTGTGAGCTACTACCAATTTTCATTGCAGATTTTGCTTTAACTACTGTTAATTTCTGAATTTTAACTACCTATTTTTGTTACCCTAATTTTTCTGTAAAATATGACTTTACAGCACCAATTATTTAACTCACTATTTAATAATTTCATGTGATTTATTACTTGGAAGGGCACCTGACTACCCTCTACCACTAACATTGCCAAATCCATAAAATAATATGCCAACCTCATGGTATATGGGATAAAGGCCCAGAACAAGAAGAATATTCACAATAGTTAAGTTTAATTATTTGTATCTTCCTGGACCATAATTGTGACTTTTCATTACAATGTGGAACAAGCCAAATTTACAATTATAAAACGCTTTTTCACTGAAAATATGATAATATACTGACCATTCACATGAGTGTCTGAAGCTATAAATTCTGCAAGAAAAGCTTAACAGGAAAAGAAAATATAAACCATTAAATAACAATGAAAACAATAATAATTAAACATATAGGGTAAGAATGTACTTAATTTTATAAAACTTAATAACAACAAGTGGAAGGGAAACTTGTCAACATTGACAGTAAGTTACACATGTCCTAGCATTTGGATGTATCACTTTGGGAAAACCAATGCAAATCTGGAGGTATGATTTAGGTAGAAAAGTATGAAACTTCTTTACATCAACAGTTTACATGCTTTTTCAATTCCTTTTAGTTTGTTGCAGTTACCATAACTCAATTGTATTCCACTGAAGTACTCGCATTTTGAAAGTAGTGTCTGATTTTTCTTTCAGTTCACTGAATTGCAGTTAAGTGTACCAGAAGTATTCATGCGGTGAAGTGGGGTTTCTAAGAGAAAGAGATTCAGCCTCAATTTGAAGACCTTCTGGTTGATCACTAACAGCCTTCAACTCTTTCAAAAGCCTATTGAAAATGTAAATTTCTGAGTGCTGCATCCTTTTAGAATAGTAGTTATGGATATGTTTGCAGCGTATAATATCATTCCTCTGAATTGTTTTTTAACTGAGTGAATGCTGCTGCTTGTTTGAATAAGTTCATGCAATCAACCACAAATCTCATAAGCAAATAGATCTACTGTGATTCTGTGTAAGAATCCTCTGTTCTGTTAACATGAGGTACCTGAATTGACATCAAAGATGGTCCTGGTGTCTTGTCTTTGGGCTAAAATTGCTCTTTGTGCCTTAGTTGTCCCATTGTCTCCTATCACAGTATACAAAGTAGATAAACATCACTCTTTCTGGCTGTTGACTGTATTCTAATTATAAACTACTTGCACTCAATTTCTGAGGAGGTTATGAATATGTGCCTTTGACAAGAGCTTCTTGTCTATTGGCAGTCCCTGAAATCTGGAGAATTGAATGTCAGTGCAAATAGAGTGTCCTGAAATTGCTGAGTTTTAGTGCAGGTTAGTCAGCTCATTCGCTGTGAGCCTGATGTTACAATTACACTTGTATCATGTGTAAATAAAATGTCAGTAAAGATGGACAATGAGGAAACAAATGAGAGAGCTATTGGAAGAAAATAGTATTGTTTGTCATCAACAGTTTTCAATACTTATGCTTTTCAATGTTTATGCTAACAGATTAAGGACTAGAAAGGATAAAAACAATTAAGTATGAAGATGATCAAGCAGTGTTGGTTGAATCACAAGAGGAACTAAAATCTAGGATGGAGAGGATTGTAAGAGTGAGAAAAGACTATGGAATATGGAAAAATGTTGGAAACATGAAGGTTCTGTCAAAATATCTTTGTAAGGGAAGACCTTGGAAAAAGTAAAATATTTTGGTTACCTAAGAAGTTTGGTGACAAGTAATTGAAGCTATGTGGAGGAAATAAGTAGAATGTTTATAGGTAAAAGAGCTTCTGAAAATGTGATAGGTTTTATGATGGCAAAAAGAATTATGATAGACTAAAGAAAGGGATTTGTTAAATAGTTTGTCTGGAATGTTGCATGGTAGTGAATCGTAGACGTGGAGAAGAAAGGCAAAATACTCGGATAGCTATGAGATGGACTGTGGAGAAAAATACTAAAAGTGAAATGGACTGGTGGCGTAATGAGAAATGAAACAGCACTTCTAGGAATAGGGGCAAAACTGTACCAGTCGTCACAAAAATAGGCAGATCAATGTCATCTCACTGCCTTACACAATTGCCACTTAGTGATAATTTCAAAATGTTAACGAAAAAAAAGGACATGTTGCACATCTTTATCTTTAATTTAAAATATGGTGGAGTACTTTCCAAAAGAAAATTATTTCCAGTCATCATGAAGATTAATAAAAACTAAAATTACAAGAATTTCTCAAGGAAAAAAAATAGTATTTTATTTTTTTTACTTCAACTTTGGAAACAGCCAAAATCACTTATGTATATGGACTGGAAAAAAAAGTATAAACATTCTAAAAGTTTATAGCTGCGTGCTATTTATGTATTTTGTAATGAAAATAAATGTATTCAGAGATAACCTGTATTTTGACTACCTCTAGACAGTTTTGTGATTTAGTGTAACATACGTGTTTAGATTCTGTTATTTTCAATGAATAGCTTTATTTAGTATTGAAATACAGTTTTCTAAATTATTATTAGTCTTTAAGCTGAACATAGATGTAAATTGCAATACATTTTATATCATTCACAAGAGAAATTCATTATTGGACATGTGTAAAATTAAAAATGTATAATTTTGGCTGTAAATGCAGTAAAGTAGTACTTGCCCTCAAAATAACATTTTTGCACTGTTCATTCAGGTACATTTTTACACAACATTCACTTCACAATAAGTCTTTCTTCTGTTTATATTACAATCAGGTTTCTTGCACATTAGACAACACAATCTTGTTTTGCAATCCTGATATCACACTGGTGTTGGTAACTTGGAAAACTGGGGTAGAATAGCAACTGTTGGAATTTCAATACCACATGCTTTCAGTGCCTCTTTACAAAGATCAAGCTCTTTCTAGCTCTTTCCTCCATGTTGCTTTTTCTGAGTCCAAATGCCAGCTCAATCATGCTGAGTTTCTGTCACCTCCAATTATTCTCCTGCCAATCTGTGTTGCTTGTCTGCAACCTCCATTAAAATTCTTAGTGAGCACCACCTAGTTCCTCTTAACACTGCTGTTCTCTATACTTTCAGGTTAGAAAACTACAATCAAGTGCTTTTTGAATCTAAACATTGATGAAGGAACTTTTTTCGTTGTTACCAAAAATTCCTTCAGAATTTCTTTCTTATTAGAAATAAACAATGGAAAACTTAAATAATGAAGATAATGAGGAAGCATTTTGTAAAACCTTCATTTTTTGACAAACAAGAAAATAAGACATTTCCTGTCAAATGGGGTAGTCTCACAACCCCATCAATATATCCCATCAATAATTATAAAAACAAAAAAATGGGCAGTCAGGAGTGTGAATACAATTCCAGTTATTTTTGGACAAAGTCATGAAACTCCAAATACTTAGCTCATAGTCAAATTACCCTGCTTGGTAACGTAAGGGATGAGAAAATTATACAACTAATTTTCATAACATCAGAGACATCATTACTGTACTGTGTCATCTATGAATGAGATTCACTTGTGAGATATTGCGTGCGTGGGAGAATGCAAGAACCTGCATGCTAACAGCTCACCTTAACACAACAGAGAATATTCGCTGTTGCCTGAAGGTATTATATTTGCAGCTCTTACGGACTCATCACCACTACACATATCACATCAGTACTCACTAAACAAAAGTGCTGGAAGTGTTCACTTCCTTTGGAGTCATGTAAAATCATATGAACAAATAAATTTGGCATGACACAAGTTTTGTCCAAATAAAGCATAGGCCTGATGTCCTGCATATGCAGTAAATGCATAGCCAGCAAAAATGTCACTCTTGAGATGGCAATATACCATTAGATACTGAGTCGCAGATAGGTACAACAAAAATACTATCACAAATAAAGTTTTCGGCCAGTAAGGCCTTTGTCAAAAATAGACTACACTACAAACAGTAGCATGATGGGAGTAGCAACTGGGTGGGGGTAAGGAGGAGGCTGGGGCAGGGAGGGGGAGGCATAGTAAGGTAGAGATGGCAGATAGTGAAGTGCTACAGATTAGACGGAGGGCTGGCAAGAGGTGGGGAGGGCGGGGGGGGGGGGGGGGCGGGGGGGGGGGGGGGTAGCGGAAAAGGAGAGAAGTAAAAAGACTGGGTGCGATGGTGGAATGAGGACTGTGTAGTGCTGGAATGAGAACAGGTAAGGGGTTAGGTGATTGAGGACAATGACTAATGAAGGTTGAGGCCAGAAGGGTTACGAGAACATAGGATATATTGCAGGGAAAGTGCAATTCCAAAAATATAATGTTGATGGAAAGCATCCATGTGGCACAGGCTGCGAAGCAGTCATTGAAATGAAGGATGTCATGTTTGTCAGCGTGCTCAGCAACAGGGTGGTCCACTTCACCTGGTCCTACTCAACCCAAGCCAACTTCCTAGATGTTAACCTCTACCTCAAAGATCGATACATCAGTACCTCCATCCATATCAAACCTACTAATCACCAGCAATATCTCCACTTTGACAGCTGCCACCCGTTCCATACCAAGAAGTCTCTTCCATACAGCCTAGCCACACGGGGTCGTCGGTGATGAGCAGTCCGTCTTGAAATATACCAAGGGTCTCGCTGAAGCCTTCACAGACTGTAATTATCCTCCCAACTTTGTACAAAAACAAATCTCCTATGCCTTATCTTTCCAGTCTCCCACCACACCCCTACTTTCTGGTCACAGAGGCGTATTTCTCTCATAACTCAGGTCTGGAGCAACTGAATTATATTTTCCACCAGGATTTTGACTACCTCTCATCATGCCCTGAAATGAGGATGTCCTGCCCACTATCCTTCCCACCTCTCCCACAGTGCTATTCCGCCATCCATCAAACCTGTACAAAATATACTCATCCATTCCTACACCACCCTTGCTCCCAACCCCTTACCTCATAGCTCATACCCCTGTAATAGACCTAGATGCAAGACCTGTCCCATACATCCTCCCACCACCACCGACTCCAGTCCAGTCACAAACACCACCAACCTCATCAAAGAAAGGGCTACCCGTGAAACCAATCATGTGATCTACATGCAACCACTGTGCTGCATTCTAATTGGGCATGAGAACCAGCAAGCTGTCAGTCAGCATTAATGGCCAAGAGACAAGTGGACCACCCTGTTGCTGAGCACGCTGCACAACACAATGTCCTTCATTTCAGTGACTGCTTCACAGCCTGTGCCATATGGCTCCTTCCCACCAACACCAGCTTTTCTGAACTGCGCAGGTGGTAACTCTCCCTGTAATATATCCTACATTCCCATAACCCTCCTGGCCTCAACCTTCGTTAGTAATTGTCCTCGTCCATTAAACCCCTTCCCTGTTCGTATTCCTGCACTATACAGCTCTCGTTCTACTGTTGCACCCAGTATTTTACTTCTTGCCTTTTCCACTATCCCTGCCCCAGCCTCCTCCTTACCCTCACCCACTCGCCACTCCCATCATGCACTCTTGCTGCTGCTCACAGTGTGGCCTCAGTTACCTGACTGCAGTCATGCTTGCGCGCTTGTGTGTGTGTGTGTGTGTGTGTGTGTGTGTGTGTGTGTGTGTGTGTGTGTGTGGGGGGGGGGGGGGGGGGGGTGGCACTTGTCATCTATTTTTGACAAAGGCCTCACTATCCGAAAGCTTTATATGTGACAGTCTTTTTGTTGTGTCTATCTGGGACTCAGTATCTCTGCTATATTTGTTCCATAATAAATTTGGTTCATTTCAAGATTTTCTGGACTTGCCATTTAGAAGAAGAATGTATGTTTCCAAGCTTTCACACTCAATTTTGTATTGTGTTAGGCATTGCCAGACACAACTAAACATAAAGCAGAACGAGTTCACAGGACAGAGTGTAATCAAACACATGGAATTAGTGATCCTTGACCGCAGACCAGCAGGTACCTGACACAGCAACACTGCAGGGGCAGAGACGGAGCAGTTTACTTTCATGACAAGTGTAGTGGAAATAAAAAAGAAGAAAAGAAACACCACTTGGTGTGCTGGATGATGTCAAAAACTGACAAAAGTTAGCAGAAGCAGTGTACTTTAAATTTATACCTGTTGTCAGACGCAGGTATACCAAAGAAAATGAATATTTTAGTAAATAATTACGAAATTATAAGACATAATTGGTGGGTGCTACTTACCGTCCGAAGTCATACCTTCGGCCTCTGCCCTCCTTCCACCTTAGTCTCCCATTGCCCCCATAACAGGTGAATTCCTCTCATGATGGGTTCTGAGTGAGTTTCCCTTCCTTTTTAACCCTACACAACCTATCCCACTTTCTTCTCCAAGAATGAAACAATTGCTCCGAAAGCCAGAATAGTTTTGTGTTTTTATATTTGTGTATCATCAGTGGTAATTTTTTACCTCCTGGAGATAAGTACTGACCAGCAATTGTGTCTCGTAAGTTCATAGCTTTCTTGAGTGAATTTTTCTTTTTTTTTATCATCAAATAAATACTTATATTTGAAGGAATGATACAATCAGTGTCCCCTTGTTATTCCTTGATCTACTGTGGACCATGTCAAAATGTTTGATGTGATGTGTAATGTGTTGATCAGTGTACAATATAAGAATTACTGGAAACATGTAATAGTCCTGGTATAGAGGGGAGGGGTGGGGGGCATTTTATACTGCCATTATTTACATAGCGTCTGATTTCTCATCTTTGAGATGTGCACCAATGTTGGGGATGGGGAACAACCTTGTATGGTATTGGACTAATTGTTGTCATTCCTTCTGTTCCTTCCTTTTAGTTTGTGTACTGTCACTCAATTTATTTTTCTTCTCATAATGACACTTCTTAGTAAGATTCAAAATAAGCAATTTTTTGTTGATGGTAGTGATGCTGTAATCATCTAACTGCGTTCTGCATATCAACATTCAGCGCATCTTCACATGGTTAACTTGAGAGTACCTCATTTATTTAGTTCATATTTTGATTATTCTGTATGTTAATAAGAGACAATTTTTGTTTTTCAGGTATGGCCTTAGTGCAGCAACTACTATCATATGGTTTCGAACATTCATTCATAAGATGAGAAAATATTAATTTGCCACTAACAACCACGTGTTTATGCCTACATGTGACATGTTCTGCTGTAATAATAGTGCCTTCAGTTGTAGATATGCTTAATAAAAATGAACAAACAGCATTTACATAAGTGTTCAAAAGACCAATAAACCATTAATTTATGCCAGTTATGGAGTGACAGCTGATTAAACTTCAATTAAGAAGCATTGTGGATCATGGGTTTTCATTCCTGATCTAATGGAATTCTGCAGAATAAATTCCAAATTTAGATTTGAAGAAAATTTATATTTATATATGTTATGGCAAGCTTGCAAACCTGTGAAATGCTGTTTTGATCTACAGTGTTTCTTCACTTTCTTTTCTTGTGATGACAGAACTGAACAAAATTGAGCAGTGGGAAGAATAAGAGATGTTAGTAACAATCCTGTCAGTGTGGAGGATATCATCTCCCTGTTTTGGTCTCAGGTGCAGGTTCTTTTCAGTTCATATGTTGTACAAATAGTGGTAAAGACATTGTATACATATATAGGAGAAGCTGGGTTCCAGATTTTAATTTGAATTTTTCATTATCTGTATTACAAGTCTCTTGCAATGAAGGAAGGCCTACGTCCCTTTCCCTCTGTCTGCATGGCACTAAACTTATAACCTGCATATCCTTTTCTGTTTTGGACACCTCAGCTCAGACACCTTAAATGACAGAAGCAGCAAAATAGTCAGAAATTATAGTACACAGTCTACTAAATGAGGAGTTCTTATGCAGAGTAATTAAGAAAATAAAAATACTTTTGGAAAGTAATATCTGCCATAGTGGCGTGAAGCAAGAGCAAGTGTCTGGATACAGCATATGGTCCCATTTGCATAGTAAAATTTGTTGGAGGTCCATTTTCAAGTTTTCCGCACGATAAAACCAAAGGTTCTGACAACGTGCAAACTCTACAAAAAAATCTACTTTTATAATCATACTGCAATACTTTCTACTGCCATTTTATCAAGGAGATTTTACAAGAATTTAGTGTGCCAGTAGCAGCCCTAACATAAAAATGTAGGATTAAAATAGTAATCTTAATCAGCCAATCAGCAAAAAAAGTGCTGATGCCCTTTTCTTAAGTCTGTTCAGTAGGCAACGTTATTTCCTATTGTGTGCAGAAGAAAGAATAACGGTGTCCAATGCTAGGTGACTTACTCATGTTCATGTTTATTCGACTCCATTTTTTGTGGCAATATCACTCGCAAAGTGGAACATGAGGAATTTGTGGCCGGAATACCTCAGAGCAACTGTGGAGACTGCAGTGAAACAAAACGGACAGCAAGTTGCCTGAGAATGGACGTCATTCACCTTACTTAAGAGTAAGGAATATCTCTGCATGCTAAGCTGATTAACCAATTAAGATCAGTTTTTGTTGTCCATATGCTGTTTTAACTGTACATTTTTATGTTATGGCTACTATAATTTCATATACGGGTTTACATTACAATTTTTTGTCAACTCTCTACAATGAAGTGGTGTCTTCATCACTAATTGTAAGTATTTTACCATTCCAATTATGTAAGTAGATTGCTACATCATCGACATCTACATACATACTCCGCAAACCACCATATGGTGCATGTCAGTAATTGTGTAGAAAGCCTGAAAATGGATTCTTAACTTCTGAAACTGGTTGTTTAATAAATTTTACTGTGCAAGTGCGATTGTGGACTACATATTACATACAGCATTTGTCATTATCCCTTTCCACACTAACCTACATAACACCTAAGTTTTGTAAATTCCAAGCATTCTCAGACCAGCCATTCTATGGCTTAGTGTCACGTAAGATAAGCCGTCTTCTGAAGAAACAAAATCAAACTGATCTTCAGGCCTCCATCAAAAATCCAACTATGGAAATGTAAAAGATGTGAGTGGTCTCAGAATGCTTGAAGTTTACACTATACACTGTGTGGACGAACTTCCATCAGACAAAAAATTTGCCCTGTGGAACAAAACAGGAAGGAACGCAAGAGTTGCTGTTGCCTGTTCTATCCGAAGCTATAGCTAAGCATGCTCTGGAAAAAGGTCATCCGACCGAGTTTGACGACACCACTGTTGTGGCTCACATCAACAAATTTTTGAAACAGTGTGAGTAATCAAAGGAGCCAATAAAATAAAAATTGTGGACAACATCTTTAATAGAGACAGCGGCCTATAGTTAAATGTGGTGTGAAATCCAGTTACTGTACAGGCAACATTTGTCCATGCATGGCATTATTGTGGTTACTGGTAATGTCATAGCCAGCAGTTAAGTGTGCAGGGTGTATACGACCCAGGACAACCAGGAGATCTGGGTAAAACTTGGGAATTTTTTTAGAATTCTGAGAATTTTTCATGGTTTTAGTTTTCAGTTAAGTTTTTGTAATTTTGACTGGTAAGAACCAATACTCTAACAAAGGATATTATTACTGTATCCCTCTACTGCAGAATAATACTGCAGCAATAAAAGATGAACGAGAGAAAAAAACCAAAATAACACTTAAATTGCAAAGGAAATGCGCTCATTCATATTCTTGAAGGAAAAGACCTTGTTTCACAAAGTGCCTAGCATCCAGTGCACATTGGTCTATTGATTATTCGTGTGATTTTTAACACATCCATGTTGGTTTTTTTAACACCTTCTAAGTTGATTTCTGAATGAATCATAAGTTGATTTTTGTATGCGTACATAGTGTATATGATGTCTGTCAGGGGAATTCTCGTCGTATCTAGAAATAAACTTTTCTGCAGACAAAAGGGGACGGGGCTATGCGATCTGGGTGGAATAAAGCCGAATGGATGAATGCCAATCGCTGTCCGATTACGTGGTTGATTGGGTTTACGAATGATCAGCTTCATTATATTTACTAGCGAAATCCATAGATTCAGACAACTAGAGTGGGAATAAACGACTAACAGGAATAACAGGTAAGAAAGATTACATATTATCTTCTTGATGTACCCAAGAAAATGAAATTTTGACAGAAAATTTTTGGCCCGAACGCTACACTAGGGCCAGCTGTACAGTCCCAGGCTAGCAGCCGCTTAAGTTCTGTTCTGGAAGCAGCACGGAAAACGTGTTCTATGAACATTTAACAACGCCCGACCAGAGAATAATCGCGGGATAACGAAACCGATGATTCTGACAGGGTTAGTGAAGTTAATCGGCGAATAAATTTTGACAATGGCAGGAATAGTTACAGAATTAGTGATAAGATTGTTAGAACGAGGAAGGAGAAGAAACGGGGCCATTGCACAAATATCAAAATTCCAAATTTATATAAAAATTTCGTACTACTATTTTCCGATCTCACGCTTGAGAAACTGGAGCATATGAATGAAATGTTAAACCATTTCCTAACATAAAGCTTTTTGCTTATAGTAGGCCTAACAGGCATTTGAAATTTGGTACTTCGTGAATTATATTCTGTCGTGTTATAAAAATAACCATTTGTGCCAAAACAGTCTCATTTATTTAGTGTGTGTTAAAATTGCTGCAATATTACAAAGGCCTGTTTTGTTTTATCGAGCAGACAGTGACAAAATATATGTAATCAGATCAAGAAACCACACCAGTCTTGGGTGCTATTTGTATTAACAGCTTTTTCACTATTAGACAGTGACATTTCAATTTTTCATGTAGCAAAACATTTGACGAACTTTGATGAGGTAATAGAGTCTTTTGCAGAAAAGAAAGCACGCCATGTAAAGCTGTAGCAAAATTAGAGAGAAAAAAATGCTAGGAGCTAAGGATTGAAGAAATGTGTACTGTCTTGTTTGTCTCTAGTCTTAACTGGTTTTATGTAATCTATATTTAATTCAAAGAGTGCAAATTTGCTGAAGAGTTCTTGTTCTCCCGATTACAAATAATACCATCCAGTATTAATAGTGAGCTAGAGAGAGAGAGAGAGAGAGAGAGAGAGAGAGCGCGCGCGGGGGGGGGGGGGGGGGGGCGCAGGATGTCAAACCGGTTGACTAGGAGCAGGAGAGGCACCACAGGGCATTTTAATTCCCACAGCCCTGAATATAGTTTGATGGCATCCATTACAAAATATACATGTTTCAATTCCATAGAGCGAAATACAGTGACATGCAATAGAAGAATGCTGTGTGAAGAGGCATGGCACTGCACTTTGGCACACTTAAGATCAAATAACATGTCTTGCATTTCTTCGAACGCACATGTTTTATGTATCAGATTCTTCAGATAGATGTGTGCCACAAAATTAACGTATTTTTGAAAAGTCAATTTTTTAAAATATTTGATCTATTGCTTGTTGGAGGGGGGCGCAATAAAGTATTGTCCCAGTTCGGAAATATCGTAGATCGGGGGCTGATGTACAGAGCAATCTGAGTTATAGGGAGGAAGTGGGTAGTCTCCATATGACCTGTGTTTACATTATTTAGTGATCTAGCTGCTTTCTCTTTGTTTAATGCTCTCACATCAAATGAAAACAAAACTGATTTCTGTGGCCAGAAGCTATCAAACTGATTAAAATACATTCACATAATTACGAAAGCAAAAATTTGTTATTAGTTTCAGATTTTATTTTATTTCCATCTTTCTGATGGTCAAGCATTAATCCCCTTGCAGAACAATGAAGTTTGTTTTGTCAGTTTGCTAAAGAAATTTAGCTTTTATTAACCTTTTCCACTGAAGCAGTCGATGTATTTGAAACGAAGTCTTTAATTCCACACTATTGGCTAGTTTCAACTGTTCGCTGCATTTTAAGTGCACGTTTTCATCTTCTAGCACGTATGGTATTATGGAAAAAAAAACAAACAAACAACCAAATATGAGATAATACAGTACTGGTACTCCAAGAAAATTTACATCCCAAAAACCACACTGAAAAGCTTAACATCAGGTCGAGGACCACTTCATTGGGAATCTGGACATATGAATGTGCACTTTAAGTATGCACTTTAAATGTGCACATTTTAGTATGGTTCATGAAATTCCAGTGCTCTTGGGGTATCCTTTGATGTCTTGTTTCTTTTATGTCATAATGTAAGATCTTTTATTGTTTTACAATTATGAACATATGGGCCTCCTATGTCATCGTAGCTCCGCAAGTGCAGTGGTGCCTGTCATCTGGTGCTCTTTGTCAACTGCTGAAACAAACCTATTTCTAACAGGTCACGGGAAAATATTGCGAATGATGATTTGAAAAGCGTACTTTCAAAGTAAATTTCCTTTTACGCAAGTTGAACTATGTGCGAGAATGTAGGATGAATTTCTTAAATCACACTGCGTTTGAATCTCATTTAAAAATCAACTCTTTGATGACGAGCCATTTAGAAGAATTTTGAGCCCAGGAGATCAGAAATTTGTCTGTGTTGTGGTCTTCAGTCCTGAGACTGGATTGATGCAGCTCTCCATGCTACTCTATCCTGTGCAAGCTGCTTCATATCCCAGTACCTACTGCAACCTACATCCTTCTGAATCTGCTTAGTGTATTGATCTCTTGGTCTCCCTCTACGATTTTTACCCTCCACGCTGCCCTCCAATGCTAAATTTGTGATCCCTTGATGCCTCAAAACATGTCCTACCAACCGATCCCTTCTTCTAGTCAAGTTGTGCCACAAACTTCTCTTCTCCCCAATCCTATTCAATACTTCCTCATTAGTTACGTGATCTACCCATCTTATCTTCAGCATTCTTCTGTAGCACCACATTTCGAAAGCTTCTATTCTCCTCTTGTCCAAACTGGTTATCGTCCATGTTTCACTTCCATACATGGCTACACTCCATACAAATACTTTCAGAAACGACTTCCTGACACTTAAATCTATACTAGATGTTAACAAATTTCTCTTCTTCAGAAACGATTTCCTTGCCATTGCCAGTCTACATTTTATATCCTCTCTACTTCGACCATCATCAGTTATTTTACTCCCTAAATAGCAAAACTCCTTTACTACTTTAAGTGTCTCATTTCCTAATCTAATTCCCTCAGCATCACCCGATTTAATTTGACTACATTCCATTATCCTCGTTTTGCTTTTGTTGATGTTCATCTTATATCCTCCTTTCAAGACACTGTCCATTCCGTTCAACTGCTCTTCCAAGTCCTTTGCTGTCTCTGACAGAATTACAATGTCATCGGCGAACCTCAAAGTTTTTACTTCTTCTCCATGAATTTTAATACCTACTCCGAATTTTTCTTTTGTTTCCTTTACTGCTTGCTCAATATACAGATTAACAATATACAGAATAACATTGGGGAGAGGCTACAACCCTGTCTCACTCCTTTCCCAACCACTGCTTCCCTTTCATGCCCCTCGACTCTTATAACTGCCATCTGGTTTCTGTACAAATTGTAAATAGCCTTTCGGTCTTATCTAGTTATTAAAAATTTTACTGGCGTATTTGTGTGATATATCTTAAAGTGTAACACGCGCAAAAAGATCAACGTTATATGTGGAAGCTTAGCTTCTCTTGCAGCTTATTAACCTTAGAGACCAATATTATAAATGAAAGTTTTGCTTTTCTTGTAGTAACACTTTGTATATCAATTTAAATCATTAACTTTGCTTGTTTGTGTGTTCGCGCTACTTAACAGTGATGTTGCTAATTGGCTGACTACATCACTTGTCCTATGCTCTGAATATCCGCCAGCTGGCGAGATCACGTGACATGAGCTACGGCAGGCTTACAAAAGCGCATCGCAATTTCGATTTCAATGCTTGGGAAAGTAACACGTGGTGTTTGATGGAATTAGAATTTATGCAGGGTACATGTTGCTTCAAATCAAAGATCTTTCCAAAACATGTCCTTTTCCCCCCCGAGTTTCATTTTCTAAAGTGCATGGAAATTCTACCCCCGTGTAAAAAACCATAACCATTCAAAAGATAAGTTTTACAGTTCTGAGGGAAAATATACCATCCCTTAACACCGAAAAAGTGTGTTTTCACCCGGGAGAAAGTGTATTTTTAGTAGGGGAAATTTGGGAAAAAGTCCGGGAATTTTTTTTTCCTTGTCCGCGTATATGCCCTGAGTGTGTAACGACATACAAGCAGCCCAGCAGCAGCCGTTCCAGTTGACAACACCCAAAGAGTACTTGGTACTCAAGAGGTCCTGACTTTGATGTCCTTACCTATAACTCTGGCACCATTGCTGCTCACTGTTATCTCGTCATGTAGTATTGATCTGCATTGTTTACTGCCGAGTTGTAATGGACCTATCCTACATTTATAATGTCTTTTATTATTCAGAAAAATATGTTTGAAACTGATGTCCAAGCCTTTTATACAGTTTTATTTATACAAGTCAGCAACGAAACAGTATTTGAAATTAGGCATCCACAGTCATTAGCAAGCACCATGAAGCTCCACTGATACTAGAACAAAAACCAGAATTAAATTTGTGAACCAAAAAGACTAATACTATCAGATGTTAGCTGAAAAGTAAAATCCACTAATGTTTTACAAAGTTCATTTATGAATTATGCTAACTGGTGTATGAATAACACCAGAATGTTGTTGTTGTGGTCTTCAGTCCTGAGACTGGTTTAATGCAGCTCTCCAATCCCGTGCAAGCTTCTGCATCTCCCAGTACCTACTGCAACCTACATCCTTCTGAATCTGCTTAGTGTATTCATCTCTTGGTCTCCCTCTACGATTTTTACGCTCCACACTGCCCTCCAATACTAAATTGGTGATCCCTTGACGCCTCAGAACATGTCCTACCAACCGATCCCTTCTTCTGATCAAGTTGTGCCACAAACTTCTCTTCTCCCCAATCCTATTCAATACTTCCTCATTAGTTATGTGATCTACCCATCTAACCTTCAGCATTCTTCTGTAACACCACATTTTGAAAGCTTCTATTCTCTTCTCGTTAAACTATTTATCGTCCATGTTTCACTTCCATACATGGCTACACTCCCTACAAATACTTTCAGAAACGACTTCCTGTCACTTAAATCAATACTCGATGTTAACAAATTCCTCTTCTTCAGAAATGCTTTCCTTGCCAGTACCAGTCTACATTTTATATCCTCTCTACTTCGACCATCATCAGTTATTTTGCTCCCCAAATAGCAAAACTCCTTTACTACTTTAAGTGTCTCATTTCCTAATCTAATTCCCTCAGCATCACCCGACTTAATTCGACTACATTCCATTATCCTCATTTTGCTTTTGTTGATGTTCATCTTATACCCTCCTTTCAAGACACTGTCCATCCCGTTCAACTGCTCTTCCAAGTCCTTTGCTGTCTCTGACAGAATTACAATGTCATCGGTGAACCTCAAAATTTTATTTCTTCTCCATGGATTTTAATATCTACTCCGAACTTTTCTTTTGTTTCCTTTACTGCTTGCTCAATATACAGATTGAATAGCATCGGGGAGAGGCTACAACCCTGTCTCACTCCCTTCCCAACCACTGCTTTCATTTCATGCCCCTCGACTCTTATAACTGCCATCTGGTTACTGTACAAATTGTAAACAGCCTTTCGCTCCCTGTATTTTACCCCTGCCACCTTCAGAATTTGAAAGAGAATATTCCAGTCAACATTGTCAAAAGCTTTCTCTAAGTCTACAAATGCTAGAAACATTGGTTTGCCTTTCCTTAATCTTTCTTCTAAGATAAGTCGTAGGGTCAGTATTGCCTCACATGTTCCAACACAATCTACCAGTTTTTCCATTCGTCTGTAAAGAATTCGCGTTAGTATTTTGCAGCTGCGACTTATTAAACTGATAGTTCGGTAATTGTCACATCTGTCAGCACCTGCTTTCTTTGGGATTGGAATTATTATATTCTTCTTGAAGTCTGAGGGAATTTCGTCTGTCTCGTACATTTTGCTCACCAGATGGTAGAGTTTTGTCAGGACTGGCTCTCCCAAGGCTATCAGTAGTTCTAATGGAATGTTGTCTACTCCCGGGGCCTTGTTTCGGCTCAGGTCTTTCAGTGCTCTGTCAAACTCTTCATGCAGTATCGTATCTCCCATTTCATCTTCATCTGCATCCTCTTCCATTTCCATAATATTGTCCTCAAGAACATCGCCCCTGTATAGACCCTCTATATACTCCTTCCACCTTTCTGTTTTCCCTTCTTTGCTTAGAACTGGGTTTCCATCTGAGCTCTTGATATTCATGCAAGTGGTTCTCTTTTCTCCAAATGTCTCTTTAGTTTTCCTGTAGGCAGTATCTATCCTACCCCTCATGAGATAAGTCTCTACATCCTTACATTTGTCCTCTAGCCATCCCTGCTTAGCCATTTTGCACTTCCTGTCGATCTCATTTTTGAGATGTTTGTATTCCTTTTTGCCTGCTTCATTTACTGCATTTTTGTATTTTCTCCTTTCATCAATTAAATTCAGTATCTCTTCTGTTACCCATGGATTTCTACTAGCCCTCGTCTTTTTACCTACTTGATCCTCTGCTGCCTTCACTATTTCATCCCTCAAAGCTACCCATTCTTCTTCTACTGTATTTCTTTCCCCCCATTCCTGTCAATTATTCCATTACACTCTCCATGAAACTCTGTACAACCTCTGGTTTAGTCAGTTTATCCAGGTCCCATCTCCATAAATTCTCACCTTTTTGCAGTTTCTTCAGTTTTAATTTACAGTTCATAACCAATAGATTGTGGTCAGAGCCCACATCTGCCCCTGGAAATGTCTTACAATTTAAAATCTTGACCCTAAATCTCTGTCTTACCATTATATAATCTATCTGAATCCTTCTAGTATCTCCAGGGTTCTTCCATGTATACAACTTTCTTTCATGATTCTTGAACCAAGTGTTAGCTATGATAAAGTTATGCTCTGTGCAAAATTCTACCAGGCAGCTTCCTCTTTCATTTCTTAGCCCCAATCCATATCCACCTACTACGTTTCCGTCTCTTCCTTTTCCTACTGTCGAATTCCAGTCACCCATGATTATTAAATTTTCATCTCCCTTCACTACCTGAATAATTTCTTTTATCTCATCATACATTTCGTCCATTTCTTCATCATCTGAAGAGCTAGTTGGCATATAAACTTGTACTACTGTAATAGGCGTGGGCTTTGTGTCTATCTTGGCCACAATAACGCATTCGCTATGCTGTTTGTAGTGGCTTATCTGCACTCCTATTTTCCTATTCATTATTAAAGCTACTCCTGCATTACCCCTATTTGATTTTGTATTTATAAACCTGCATTCACCAGACAAAAAGTCTTGTTCCTCCTGCCACCGAACTTCACTAATTCCCACTATATCTAACTTTAACCTACCCATTTCCCTTTTTAAATTTTCTAACCTACCTGCCCGATTAAGGGATCTGACATTCCATGCTCCAATCTGTAGAACACCAGTTTTCTTTCTCCTGATAACGGCGTCCTCTTGATTAGTCCCCGCTCGGAGATCCGAATAGATATGTACATAGATATGTAAAAGTCTAAGATGCAAATGGATAAAGTTGCTAAAACTGTAAAAATTCTCAAAGCCACAATTGATAAAAGGCACTGTCCGAATGTGCTACTCTCTCAAAACAATTGCAAGTCCTGTTTTGCTACTAAGATGAAAATTGATAGACAGTGACAATAGACCCCAAGAGCTAGAGATATCCCACTGGCTGGAAGGCGGTAAGTCCACAACATGAGACTCGGTCAACAGTAAGTCTGCAGTAAGTGGAGGCCAAGTCTCGTGGTGGCAGCTCATAGATTCATCTTGACTTGCAAACCACACTTGCAGCTGCCATACTGCATGCATCTACTTAAAAATGAGGGGTATTTATACAGGCTTGGCATCAATACCCATCACATAGCCCTAACAGCCTATGGCTCAGGCATGAAGTAATCAGGCCAACACACTGCAGTCACAGTGGCTGTCTTTGTGCTGTGTGGTTATCATTTCGTTGCTGGTTTCACATCTGGCCTTGAGATCTGGTAATTGCCTGGCGAAGTAGTGGCAGTTCTTGTCGTATCATTAGGCCACCCCTGATGTAACAGTGAACAGTGTCTAGTCAACACCAATCTGACTCGCTTCCATTACCTCTCGCTTTAGCCGTGGCAGCATCATTACGGTATTTTATGCGCAAAAAATAGTGATTGTGCTACAAAGCCATTTGATCTGAAATGTCTAGTTCTTGTTTTTCTTTTGTTGTTATCCAGTGACAGTTGCTAGTTTTAGTTTTTCATTTGGAGATCAAGCTTTTTCTTATGGAACTATATTGCAATGTATGCTTTGTTGACAGAAAGAACATTTGCTTTCTGTCCTTCCACTTTCCAACAACAGTGCCAACAGATGACACTTTCTCTACCAATTCACGTCTTTTATATTTTTAGTAATTGATAGAAGATGCCTTCTGTTCTATATCAATGCCCGCACAAAATCTGTCATATTTTGAAGCTGCTATTTTGCGACAGGAACTGACATGTCGTAGTTAACTGTAACAACTTTTCAATGCTCACCAAAATAATTATTCTTAAGCTCCAGCATGACAGTTTCTGCAAAGTTTTTAGGCACATAATTTATGCAGTCTGTGAGTCACCATATATAGAGATATCCAATGCTATTGGACAGTTTTAAAATCTTAATGTCTTATTTATGACATTTAAGTTTTACCATCTTTTTTACCTGATTTATTGTCTGTGAAATCAGTGCACTGGAGGAGTTATTGAAAGCAATTTTTGTTCATTATTGTAGACAAAATGTTATTCTTTAACAGACCATTTGTGCTCCTATAATCTATCGTTGGATATACTATCACCAGTCCCATGTACACAATAATGCCAAAGAATGTGAAAATTTGTTTAGGACTCATTTCTTTCCAATAATTCACGATTTCCCAATGTCCTTCAGACTCCAAACCCACCACTTCATTCCTTATACTCCTTATGGATTCTATCCTGTCTCTCAATTACTTTTTCTTTGAAGGGATGTTTTCTTGACCTGGACTCAGGGCAAAGACACAATATCAACATTCCTTCACAACTGCAACAACTTCTCTCCTATCTGCTTCACAAGGTCTTCTTCTACCCAACACACTAACTCACTGAACAATGACCTCAACCTCTCTGATGGCTTCATTCACACCTCTGTCCACATTAAACTTACTAACCACCAATAGCACCTGCATTTCAATAGCTGCCATTCCATCCACACCAAAAAGTCCCTCCTGTACAACCTAGCCACTCATGGACGATGCGTCTGCAGTGGCGAGAACTGCCTTTCCCAGTATGCTGAAGGTCTCATGAAGGCCTTCAAAGACAGGCAATAGCCCCTCCCTTCACCCCAGACTTAGTTCAAAAACAGATTTCCCACACCATATCATCACACACTCTCAATCCTCCCACCACCTCCAAGAATCAGCCACAAAGGAGTGTCCCCCCCCCCCGTCACACACCATCACCCTGGACTGTAATAACTGAACCATATCATTTACCATGGCCTTGATTATCTCTTATCATGCCTTGAAATGAGGGACATCCTACTATTAAAGTGGTGTTCTGTTACACCCACTCTACACAACATCCTAGTCTATCCCTATGTCACTCCCACTCCCAACCCCTTGCCACAGTGATCATATCCCTGCACGTACCAAAGTGAAAGACCTGCCCAATCCACCCACCCAGCACCTTCTACTCCAGTCCTGTCTCTGGCTTATCCTACCCCATCAGAGGTCAGACTACCTGTGAAAGTACCCATGTCATACAGCAACTCTGCTGCAATCACTGGACAGCTTTTTACGTCGGCGTGACTACCAAACAGCTGTGCCCACCAATATGAATGGTCACCATCAAACTGTTGCCAGGAAGTTGACTGCAATATATGGCTCAGCACAACATGCTAAATTACAATGGCTGCTTGACAACACGGGCCATCTGGATCCTTCCCTCTACCACTAGCTTCTCTGAACTATGCAGATGGGAGTTATCCTTAAAACATATCTCCACTCCCATAATTGTGCCAGCCTCAATCTCTGGTAACTTAGTTTCCCTGTATCCTCCACCCAACAGTTGACCCTTCCTCCATTATCATACCACCTCTCAAATCATGTAACCTTCACCATGTACCACTCTCAACTGCCTCTGACAACCATGCATCACATTACTAGTGTGTACACCTGCCATCCCTTCCCCCCTGCGTTTCTAGTTGGCAAACTGGCTCCCTCCGAGCTGCTAGCCACAAACCCCCAATCCCTCTCCACCCATCCCACCTGACATTAGCCCCACTGCAACCTAGCCCTCCTGCTAGCACTGTTGGTCCATCCAGCACCATGTAGTGGCATACACATGTGTATATTTGTGTCGTCATTTTACTCCAGCTCGTTTTCTTTTTTTTTGTATGTTGTCGATAGACAACTCAGTGCTTCTAATTTTGAGTTAGTGGTCTCCTTTAATCCAAAAAAATATTTTGATCATACACTTTGATTTACATACTTACCATCTAAACATTGCACTGTATCTGTTGGTCTTAGTCACAATCAATTAATTACCCCCTTTTCAAAAAATCTGTTGAGAACTTGGGTGTGGTTTCACAGAACACTTCTCTGTAGAATCTAAGGCATTATTATTGTAATTTTTTCTTGATCTGTAAGTGCAAGCCCTTTTAAATGAATACTAGTGACAGTGACAATGACAGTGTGCTGTGACTGGACGAGAACCAATCAGTCTCTTGCCATTACTAACACAATTGTTGTCATTCTGCCTTCACCAACAGTTGTATCAACAATCACAGCATCTTCATCAGAAAATCTGAATAATTCTGGATACTCTACATTTGATTCCTCCAATATACTCAGTAATTCATCGTCAGTGACCAACATTTACTATTTCGTAATGTCCCAGTGTTTGATGATACAAAATCCATTTATGTTATACAATAACAATGCAGATACCACTGTTTAGAACAAGACCTAAATTATTAATCCGCTTTAGTATGAATACATGGTGATGTTGAAACTTCACAACAACTTATGTGAAAGTAAACCATAGGCCAAAAAAAAGTTAAAAACATTCAATATGTTATTGTACCTGATTCCCTGTACATTCTCAACAGAATCATGAAATCTACAGCAAAGAGGTAAGTACAAAGCCACAGCTGAAACTAAGACTCAGCTGATATCATCTCACTAACACAAGAACACTCCTACAGGCCACATAACGTCTACGTTGTATGTTTCATCAACAAACTTCATGTGACTGATTCTAAGTGAAAGGCAACCATTCACCTATAGTGGACTGATATATGGAGCATAACACACGTAACAGAAAAAAGTATTCATACTAGCTTTCAAGCCCTTGCTGGACTGATTATTGAAAACAGGTGCCTGAGTTGAAGTGGGGAGAGAAGCACGAGGCAAGGAGGGACTGGTGTGAGTCAAGTCTTTCGACAGACGACTTGGTGGTTGCACAACAAAATGAAAGGATTTCAGAGGGTAAAGCATATATGAGATATAGAGAAAGGGGAAGGAGAAGAAGGGGAGGGTGTGTGCTAGCCCATGTCTGTCTTCTGTCTGGACAGAAACCAGAATGGAAAAGGCAAGGCAGTGAGAAACAGGTTAGTGGGGGTTTAGACCAGGCTCTCGATAATCGATATTATCTTACTGGGGAAGTGTGCATTTGGGTGTGTGTAAATGTGTGTACTTTTGCTAGAAAAGAGCAAGAGCTTGAAAGCCAGTGTGAATATCATACATCAGTCCACTATAAGTGAGTGGTTGCCTGTCCAAAGATGTGTTGTCCTAAACAAAGTGGAGTACCCTGTGCCCTGTATAGGTTCTACTGGTGGCCTTCTGACAGTCAATGTTTCAAGCAGCACAATTCAGATTTTAATTTTACCTTTGAACAGGTCATCATCATCATCATCATCATCATCATCATTTTCAGGCAAAAAAGTAAAATGAGTTCATTTTAAAAAGAAGAAAATGACTTGTTCTTTTCATTGAAAACAAACATTAAGCATTTCATTCCTCTACTGGGAAATTAAATAAACAGAGGAAGGTAAGTGTCTTTCAGGCAGAATTATTACACTCTTCTGCGTACACACTGTGTTGACTGAAAGGAAAAGCTATAACTATGTGCTAGATTAGAATCTGATCAGTCTTTCACAAGCACTGTACTACCATTTGTGTTACCTTGCACACACATCACAAACTGACTCAAAGTTTTGATCTTCCACAAGTTGCAATTGGTTGTGTACTCCCAGGAAGAGCTAAATATCTACACTGTTTCGAAAACAGTTTTAATTTGTCATACAGAATGAAATTCTGTTGCATTTTGTAGCTACACTGTATTTATGAAGCTTATGGAAATTACATGTATCACAAGAAACCTACACTGTGGCTGTTAGAGAACAGAGAGAAAAATTCAAGCTAACTTTAAGAAGAAGAATGGTAATAAGTAATTGCAGTTGGCAAAATATGAATAAAAGAAAAAAGAAAATTGTAAACAAAAAGCTATGAAGAATGGGTCATCCAACAAAAAAGGAAGTAATAATAAATAATACATGTGGAGGAGGAAGAAATGACAGAGAAATGCATGCTATAAATTGTGAGGAGTGCAAATGAGGTCTATAAGCATTTTTAACTGTAGCCCATTATTACCCAGACAGATAAATACAGATGAAGAGCCCTCTTCAGCAAGTAGATTGATAGCAAAGGAAGAAGTGTAAGATGTGAAGAGGGGGGCACAGCATACATTTGTGATAGACAGGTTTGACAAAGGCTTTTTGAAAGGCAAGAGTGATGAAGATCATTTAAGTCACACACTGAACATTTTTAAACTATTTCATCAGTGAATACTGTAGCCTAGGTAAAATAATCCTTTTATTGCTTCTGAGCAGGATGAGTACAACAGTGATCAATCCTGTATTGATCTGAACACCACATGCTTCACAAGGCATGATCATATTTAAAGCAATAGACCCTTTGCTTTCTTTCAAACAGATAATACAGTAAGGAGTACGCTGTTCTTATACTTCTCCTCCCCTTCATGATAACAATGACAACCAAGATTAAGTGTTCAAGTTGGACAGCATGATTAACAGGCACTCGGGTCAAGGCAAGGAAGGAATGGCTGTAAACAAAGCTCGTGTAACACTACGCACAACATATTGGTGTTGTGGCCCACAATCGCTATGTGCTGCTTCCTTTTAAAATGTTGGCTCAAAATATTTGGGATGCTTATTTAATTTTATGGCCCAAGTATACATTTGTCTCCTTTCATTGTACCTCAAACACTATCAGCTACAAATCATTTGCCTTTAAGAAAAGAAGACCATTGTTTATGTAAAAAATTTAATGGATATATATGTGTATATATATATACTTATTTTCATTGAGCAACTACACTACTTAGCACCTTAAAAAGTACTTGCAATTACTGGATTTTCAAAAATGTTGCTCATATTATTTAACAAAATAATTTTGTTTTAATGCAGAATTATTTAATATTACACTTCTTTGGAATGAAGTTAAAAGACAATTTTTAAATATATCCTTCTCTCCCACCTGTCAGGTATAAACTGGTAACAATGTAACAAGTTAATATCCAGTTATAATTAGTATTTTAATTCAACAGACTATCTTTGGCACGACCATTCAGTGAACATGTTCCATATCTAAACAAATGCATCCTGCTACATTCCTTTCAGTTTTTACTGCACACAAATATATGACATAAAGCCTCTAAGGAAATAAAAGATCTTTAAAACAGTTATAAGAAAAAAAAATACAAATCTATTCCATTACTGCATTAATAGTAATATCTATTCACTTTAAAAACTTTTATGTGGCAAAACAACCTCCATAGAAAGCTACAAATGAGAATGAAACAGTTCACATATGTAAAGTTTATGCTAATGAGCTACAAAACATAACTACAAATACAAATCTAACTGCATACATTGCAATTATTTCAGAGGAAAAAGTCTGGCAATTTCTGTGACACAGAATGCAATATCACACAGTTGCCACCACGAATTAGATTTTACTTCAAAAAATGACAATCTCTCTCTCTCTCTCTCTCTCTCTCTCTCTCTCTCTAACACACTCACTCGCGCGCGCACACACACACACACACACACACACACACACACTATCCAAAATCAATTTTCACTGTTTGCTTTTCTTTTTTAAATATTCTAACACTACTTCAGAACCAGTAATGAGACATGAGTCCACAAATCTCCTTATCAGAATCCATACAGATTTCTAAGTAAATGAAATGAAGCTGAAATGACTTGGCAATACTGCAGTCTTTGTCACGCATGACTTTCCTGAAATAGAATATTTAAGGATATAATATTAGAGATTCTCATTCACAAATGCAGATCAATACTGATGAAATGCTCCACTGAGATATGTCAGTTATAGCAGAAATGATGCAATTACTACTTTATATTAAATAAAAGTTTGTTTCTACACTATCCTTTCTCCTTGCAACAACTTACATTAACATAGTACTATATAAATCTTCTTTGTTATCCTATCTACAAATAAAGATTAAATTTGTGAGAAACAGTAGTCAATTTTTTTTTTCATTTCACATGAACACACTTTAGCTGTGATCTCAAATATAAGGACTAGCATAACCAGTTTTACATCTGTCAAGAGTGTTTGTTTTACTTAATTCGATAATTATGTTGGCCATATATACTTTCTCAATATACAAGAAGTAAACAAATTCTTTATTTTGAAATCCTGAAATTTTGGCTAAAATTTTAGGTTTAACAGCTCATGGATCTTATTTGTTTTTGTGAGAAAGAGTTTAAACAGTGTTTTTGCACACTGATCTCACTACAATCCAAAATTATACTTGGGGGTGATTTAAAATGCCAATACTGTAATTACTGAACATTCCATAACTGAAACAACAGAAAATAACTTTAAAACACATTGTAAGGGGGAAAGGGCAAATATGCTACCAAACTGAAGACAAGGACAGGTTGTTAGATAACAACAGCAACAATAATAAATGATGATATATTGGCCAACAAAATTTTACAACTTTGAGATGGTTGCAAAAATGATTAAAACAGAAAAGCTGTCTGCAGAGGCATCGAATAGATAACAGAGGGGATAAAATGACCCTCATTTTCATTGTGCCTGCAACATGTGGACATTTGATGTGCATTTTACTAAACATCTACTGAAATGAAATGCAGATATAACAAATATACAAATGTTTAATATAACTGAAGAATTCCAGGATAAATCATAGCTTGTATTCACACAGGGCTGAATTGTTTCATAACTTGTTTCCAAACAAAATATTCCAAGTGCAACACAACAAACAAAACATTTAACAATAAAGCCATGTTTCATATGGTCTTGGATGACTTTATGATCATAAGCTGTTGGCGATTCTTTGTCAAAATACTGCAGTTTCTGAGAATTCAGAACTAGAAATTTTAGAAGCTAAGAAAAAATATGCAAATAGTACCTCTAATTTTTAAATAACTGATTTTCAAAGAATGAAAAACAGGTCTGAGAACAGTTACCCTGAATTATTTTTATATGGATATGCCATCCACTAGTACTACGATGGGTGATTCGCAGCTGTATCTACAAGTGACCAATAATAAAGAAATAAATAAATAAGAACAAAAGAAAAACAGAAGCATAAAAATTATAGAAAACAATAAAACAAGCAGATAAATGATATGAATACACAGAGATACAGTCTTATATTGAAGTAAGTATGAAGGTTAATTTGTGATTTAATTGCACTGTTCTTGCATGTCTTTATCATATGTTTTTTTGTAGTTTTCCAGCACATTTTTGCCTTGACTTCCTTCCTAGTTTCCACTGTATTTTCTCTTCTTCTGTCTTTCTATCAGGATGGAGATTTAGAAAATGACTTCAATTTTATCTACTAAGTTATGTGATATATCCTACACGCATCCAACATACATTAAAATAAATGGAGCATAACTGTGTTGCAATGTAGTTTAGCATTTATGACTGTCATCTTAATTAATCTAGAGGTTTTATGGAAGCCTAACTGGAGAACGAAATCCTTTGACTATAGTATTTTTTGCATTAACCATTTTATTTAATTCACGTGGATGACTACATACACATACCAGCCCAATCAGTCATCTCTTTCCTGTGCTGATGGTGACCATATATCGTACACAAACCCCGCAGTTGGAGTTACCCTGGTGTTCATATTTAATAATTATAAATGATTGAGTTTTATATGCAAAAAGTATAGATTGCTATTCACAGCAAAGAGGAGCAGCTGAGTCACAGAAAGACACAATGAAAAGATTGCTAAACTTTTAGCTTCCAGAAAAAAGTCCTAATTTGGAAGCAGAAAAACAAACACACACAAACTGTCACTGTCTACGCCCAAGTGACTGCTGCTTCTGAAGGAGGACTTTTTTCTGAGAGCTAAAAGTTTAGCAGTCTTTTCATTGTGTGTGTCTGCAAGTCAACACTTGTTCTGTGTGATTACTAACAATCTATCTTTTTCTATTGTTGTTATTCCATCTCGGAATTTCCACTGTTTGAGTTTTACACACACAATTTTACAGCATCCTACAATTACTTACAAAGCTATAAAGGATTTTTTTGCAAGAATGATCTCTACCTTGCACTGATTACTCTACAACAAGATCTGTGCTGACTTGTTCCAATGCTTTCATACTATAATACACATTTGCAGTGCAGCCCTAGGAGATGGATGATATACTCCTGCTCTCACCCCTTGCCCCCTCCCTGCCTCCCCCCCACCAAATGTGGTGTAATTTGTTCATTTATAAAAAATATTACTGACTGCTCTTCTAGCTGGCAGGAAAATTACTTTATTATTTTCAAAACCTATTAGCTACAATTCAGATTTAAGTTAACGTGTACCATATAAGGGTCTCACTTTTGCTTTCATGTACACTTGTGGAACATACTTCCTGCTGAAACTGCTTTATTTTTATTCATTTAATACACAAAACATTTTAAGAAATAGTTGTCATGTTTCCAGAATGAATCTTTACCCTACACTGGAACTTGTGCTGTTTTGACACTTCCTGTCAGATTAAAACTGTATGCCAGAGAGAGACTCTTTAACTCAGAACCTTTGATTCCCAGTCTAGCACACAGTTTTAATCTGCTAGGAAGTTTCATTTTTCATGTTATATACTAAACTTCACAGCACAGTCTATCTGAATCGTTGTTATTTATCCAAATTCTTGTCTGTTCTGGTCCGAGCAAGAAAATTTCTAACAAAATCCAGATGTGCTAGGGACATTCTATTCATTACCTAGTATTTTATAATTCAGAACACACTTTGCAAATTTAAGTCCTTTAAATTCTTTATTTTCTCATTTACCATACCCTAACTGAGTTTGTAAATTCTATTGCAGAAGGCTTGTAGTGTTTTGGCTGTGAAATAAATGCTCTGTGCAGTACTTTCATCTTGAAGGTCATGAAGGCGGGGATAAATGCACTAGCAGAAAAAGACAACAACAAAGTTCCATCATCATGGCCTCAGACAGACCAAACGGGACCAACTAACGACCGTGTCATCCTCAGCTAATGGCATCATTTGGGTGCATTATAAAGGGAAATTGGGTCAGCACACCTCTCCCCTTTCATTGTCAACTTTAGAGACCTTGTAATGCTTCTGATCATTCAAGCGCTCCTCAACTGGCATGATGAGGCTCAGTGGACTCTGCTGCAGTTCTTCAACCAAGGAAAAGTCCTTGGCAGTACTGGGAATTGAATCCGGAACCTCTAGATGGCAGTCAGCCACACTAACCACTCAGATATGGAACTGGACAACAGAGAAAGAAGTAGAGAGAAAATACCAACTGGGTATTTCATGAGCCAATTCACAGTAATAACAAACTGAGATCGTTTGGCAGTTACAGACATTCACATAATGCTGGGCAACTCTTCACAGCAAACAGATGACAAACAACGTTGATTAAAAAATTATAAACAAAAAACTACACAAACAGAAGTTGTTGTTTCAATGTCATAATAAAACCCAAATGCGGGAAATGTTCAAACCTTTTGTTTTTTGTTAGTTATTCTCTGCAACTACAAAACAATTTTTTGTTTAATGATGGTAATTTTATGCATACAGCTGCTGTTTATACAGGCAACATAGCATCAATTCTGAACTGAGCAGATTTGGCACAATAACCTCCATTTTTATAAAAATATTTAGAACTGTCTTTTGCAGTGAAACAAATCAGCCCATTAAAGGTAGAATATTAGCAGCATTCCAAGCAATTAATATTACAATAAAATATATAGATTCTGTTGAAAATGTATTCTGACTGCACAAATGTTGTATATACTAGGGAAAAAGTTGTTTACTGGTCTATCCTGGCACATAAATGTTGGATAACATCATCTGATTTATAACTATACTGAGAATGGCATTCAAAATTACTGTGGTAAATGCTGCAAAACTGAACTGATTCACAGGCAATGACAAACACACCAACTGTTCACAGCTAAGCTACACCATTACCAACCCTGTTTAAAATAGGGCACTGTAAAATCTAACATGTCCTTACAACCTACCCATCAGTCGGTAATGGAAGCAGCAAAGATTTGTAATGTTGATTCAGCTGTTCAAATGCCCCCTAGCGTTCCAAAGAAGGAGGGGCAGACAGTGTTAGTCATTTCTTCTTGTCCTTTCTTGAAGCTTGTCTGTTCTCTGCAAGTGGCGCAGGGGCAGTCGGGACAACAGGGACAGAAGCACGCTGGTCTTCCATGCGACCAGACTGCAAACGCATAATGAGTGAGAAAAAGTCTTCATCAGGAACAGTAGCACCTCGAGCAGCAGAGTGTGTTCGAGCTTCTCCTTCAGTTTCATTATCATCAGTGGGCAGAGAACTGCGTTGGTCCTCTAATCTGGAACTCTGGAGAAGAAGGAGGAAAAAAAAAATATATATATATCATAAGTTAGTATAATGAATACATCAATGTATTTACTTCACAAAATTGTGATAATTCAGTTGCCCCTATTGGCATTAATCAAGACATCTATAAATTCTTAAAAAATTCTAAAGTAAATTAAGCAAAAAAGCTCTACTTGTTTAGTTATGTTAGTTTGTAACACAGCATAAATGCAACATCTCGTGCAATTTCGTGATTCCAGAACAACTTTGTGCCTGAGTTAAAGTGAAATGTAAACAGATGTTGAATATTGTACAAGTAGGACAGAAGCAATTGAGCTGCCAACGCCCACACAAAAAAGAATGAAAACTTTGCTAGCTTTTGGACAATTCCTTTAATGAGCTACAGTTGTGTTGGCTGAGCAACACACGTGCGCACCTCCATTGAGCCCGGTAAATACACAATACCAGGACTGCAGTTCTGCAGATAAGACTGGGGTGAAGAGTTATATTAAGTGGGATAGGGTAGACAAACAAAAGAGTTGGGAAGGAGGAGGAGGACAAGTTAGGGAAGAGTGGCTAATGGCTCACAGGGAGGCAGCAGGTGTGCAGGAGGGAGAGGCAGCTGTTGCGCAGTATAGGAATGTGGCATACGGGCATAGGAACCAGGGAGTGTGTGTGGTGCACAATGATGATGACGTGAAGGAGTACAATGGGCATCACAAGAGAGAGGAAGAGCAGACTGTAGGGCAGACTTGTGGATGCTTTGGGTTAGTTGAGACTGAAGTTAGGAGGATTACAGGAACAAAAAATGTGTTGCAAGGTAACTGCAGTCTATGCATTACAGAAAAGCTGGTGCTGAGGGGAAGGATCCAGATGGCATGGGTTATGAAGCAGTTAATGACACCAGGTATATTGTGCTCGGCAGTGCGCTCTGCCATTGGGTTCACCCTGTTTGTGGCCACAGTTTAATGGCGATCACTGATTCTGGTGGACAAGACCACACAAAATTCTGTGTAGAAATTGCAGCTGAGTTGGTATGTGACTTGGCTGCTTTCACAGATGGTCCTGCCTCTGGTGGGTTAGGATAAGCCTATGACAGGACTAGAGTAGGATGTTCTAGGTAGCAGAATCGGGCAGGACTTCACAGGCGACCCTGCCTCTGATGGGATAGGGTAAGCCTGTCACAGGGCTAGAAGAGGATGTGCTGGGTGAGTGAACTGGGCAGGCAAAGGGTTGAGAGTGGGAATAGGAGTGATATGGGGAAGGATCAGGATGTTATGTAGGTTGGGTAGGTGGATTACTACTACATAAGGAGGTATGGGAAGGAATGTGGGTAGTATAATCCTCATTTTTGCGCATGATAGACGGTCTAAGCCCTGGCAAGGTAGATGATTCAATTGTTCCATTTCAGGAAGATATAGGGCGATGAGGGTTCTCCTTTGCAGCTGGTTCTTAAGGGTGGTAGGAGGGTTAGAAACATGTGAGGATACTGTGTGAGAAATCTGTTTGCAGACTAGGTTTTGGAGACAATGCCTGTCTGTGATGTCCATTGTGAGACTTTCAGCATGCAGGGCAGGGAAATTCTCTATACTGTAAATATGTCATCCACTGGTGGGTGGGGTATATGGGAGGGACTTTTTGGTGTGGAAGGGGCGACAGCTGTCAAAATCCCAGTATTGTTGATGATTAGAGGGCTTGGTATGAATAGAAACTGAAACCCCTTGTCTGGTTCAGGTTCATTGACAATATCTTCATAACCTGGGTAAAGGGCTGAGGCACATATTCTCATTCCTTCACAGCCTCAACACCTCACCCATGCCCTTCATCTGGTCCTCCTCAAACCAATGTGCTACTTTCCTGGGCATTGACCTCCACCTCAGATGAGCCATATCAGTCTCACTAACCATCAAGAATACCTACATTTCCTGGGCACCCGTGGATGACATATATACAATGACCAAATTCCCCTGTCCAGTATGCAAAAGGTCTCACAAAGGCCTTCACAGATAGGCACTATCCCCAAAACTAGTCCACAAATGGGTTACCTGAACCTTACCCCTCACACATCTAATCTTCCTATGACCATAAAGAACCCAATATCATCCCAGACTGGAGCAACTGAACCATGCCCTTCCTAGGACTTCGGCTATCTATCTTAATGCCTGGAAATAAGGGACATCCTACCCACAGTCCATCCCAACCAACCTACACAACCTAGTCCATCCCTAAGCTGCTTCCCCTCTTAAATCCAAAGCACAGGGTCATGTCCCTGTGGAAGACTTATATGCAAGACAGGCCAATTCACCCAACCAACACATTCTACTCTAGTCCTGTCACACATATATCCTATCCTGTCAGGGGAAGGCCTGCTGCAATTTCTGCACATCACTGTAAGTGGGCACAGCCACCAACCAGCAGCCCATCAGGATGAATGGCCACTGCCAAACTGTGGCCAAGAGCAGATTTGACCAACCAGTGGCAGAACACATTGCTGACCACAACATGTTAGAGTTCAATGGCTGCTTCACAACCCATGCAATGTGGATCCTCCTTCCCCTGCACCTGCTTTTCTGAACTATGTAGTTGGGAGTTATCTTTGCAACACATGCTTCTTTGGTGTAATCCTCTGGCCTCAATCTCCACTAACCTACAGCACCCACTCCACTCCCCAAAAGTTTCCTCCTCCTCTGTCCTGTCACCCCATCCCCCATCCATCATTATTATGCAACACACAAACTCTCTGGCTCCGGTGCCTGTGTGCCACATTCTTATCCCGTACACCTGCTGCCTCTCTCTCCAAGCACTCCTATCCTATACACACACTGCCTCCCTCCAAACCATCAGCCACCCTTACCCAACTCCTCCTCCTGCTACCCACCTCTTTTCTACCCAATCAACCTGACACAATCCCTCATTCCAATCTACCTCCCGAACTGCAGTCCCGGCACTGCATTTTCAGCCAACAAAATGTAGCTGCTCAGCTGTGTGTGTGTGTGTGTGTGTGTGTGCACTTGCATTCTGGCTCGTTAAAGGATTCACTCAAAAGCTAGCAAACTTTTCATTCTTGTTCGTGTTGCCATTGATGACTCAATGGTTGCCCTATTCAGTGAGTTGTGCTGAACTTTCCCCATCATATTTTCAGAAGGAAAGTAGTCATTCATAGCCTTGAAGCAGAAGACATACAGAATATTCTAATGCGGACTCTTAAGGATAAGGATGAGACACTGAGTTACTGATTGGCACATAAACTTTACAGAGAACATTACTAGATTTGGGGTAAATCTTCTGCACAGCTATAGAGTACACACACACTTACAGATACATCTGCATGGCTACATTGTCTCAGGTAAATACATTGCATGGCACTGCAGTTTGAGACCTCAGTTTCCTTTATGTGCCAATCAATAAGTCACAACTTCAACTATTTGGTGAATTGTTACATTCTTTTCCCTGTTGTTTGTTTTGAATAGTTCAGTCCGTAGTTAGTCTCCACTTATGAACCACAAAGAGTGTATTTTATTCTAACTAAAAGTGAGTTACTTATTTAGATTTTTCTGTATGCTTTTATAGTTTAATTCTTAAATTCCTTATATGTTTGTTTACTTAAGGGGTGCAGTATCACATTTTAGCAATTGTGTAATGTACACTTAATGCTACATCCTGTGCCCCTGTGATTTGCTCTGAGCTGCTGGCTACCCTTTTACAGAGCTCCTTCAGGTGGCAGCCTCCATTCATGAACCACCACGAGAGTACATTGTTTGCATCTGCCAGCATAAAGTGAAATAATCTTGGAGAGAAGTTCATGTTTTTAAGTAGCTTGTGTTACTGTTTTTAACAAATTGGCAGGAAAAATCTTGTCTAAGAGACAACAGGGTTAGATTTTATGTTTTTTTGCATGTACTGCCTTCATTTGAATTTTAGCAGTAGGTTGGATAGGGTGTATTCATGCTACGTTTTACACAAGAGGAGCTGGCTGCAGTTCACAAATAGCTGAAGATATTGGCTGCACTCAGTTGTATGCAAGCTTTTATCTTGGGGTGTAGCGATGGTAAAGAAACTAGTTCATAGCATGGGCTGCCTCAAGTGTCTTGTGTTTCACCCAAGGGCTCTGCTTCCAATGCATCTTACAGCTAACTCGACATGGTGGAACCATGCTCACTGCATACTGAGCGGCACGTTGTAATGCACTTACATCACTTGAGGCAGACTATCACAGTGATAAGTGACTGTCCGGCCTCACTCATTCACCCTGTGAGGAGACAAGTGGTTGCCCCTTCAGCAGAGTCCAAGCAGGCATACAGGGCTCAGGTTTGTAGTTATTGGGAACTCCAATGTTAGGTGTGTTATGAAGTCCCATACAGGAGTAGCATTCAGGGTTGCAAAGAAGTCAAATGTGTGCTTGGTATGTCTGCCAGAGCAGCCTCATCTGAGATGTGCAGAAGGCCCTGCCTGCAGCTATCGAGGATGCAAGGTGCAGTAATCTTCCAGTTGTGACTCACGTCAGCACCAATGACAACTGTTACTTGGGTTCTGAGGCCATCCTCAGTTTGCATGTGCGGCTGACAGAGCTGGTGAAGATAACTAGCCTCACTCATAGGGTGAAAGGAGAGCTTACAATTTACAGAAGCGTACACAAAATTGATCAGAGTCTCCATCAATTCTGTAATGATCTTGGATGCAGATTTTTGGACCTGAGGGTGGAGAATTGTAGGGCTCTCCTAGATAGATCAGGAGTCTATTACAAAGAGGAAGCAGCTGTTCGAATAGCAGGGTACTTGTGGAGTGCACCTGGGGATGTTTTGGCTAGGCGATAACTCCATCGACTGATGAACACTCACCAGTTGACATGCAAAGAGGAAAATCAAGTTGTGAACAGAGTATAGACACTTCGGATATCAAATTTTTAACAGTAAATTGCCAAAGTATTGGTAACAATGGTCCTGAATTTACTGACATCAGCTAGTTTGACAACCCACAAGCAACAGACATACAGCTCAACTAAGACTGATATTATCTACAGTGTCAGTACAGACTGCACTGATACCTCGGGATTGCAGTATGTCTTAACTCATATGTGATTATGATATATAGTAAGCAATATTCATTCTACCAATGTCAACAGAATGTAATTTTTAATAAGTAATGTTATGTGCTACTGTTTGTTTTGTCTTTGATTGTTTCATGTGTGAGTGGGAGCAGACAGAAGCATGATGAGAATTTCCTATGCAGGCACTGCTCTCAAGGTTTTGGCCAACATTACCACACTAATGATCAGCCCTATACTGGAGAGGTAAACCACTTGCATTGTGGAGGATTCCTGTGCTCATTATTTCATTATGTCATAATTTGTTGTACTGGAAAAACAATGTCTTGTAATAACATTCAGTTCAGTTACTGCTCATCTTCAACCATGATAACTTGGGGTCATATCACATCGTACATTTCAAATGATGGGAAGCCCAGGTTGGAATATCAACAATTATGGAAAGGATAGATTGATAAAGATGACATGTTGAGTTGCAAACAGGCACAACAAACAGATTTAACACCTTAAAGGGAAAGCTGCCATCACGAAAGAGAGGCACACTCGCATTCACACAAGCAAGAACACCTCACACACACAGACCGCTATCTCTCTGGCTGCTCAGGCCTGAGCAGCCATAGATAGTTGTCTTGTGTGTGTGAGGTGTGCCTGCTTGTGTGAATGTGTACATGTTTCTCTTTCCTGATGAAGGCTTTGGTCAAACGCTTAAAGTGTAATGGGCTCTTTGTTGTGTGTCTGCAACTCAACGTGACATGAAGATAAGAAATCTGTGTCAAGAGATTTCTGCTTTACAACGAACATGCCTGTATTGTGAGTTTTTATTTGATAGGGTTTTGTACTTTCTTCTGTTACCCATGGCTTCTTCACAGTTACTTTCTTTGTACCCATGTTTTTCTTTCTTTATAGAGATGTCCATCCCTCTTCAACTGCACTGCCTACTGGGCTACTCCCTATCTCTGTATCTACAGCCCTAGAGAACTTCAAGTGTCTCTCGTCATTCCTTAGTACTTCCGTATCGCACTTCTTTGCATACCGATTCTTCCTAACTAATCTCTTAAACTTCAACCAGCTCTCCATCACTATTGTATTGTGATCTGAGTCTATGTCTGCTCCTGGTATGCCTTACAATCCAGTATCTGATTTTGGAATCTGTCTGACCATGATGTAATCTAATTGAAATCGTCCCTTATCACCCGGCCTTTTCCAAATATACAACCTCCTCTTGTGAATCTTGAACAGAATATTCGCTATTACAATAATAAGTTTATTGCAACCGAATATCCATACAAATTCAAAGTACAATGATAATAATAAACGAAATTAGAAATTTTATATATTGTGATTTGCAAGACTGTGTCTTCTTGGTATAGAGTTCTATATGGTAATGTTTGCATATTTGATGACACAGTTCACACTCACACACTGTGTTTGGTTCATGATATGACGTGTTGTTGCCAATAAGGTGGTGGAAAACATGGACTGCCATTCTGGTGATCATGTGTCTCATTTCAAAGTTTTCCTTTGTCCATGTTCGGTCAATCATTGCAGAGGTATGTCTTCCCTTTTTTCCTTCAATGTTTTAATTAGACTTTCCAAAGAGCTGCTGTTGGGTAGCATCAGGTTTGTCCATAGGTCTTCAATGAGAAAGGGTCCCCATGCCAGCAGGTATACAAGTCTGGATCATGCTGCTTTGGACAATCCTATTGCTTTCTTTATGTAGGCCACCTTCACTCTTTTTAGTGTCATTAGGTTCTTCACTTTAAGACGTGATCCGATAATTTCTATGCCGTACATCTGTATTGGAAGATTTTGGCTCTGAATAGTGCCATTGCTGTCTCCAGGCTCTGATGTATTGTATTTCATGGATTGCCGTTATTGCTTACATTGCTTTCTCCATTATGTGTTTTGTGAAACATTTTCAAGTTGTTTGTATTGTGACCCCTAGGTACTTGAAGTCTGGTACAATCTTCAGTTTTCTCTCCTATACGAAGATCTCAGCTGATGCAGGTGCTCTTCCTCCACTTCTGAGTATCATCATTTCTGTTTTCACCACATTTATTTTGAAGCCACGTTTGACACATCAATTTTCCATATCGTTCATTGCTTCTTGTAATTTTGCAATGTCCTCTGCACCTATTACAATAACGCCTCCATATGCATATAAGATTATAGCTTCCCTTTGAGGTTTTCTTACAATTTCTTCCACTGCAAGGATAAATAACAGAGGACTCAGTGGGTCTCCCTGTAGTACTCCATTTGTATGGTGTATCGGTTCCAAGAGGGAGAAGTTGTCTGAGATACTTCTTTTGTTCCATTGCAGTATTGTGCTTATGATTCGTGTCCATATATTGTTTTCTCCCAGGGTTTCCTCTAGTTTTTTGGTCATTAATTTTCTCTTTATAAAGTCAAAGGCTTTTATGAAATCTATAAATACCACATTAAACTTTTCTCTGTCTTCAAGGACTCCCTATAAACTTTTTAGCAGGAGTTCTATTGCAGTCAGAGCTGCTCTTCCCTTCCTGAATCCCATTTGGCTTTCGGGAAGGTGTTCATTGATTGTTTTCTATTCTTTCTGTTATTATTTTTGTGAATACTTTGAACGGTAAATTTTCTAGGGCTATGCCTCTGAATTTGCTAGGGTCCTTGGGGTCTCCTTTCTCTTTATGCAGCATTTTTACTATTGACTGTCTCCACTGTTCTGGAACGGGGGCTGCTTCTATGCACTTATTGTAGAGTTCTGTTCACATTTGTGTTAGTATTTTGGCAGTGTCTTTTAAATATTCACTATAAAGTCTGTCATGGCCTGCAGCTTTTATGGTCTTGGTGCTGTTAATGACATCTCTGATCTCTTGTGGCCAATAGGACTCATTCCATGGTTGTTTGTGGCATTATCCTCTCTGCCCTCTTGTCTCCCTCTTAGTCCTTCCTTGTTCAGTGTCGAGGTGCACCTCCCATATTTTCATATCAATGCAAAGTATTTCAGCTCTTTTCTAAGGCCTAGTGCAATATATGGGTCTTTTGAGACTTCCTCCACTAGTTTCTTTCCTTATTTTGCCTGAGTGTTCTCTTCTTTTCTTATAGAGTTTTCTTATAGATATTTCATTTTTCAGCAAGAGTCCTGAGGAGTATACTATTCTCTGCGCACTGTTTTAGTTGATGTAGGCTTTCTAGAACTTCTTTTCTTGAACTGTCACTCTCTGTCGAACCATTTTTTCGCTCTTCTTTTGTACATGGGATTGGCAGCTTGTCTTAGGAGTTCTCATATCGCTTCTGTTGCTTCCTCTAATCACAAATTGTCTATTAGCATTTCGATTTGTTTTACGTTGTCTGATTTTGCTTCCACTTTCCCAACATCTATTGTTCTCGAAAGTGCTTCTTCCTCTTTTCCTTGCACTTTTCTGAAGTGGTGTACTTCACCTATTATATCAATGGCTGTTTTGTTAGGTTGGAAGTATGCTGATATTATTGTAATGTGTTTCATTTCGTTTCTGTCAGGAATGTATGTTCCTGTTCGATAGTTGCTGTTGTTGGTGTTAATTCCGGTTTTATGAGGAGAGTCTACCTCTGTTGTCTTGTTTTGCATGGAGATGAGTGCAGTACAATTCTGGGTGTTGCCAGTTTTTGGTTAAAAATGTTTCTGTTAGGACTGCTATGTCATATCCCTGGGCAGTGTTCTTGTGTCTTATGGAAGACACACCCCTCTGTTTTCTTGGGGGAGGGGGGAGGGGGGAATGAAAGCACCTGACTGTGATTCCTGCTGGCCAGAATTCAGCTTTATTTGTCAACTCTAAAGTTGTGAAAGGGGATGCCTCCTTTAAAGGATTTCGTATTATTATTGTTTACCAGTTCTTCGCATTTCACGTTTTCTTTTATTCCTTTCTTATTGGGGAATTATTTTATTGAGTCTGATACTGTCTCAGATTTGAGCTCTCCTACATAGAGCCAGACCATCTTATCTGCGGCTAGTAGATTTGCATCTCGTGGTCCAGCACCAGTCAGTGTCTCATGTTGCTTAGTTGGCCTTCTATGGGTAACTTCAGTCCATTGTTCTTCGTTTGCATTTGTTTCTGTTTCTTGGTATTGTGCAATGTCTCGTGTTGTAAGTGTTTCATATTCTTTTGTGTGAAATGCTTTTTCAATTTCCCTCTTCATGGTGTTGGGTATTTGCTGCAGCTTTGGCATCTTTTGACTTGTACTCGCAATTTCTTCCTTCATCATAATCTTTGCACTGTTTGTGAAATCCTCCGTTATGAGGCTTATCTTTTGCACTACTTTTTCTGTGATTTTGCCTCTAATACTGTGTCCATTGTTGTAGTTACAAGTAGTTCCACTATGAGTTGGTATGTGCTGGTTGCCGCTCTCGATTTCTTGTATTGGGTCAACAGATGGCGCCACTTGTCCCCCAGCGTTGCAGTCCTTTCCCTCTGTCTGGGGGTTGCTAACCTCACTTTCTGAGCTGGCGTTGTCTTTATTTTTAGCAATTTTCCACACTCATGTCCAATTTCATTAGACTGAAACATTCACTCAAGGTAATCACCGCCTTTAAGATGTCATCTTTCGTCTCTTTCTTGAGGTACCCTCTGATTTCCACTATATTTATCAAACTTTGTAGGGCACATTTAACACATTTGTCTACTATGTACCCCATCTTTATGAATGGCTATTACTAGCTGAAATTTATTACAGAACTCAATTATTCTTTCTCCTCTCTCATTCCCTATCCCAAGCCCATATTCTCCTGTAATCTTTTCTTCTACTGCTCCCCCTACAACTGCACTCTGGTCCCCCATGACTATTAAATTTTCATCTCCCTTTCAATATCCTCATATACTTTCTCTATCTCTTTATCTTCAGTGTGTGACATTGGTATGCATACCTGAACTATTGTTGTCAGTGTTGGTTTGCTATCAATTCTGATAAGAACAACCCTATCTCTGAACTGTTCACAGTAACACACACTCTGCCCTATCTTCCTATTAATAACGAATCCTATTCCCGTTATACCATTTTCCACTGCTGTTGATATTATCCTATACTCATATGACCAGAAATCCTTGTCTTCTTTCCATTTCACTTAACTGACCCCTACTATATGAGTCTTTGCATTTCCCTTTTCAGATTTTCTAGCCTCCCTACCACATTCAAGCTTCCAACATTCCATGCCCTGACTCATCATCCTTTCATTGGTTATTCATGCTTTTTCTCATGGTCACCTCCCACTTGGCAGTCCCCTCCTGGAGATCCAAATGGGGGACTATTCCAGAATCTTTTGCCAATGGAGAAATCATCATGACACTTTTTCAATTACAGGCCACATGTCCTGTGGACACATGTTGTGTGTCTTTAATGCAATGGTTTCCACTGCCTTCTGCATCTTCATGATGTTGATCATTGCTGATTCTTCCACCTTTTGGGGCAGTTTCCCACCCCAAGGACAAGAGAGTGCTCCTCCATCCTCTTTGACAAGGTCATTTGCGCCATTAGGGTGACTTCTTATGCTGAAAGTCTTTGGCTGCCAATGCTGATTATTAATCAAAATTTAAGCAGTGGTGGGTTTTGAACCTGGAACTGAAGGCATTTTGATTAATAATCAAAGACGCTACCCCTAGACCACAAGTGCAATTATGGATGGCCGTATAGGCAGCATGGCTCAGTACTTCCGCAGGGGGCTTCAAACAAATTTCTGAGTCCATGCCTCATTGAGTTACTCCACAATAATGAGCAAAAGGTCTGACATGATATTAGAAGGTATACCATGACTTTTGTCACCTCAGTATTCGTTAAAGTTAATATCAAACAATTATATATTTGTCAAAAAGTAAAGGACATGGTTCTACCACGTAAGTTGAAACTGCATCCAACGCCTATAGGGTTATGGGACTTAACTGCCGTTGATTTTTATGGGTCCCTAACAAGAGGAAGAGAGGAATTAACCTTCATTTTTGTAGTGCTGAATTGCTGGTCTAATTATATATCTGATTGAATCCTCTTGAGGCAGTTATGGCTAAGAGAATTATAAGGTTCCCCAAAACTGATTAATTTGCTAAATATCATATTTCAGGAAGGCAGCTATTTTATTCTGGTAGTCAATTTAGTGGGACCATATTTAAGAAATTTGTGGACAAATTTAAGTAATAGTGTAAAGATATCAAAGTACCATCCTCAAAGAGACTCTGCTGAAAGGGTAATGAAGGGAATGGTTATGTTGAACACTCTGTAGTAGTTGTCATAACCAATGGATGGATACATTTTATGAGTTTCAAGCTATGTTATACCAGGTGTAAATTTTAAGTTGACAAACCAGAATAACTCAAAAAATAAGCTTCACACGAAAAAATGTGTAGAATCCAAAGCTAATTATTTTCGGAGGGGGATACCTGCTGGTGCTAAGCTTGGCCCGCCACCCCAGCCCCCTGGGGTGTCGCGGAAGGCAACTTTAAAATTTCAGATGCGAACTCCCATTTTTTACTGCAGAATCAGGTTCTACATAAAAAACTACATACATTTTGTCTTAAACATTTGTTTTGATTCTTGGTAGTTGGCACTGTAATTCAAGAAAATCCATGTTCTCATTTTTGCGTGGAAAATGGTTACGGATAAATAAAAACTACCTATTTACCTCATAAATTTTGATTTGCTAAAACTAAAACTCTCCCTCTCTCACCATAGTGTGGGGTTTGAGAGAGAGGAATTAGAGTTTTACAAACATTGACCCAGATATTAATTTTTTCCGCAGATTCAGATAAGTTTTGTTTGTTTCTTGGTCATGAGGCCACACAACTTTTAATTATCAAACAAATCATCTGACTAGCTAACTGACTAACCAAACACCCTACTTACTAATGAATATACTCATTAGCTCACAGAGTAAACAAAGTAAAAGGTTAACTGAGGAAAAGACTAACCCACTCGCTAACTAAAGATGAACATATTCACATTTAAGATTTGGTGATCCTGAAAAGGAACGATTGGTTTCGTTTTATTGCTGATTATTAGCAAATACTTAAAAGTAAATAGATTTTGAGGTACTTGTTTCCAGGGAGTCCCATCGCCGCTCACTTTCAGTCTACTTGTTGTCCGTAAATACCTTGCATCTAACCGTTTTATGAAATCAAATGTTCAAAGTGATGACCTCCAACTTTGATGCATTTATTGACTCATTCTGTAAATTCCTGCACATATCTTGATAACATGTCTGGTGTAATTGCAGTGCAAGCATCTCTTATTATTTGCAGCATGTTTCCGCAAGTGGTAGGCATTTCCTGATAAACAATACCTTTTAGATAACCACATAAGAAAAAACATGGCGAGGTAAGGCCAGGCGATCTGGCTGGCCAATTCACAGGACCTGCCCTGCCGATCCAGCAACCACGGTAAAGTCAATCTAGTACATCGCAAGCTACTAATGAATAATACGCTGGGCAACCACCATGTTGAAACCACATGTTTTGTCGAAGTTTGATGCTCAGGTCTTAAAATTGATCTGGCAGTTCATTTTCAAGTACCTATAGATTTTAATATTTGTTGCCATTCAAATTAGCATCGATAAAATATGGACCGATCAGTGTATCACCAATTATACCACACCAAACATTAACTGACCAAGGTCGCTGATGGTTGACTTCTCGAATTCAGTGTGGGTTCTATTCACTCCAGTAATGCATGTTATGGCGATTAACTTTGCCGTGGTTTGTGAATGTTGCCTCATCACAGAAAAGTACTGTGGCAAAAAAGTTTTGGTTTGTTTGCATCCACTGAATTGCCCTGTGACAAAACGTTAGACGGTTTTGGAAGTAATCGCCATGTAGTTCCTGATGCATGGACACATGGTTTGGATGAAATTTGTGGAGCTTCAGGATTTTCCAAACACTCATGTGCAAAATTCCTGATTACCTTGATATTTCTCTTGTGCTCACATGTGGATTATGAGCCACAGCAGCTAGGACTGTCACTTGATTGTTTTCTCCACAAACAGTAGCAGCATGCCTTCTTTTTTTCTGGTTCACACTACCTTATGCCGTAAATTGTTTAATAACTTGAACAAAAGAGGACCGTGATCGTAATTGGCCAGGAAAATGCTGCGCATAAAGCGCGACTGCATCGTCAAAATTTCTACCATTTTCTCCATAAATGTACACCATCTCAATTTTTTCTTCCACAGATGCCACCTATTAATCTCAGGAGAGGAAAGATAAGGGGAGTCGAGAAAGGCAGGGTTAGAATTTCTATGAGCGTGAAGGGGGCCCACTCAGCCTAGAAATTCTAACTCTGTGTCAAACGTGACTGGTAGCAAGCAAAAGCAGCGAACGCAGTCACACAAGGTAATCAAACATAAGTCGCCCAAAAGACAATCATTATAAATGATATATTGCTGTCTGAATGCTCTGACAGATAAAAGAGACAGTGCGTTCATTACATTAATACTTATAATTTCTAATTTCTAAAGCCCAGTCTTATTACGAGAAAGGGTGAATTTCTTGTCTCTGTGCTATCTATCGGCGGCACTCCGAAACATTATGCTGCTCATCAGCAAGGGCTGGATAAGAGCGTCGATTATTGATCAAGGCTGAGTGGGATATCAATTATCATACATAATTCTAAAAATGTAAACGATTTAACAGCCGCGATATTCCAAAATAAAATAAAGATGTAAACAACGTGATTTAAGTCAATACATTTATGAATATCGTTTTCTATGTTTTCCCACCCGAAACTAAAAGATTCAAACTAAGCAAGCACCCCAGTTGTGAGACTTCTCAACAAACAAGAGTGATTACTCCAAATCTAATAAAAAATTAGGTTTGTCAGTCAGATAGTTGCTTAGTTAATGAGTTCACTCATTAGTAAGTAGGATGTTTGGTTAGTTAGTTAGCTAGTCAGATGATTTGTTTGATAATTAAAAGTTGTGTGGCCTCATGACCACAAAACAAACAAAACTTATCCGAATCTGTGGAAAATATTAATATTTGGGTCAACATTTGTAAAACTCTAATTCGTCTCTCTCAAACCCCACCCTATGGGGAGAAAGGGAGAGTTTTAGCTTTAGCGAATCAAAATTTATGAAGTAAATAAGTAACAATACCAGAGAAGGAAAGTTGCTACTCACCATATAGCGGAGATGCTTAGTCACGATATGCACAACAAAAAGATTCAACAATTATAGCTTTCAGCCATTTGTCAGCAGTACACACACACACGCACACACACACACACACACACACACACACACACACACACACACACACACACAAAATCGTGCAAACGCAACTTGCACACATGTCTGCAGTCTCAGAGGGCTGAAACCACACTGCGAGCAGCAGCACCAGTGCTTGATGGGAGTGGCGACTGGGCGGGGGTAAGGAGGAGTCTGGGGTGGGGAACGGTAGGGATAGTATGGTGGGAGTGTCGGACAGTGAAGTGTTGCAGTTTAGATAGAGGGCAGGTGAGAAGGTGCGGAGGGGGGAGGGGTAAGTAGCTACTTACTTTTGCTTTTGTGTGTGCGTGTGTGTGTGTGTGTGTGTGAGAGAGAGAGAGAGAGAGAGAGAGAGAGAGAGAGAGAGAGAGAGAGAGCACGTTGTGTGTGTCTCTCTCTCTCTTTACTGATGAGCACTGTGGCTGAAAGCTACATATGAGTATCGTATCTTTTTAATCGTGCTTGTCTGCAACTTGACGTGTCTTCTTTACAATAAGTAGCAATCTATCTTTTCCTACATTGTTGATATTACTACCTGGAGTTTCCATTGTTTGAAGAAAGCTAGACAGAATTTCAAATAACCTAGGCAAACTGAACTTCTCAAAAATTACTGTAAGTTTGTAAGGTGCCTCTGACATGAGGAAGACATTTTTACCAGTTTTAATAAATTATTGTCTCTTATTGATGTATTCACGATAGTTAGGAAGTGCTGTAGTCCGTAGCCGGCCATGAACCGGAGAGCATTTCCCACGCTGGCTTTCTAGGTGACGAAGCGACCATATGTCGTGCGTAGTGGGATGGGGCTCAGCACTGGACCGTAGCAACAAGCGTTAGCCTGGGAAATATACAGGACGGGAAGTACTGCCATCTTGGCACCAAAGTCACTGATTTTGATTATTTATATTTAATAATTAAAGTCATTTATAACAACATGAATACTAGGAGAAGCCTCTGGATGTTTAAAACTATCATAATTTTGTCTCGTTAAAATTCACACCCATTCATTAACAAATGCACATCTTAGTAAGTATGAACTTGATCGGAAATCCACGAGCTGTGACGAAACTAGTAAGAGATATGGACTGCACGCCAAAGTCGGCAGCCAGCGTTAAGAGCTCTTCCTGTCTTGTTCGATGGTAGCCATGCTCCCGGTTACGAGTACTTTGTGACATGAGTGTTTCATTATTGATCTAATAGGAATAAAATTGATATTAGGCATTCTGAATGTTAATTTCGAGTAAATAGATACCCCAAAGTTGACCGACAGCAATTTCAGATAATTAGCTTCCACCGACAGAGACATCCAATGCGCCAATGAAGACTCTGCACGGGATGACATTTACGAGAGCCGCACCGCGCACAAGTAGGAGGAAATCCGATGACATGACCCACCAAGGCGGATCAAGGAAGGCCCGACTTACACTCGCAAATTCCGGGTGGAAATGCTGACCAGTCACACTGTACATCACATACACCACCCTCTACGGACTCGCGGCTAAGCTGAGTAATAACAGTATCAGTTTAGAAGCAAGGGGATAATGATTAAAACTGGGGAAAAGTAATGTAGCAAAAATTTAAGGAGCAAAAGTAAACAACTCACTGCATACTATACGCATAGAATGAAATTGTGTGGCTCAACTGGGATGTGGAGTTGTGTTGGGTGGAGCGGGTGGGTAAAGAGGTGGGGAGTGGGAGTAGGAGAGAGGGTTGGGGAAGGATGGCTAGCAGCAGGGAGGGAGGGACAGTTGGGTGTATGGGACAGGATTGCAACACAGGCAATTGTATGTTCATGCAGTGTACCTTGATGATGACATTGAGAAGTGGATAGGAAGGGGAGACTGTGAGTAAGATGATGTGTGTGTGTGTGTGTGTGTGTGTGTGTGTGTGTGTGTGTGTGTGTGCAGGATGAGTGAAGACGTGGAGGTGGGTGTGGTGCAAGGGGCTAGCAGAGATTGCATTCTGTTCATCATAAAAAAAAAAATGTCTTCACAAATCAAACAAACATCCTGCCCTGCCACACAGACAGACATATCAATTCAGCATCAGTTAGAAGAAAGCGAACACATGATGGATATTGACTAATAGCGAGTGTACCATGTGCCATTTGTCATGAATTTCAAAATTATTGAACTGTTCGTCATTAAACTAATATGAACTGTCCCCTCTCAGCTCTGATAATAGGTATGCTGTTGGTAATATTCACCATACTTCAGCATGTGGAACATCAATAAATGTTTAAATTCTTCACAAGAAGCAGAAGCAATTCTACTGTAAAATCCTTAAAAAAAATAACACATTAGCATATTCAGCGAGTGTAAAGAGGGGTGGCACTGTTTTCACCGTATTTACTCGAATCTAAGCCGCACTCGAATCTACGCCGCACCTAAAAAATGAGACTCGAAATCAAGGAAAAAAAAATTTTCCGAATCTAAGCGGCACCTGAAATTTGAGACTCGAAATTCAAGGGGAGAGAAAAATTATAGGCCGCATCTCTAAATCGAAACAAAGTTGGTCCATTGTAATATGAGACACAATTTAGGTCGAATGAATGACGATACAGCTACAGTAGTTTGGTTCGAGTCTTAAGCTTAGCAGTAAAGCTTTACCAGGTGGCCATTGCTATGCGTCAGGCGCTCCGTCCGTATTTATACGGGTACCCTTCCTTTTCCACGTGCTTCGTCTGGTTTGAATTGATTGTTTATTTTTCTTTGATCTGATAAGCGCAGTTTTCTTTGTTATAGGTGTTTACGTCACACTAAGCTGAAAATGCATTACTGTACTGTGCCATGCATTGTTTGTCACATTCTGATAGTGCGTGTTTACGGCCTGTCGCCGCTCGCAGCATGGCTTCCTTTTGTGCGCGCTACCGCTACGAGAGAGGAATCATCTCATTAGCGAAACAATGGCAAGAAACTGCTATTTATTGTTACTTACACTGCTGCTTTCTTTGATAATGATCAACAAGAACCAAATAATAGACTGCGTATGATAGAAGATGTTCTAAACGAGATCTTAACGAAAATTTTTCTCCGTTTGAAAATCTTTGCAGGCGCCTCTGTAGTACATTACATTCTACACAGAAATTAGGGTCATCTTAGATTTAAAAATCTAGTCAATTGCCGTGCTTCATTTCTGACTGTATCACTATTAAGCATAAGAATAATACGAATATAAACATGACATGATATGTATATTCTTCCGCGTTTGCTGTCGTCTCACTTTAGTTTCGTAGTTTATTAGGCAGACAGATTTAAATGAGATAGCAGCAAACATGAAATAATACATGGCAAAATGTTTATATGCTTATTATTCTTATGGTGACAAGAATACCGCATGCGATTCACAATTTATAAAAGTTCCTATTAGCAACCATCTCTTCTCACAGATAGGAAAAAATTCAGAACGTAGAGTTGGCCATATTGACAAACATCCCAAACAGTCTTGCCAGTCGAAAATCCGACATTGTAGTACATTGAAATGCTGATACATTCGAAGATGAACAGTACAGAATTTGTATTTACTTCGTTGGATAATGTATGAAAATGCAGTGGTCGAAAGTCGGGGCGGAGAAAATAGCTCGTCTTCCACCTTTTTTTTTTTTAATTTATTTACTGACGCAGAGGTTTTCGCGCCAGTATTTATTTTTATGCCTACAAAGCATGCCTGTGTAGCGCTACATATATTCGACGCCAGAAGTAAGTTGTGGCGGCACCCACCAACTTTTTTCAGAATTTCCGCTTGCTTTGCACTCGATTCTAAGCCGCAGGCGGTTTTTTGGATTACAAAAACCGGAAAAAAAGTGCAGCTTAGATTTGAGTAAATACGGTCAATACTTCTATTAGCACAGATAGTCAGCTTGACGCTGCAGTCCAATTAGATTCAAACATGAGAACACAGAATACCAGTCATATGTTTCAGACTTACGAGCAAGTATCAAAATTAAATGCATGAACTTTCAGCAGCTGTGTCTCCATATACACTGAAATGTGAGCATGTTACATGAACTAAATTGTCCTTATAAAAAAAAAAAACATGAAATATTTATTTTTATTTCTGAAATATCCTGGATAGCACATGGAGCAACCAATAAAATGTTTAAGTGGTTTTAGTTCCTGGCAAATATGGCTGCACATCTCCACAATGACAACTACAACTTTCCAGATTTATGAGCAGTCAAAGCTGATGCCCTCACTAAATTATGAGACACTGATGATTGTATACTCTACACTAGCACTAAGCTTGGCAGACACCAACACATTAAGGATAAAAGCAGCACATGGTAACTGTTATTACACTTGCGTCCCCCGCAATTGCAAAGTTATCTTTATCCCTACCCTAAATTTTATTTTGCTCTAGTATTCAAAATAGTAATGTAACATTACAGAAAGAAAATACATGTTTAATTCTGGATGTACACATAAATCATCATCCGAAATTGTGCTATACGCATTCTCCGTAAATTATTTCGAGCAGTTACTTCATGAGCCCAAGCGGATAGTTAACGACTGTGAAAACACACTTGACCTCTTAACAACAAATACTCGTGAGTTATTAACGAGCATCAAAATGGATACAGGGATTAGTGAACACAGGGTTGTCATAGTGAGATTGAATGTTGTACCTCCAAATCCTCCAAAAATAAATGAAAAATACACCTATTCAAAAAAGCAGATAAAAATTCACTTCATACTTTTTAAAGAGACAGTCTCCACTCCTTCCAAATTAACAATGTAAGTGTAGACCAGATGTGGCTTAAATTCAAAGAAATAGTATCAGCAGCAATTGAGAGATTTATACCAAACAAATTAACAAACATTGGAGCCGATCCTCCACAGTGCACAAAATGCGTCAGAACACTGTTTCAGAAACAACGAAAAAACATACCAAATTTAAACAGATGCAAAATCACCAAGATTGGCGATCTTTTACAGAAGCTTGAAATTAAGCACGGACTTGAATGTGAAATGCTTATAATAGTTTCCACAACAAAACATTATCTCAAAAGCTGGCAGAAAATCCAAAGAGATTCTGGTAGTATGTGAAGTAGCCTAGTGGCAAGACACAATCAATGCCTTCTCTGCATGATAGCGAGGGAGGTACTATTGAAGACAGTGCTGCCAAAGCACAGTTACTAAACACAGCCTTCCTTTACCAAAGAAGACGAATAAATATTGCAGAATTCGAATAAAGAACAGCTGCCAACATGATTAACATAGAAGTAGATAACCTCAGAGTAGTGAAGCAACTTAAATCACTTAATAAAAGCAAGTCTTCTGGTCCCGACTGTATACCAATTAGGTCCTTTCAGAGAGTGCTGATGCAATAGCTCCATATTTAGTAATCATATACAACCATCCCCTAAATGAAAGATCTGTACCCAAAGATTGAAAAGTTGCACAGGTCACACCAATATTCAAGAAAGACAGTAGGAATAAGCCACTAAATTACAGGCCCATATCATTAACATCTATATTCAAACATTACAAATTACCTCCAAAAAAACTTTCTATTGACACACACACACACACACACACACACACACACACACACACACACACACACACACACTCTCACTCAACACGGATTTAGAAAACATCATTCTTGTTAAACACAACTAGCTCTTTACTTGTACGATGAGTTGAGTGCTACTGACAAGGGGTTTTAAATCTATTCTGTATTTCTGGATTTCCAGAAGGTTTTTGACACTGTACCACCCAAGTGGCTTGTAGTGAAACTGCGTGCTTATGGAATATCGTCTGTTATCTGACTAGATTTGTGATATCCTGTCTGAGATGTCGTAGTAATTGATGAAAGTCATTGAGTAAAACAGAAGTGATTTCTGGCATTCCCCAAGATAGTGTTAAAGGCCCTTTGTTGTTTCTTACTTATATAAACAATTTGGGAGACAATCTGAGCAGATGTCTTAGGTTTTTTGCAGATGATGCTGTCGTTTATCAATTTATAAAGTCATCAGAAGGTCAAAACAAATTGCAAAATGATTTAGGAAAGATATCTGTATAGTGCAAGAATTGGGACTTGACTCTAAATAACAAAAAGTGTGAGGTCATCCACATGAGTGCAAAAAGGAATCTGTTACACTTTGGTTACACGATAAATCAGTCAAATCTAAAGGCCGTAAATTCAGCTAAATACCTAGGAATTACAATTATAAATAACTTAAATTGGAAGAAACGAATAGAAAATGTTGTGGGGAAGCCTAACCAAAGACTGTGTCTTATTGGCAGGACACTTAGAAAATGTAACTGATTTACTAAAGAGACTGCCTACACTACACTTGTCCGTCCTCTTTTAGAATACTGCTGCTTGGTGTGGGATCCTTACCAGATACAACTAATGGAGCACATAGAGAAAGTTCAAAGAATGGCAGCACGTTTTGTATTATCGCGAAATAGGGGAGAGTATGTGACTCAAATGATACTGGATTTGGGACGGGCATCATTAAAACAAAGGCGTTTCTCGTTGCGGATGAGTCTGCTCATGAAATTCCGGTCACCAGCTTTCTCCTACGAATGTGAAAATATTTTGTTGGTGCTGATCTACACAGGGAGAAACAATCACCATGATAAAATATTGAAAACCAGAGCTTGCACGGAAAGAACTACACAAGATTAGAATAATAGAGAACTGTGAAGGTGGTTTGATGAACCCTCTGCCAGGCACTTAAATGCGATTTTCAGAGTAGCCATGTAGACGATTATTAGCTCTACATTACATATGTAAGGCAAGTTAAAAGTCGAAGCTGCTGTAAATCTAACCTGACAACGCATCAGCATCTCTAAGAAGGTATCATCTGGAGCAGAACCAAGTGAAAGCCTCTGTACTTGTGATGGTGGAAGCAGTCCTGGTAAATGTGGCAAAGCAACCCTTTGTTCATCCATTCGCTTGCTCTGCATGCCTGCAATTAGGTCTAGCAACTCCTCTTGCACTTTTGATGAGTCTCCATTCCCTGTAATCAAAAAATTAAAATACGATCTCAACAACCGCTGCAAATGAAAAAAGTTCACACCTCTCTTACAAATGGAGCAATGGGCAATAAAAGTAGCACATTAAACAGACAGCAGATTTAATGTAAACTTTAACTTCGCATAGCAATACAACAAACAACAACAAGATAATGGATGAAGAATTCCCGGAGTGAAAATATGGTAAGCATTAGACATTTCATGCAACTGTCATCACAGTTCTTCTGAAATACTTGAATTGCTAAGTAATATAAATGAAAGTTTTAAGATGTATGTTAATATGTGACCTGAGGCTTTTCCAGTGTATATACTGCTTCCAAGGTTCTCAGGTGTACTCCTGGATCCACTCATCAAAGGTCCACAATATTTCAGTGAATAAAAGTTACGCCATCATCAGGTGGTTCTTATGGTTTCCATCAGGTAATGATTATTCACTAAAATACTGTGGACCATTGATGATTGAATATGACAGTACACCAGAGAACCTTGGAAGCTGTATTGTGATAGTTCAGAGCAGAATAACCGTTGGATGGTCATGTTATCTCTTGTCTCAACTAGCAACTGGAGTAGTAGTTTTATTACTCAAGAGAGGCAGAGATAATAGAAAAATGAGATGCTACAGTTTTTTCTGTACCACATCATCATGATCTACATAATTGATCCTGTGTGAATAAGGTAGGAAAGACAAATAAAGCTGTGCGAAATGTATGCAGAGAATTTAAAAATGCCATATAAATTGATATAAGCACAGTAGGGAAACAAGTTTCATACAGCACATGGTCTCTATATCTACAGAATGGGAAAGTCATTTGTTAGATATAGTTCATCAGAAGTCAAACAAGCAGCTTGGTATTAAGCATGTTACATCTTTGAAAGACAAAAATGATGTGTCTTTAGAATTTAACATGTGACACAATGAAATTGTAGTGATATCTACCAAGATGAAGAGCAATGACGAAAATGTATAATTAGGAGATGTAAACATTCCAGCAGTTCCATCTTAGACAATTACAAGGTGCACAAATCAGCTACTTCCCTTGTAGATGAGTGCTCACTTAAGAATGAAAACAATGATAAAATATTTACATTGCTGCAAGCCAATATCTGTTGTATAAGAAAAACTATTAGAATTAGAATATTTTTGCAAAATTAAAGTAGATGTGATATGTGTATAAAAGCACTGGCTAGCAGAAAATCACGTAGACAGTTTCATTCTTCAAGTGTATGCTGCAGCTGTCATAATGTATACAAAACACCAATAAAATGTTGCTGCTGGAATTTCCATCGAACATGGTCTTAAATATTCGAAATTAGACATGACACCATATTCTTAAAAAATAAATGAAGAATTTAATTACATAAGACTGACTGAAGAAAACATAATAATCATTAGTCTATGTAGGTCTCCAAATGGAGATATAAATATATTTTTTGATCAGTTTGAGTTAGTGGTCAATAAACTTTTTAAGTTTAAAACAACGGTTGTTATCTGTGGAGATTTTAATATAGAAATGGGAGATACAGAACAACAAATGGGAGATGCAGAACAACAAGACAGCATGACCCCTTTAACTTGCAGTGCACAAACAAATGTCCTATAATGATGCATGTCTAGATAACAAAATCGAAAGTCCAGGATGAAATAACAATAATATGGTAAGAATAGATAGCTACTCATCATGTAAAGGAGGCTTTGAGTCACGTGAAGCACATTGTGTTCGGCAGCATGCTCAAAAACTGGGTGGTCCAGCTGTCTCTTGGCCACAGTTTGGCACCATCCATTCATGCAGATAGACAGCTTGTTACTTTTCATGTGCATGTAGACAGCAGTGCAATGGTTGTAGCTTAGTTTGTAGATCACATGGCTGATTTCACAGGTAGCCCTGCCTTTGATGGGATACGAAATGGCTCCAGAACTTAGTGGTAATGAGTCACAAGAGGAGTGCTCCTTTGTGGGTGGACAGTAGGTACGTGGGAGGTGATAGGTTACTGGGGAGAGAATGCCTGGGAGATCTGTTTCTGGGAGGGTAATTTCAGACTGTGAAGACATCAGTGGTACACTTGGCATATTTGTAGAGGAACTGCTGGTCACTACAATTGTGAAGACCACAGATGGCTAGGCTGTATTGGAATGGACTTCTTAGTGTGGAATTGGTGGCAGCTGTCGAAGTGGAGGTACTGCTGATGCTTGGTAGGTTTGATGTGGACAGAGGATTGATGTAGTCATCCTTGCGGTGGATGTCTACATCAAGAAAGGTGGCTTGTTGGGTTGGAAGGAGCATGTGAAGCGAGCGGGAGAGAATGTGTTGGTTTCTCACCCTTGATCCATATTATAAAGATGTCACTAATGAATCTGATTGGTATTCTGGGTGTTTACGAAGGATTCCTGTAAATGGCCATGAATAGGATGACATAGGAAGTTGCCAATGTGGACGCCCAATGGCGTACCATGGATTTGTTTGTAGGCGATGCTTTCAAATGTGAAGTAATTGCAGTTGAGGATATAGCTGGTCATTGCGACCAAGATGAAGGTAGTATGTTTGGATTCAGTTGGGCATTGAGAAAGGTAGTGTTCAATAGCAACGAGGACAAGGCCATGTTAGCGTAAAGGGAGGTGGTATCACCAGTAACAAGCAAGTCATCAGTGGTAAAGGAACAGCAACTGTGATGAGTTGGTGGAAGAAATGGTTAGAGTCTTTTATATAGGAGGGTAGGTGAAGAGTAATTGGCTAAGTAAGAGTAATGAATATAGAGATTCTTTCTGTGGGAGCAGTGTAACCGGCCACAATGGGGCATCCTGGGTGGTTGCGTATCAGACTTTAGGAGGACTGTAGAAGGTAGGAGTGCGGGGAGTGTTGGGGGTTAGGAAAGAGATAGACTGAAGGGAGATGTTCTGGAATGGGCCTAAGGATTTGAGGAGGGACTGAAGCCCTGCTCGATTCATGGAATGGTGTCGCTGTGACAGGGTTAGTAGGTGGCAGAGACCTTCTGCCAGGTAATCCCTGCAGTTCCAAACCACAGTGTCGGAGCATTTGTCGGCAGATAAGATTATAATGTTGGGACCATTTTTTAGGTGGTGGAGAGTGGTTATTTCTGTGGATGTAAGGCTGGTTTTCAAACTGAAGGATTATGAGGCAAGGTATGAGGTTAGGAAATTCTGCGAAGTTAATGGGCGGTGATTTGGGCGCAGTAGGTGTGGGTCATTGTTAGACGGAGGAGCCAACTGAGTCAGGCAGGGATCAACATTTGTTTTGGATTGAGTCTGATTGGTAGGGTTGGGGGTGAAGAAGGGTTTCGACTGTAAGGGCTGGGAGAAGGACAGAAGGCTATTAACAAGTCCAGAATGAGTGAATTCTGGAGCGGAGCAAATGGTAAGGCCTTTGGAAAGGGAATGAGGCTTTTGGAGGATAGCTTCCTGACTGTGTTTCTGGTCTGTTTATGTTCTGGATTCTGTGTGGTGTTGGGAGTGAGTTTCTGAGGATGTGCTGAATGTAGTAGATCTGCAAGGCAGGGTTTGTTCCTATGAGGAAGTGTGGGGAGATTTCATTGAGTCTCTTGTGGAGGTGATGGGTAGTGGCGGTTCAAGGCAGGAATAGGAGATAAACAGGATGGTAAGTTTTTTGGAGAGGCGTTGTGCATGCTGCCCTCGTTCCTGGAGTGCAAGAGTGTCACTCTGTAAAATGGGATGCACATATTTAGAATTGCAGTGCAGGAGAATTTTACAGATGGAGAGGACGATATTTCTCATTTCATTTTCTCTAAATTTGTGCATCCCATCTTCCAGAGCAACTCTCTTGCACTCCAGTAACGAGGGCAGCATGCCTTGGACTGCAACTACCCATAACTTCCACAAGAGACTCAGGACTACGTTGGTGAGAGCTATGGACTGGAGAAATTTGAACTGATAGATGCCATTGTGGATAGAGGAAGTGCAATAAGAGATGGCTAACTTGATGGTCAGATCATTTAGAGAGGGGGGTGGGGGGGAGGGGGGGTTCATGTGGTGGGGATTCATGGGCAATGGATGAAGTATGGGAAAAAAAAGATGAAGTCTTGTGTAACAGGGCTGATTGTAAAAGGCGAAAGCAAACTAAAATCAACATGAATACACAATGACACCAAAGAAAAAAAATAAATAAAAAGACAATAACAATGGGACGTAGCTCAGTGGGTGGATGTGTGTGAAGAAAGGAGGTAACTAGATTATCCAAGCAGTCACGCAGCTGGGTGTTGTACATGAACAAGACTGTTGATACAGTGTGGCTTGGAAATCAGAGTGTGTGTGGTCTGGAAAGCAACAGTAACACACAGGTCATAAGAGAAAATAAAGGATAGACATTGAGTAACGTGGAGAATTGTAACAAAGGAAAACAACACTTAGTTGTTGAATGGAAGAAAAGCCATCAGGCAAAATCAAATAATGGATACTCTTGGCTGGAATAATAGCAATATGAAAAGGAGCTAAGCTTATATGAGCCATTAAAGCCCCGCACGAAAGGTGCATAGAAGGTGCCCCAATATGTGTAAGGCAGCATGGGAAGTTATTAGATGAGATGATTCATCTAGATAGATAAGTCACCTCTGCTTGATCCAAGAGAATTGAATGATTGCTTTGTCATATCAGTCAGAGAACTTAGAGACAAAATGAGGCCACAGACACATCTACAAGGGATCTGCTTAGTCCCCAACTGTCTGGGATAAAATCACACCCAATGAGGTCTATAAAACTGTTTCTAAATCATATAATTCCAAAAGTATGGACTGCTACTGGATGTATAATTGTGTGTCAAAAGCACAGTTCACTTTATAAGTAAGCCACAAAGATTTATTTTTAATAAATGTTTAGAGTACAGAGTTCCTCCAGATTCACTCGAAATCTTAAAAGTTATGCCCGTATCAGGGTGATAAACAACTTCCACAGAGCTACTGGCTGGTATGTGTTGTGCTGATACTCTCAAAATATTTGATTCACAAGTGTACACTCAATTAAGCAATTATTTTGAAAAGCATGGCCTCCTCTGTAATAGTCAGTATGGATTTCAGCTAGTTAAAAGTATACCACTGCAGCTGTTCTAAAAATTGTTGGTCAGACTTTAACAGCATTCACAAACAAGAAAGTGGTATCTCTTGTATTATGTGATCTAACTTAAGCATTTGACTGCATTCCTTTTAACATATCACTAATAAAACTGGAGTACTGTGGTGTACACAAAACTACATTAACAGTAATTGCTTCCTATCTGAACAACAGAAGACAGTCCCCTTCTTTTTCTTTGTGGCTATTAATTAACAGCCTTCTTGTGTATCACAGTCTGTAGCCTGCTATGTTGATGATATAACTTTACTTACTTCACATGATGACATCCTAACTCTTGATAAGATTCAATGAAATCCAAAAGCTTATGTAAGGATTGCCCAAGAATATAGAAAATAAATGTGTCACACCCTTAGGAATACACTGTGATGCCAAATTCAATAGGAAAGAGCATATCAACCAAGTTTGTTGTGAAAAGATCTCGCAAGTGTCCCACTACATGTGGAAACAGAAAGAGATGGTCAGAAGTAATTATCTCCTTATGATACATTTAGGATTCATTCACTCATTTAAGTCATAAGGCCTACTCATATGGGGACATGGACATTTACACACACACACACACACACACACACACACACACACACACACACACACACAAAGTGCGTATAAAATAATACACGGCTGGTTCTATGGAGCACTGTTGTCCTCCTTTTACCAGGCGCAGGACACTAAAAGTAGTGAATCTGTTTATCTATGTGTCTGCACTCTTTCTCAGAAACAACGTTAAAGAATATGTTACTAGTGAAACAATTCACAGACATGGCACTAGAAATAAGGCAAACAGTGACATTCCAAAGTGCCAGGCTAGCAATAACAGGAAACTCCCATGAAGTGAATCCCCTCAAAACTTTTAACAAGTTTCCTCTCACTTCTTAATCCTTTAAATTTAAAAAATTCAAAATGAAATTAAATGACTGACAAACAAAAACCCCATGTTGCAGTACAAAAAGAGTTCTATGATGTAGACAATGATGTTTTTAATACTTAAGATTACAGCTGTACTCCTTCACATGATTATGTGCAATGAATTTTAGTATTTAAGACTGTAGCTGTACTATGTAATTTCACCAAGCTACTGTTATGTACATATCACTGATGTACTACGAATAAAATGTGAGGTTGGTCCTAGGATCACTGCTGTCCTTCATTCACTTATACATTAAAGGCATTCATAGTTATGAATATGGACAACCATCAGCTGTCTAATGGGATCACGACAATGAAAATTTGAGCCGGACTAGGACTCAAACCCCACTTATCGTGAGCAGTTGCCTTACCATTTGGTTGTTTGAGTACAACTCACGGCCAGACTCTAACTTCCACATGTCATCAACCATGCATGCACTCTGGAAGAACATTGCAGTGAAATTCGGAGCAACACAGGCACAGAAATTTCATATCTATCCACCGACACCGGGTGAGCGACTTTCAAGTAAAATGTCTCCAGTGTAAGGGAATATACTTAATGGATGTACGATGTGAAGTATGTTAGTGGCAAGAAACAAATAGACGACAGAGGGATAGAGAAACAATTAAAATCGCTCAAAAGAGGAAAGGCCTCTGGACCTGATGGGATACCAGTTCAATTTTACACAGAGTACGCGAAGGAACTTGCCCCCCTTCTTGCAGCGGTGTACCGTAGGTCTCTAGAAGAGCGTAGCGTTCCAAAGGATTGGAAAAGGGCACAGATCATCCCCGTTTTCAAGAAGGGACGTAGAACAGATGTGCAGAACTATAGACCTATATCTCTAACGTCGATCAGTTGTAGAATTTTGGAACACGTATTGTGTTCGAGTATAATGACTTTTCTGGAGACTAGAAATCTACTCTGTAGGAATCAGCATGGGTTTCGAAAAAGACGGTCATGTGAAACCCAGCTCGCGCTATTCGTCCACGAGACTCAGAGGGCCATAGACACGGGTTCACAGGTAGATGCCGTGTTTCTTGACTTCCGCAAGGCGTTCGATTCAATTCCCCACAGTCGTTTAATGAACAAAGTAAGAGCATATGGACTATCAGACCAATTGTGTGATTGGATTGAGGAGTTCCTAGATAACAGGATGCAGCATGTCATTCTCAATGGAGAGAAGTCTTCCGAAGTAAGAGTGATTTCAGGTGTGCCGCAGGGGAGTGTCATAGGACCGTTGCTATTCACAATATACATAAATGACCTTGTGGATGACATCGGAAGTTCACTGAGGCTTTTTGCAGATGATGCTGTGGTGTATCGAGAGGTTGTAACAATGGAAAATTGTACTGAAATGCAGGAGGATCTGCAGCGAATTGACGCATGGTACAGGGAATGGCAATCGAATCTCAATGTAGACAAGTGTAATGTGCTGCGAATACACAGAAAGATAGATTCTTTATCATTTAGCTACAAAATAGCAGGTCAGCAACTGGAAGCAGTTAATACCATAAATTATCTGGGAGTACGCATTAGGAGTGATTTAAAATGGAATGATCATATAATGTTGATCGTCGGTAAAGCAGATGCCAGACTGAGATTCATTGGAAGAATCCTAAGGAAATGCAATCCGAAAACAAAGGAAGTAGGTTACAGTACGCTTGTTCGCCCACTGCTTGAATACTGCTCAGCAGTGTGGGATCCGTACCAGATAGGGTTGATAGAAGATATAGAGAAGATCCAACGGAGAGCAGCGCGCTTCGTTACAGGATCATTCAGTAATCGCGAAAGCGTTACGGAGTTGATAGATAAACTCCAGTGGAAGACTCTGCAGGAGAGACGCTCAGTAGCTCGGTACGGGCTTTTGTCAAAGTTTCGAGAACATACCTTCACCGAAGAGTCAAGCAGTATATTGCTCCCTCCTACGTATATCTCGCGAAGAGACCATGAGGATAAAATCAGGGAGATTAGAGCCCACACAGAGGCATACCGACAATCCTTCTTTCCACGAACAATACAAGACTGGAATAGAAGGGAGAACCGATAGAGGTACTCAAGGTACCCTCCGCCACACACCGTCAGGTGGCTTGCGGAGTATGGATGTAGATGTAGAATGCCTTCTCTGCACGATAACAATGGAGTTACTATCGAAAACAGTGCTGCCAAAGCAGAGTTACTAAACACAGCCTTCCAAAATGCCTTCACAAAAGAAGACAAAGTAAATATACCAGAATTCGAGTCGAGAACAGCTGCCAACATGAGTAACATAGAAGTAAATATACTCGGAGTAGTGAAACAACTCAAATCACTTAATAAAAACAAGTCTTCTGGTCCAGACTGTATACCAACTAGGTTCCTTTCGGAGTATGCTGATGCATTAGCTCCATACTTAACAATAATATATCACCGTTCGCTCGATGAAAGATCCATACCCAAAGACTGGAAAGTTGCACAGGTCACACCAATATTCAAGAAAGGTAGTAGGAGTAATCCACTAAATTACAGGCCCATATTGTTAACGTTGATATGCAGCAGGATTTTAGAACATATATTGTGTTCAAACATTATGAATTACCTCGAAGGAAACGGTCTATTGACACACAGTCAACATGGGTTTAGCAAACATCGTTCCTGTTAAACACAACTAGCTCTTTATTCACATGAAGTGATGAATGCCATTGACAAGGGATTTCAGATCGATTCCGTATTCCTGGATTTCCGGAAGGCTTTTGACACCGTACCACACAAGCGGCTCGTAGTAAAATTGCGTGCTTATGGAATATCATCTCAGTTATGTGACTGGATTTGCGATTTCCTGTCACAGAGGTCAGAGTTCATAGAAACTGACGGAAAGTCATCGAGTAAAACAGAAGTGATTTCAGGCATTCCCCAAGATGGTGTTATAGGCCCTTTGCTGTTCCTTATCTATATAAACGATTTGGGAGACAATCTGAGCAGCAGTCTTCGGTTGTTTGCAGATGATGCTGTCGTTTATCGACCAATAAAGTCATCAGAAGATAAAAACATTCTGCAAAACGATTTAGAAAAGATATCTGTATAGTGCAAAAATTGGCAATTGACCCTGAGTAACAAAAAGTGTGAGGTCATCCACATGAGTGCAAAAAGGAATCTGTTACACTTCGGTTACACGATAAATCAGTCAAATCTAAAGGCTATAAATTCAGCTAAATACCTAGGAATTACAATTATGAACAACTTAAATTGGAAGAAATGCATAGAAAATGTTGTGGGGAAGCCTAACCAAAGACTGTGTTTTATTGGCAGGACACTTAGAAAATGTAACTGATTTACTAAAGAGACTGCCTACACTACACTTGTCCGTCCTCTTTTAGAATACTGCTGCTTGGTGTGGGATCCTTACTAGATAGGACTGACGGAGTACATCGAAAAAGTTCAAAGAAAGGCAGCACGTTTTGTATTATCACAAAATATGGGAGAGAGTGTCACAGAAATGATACAGGATTTGGGCTGGAAATCATTAAAAGAAGGGCGTTTTTTGTTGCGACTGAATCTTCTCACAAAATTCCAATCACCAATTTTCTCCTCTGAATGCGAAAATATTTTGTTGACACCAACCTACATAGGGTGTGTAACGTTCCCTGGCAAACTCACGTTATTAAAGAACAAGAGTTTATTTGTACCATATACGCCGCTCTGGGCAAGTTGTATATATCGTAATTATTGAACAAAAATATTACTGAATGTGGTGTAAAAGACATTTGTTATTCTCCTTTTATTTTTTGTTGTAATATTTCTCTGTATTTAGGATAGGAATTTTTCTGTATTTATTATGTGATTGTAAAATGTGTCAGTATTTGCGATAGCAGAGATATAAAATGTTGCCAGAAGAGAATAATATCGTCAATTTGCAAAGAATGTTATTAGCCGCCATTAGACGATGCGTTACGAATTAATGTGAGTTGTATTGTTGTTTGATCTAAATATATTAGAGTTTATCAAAAGTGTGAATTATTTATGTAAATTAGCTTGCCCACGTCATCTATAAAATTTCTTTAAGAATTTTTCAGCATTTTTTAGCGGTGTTGCTGGGCTGTGCCGCGACCAACAATAGCAGAGGCGGCACATTTAAAAAATTATCAAACCCGTAAATCGGGAACAGATGCATAAAAATCAATAGTGAATTAAGAAATTGTTCTTCTTTTTCAGTGATCCTGTGGCTGATAAAATTTGAATTAATTATACGTTTGTGCATTCGTAGGCGGATAGTTAATGTTAGTTAACATTGAAATTTAAACAGTTTGGTTCTTTCAAAATAACTCAAATGTGTAATGAAGTAGGTTTGATCAGTGATAAATGTCGGCTTGGCAATAATTAAAACATTTTCTGCTAATAGAGGTAATCTTGTGTTCTATGGCTAGTGCCGGGATAAAATTCAGTAAAAATATTTAACAAAAAACCCACTGCATCTGGAAAGTGTATGCCAAGGCCGAAAGATTTAAAGGACTCAATTCTCAACCTAATATTCTTAACCAGTTCATATGAGTTCACGTAAATATTATTTTTTCTTTAAATGTACGTAATTCTTAAGAAAGTAAAAATTTTTATTACCACACGAAAATAAGAGAGTGGTTCTACAACAAAGTTCGCACGAAAGAAAATTAACTTAAAAGCAAAAGATAAAATTTATTATTCGTCTTTAACGAAATTGTGACGATTTCGTTAAAGGTGGAACGATCACCACGATAAAATAAGGGAAATCAGAGCTTGCACAGAAAGATATAGGTGTTCATTCTTTCTGTGCGCTATATGAGATTGGAATTATATAGAATTGTGAAGGTGGTTCGATGAACCCTCTGCCAGGCACTTAAATGTGATTTGCAGCGTATCCATGTAGATGTAGATTACATGAAGATTGTAGAAACATGGTGGATGACATATG